>NC_064912.1:13106188-13724402 GCF_929443795.1 Astur gentilis
AAATAAAGAATTCCTCTGGCTACCTGGGAACATCCAGGATCTCTTTCTCTTTTCTGGACATGCCCTGTTGCAAATAAAACTCCCACAAAATTATTTCATATGAATCATGATACCAGAAAGCATCCACAGCACCCTCTGTCTTCCCAGAAAATAACCAAGATAAAATGGGCAAAAGCTGTGTCTGAGAAAACAGGAATGTACTGCAGTGATAGCTCTTAATGCAATCTTCAATTTTATATCCTTTCTTAAAATAGTGTCTTGTATTGAGCCAGCATGAGACCTCTGGGCTGAACACTAGCATCTCTGGTGGTATGCCATTCTGGGCAGTGAGGTTTGTTCTGGTGTTCTCTGACAGCTTCAATGGGCTACTTTTTTTGTTCATTTGAAAGAGAAGTTATTTTGTGAAATGTTAAAAAATGATCATTGCTGCAAAGGTTTCCTCAGCCCAAACCAGCATATTTTTTTTCCTAGAAAAACAGAAAAAGGAGCGAATCATAGCAATTAGTCCAAATTCTAAACCAGGACTAGGTGTGGGTATCCTATGTCCCGTGGGAATTCCCTGATTGCTGGACTAGGATTAGTCCAGTGCACAGGATCAGTTAATATTTTACAGACAGACAATGCTAAAAGGGAGTCTGTCTGTTCTGGAGACCAGAATGGCCCAGACTTAAGCCTCTGATCTAAGTCAGAACGAAGCAAGACAAAGATTACAACCTGTCATCTTCTTCAGTTCCAGTAAGCATATTGGCCTGTTAGCTATATGTAGGGTCCCTCTGTTTATGGTGGATGAAGTTCTGTGTTATTTCTCAATTGTTTTTAAAAAAAGTTCTACAACAGACCAAAAAAACCCCCAAAGCCTGAAACTCAAAATTCTAACTGAAAAGGATTTTTTTATTTTGTTGGCCCATGTAACTTCTCAGAATCATTTGAGGTGTCAAGAGAGGGTAGTTAAATTTGTCCTAATTCAGAGGTTCAGCTATGCTTGGAGCTGCACAAATTTTTCTTTAAGTTACATTTCAATAAGTGACATTATAACAGCAAAATTAATTTTAGAGGTATTTACATCTTCAGAATTGTCTGTAGTACTTTGCTGTATTTAAATAGATTCATAGTAAAACTAGAAAATCATCAGTCTACTAACTCTGTATTACAAAAAATAACAAAAAATAATACTTGCTTGAGCTTTGTTTGTGTGTCCCAAACTAAGAAGCAGTTTTCCTAACTGCTTCAAAATACAACTTCCTCTTTCTTCAGTGTGTTACAATATTAAAACTGTTCCCTGATTAAAAGCACTGATCGCATTCTTAACAAATGGAGAAAAGCTAGTGTCATGTGGACAGAGATTCAGGAGAGAGCACTCAATGTACATTTTTCATTTGTTTGTTTTTTGAAAAATGAAGTCGAGCCAGCAAGGAATGTGCAAAATATTTCTTTTTCTTGAGCTCTGCAGTGCTGTTGTCAAATTTGTTGTCAAAGCAATCCAAAAATAATGATTATGATTAGCTGATGAAATGGGTCTGTGAGTTATGGGCCATATAAATATTTTGGCATTAGTTCTATATTCATACCATGGAATAAACTTGCTGAACCTCTGCACTGGAATGCAAGTAAAAGGGAACATAAGGGATGTTTTACATGGATATTGTTTTTCTTAGGGAGAAGTACTTCACTTATATCCCTATTTTTCAGATTTTCTACATGGTTCCTAGATAAATACAAATCCCACTCCCTCTAATTTAAAGTACAACATAAAGAAAAATAGGCAATTGTTTAAGAAAAAGGTTTTATTTAACTAGACTCAAGGGGTTGTCTTGACCATGAGAAATCAATAGAGCTATTTACTAGGGAGAGAGTTATTCTTTGTTGTATGGGGCTTCACAAAATTATTCTGCACTGCTCAGCTATCATATAATTGCATAAACTTTTGCCAGCTTCTGCAAACAGAAGAATTTGATTATAGAAGATGAGTGACACTGGTCATGTTACTGATGTAACTACAATTTGGCCCAAAGAAACCTGCATGGTTAAAAAATTGGGAAGCAATTTCCTCCAAGAAAAGAGTGAAAAAGAAATGACAAGGCAAGTGAAGTTCAATGGTATAAGCACCATGTATTTATTAAAATTATCCGTATTGCTCAAAAGTGGGCCAACATGAAGTGTAAGATGCCTTGAATGTTCAGCACCTAGGAAGATGTTAAATCTTAATTCATCATCTATATTGTCTAGCTAGCTTTGCCCTCAAAGGGCTTGACACTGTAATGGTATCTTTAGATGAGATGAAAAGCTCTCTGACATTCATAATTTTCACTGAGGGAACAAAAAAGTGAAGTTGGTCAATCTTAACAAGCACCGCTTGGTTCCTGAGTATTTTCTGCTGCACCCTGCAGTAGTGCCAAGTATCAGAAAGCTGAATCCAAATATGCAGACTATGACTAAAATTCTCTTTTCACATTGACCTTGCTGGTGTTACTCTGCATTTACATTCCTGTGGGTGAAAGAAGAACCTGTGTGTGTGATTCATAGGTAGGGTAGACTGAGTGTGGGCTTATCCCAAATGGCTTATTTGGAGACATCTGTGTAGTTCTGACTTCAGGAAAGAACTTATAAACGAAGTGTAAATGAGCATGCAGTTTACTTGATTGATCTATGTGTACAGTTTATTGCTGAGGTTTTTCACTTAGTATTCACTTCACAAATGAGAGATGTAAAATATTTAAATTAAATGAAGCAGAAACAAAAAAAAAAAAATATTGATTCTCTCCTTTCCCTCCATCCTTCTTACTAAAAGTTTTGGCTCTTTTACATTAGTGGCTGTGCTATATATTGGCATTTACGCTAATGAAGAGCCCACGATGTTTCCTAAATGTTCCACTACAAGGACCTTGTTAATAGCTTCCATTTATCCAGCAAAAGAAAAGCTCCTACAAATCTCCAACCCATTGTGCAATAAACCAAGGACATAGAAGGGGCATGAAACTGGAGTCTTTCCTTAACTGTGCCATCCTTTATTCCAGTACTGCCAAATACTTTGTTCAGGGAGATAAAACCTGGAACTGCAGGTTAAAATAAGCTTTCCCAAGGATCTGTATTTATTCCACTCTACTGATGGAAATAGACAAAAATGAAATCTGAGTGTAGCCCTGTGTTTTGTGTCACACTGGTTACTGGTAATCTCACTTATTCATGTGGAACTGATAATAATACTTAATATAAAGGTGGGGCACTGATGTTGACAATTCATTTCTTTAACGTGTCACTAGTCTTCATTCAAGTAAGTGTAAACTACACAATTTGTGGCTAATCTTGGAGGTTTTGATCTAGGTGTTTTTAGGCAAGTCCAGTAAGGCTACAGCAGCAATGCCAAGGATATAATTCATGTATGGTTCATCTCCCAGTCTGTGCTCTAATAGCTGTTAAACTGAAGAGTAAAGATTCTTTTCATACTGTAAATGTGAAACTTAGTCACAAAGAATAAGAGTAATTATTTTATCTATTTTTTAACAATTAGTTTTTCTTGACACGTTATAATGGATTCTGTAGTCTTCATCTAATCAGCAATTTTAAAATGGTCATTTAAAGACTATGCGCCATAAAGATTAGAAAACAAATACTAATAACTTCCTATGATTAAAAAAATCAATTGGATAGGAAATTAGTTTTATCTCAGTGAAATTGCATAATATATGAGAAGTCATAAAGATATACAAATGTAATCAATGCCAAAATTTAAAACATCTTTAGGGGACACTAATATGATTTACATGTATTTTCACTAATTTGTCTGTCTTTATTATACTGCAGAATGCCATCTTCTAAAATCCTTCAAATAATGTAAGGGTTTTCACTGAGACTGCTACTTCATAAATATTTGTATTTTCTCCTTGGAAATAGAGGTACTTAAAAATTTGAGCTCTGCTTGGCTACTGTGTTAACCTCTACTTTCCTAAGAACAGGAAAAAAATAATTAAAGGCTCTCTAGATAGATTTTTTTCATTTTCTCTTCTGAACAAAAGAGTTTAAGTACAGAATATTTTTCTGGAGAGTGTCTGTTTTTTGTTGGTGTTTATTTCTGTCAACTTTATTAAAATAGTAGGACAAACCTCTGTTTTCAAATTAGTCTTTCATAGAGAGTGAAAAACTCAGATATGCCACTGTGAATTCCACATTCTCTCTATTTTTCGTGAAAACTGGGCATCACTGTAAGGTATGCAAATACAGTAAGAACACAGAACTTCATTGTTTTAAACTGACCTGAGACAACCCTCTGGCTCTTCTATATTAATCCACAGAAAAATCCAGTTTTGAAATTAAATCCTAGCCATAGAGTTCTTTGTAGAGAGGGGATGCGTTGGATTTTCCTGTGCTCAGAAAGTGGACAACTTTGGGATTGAGGAAAGGGATACTTGTTGCAATGTATTAAAAAAGTTTATTCATAATGCAGTGGTAATTGGCATACAATTCTATTACAATGTATTGGTAACACTAATAAATCCTACAGTGCACTCAATGCAGGAAAAAAATAGAAAACTGCTTCATCATATTGGCACTGCATTAGAAACAGCAGGAACAATTTCTGGAAGCACTTCCAGATATCCCCAAAGATTTCAGCTACCTTTACTACCTGCTAGAGGCTCTAATTTGAAAATGGAACTCAGGCTTCATGCATTCTAACTCTCACTTTTGCAAAACTATATAAAAGGTTACTGTTTTGCTGTATATCACACATAACATACCTCTTCTGAGGCTATGACACTGTTTTCTCAATTCTACAGTCAGTACTTCAGGTCATTTAGATTAATGTAAGCTGACTGTTTGAACAGAGAATTCTCTGAAACCCAACAGAACCCAAATAAAATGAGATATATCACATCTTTGGATGTTTTCCAGTGACTAATAATCTGCTTTTCTTCAGTCAAAAGTCTTGAAGAACAAAAAATATGACTTGCAGAGGCAGCCTCTTTATTTTCTAACTGCAAGATCACTTTAACATCAGCTTTGCTGAATTAGTGGTTCTTGAATGTTGCTGAAAGCCTGCTGTTGTAACAAATGGGCAGATCTCAAAAAAAAAAAAAAAAAAAAAAAAGATTAATACTGACTCAGTTGAATGCTTTTACAGGCTCCTTCAGCATCAGCTTGGTCTCTTAGTGGAAGCAAAGCTCCATAATCACTGTCATGCATGAACATGTTCCAGACTTGAGCTGTGTTAGGGAATTCACTCTAGAAAATCAGCATTTTCTTTCGAAAGACTTGATTGCCACCAGTTGTCCAAAATTGTCCTTGTGATTCAAGAAATCTCTTCCAATCATATTGCTGTAGAAGTGTAATGAAACATTGCCTCTATGGAGATATTTCCACACTTGAGCTTTGTTTCAAATGCTGTGTAGAAGTCTCAATTATATACAATGTAATATCTATGAAATTCCTTGCTCAGACCCAGTGAGACTGTAAGTGTGTTGGAATTAGGATATTTTCTTGATTTGTTTTTCTAAAGTGTTTTCTTTGTGTTTCTGTTCACTCTTTCTCTTCCACTCTCTTCAGTTTTATGTTCACTGTTATTGGCAGCAGTTTGATTACAAAAATAGGTTACAGGGAAATAATTTTACAACAACACTCCCTTAAACTCACCAGTTACACTGGCATAAAGAGACTGAGTTACTTCCTTGCTTTCTGTGTTTCCAAACATACCTCCTGTGGACTGGAAGGAATAGCTACACTTCCAAAAAAGGTGTTCTGCAAGAAGAGATACTGACCAGTCAGATAAGAACAACAGGCTTGAAACAGTGGTGGCTGGAAGTCAGCACTAAACTAGAAAGACCTACCAAAGAGCATCTCTTTCCTTCCTCTGGATGACCTTGAGATTTTTGCTGTTCCAAATGTAGGGAAAGCACAGTAAAAATGTAAGACATAGTACTAAAGCCAAGTGATGCGTGGGGGGAGGGGGAGGTGCAGCATTGTGCTAGGGCTTTATCTTTTGTACAGGCAATATTCTACTGCTTTAAAGAAAATACTTTATTTGCACATCCTGCTAGCAGAATATAAATGTATTAACACAAAATGAGCTGAAAGTAAATTTCAGCTGGAAGTAAACGAGCTGACTCCATTTTTCACCAAGTTAAATCCAAATCAATCCTAGATAAGCACTAATTAGGTCAGATCCTGTTCGTCTCTTGAGGCCAAATCCCATGTATCTTTTTTATATGCTGACTTTAGAGTTGCTGTTCCTGTTAATTTGGGGAACAGGATTTGATACGCTAGCCATGACGTTTGTCAGCAACTGAAAAACTCAGTGCGGGCATGGGACCTGTTTTCACTAATGAACACCCTGATTATCTCAAAGAATCATAGAATGGTTTGGATTGGAAGGCACCTTAAAGATCATCTAGTTCCCTGTCATGGGCAGGGACACTTGGCACTAGACCACGTTGCTCAAAGCCCCATCCAACCTCGCCTTGAACACTTCCAGGGATGGGGCATCCACAACTTCTTTGGGCAACTTTTCCAGTGCCTCACCACACTCACAGTAAAGAACTTCTTCCTTATAGTCAATCTAAATCTGCCCTCTTGCTGTTTAAAGCCATAACCCCTTGTCCTATCACTACATGGCCTTGTAAAAAGTCCCTCTCCAGCTTTCTTGTAGGCCCCCTTTAGGTACTGGAAGGCTGCTCTGAGGTGTCCCCGGAGCCTTCTCTTCTCCAGGCTGAACAACCCCAACTCTTTCAGCCTGTCTTAATAGAAGAGGTGTTCCAGCCCTCTGATTATCTTCGTGGCTCTCCTCTGGACTCGCTTCAACAGGTCCATGTCCTTCTTATGTTGGGGGTCCCAGAGCTGAATGCAGTACTCCAGGTGGGGTCTCATGAGAGTGGAGTAGAGGGGAAGAATCACCTCCCTTGACCTGCTGGCCACGCTTCCTTTGATGCAGCCCAGGATATGGTTGGCTTTCTGGGCTGCAAATGTACATTGCTGGGTGATGTTGAGCTTCTCATCAACCAACACCCCCAAGTCCTTCTCCTCAGGGCTGCTCTCAATCCATTCTCCACCCAGCCTGTATTTGTGCTTGGGACTGCCCTGACCCATGTGCAGGACCTTGCACTTGGCCTTGTTGAACTTCATGATGTTCACACGAGCCACCTCTCTAGCCTATCAAGGTCCCTCTGGATGGCATCCCTTCCCTCCAGCATGTCGACCGCACCACACAGCTTGGTGTCATCAGCAAACTTGCTGAGGGTGCACTCAATCCCACTGTCCATGTCACCGACAAAGAAGTTAAACAGCACTAGTCCCAATACCAGCCCCTGAGGAACACCACTTGTTATTGGTCTCCACTCGGACATCGAGTCATTGACTGCAACACTTTGAGTGCAAATCATGCAGCCAATTCCTTATCCACCGAGTGGTCATTTTTGTCAAATCCATGTCTCTGCAATTTAGAGACAAGGATGTCATCTGGGACAGCGTCAAATGCTTTGCACAAGTCCAGGTAGATGATCTCAAAGTATTCCATTAGTAAGCTGATGGACAAGATTTTGTTAGCAATTCAGTTAGCTTTCCTATAATTTTAAGCTACTTTTCAGATAGCCTTGAATCACAGCTCCCTGAAAGTGACAGGTGATTTATTTTTGCTGCAAGTAGCTGCTGAAGTTGCTCATTAACAGTTATTGATACCATAACACTTTTTGCTATAACAGACTTTCTTTTGATTATTAGAACTTCTTTTAGCTTGGGTTCTCAAGAGCTTACTCACAGCAGCTTAATCAATATTTTGGTGTCTCTAATGTTTTTTTTGTTTTGTTTTGTTTTTTTTTTTTAAATAATTTGTCCCATTTTTCTTTATTTACTAAAATGTCTATTGGAATCAAAAGAACCATTTCCTCATTTTATTCTCCTGGAGAAGATATTTTCAGAAGTTCCAGTGACTCTTTGCAATAGCTAGAAATATGAAGTTCTATGTACAGGGTGTTTCTTGGATACCTATTTGAAATTCTCAAAGTGCTCGGAAGTTATTATATATAGTGCCATCAAGCAAACCTTGTGCAAATAACATATGGGGATGAATCCAACATATTGTGATAGATATAACTGACTTTGAAAACCAGGCTTTATTCCGAATCCTAAGACCTAAACCAAACTAAAATAAAACTAAAACATGGTATTCAGCACAGCAGCTTTTCCCACCAAGCACTAAGCTCATCTGTAATAATTTTTATGTTATTTTTATTTGTGTTTGATCTGACTTCTGATTAAAAAAAAGTTGTTAGCATTTTTCCATTCATTTAAATGGGAATAGGATTGGACTAATAGCTATTTTTTTATAATAAGTTTGCATACAACTAGTCCAGAGGAGCTGTTAGTACTACAAGTTATTCCAGTTGTCTGGTTTGCCTTGTTATTGCAGTATTTATAATTAAGTGTTTTCAAATTTGCGTTAGACCTTTGTTCTTTATAATTCTTAAAATGCATTTTTATAGCAAGGCATTTCTTTTGGGTTTAAGTCATTGTAAAAAGTAATCTCAAGCATGCCATTGTTTCCCCAATTTTTCCATAATTTCTGCTACTTCTTTCTATTGTATGTACAGTGTATCAGGTGGATTCTTTTCTGTTGCTTCGTGCTTCATGGCGGGGCGGGGGGGGAGGGGGAGAGATTTTTATATTCTCTTATTTATAGAAGGGAAAAATAGAGTTGATTTGGCTCTTGTCTTTACAGTCATAAAACTGCCCAAAGTTTACTTGGCAAAAACAGGAGTGAAGAACTGACATGCCAGAAAGGAGCATTTCTCCCTAGATTCACCTAGATTTACCTTCCCTCTCATTTTAAGAATCAGTCTTTCCCCTTCAAATTTGTCAGTTCAGATTAAAAGCAGGCATCAAATTTTGTATCAGTAAAAGAGAAATCTGATTAAAAAAATCAGATTCAGCACTTTCATGGTTGGTCAGTTTAGATTCAAAGCACACACTGTGACTAAAGCAAAATTCAACAAAATGCTTCAGCATTAGCTTCAGTAGGGTAAAGTTAGTGTCCATGTAGTCATCAGCAATTTGAGCAAACAATGTTGCTGTCTTAAAGCTCTTTACTGTATTTTCTCAGTTTATATTTAATTATGGATACATATCTGTAAAAGTTATTCCACATTTCTAGTTTCATAGCTCATGAGATGATAATATATTTTTGGGGAATTAATATCTATACCACAGTTTGGGAGACTTCTTGGCGCTTAAGTTTCCTAGGCTACAAAACAGAGGTCCATGTTCCAAGTTGATGTATGGTAATGATCATATGTCTGTCTACACACACACACACACACACAGAGTGTATATCTCTTCCTTGTTATGAGACTAATGGTCCCATATTTTCATTAACTCTTTGAGGGTGAACTCTGTTCTCCTTTGTTTCATACCTGGTGAACTACAACTGGGTTAATTCAGAAAATTGCTAACGTACAAGTGTGGTTTTGGTAGAGTCTGAAAGTGGATGATCATTGGTAAGGGACTGCCAAAGTTCCATAATCTTTAGGTTTTTGTTTGGGTGATCTTCAAAGCAATGTGTAGTGGATACAGGAGGAACATGGAGCAGTATTTTGTTTTCACCACATTGCAGATATCTGAGTCAGCTTTCCATGTGGACCCTTTCAATGGATTGAACCAGAATTGTTTTAAGGCATATTTCCAACTATTCCAACCTTATCTTAGGGGGAAAAGTTTGCTTTTCAGCCAGCCTAACAATGAAAAGTCATAAAGATGGCTTAGAAATGCCTTTGTTCATCAGACTTGCAGTTTTACTGTGTACTCTGTGACTGGAGCTGAAAACTCAGCGCTTATAATTTTATCAGACAACAAACCCCCTTTTATTAAACAGACATTGGTTCTCTATCAGAGGGTGATGATGGTCTGGGATGAATATTTGAAATCCTAATAAGACTGAATGAATTGCTCATTATTGTTCAATATTTGAACAAAAGACCATATTTTTTTCCACTGAAACATTGAAAGGCTCTGTAAGGAGCCCAGTGAAACATTGCCACTCTAAAGTCCTCATGGACAATATTTCCCATTGCTGTCCTGCTTTGTTACAAATTATTTTCTTTTCCCCTGAAAGAAAGATTATGTCTCCTTTGAGGAAGATTTTCTAAATGGAATTAGTCCATTACAAGAGCAGAGGGAAAGTTGTTTTTGTTTTTTTTAAATAGTCTTAGAGGATTCAGTGTAATCCTTAAATCTGTGAAGTTGATAATAGGATGTTTTTCCCAGTCCACAGTACTGACTGCTTAAGTGTTTCTAGAGAATTATACAAATAGGGTTTGAAGCAGGTGAATATTCTCTTCAACCTTCACATTATCTAAACGTACATCTTCTTTAGGATTTAGCTTTTTTTTTTAGCAGCAGTAATGCAGAGAAGAATTAAAAAAACAGTGGATTTCAAGGACTGATTTGTCTGTCTGGACCCTTTGAAAATCACACCTTAAGTAATGGCAGGGCAAAGCAGGTCAGATGCAACTTTTTAGGCAAGACTGGTTGCTTATTTCATGAAGAACCCCTTTTTCATATTTCCCTGCATTCTTGCCACCAGGGAAACCTACTGATCCTAAGCTATTCTGCAGATGGTTTTACTTACTGGGGACTGAATATGGTTTGTGTGTCAAGCTCATGACATAAGTCTCTGAAATTTTTAGTGTGAATGACCTGCTGGCTGACAACAAGTAGGTCTATTGCAGAGTGAAGATTAGAACAGAATTGTTCTGCCTCATGGCCCAGGCTCTTAACTACCTGAGAAAGCAACAATCTTCCCCATTCTGTAAAGCTGTTATAAAAAGTCTTGGTATATTTTTATTTTTTTTTTTCCACAGCTGTCAAAATGGCACTTAGCAGGTTTATTCAACAGACTGTGAACTGGAGGTGTAGTCACTGAGCTGATCCTGTTTTAATCATTGACCTTAAGTGGAAAGGAGGGAAAGATCAAACAAATATTTTTTTCTGATCTTTGAAAAGCTGCCAAAACTAACGAAGTTGAATTCATTTGGGACAAAGGAGATGCTTTTGTTTTTCTGCCTCTTTCAGCTTAGTTGCATTTTGGATGGCGCTCAGCTATTGCAATTGGAATACAAAACAATGCTACATCAAATCCCTCTGAAAGCTAGGTCTGTCTCATGTAATTACAATGCCACCCAGAAAATACTTGGTTGTATATCTTACATGTGTATTCTTCTTATCTTCTTGGTAAATAACCCAAATTCACACAGTGGGGGTTTTTTTTGGTTAGGGGAAAGAGTTGAGGAAATAATTTACCTTTCCTGCACTTCTTTAGCTTGACTGCAAGAGATCAACCTAAATCAAAGGTTGATCCACATACACATACTTTTTAAAATGACAGAAGTGAATTTTTAAATATGAATCTCCATTTTTTGGTATCAGACAGACTGCTGACATGAAAACCCCTGGAACTGTTACTTGTATCCTTATGCTCAATGCTCTGAGGGTCATACGCCTGTTCACAATTTAGCAGCCTCATATACATATACATGGCACAGCCTGTCCAATATTCATGTATTCTTCAGGTTCAGTACACTGGGAATAAACCTTAAAGCAAAGCCATTTTTCTTAAAAGGTCATTAAAGCTTTCCAGAGGCCAGAACTGTTCAGTAAGTTTCATGTAGTGAGTGAAATGGTGCCATGTTGGTAACTAATGTCAGTTAAATAGCGTGGGCTGATCTTGTATGATCTAAAGCAATCTCATCCCATATCGTCTGCTGTGGGAATTTGCTGTGACTTCGATTCTGGCTGTGGGCCGTTGGCTCCTCTTGAGCTAAGATGATAGATTATGAAGGTCATTTGCAAAGACTGGGAGGTGAATTGTTCATTATCGGAGAGGTTGTTAACATATTCTTTGTGCATTAGTCAATGCGGCCCAGAATATTTTTTTCACTGAATCACAACTGGAACAAAACCACAAGAACAAAAATGAGCTCAGCTGGGCCAACTTTGTTTCCTTAGGTGTGTTACTCTGTGTGTTGGCCCTGTGATAGAATAATTTACTTTCACAGGAGTGTAAGCATTTGCAGGATTAAATAAATAAAACCAATAGTAACACTAATAAGTGGAAAGCAAAGAACTCCCTGAAAGTTTGATGGTTGTTAAAATATAATGGCATGTGCCCTACAAGTCGTCGTACAGAGAACTTTGCACTTTGGCCACTTTTTTATATTGTGGAAAGTTCATAGCAGGAGTGAATAACCTTTTTAGGGATTCTTAGCAGAGTGTAAACCAGAGCTTTGCCACCATTTTTGCGGATGCTGGGCTGGCTCCAGCCAGAAATGTGACAGCCCAGCTCAGGAGAGTCAGCTTTTTTTTGTGAAGGTGGAGGAAAAGCTCTTGAGACCGCTGCTAGGGGAAGAGTGGTGACAGCTCTTCCCCAGTAGCAGCCACCTTCAAAATCCTTAAAGTCAGGTCTTCTGTCATTCCCTTAGCAGCCTGTTTCCTAAAGCATTTGCCTGCTCTGTCTTTTCGAAGCATGATCTGCTGAGGCCTAGTCCTGCAACCAGACACATGCTGTCACTTTGTCAGATACCATATTGTCTATGAAAGTGTGTTAAAACTGTTGGTTACCTGAATTTAAAAGGGTACCCTGGATCAAGCTAGGACTAAAATATCACAGAAGCAATTTTCTTAGTTATCTTTTCAGAAATGACTGAGCATACTTCTCCCACCTCAAATGTAGGCCACGAGGAAGGAAGGAGAGGATTTGGATTTAAATATTAACTGGAATCCCTTCTGTCCCCTGTCTCCCTTGGGTGATGGATGGCTCTGAATCATACTGGGAGACTATAGGAACTCATACGTAAGTCAGGCCTTTTCTTTTGTTAAAACACATACTCAGTACTGTGTTAAAGGGCAAGACGAAGATGAATACAGTTTTGAAATCAGTCACATTCACCCTGAAATGTAAGGGCATTAGCCAGTATTTCATGCAGGAAACAATTTTCACTCACCAAGGACAGAACTCATACACAAAAAAGAATAATTTGAAAAGACGGTACTTCAGAAATCTGATAAAATGCATATTTTCAACTGGAATTTGGGATATTATTAAACAAGTGCTTGTAAATTTAGTCTGTTATGTAAGTTTTGTAAACAGATGGGGTCATTTTTTTTCTCTCTTCTGACCACCTTCATTTTTATTTTTATCTCTATGTATTGCACATGAAGTCTGGACAGGCTATTGTCTGTAATAGTTTTTTTTGAGAATTCACCAAGAAGAAAGATCTTTCAGTTGTACGGAAGCCAACATGCCTGGTTTATAGGTATATCTGTTCCTTTCGCTCATATTTTATCATTTATTCATCAAAAACTGCAGCTTGGGGGAAAACAAAAATTATTTCAAAATGGTTTTGGCTGAATTGTATGGCGGAAAACAGTTTTAAAAGCCTTAAGGCTTTTCATTAAAAGTAGTGCTTCAGTTTTTTGAAACTGTAAACGTCTTATTGAAACATGGATAAAATTTCCAGTACTTGTTGAAATGAAGACATAATTATTTCACACAGGTCTGTAGTTGGATTGCTTGCCTCCAATTGCTGATATTGGTTATTCTGAATCTTCCTTCTAGACACTCTTCTTAATTTTCAGCCTAAATATTACACTAGTTTGTTCTTATGCCAACACTGTCCTTTAGTTTAAATAGTTCTGCCTCCATAATGCTCCCCTGGGAATATTTATAGAAGGCAATTGCACTATGTCTCAGCCTTCATTCTGCTAAGCTAAACAAGCTAAGCTTATAGGAGGTCTGTGTTCCCATCATCCTTACAGACCAGTCCTTCACCAGCTCCAGTTTGTCCCAGCTATCTTGAAGAATGAACACAACTGTATCTCAGTGTTACCAATAATGCTGCAAAAATGTCTTGTAAATCATGTTAATATGTCTCTCTAATTTCTGGGAATTGCTTTCCCAATTCATGCTAGACCTTGGTTTGTCTTTTCTTTGAGCCACGGATGCCACAACTTAGTGGCTCATAGCCATTTTGATACCCTTGAGGGCCTTCTCTTCCTCTGTCATGTGGAAATCAAAATGTTTTATGGAGCTCCTTCTGTTCTGATGAAAGCAAACAACAAATATTTTTTGATCAGCCCATAAAGTTTTTAGTTATCAGGCTTCTTGATTTCCTGAGACTTCACTGACTGTTAGGCTCTGCTTCTGGGGCAACTTTGCCAGGCAGAGTCCAGTCAGGTGTATAAGCCTTCCCATCATGGATACTGAATTCAGAAGACCAAGTCTCAAGCAAGTAATCACCAGATCCAGGCATTCTAGTCCTCACCTTCCTTAGTTTGTAGTAAGCCCCCAAACCATAGCTTAGCCATCCCAGGGCTGTTGGCACATGTGTACTAGGATTCTCTGAGGTCCAGTTTTATAATTAAATAAAATGGTCTATTTTCAAATTAATTTGAGTTTCTCCTGAATGATTATTTCTTTTTTTTATTTTTCATTCTTAAATTTTCCCCAGAACAGAATTCTTTCTCTAGCAATAGTAAATATCATTGTGCTTCTGGAGTAGTATATTAAAAAAGAAAGCCTATCTATATTTATCTTTGAGATTGGATTAAGACACTAGCAATGAGTACAGCCATTTATATATCCCTTCATGGCTCTGCTATTCTTAGCTGTCAGTATTTTCTTGAAGGATATCTCCATTGTACATTGTCACCTTCAGTTTTTTTCTTAGCTAACCACACTTTTCATCTGAAAAACAACAACCCAATATTTAAGAAGAAAGAACTTTACTCCTTCAACCCTTAACCTTGATAGTCATACTGGTAGCCATATCACACTAATTCATCACATACAGGTTTTTATTGTTAGAATTCCTCAGCAAAGGACAATTTGTCAATTATTATGTTATTGTATGCCAAATACAGTGGCTCAAAACTTCCTTTTTAAAGCAGTACCTTATCTTATGTCCAGTAGCCTTAAAATATTGGACTTCATTTTCTGATAGATTGATCATCACTGCTACTACTGATTTCACAAACTGGAGTTCCTTCCTAGAAACACCCCCAAACAGTTGCCTGTGATGATTCTCTATGGCCTGCTCTTTCTCTCTCACTACCATTTTGCATGATGCCCTCAAAGACTGGTTTGATAAGGAAAATCACACTGCATGATGGTTCTCTCCTACCAAGTAAATTTAAAGTTGATACATAGTAAAGTGAAGCCCAGTTTAACATCAAATGTATTTATTTCCTATAATGCATTACTGTCAACCTTCCAGAAACATTGTTCAAGAGTGAAAGTAAGTTAATTCACTTATAAGAACAGGAAGTTTTTCATTTTATTGTTTATATTCACACGTTGTTGAATTATTATCTACCAGTTAAATGTCAGGTTACCCCCCACTGCCTCCTTCAAGGAATGATTGTGCATGAGTTGTAAACCATAGTGCATGTGACTATAGAATACAGCATCACTGGAAATGTGATTGACATTTTTCACTGCCTCACTGGGTTGCCTCTTTCTTGGTTTCTTTTCTCTGCTTCCCTCCCTCTCTCCTTCCCTCCCTCTACCCAGCATTGATGTTTTGGGTTTTTTTCAGTTAGAACCCACAAAATCAAATACACAGCTTTCTCTAGAGCATAAATTTATCTCTGTATTTCATGACTCATTTATGTTCATGAATGACATGAGTAGAACTGTCTGGTTTTATGAAGGCTTGAGACTTTTTAAATGACAATAAGAGATAAATTGACTGGGTATAATTGAGAGAAGGATGTGATAGATTCAGCTGCTCTGTGTGAGCAGAGAACTTTGTTCTCTTCTAATACAGACAGTATTTTCATGATTGTGATGTCAATTTGGAAGAGGCCTCTGATTTTTTCAAGGGAGTGCCTGCTCTGCGTATTCTAACATTGGGTTACTTTAAAGATATACTGAACCCCCAAAATATCTACACATTTCTGAATAATCTGGGAAGTTGGTTGTTCCAACAGGTTTACCAGAGCCAGAGAGACAAAAGAGAGGACAGAAATGTGAAATAAGCTAAAGTTTTTTGAATGCTGTCAGTGCTGTACTGAAAAGTCTTTAAGAGCGAAGAAGCAGAAATCTGAGGGTAGTTAAGTCCACACAAATGAGAGAAGGCTATGGGTAAAAAGAGAAAGGAGAGCCCTAGTTTACCCAGTCCTGAACTAAGTCTTCCACTGTGCAGGGATGCAATTTTCTCAGTGTCTGATTGCAGTTGAAGACATTCTACTTTGTGGTGTGAGAATGTAATCTGACACATGTCACTGTACAGATCTGCTGAAGGCATTACATGTGTGGGGGAAGTGATTACTGGACCTGTTGGAAGGCAATGTTACACAGTGAATTACTTGATTAGCTACAGAAGCCAATGTTCAGGAGATTTTATTTAGTGTATCATCTCATCTAACCACAGCCACCTAAACTAGTAGTCTAGGCTGTGTTTAGGGTCAATGGAGAGGGAAGCGCATCACAAGAGTATTTCATCTTTGGATGAAGCCCCCTCTGTCCTACCTGTTTCCATTGTTTATTAAGTGTATGACGTGTAAAACTTAAGACTAAATCCTTAATTTTTAGATGGCAGAAGCTGCTCTGAATTCTCTTCAGAAACAGTGTTGAGAAACTGGTTTTGGTGTATTGATAAATACTCACAGAAGAAAGTAGCTCCAGTTACTTGACACTATTAATTGACATTTATCAGCACTTTCTAAAGACTACCTTTCTCTTGCTTGTGTAGGGCCCACCAGCATCATCCCTGATGCTAATAATTGTCACTACTGTGTAATTAATAATAATGGACTAGGCAGTGAAAAAGCATGTGTAAAAGAACTAGTTCATCTAGTAAAAAAAGTACTTCTTTCTCAGATATCACATAAAGTTAATTCCTCATGAAATCTCATTATAGTGACCCATTTCCCATCCCAGCTATCTAGAATACTACACCTGGTCTGAGAGAAAACTTCCTCTACATGGTCCTTTGCAATGGTAGAATACACACTTGCATATAATTTATTTATAGACTTGTGTACTGTCTTTCTTTCTCCAATGAAAAACCAATGAAAGTGGCATGCAGTGTTTCATAAGTATTATTCAAGCTTTACACACAATTTAAATTTAAATTTAAATTTAAATTTAAATTTAAGATTAAGTTCAAGATTTCACTGCTGTCCAATTTGTGTGTCAGCAATTGGACTTCACCTTTAGCTGTTGCGGTTTTGGGGGTTTTTTGATTGGGTTTTTTTTTGGATGAGGTTATAAGTGGTTTGGAACTCACTTTCTATTTTCATTAGCAGTACAATCCATAGATAACTTTTTTTTTCTATCCAGGTACAACACAATAATATAGGTTTCTCTGTTTTTCACAAATTAGAATTGACAGTTTATTACAAGTTACAGAGCTAACAGTTAAGGCAATAGATTTGGATGCAAATGACCCGAGTATCAAGCACTCGGTAATAACCTAGGCTTATGGGAGCTTTGGCAGGACATTGTATTTCCCTTAAAGAATGACCTACCTTTGTCTTGTCTTGTGTATTTCTGAGCATAGGAGCTGCTGCGCCTCTGTACAGCATCATTGCAGTCTTGTCTGTTGAAAATACACAGAGAGCTTAAGATCGGGCATAAAACAAATAAGACTTCAGTTGCAATGGATTTCAGCATTTACTCTAACATTGTATTCCTTTGAAAATCCTAGCTATAATTATCATCATAATTTGTGATGAACACCAAAATGGAACAATGGGACTAGATCAAGGCCCTCACAACAATTAAGAAAATTATTTAGGAAAAGATTCTAGGAAACTTTATTTTCTAATGTAGCCCAAGCTCTTCCATTTCCATTTCTTTTATAAGAGGATCAAGCTGATTTGAGTCTGAAAATCAGCCTGATTTTTCCTTTTGGTTGTAAATCTCACTCTTGTCCCTGTGTGGACTTATGGCAGATGTGCAACCTTTACTATGTTAAAGTTGCAAAAGCTTATGATTTTAATATGAACTTTGTTAGAGTGAATGGAATATGATAGTCACTCATTGATGGGGATTTATGGTGTGTGAGCCCTCTGTGCAGGATGTTAGGCTGGAAATTCATTATAATTTTATTCCATTTGATTGTTAATGACTTTTACATGTTTTCCAGGAGTTTTTTAATAAAATATTTCAGTGTACATCATGAAGGAGATGGACAAAACCTTTGCTATATGAAGGCAAAGTGATGTGGACTATTTCTCAAAGCAGCTATGCTTTTGCTATACACGTAATCTCACACTTGCTCGGTTCTGTAGCAATACAATGGTTCCATATCTAACAGTTAAACTTAATGCCAGGTAAGTGTGTGCTTTAGTGTTTCAAACTGACAAACAAGGGCTTATTTCTTCCAAATCAAGATAGAAAATGGATGGTGGGAAGGGGATGCAATGTTCATAAAGTACCTTCAAAGCACTGGTTTGCTCTTAATAAGAGCTGTGAAATGTTTACCTCATTACTATTGCTCTGTTAGTGTTGAGTTCATTGAATACTGCAGGAAAATAGAGCACCACCTGTTAGAAATAGACTATATCAATCCAGGCTTCACTTCAGTATGTCCTGTTTTCTGTGATACCGCACACAGTACTTGTCTACCCCATAATAAATAATACAGTTTATGAATTCAACCTGACCTGCAGAGGTCATGATTTGGCGATCTTCTGTTCCTTCCACAGTACATGCACCCACTGACTTTATAGTATATGTGTGCTGAGTCTACCGAGTGTGCTGCATTAACTGGACCAAAAAACACACATGGCAGAGAAAGCAGTGTCTTTTCTGGAAGTGGTTGACCTTACCTCTCTTTTCTACCAGTGGAAAGGCCAAGTATATTAGGTTTTACAGCTGTGCCAATGTTTTCATTTGTTCAATCTAGAAAAAAACAATGGCAAACTCTGTAAGTGAATGATTTAAAACTGTATTAAACATTCAGCAAAAAGTAAAAAAAAAAAAAAAAAAAGTTGTTGGGCTACCTGGGACTTCACAGTGCTGTGAAGCACTATGTAGATGCAACTTCTGTATGTATCCATGGTACAATGTTGAGAGGCAGGATATATAAGTTGGACAAGGACAAAGGTCTGTGTTACTATCACAACATAATGCCTAGCTCTGTATAGCCCTGCCCTTTACTGTATAATCTTACCATCAGATTATAAGTTCTTTGTGTGTTCCTGCTGAGTTTTCCCCTGAAAGAGCTAAATTCATGCTTTAAACTTGGGATAACGTGATGTTGGTTATCCTTCTCTTTGGGTTTAGTGTGTGAAGCTCTGGAAATGGATATGTTGTGAAGTGCTAAAATGAAACTAGTTTCTTAATTCTGTGGGAAGCCCAATACAAGAATTCATTTTACTTCCTACCCTTGTGTGTGCTGTATAAACATGGAATGCTGTCTTATTACATTTCCGCTTTCTTAATTGAAAAGTTCATACTGAAGTTACATGTGTGAATTGTTATTGGAAAGTGATTTCTTTTTTCCTGTGCTCAATAACTACAATTCCCAAGCAATTAAACTTTTTTTCTATTATACAACCATAGAATGTCTGCTAAAAATTTCACAGAAACATGTTGCAGTTACAGAAGAAATAAAACCTTTGAAAACCAGGATATTTTCCAGTAAGGCTAACTAAACATGTAAACATTTAAAATTGTGTCTTGCCTTTGGACAACAAAAGGTGCTGGGAAATGTTTCATACTGTGCTTGATGTTTTTCTGAATGCATAGAATTTGATACCTACAGGCAGTTGCCTTGTTTAGAGGAATGGAAGCACAAGGCTGTGATGACTGATGAGTTTTGGAATAAACCTGTATGTCTGTAGGTTTTGCTGTTTCCTGAAAATTTGTACAAAATTAATTTATTTTATACTCTTTGTAAATTTATTTTTGTTTGTTTGTTTTCAACTTGAAAAACAAAAGAAATTTTGTTAAGTTCTCCTGCCCTGAAGAACCTCTTCTGACATTCAGCATGGTCATGTAGCTTAGAGGTTTCCAGAATACCTCCTGCCCTCCTTCTTATGGCCTGCAACATTGTTTTATTTAAAAACTTGCACTCAACTGTTCATATTTCAAATGGTTTAACTTTCAGCTTTAAAATAAAAGAATTGAGATTCTTATTCTTGCCCTTGTGCTATTCTGATGGCACGAAGGGGACTTTAAACCTGTCTTACTAAGAATTGGATCCTGACTCAGAAGAAAATATTTGAATTGTTGCTCAAGTTAGGTATATATCAATTTCACTACACTCATCATGGCTTCACGTGCCTCAACCTAAGAATATGTCTATATGTTTTACTGGATCATACATTTAGTGCTGGTCATAGAAATATATTTTTATAAGAGCTGTGTGATATTGGCTGGAATTCATACTACATACCCCAAGAATTTTTCAAGTCTGTGAGACCTGTTGCTTTTCACAGAAAGTTAAAACTCCTGTGTTTCTTTTGTATTGGAGAAGGAAGTTTATGGTTCCATTTGCTTTGGATTCTTTATGAAAATCCTGTAGGATATCAGTTGTAAGAGAATAGATGGGTCTCAGCCATGCTTTGGGAAAGTGGTAAATGAATCACAGTGGGATTTGCTGAATGTCAGCACAGAGGTAACTGTCAGTGACTGAACCAGGAAAATTTTATGTCAGAAGAGGAGGGCCAAACTTTTTAAAATTATGTGTAATTTTAATAAGTATACCTCTCTCCAGTAAAATCAGGGCATTTTGCATTTCAGTTGTTGTGTCATTATTTGGAGCCTGGGAGCCGGGCCTTCAGTGAGAAGAAGCCCGTCCAGCATTATGTCATCAGTGCAGTTGTATGAATACATCAGCAAGGCCTGAGATCCTAAGAAACCCAAGGTGCCGTCAGAAGAATACAGGATCTTCTGTACCCGGATTGCCAGGCTCATTATGTAGTGACCAAAGAAATGCTTCTATCTTGCTATATTATGACGTACCAGTATGGATTTCTCACTTCATCTCCTAATAAAGGAACACCTTCCTTACAATCTAATGGGTTGTGATTGCTGGCAGCAATAGCAAAGGTGGGAAGGAAGAAATGATAGTTCATTAAATTATTTGGGGCAAAGTGTGAAACTCAGTTTATCTGAATTGCTGCTTCTCTGTTCTTGATGAGAACTTCTGAAAATCCTTTAAGTCCTTTAACTGTGATGAGTTACCAGCCCATGCACTGAACCTGGGAAGAGTATAATTAGATAAGTTGAGTGTCTTCTGCTTTGGAAATAACATCTTCCTCTTTGGACCTCCAGTGGATTATACCTATGTAGTCAGGGAACACAAACAGGCACACGGAGAGAGTTGAAACACTGTTCAGGTCTCTGTGAGCAGCGGGAAAACCAGCTTTTATGTTGGAACAGAACTATTGTTCACATAAGAAAACATTTAAAGCTTAATTCTGAGTTCACTAAGGTTAATAAAAGGTTTCCATTGACTTTTCTACTCTGTTTCTATATAGGATATTGTACTGCAGAATCAGATGTCTTCCAATAGTACATTTAGGCAATGCAATTATCATCTGTCACACGTTTTCTTTTTTCATCCTCTCTAGGAAGCAAATTATGACTGCATTATGGTGTCATGCTTTTGGAGCAACATTTTGCATACACGTTGCTTTCTGTTCCTATTAGCCATTTGAAGGTGTGTTTTGCAGTTGGAGAAGTTTGCGAAGATTCTTAGCTTCTAAGAAAGTTCAGTTAGAAATCTGGTCTCCAGGAAAGTTCTGTTGGCCTACAGACATTTTAGGGGGATTAGCTGTGCCAGACAGGTTCTGCCCGGCCTCTTTTCTTAGGAAAGTATCTTTGCATATTATGGGTTGGGCCACAGAGAGCTTTGAAATTAAGGACTCTGGCTGACTTAAGATCACAGGAATCCAAACTTCTGTAAACACTGGAAAACAGACTGAAAGCCAAGAGCAGTAAGATAGTATCATAGATTGAAAAAGTGCTTTTCATGATAAGTTTCTGAGGAATGCAGGAAAACTTTGCAATTTTTCTAGATGTTGAATTTGGAAAAAAATATTGAAAATAGTAGGTGCTGTGCTTTTCCCCTTTATTTTCCCTTTAAAATGTTAGAATTCCAAGCACAGTTTTGGGTTTTTTCCTGCTCTTTTCTGCAACTAGTTAAGATGCAGGATATCTGCACAATATTTTGTTGGGCTTTTTACAGAATATTGTATGCCTCCTTGTCAGGAATATCGGTTTCCTTTACCTCAGTCTTGCTATTAAATGCCAGAGATGGATGGAAAAGTATCTTGAGAGAGGGACTGGGATGCTAAAATCAGAGTTATGCCTGAATAAACTGCCATTTCTACTTTTGTGTCCACCCTGATTACCTTCCTTCCTATTTCCTACCTGGTACTTGCACCAACCTTTTATACCTGCATTGTCCATGAGTCCCACCTGACATAAGGATTCTGAGTTCTCTGACTTCCCTGTGTAGCACACAACATAACAGGGTCTTTGCTGAGGCTACTGGTTGATTATATACACTGATGGTTGTATGTCCTGTCTCAGAGAGAAACATTCTTGGGTCTCTTGGGATGAATGTATGCTCACTTTCAGATCTTCATGTGTAACATCAAGCCTCTGCACTGGGGATTCCTGCTTAGTTCTTTGAATAAACTTTTCTTTCAAAGTTATCCTTAAAAAAAAAAAAAAAAAAACCTCATTAATTTGAAGACATGATCTGAAAGTTTGTCCCCTACTGCTGTAAAATTTAGTGTCAAAATCTCTGGGTTGAAAGTTTATTTCATATTGCAGATTCCTCTGTACCAGTGGTGGTGTTTACAACACTATTCCTTTTTAATTATGGTTTTCCTGAGATTTTAGGAGGAATAACCTTGTGTCCCCCCCCCCCCCCCTTTTTTTTTCTTTTGACCAAGACATTACAGGCTTCTCAACAGTAGTCACAAGGAACATATTCTATGTGAGTTCTGGTGTTTGGATAAATTTCACTGGTTTATAAGAGTCAAAGGATGGAATTTGCCTTTGGATATATGTATGTGTGCACCGAAGGAAGAAAGGAGTGTGTTTAAAAGAGAACTTAATTTAAGGTTTGACGGAAAGCCTCTTAGGGCAGTAGGAAACCTTCTATTGATTTCAGTGGATTGGCAAAACCCCAACCCAATAGGTAATTAACTCAGAAACTTGACCTAATTTTTATGGTATTTGCTTAATGATCATATGTGGTGTTTACTTGCTGTAGTTTCAGAAACACTGTGTGTTGGTTATCGTTCACTGAGTTTCCTTTGCTCAGGTCTATCTGATTCTTTGCTTTTCAAAGTTGAAGGGCAAACAAGAAGTTCAGGAATTTCATCATGGAAGCTATACAATGTAAAGGAATTGACACCTAGAAAAACACGCAGAGCTAAACAGAATTTGACAGGTTGCAGAAAAGAGTGAACAAGATGGGAAAAATGAGCGGCAACTAATTATTATTTCACTGGTCACCACAACACATTAAAAACTTCCAAAGGCTGTGAAATTAATTGCATGCAGAACAGCACTCAAGGTGCTTAATACTTTGTCTCTCTGGGACAATTTGCTAGAGACATCTTTTGAACTACAAATACAAAGCAGGAAAGATGGGGCGCTCTCTGGCTGTGTCATTCTTCATTTTAATGAGGAAAAAAATGTCACACAGAGCAGTGTGAATTTGAAATATTATAATATGCTTCAGTTTTATGTCAGAGTAAGTATGTTTCTTAAAAGAGCCCTAATGATTCTAAATTCTAGACCTTGTTGACAAGACATCTGCTTACTTGGCCTGTGGTTTGTGTCTCATCTATAAGCTCATTATCATATATATTAAAAGAAACTTATTAAAACATTTGCATTCTAAAAATGAATTATAAAAGCCCCTTACCCATCTTTCAGAAACTTGTTCTTTTTGTCGTGCAAAACATTCCACTAGGGAGACAGAAATATTTCAGTTATTTTCAAACCATTTAACATTTGGGTAATTCTTCTAATTACTTCTCTCTTTAATCATTAAAGCTGGAAGGCTTATATAATATTACTTTTAAAATTCATAGTTCAATGTAAATAATCTTTTCTGTACCCACAGACCTCTCAGCTGGATACTGACTATAACCCTAAGGGTGCTCGTTCTTTCTTTTGGTCTTATTTATTATTTTCTTCTCTCCTCATCAGTTTTCTATTATTCTCTTTCCTGCCTCTACAGCTCTCTAGCTGCACATGTAATGGGTGAAATGACACTTGAAGCCATGCTGGTTGTTTATTTAAACAAATCATATTGAGATGAAAAGAGCACATGATTGCAAAGATGTAATAAATCTAATCTGGAAGTTCATCAGGCTCTTGAGAAGCCTTACCATTTTAGAAAATGTCCCACCTGGACTTGTGGCCGTGAGATCTTTAGTATCAGACCTCCTGGTCTAGCACAGAGTGCAGGAAGTTCCTTTTGTTTTGGCTGCCTGGGTCTGGTCCTTAGTTGTCACCGTGTGAGCGCAGGCTTGGATGACTTTGGCTGCTCGGCCCCATCTCAGCTCTATTATCTTCCTCTGAGAGCAAGCTGGTGGGTTGCAAGTCGCAAGCAGTTCTTTCGGGTCTCCTTCTGTGGTAGGACTGGCAAAAGTAAGAAAAACACCAGAATATACCCACCAGCTAAGGGGCTGCTTGCTGTGCAGGCTGTTTTCTAGATCCTGTTTGTTAGAAAACCTCTGCAAAAAGGGAGAGGGGTGCTGCAGGAAGTAACAGGGAAATAGCCAGCTGAGAAGATTCCGCTGCTTTCTAGAACCTACTCAGCACAAAAAGGTGTCCTCAGAGCAGGATGTTTTTCCCAGCAAGTTCAGCTAGTGGAAACTAAGGAGGAGATAAAACTGACTTCATCAGCAAAACCAGAAAGGTGGTCTTTCCTGAAGGTATGCAGCAGTTCCTGTCACCTCTGCTAGAAGAGGTGCGTGGCTTGCACGGCATGGGTCTGTTAATGCACCCACTAGGAAACTAGCATCCACTATCACCATGCTGTGATTTTTATTTCAGGAAACAGATTCCCCAGAAGGAAAAGCTGTAGCAAAGATGAGATAAATTTACTGTGGACTACCACTGGTTACTCTGAGAAGAATATTTCTTGGTGACAAGACTAGCAAAGAACAATTTTGGCAGCTAAGGTTCTCATACCTAACAAGGAGACATCTTTATTGACTGATACTCCTCTTCCAGTCTCCTCTCTTAAAAAAAATCTTTACTCTGGCAGTTTCTTAAAACATCCTTAGTGCCTTCTCAGGCATTTAAACCATTTTCTTGCATATTGAAAGCAGCTGTGTGGGGAAAGGAAAGCTCCTGCTGCTTCTCAAAAGCAGTATGTATAACACCACAGCTGGAAATAACATGTTTTATGAACTTGATTTATCCCTTCTGCTGTGTGGTATAAATCCTGCTTCCTCACTGTATGGCCTGCACATGCATTTTTGAGGGCCTCATCCTGCTAGGTCCTGAACAAGGTGCAGAGGAAGGATTTAATTAAAATCAAACATTGGTTTGGGGATTGCTAACTCCTACATATCCTCTGCTGCCTAGCAGGGGGAAGCACTAAGTAGAATGGTAGGAATCAATAAAAATATTTCCTACGCACTGGAATTATTAGGTACTTGCAGTACCTAATACATTATTTCAAAATCACAATTATAACCCATGCAAAGCAGTACATGATAATGCCTCACGTAAGACAACATGGTCTATTTGTTCTGTTTCATAACAGCTAGTAGAGGACAAACTTCCATGGCTTCCATTTTATGTTGGTTTTTCCTCTCAGACAATGCATTTTGTTGCCAATTTTAATGGACTGCCAACTTTTTATTTTTTTTAATGGACAGCTGCACAGTCCCTATTCTTAGAATATCTGAGTCCCTCACAGTCCTTAGCTTGTTTTTTTGTCCCCAGTCCCTGTTTTGGGAAGGTTCATAGATAACAGGCAGAGAAAAAATGAGGTATGTGAGCACCTTAAACGACTGGAATCTGTAGGAGATGTTTGTAACTGAGTTGCTTGCTGTCATGCAGGACTAGAAGTAAGTAAACCCCAGATAGAGCTATGTTCCTAGGTCCTGGCCCAGGCTGCCATTTCAGTCTTATTTGTACTGCTGGTTGTCTTTGGATGCGATATACTCTATTTAGCATTAAAAGCCAGGGAAGTTATTTCCTGTTGCTCATCTTAGAAAATCTGGTTATTGATTTAGATGCCCAAACATTTAGTCCTGTGATGAACATTAAATATTGAACTACAAAACCTTGCGTAGCTTTCTGTCCTAATTGTGTGCAGTATGTGCAGCGTGATTGTTTTTATGAAGGTAGCTCTTACATGATAATCAGAAGACTGTTATGGTTGTTACTGTACAAACCCACAGAGAGATGTCCCTGTCCTGCAATTTGAAATATCTAGAGGTGGGAAGCTTTGTTTGAACGATGGGGGAACTGTAGCACACTCATTAAATATTTTACCCAGCATCACACAGGCAGTCTGTGGTGGGTCTGGAAAACACTTCTGTCTTCAGTCTTATGCCTGTATCTTAACAGCAAGGCTCCTGCCAGTCCTGTATGCAAACCTAATAGATATATAGCCCAGTGACAGTTACTGATTAACAAAAAAAGCTGTTACGCTTTATGAATGTTGGAGTATTTTATCTTTTCATGTCTGCTGTGGTGTCCTTCCCTCTCAGCATGAGAAAGGGAGCAAGATCATCCAGATAGCAGTGTCCTTACTAATGAGAGGTTCAACCAAGCATGTGCTAGTTTTTCCGTCACTCTGTGCTGTGGTTATCTGCAGAACAGGAATAGAAGGCGAATATCTAATCTTTAAAAAGGGCTTTGGAAGATTACTTCAACTTTTACCCTGCCCCAGCTGAGCTCCACTTAAATCCTTAAAGTGATCTAAATAACTTTTGCTTCCAAGATGGCCATAAGTGTACCATCCTGGAACCATGCAAAAGCAGCCAGTAGGAACTAGCTGATGAGAGAGACTTTTGCATAAAAACAAAACTGGAGAGTTTTGCCTTTTCAACTTCCTCCCCCCCCCCCCCCCTTTTTTTTTTTCCTAACAAAGTGGAACTGTGCAGGAGCGAGTGAATGTCAGACGAGGAAGACTATTCCTTGAATGTTAACAAAAATTGCTAACTCCTAAGTCAGTGTGGGCTGAATTCTTTCCCTGTATCATTGTGACTTCATGGGCTCCCAAAGAATTACCTGGATCTTGATTTTCACTGAAACTTTTAGGAAAGAGTAAATACATTTTCAGTAGTCTGTGGGGATTCCACCTAGATCAGCAACAGCCTTAATTAGTCCTGCTGCTCTAACACATTCAATCACGGTCTCCTAAGACACCCTTGTTCTTTCAGGAGTGTCCTGAAAATACAGCCTGAGTTTAGGGTGGAAGAGGATGAGATTGTATAACCTTCTGCTATTGGCTTGCACATATTGTCTTGCACTGCATTTAAAACATAGAAGTTGCCTGGTGGGAAAGAGAAGATGTAAAAGGCCATTTTCCAGAAGAGAGTGCTTTCCTTCGGCATTGTGGGAAGAGAGTGGGCAAAGCTTATGCAATTGGAGGGTTTTTTCTTTAACCTCAATTTCTACTAGAAAAATTGGTTGATTTTTGACTATCTTTATTAGGTTCAAACTCATTATTAATTTACCTGTACGTTTCCCTTCAGTCTGGACTGTGCAGTCATACAGAGCAGCTGCTCCATCCAGATCACACTCTCTGCCCTTACTGCGCTGGAAGAACTTCTCTGGTAGGTGAAAGGGAGATTGCAGGGCCTGGCTTACTACCTGGCTTGCACACCCTAGTTGTCAAGTAGTCAGGGCAGCAAAAAGGAGAAGCTGGCTTATTATGAACCAAAGTAAGATTTAAGAAGCAGGCTGTGCAGCACTGGCCAATTGTAATATTTCAGGATGTTTTAGTGAGATTTGTCTCAACTGAACGCAAAGTGCCTCTGGCTGCTCCACTTCATTAGGTATCTATACACATTCTGGATGATATTCCTAATGGATCAAGGTTGATCTAACTGTAATACAAACTTGATTTGCTTTCATGTTTGTACTTTTGGATTCAAAGCACTGTCTTTCCTCTTCCCCAAACAAAGGCAGAGTAATGAAAATAACTGCTAGTTACCAGGTATACAGAGGAGATTGGGAATAGTATTAGTAGTTCTCCCGTCACACCGCTGCCCCTAGGAGATAGATACTGGGGAGCGTCTGCCACCGCTCACAGAGTCTGAATGCTCCAATCACCATAGGAATCAAAGGCACTTAATACTTTACAGGAGGTGTTTATGGCACCAATCTCTAGGGCAGCATGTGGATTAGAAAAATGATCATGTGTGTACCTGTCCTTGCTGTTAATTACCTTGCCATTGAATAAAAAAAAGCAACATAAAATGGCCTTAGGAAAAATTTAGACTAGCTGGAACATAAGGTTAAAGATTTCTAATTTGCTTTATGATGGATAGTCTCAGTAGTGCTTGGGGTGGGGGGGGTAGGGAGGAGGCAAAGCAGTTCTTTCTCTTTTGGGTTATAATATGGCTAGAAAATTTTCAGAGTGCAAAGTAACTGCAAACTTCCAGCACGTCCCCATCCGCAGTGCAGCTGCAGTCCCTCTCCCTGATGTTTGCACAACATTACAGCAGTCTTTTGTTGCTGGAAGAGCAGAAGTAAGCTTTCCTAGTGAAGCAGGACCATATATTGTCCTTCTGTATGTTTTCCTGATAATAAGTGTATGTTGCAGCTGCTTTTTTCTTTATCATCCATAAAGTTAAATTATTCACAACCAATTTCACTCTAAAGAGCTCTCATATACCTTTCAAAAATAAAACATATTTAAATGAATGTTTGTGCTGGTTTTGGCTGGGATAGAGTTAATTTTCTTCACAGTAGCTAGCATGGGGCTATGTTTTAGATTTGTGCTGAAAACAGTGTTGATAGCACAGGGATGTTTTAGTTACTGCTGAGTGGCGCTTACACAGAGCCAAGGCCTTTTCTGCTCCTCACCCCACCCCACCAGCGAGGAGGCTGGGGGGGCACAAGGAGTTGGAGGGGACACAGCTGGGACAGCTGACCCCAACTGACCCAAGGGAAATTCCAGACCATGTGAGGTCATGCTCATCATATAAAGCTGGGGAAAGAAGGAGGAGGAGGATGTTTGGAGTGATGGTGTTTGTCTTCCCAAGTAACCGTTCGGTGCGATGGAGCCCTGCTTTCCTGGAGATGGCTGAACACCTGCCTGCCCATGGGCAGCGGTGAATGAATTCCTTGTTTTGCTTTGCTTGAGCGCGTGGCTTTTGCTTTACCTATTAAACTGTCTTTATCTCAACCTATGAGTTTTCTCTTTTACTCTTCTGATTCTCTCCCTCATCCCAGCAGGGGGGAGTGAGCGAGCAGCTGTGTCGTGCTTAGCTGCTAGTTGGGGTTAAACCACAACAAGGTGAAATCTTGTTTTTAATTCATACAAGGGTTAGTGCTTCTGCTCCTAAGAGATATCTTTGAATTGCTCTGAGAAGGTTACCTTGTACCTTCTAATGTACACCTTTATCTGATGGCTGGTCCCCCTCAAAGCCACTCTTTCCAGCTTAGTAATTTCAGTGTACAAATAACATGGTATGAAAATATTGTGGTTTTTAAGACTTTTGTTGTTGTTGTTAATTCCTGGGTCTTTCCTTTTATGCAAAGAAATTTCTGTACCTATAAACAAGAACTTCAGTAGTGAAATAATCTTCCCCACTACACTGAACTTCTCCAGAGTCCTTGTAGATCTTAAAAAAAAAAATAAAAAAAAATAAAATTCCAAATTCTAAAATACATTGGAAATAACTATGCAGAAAAACAGGACTCTGATTTTGAAAATATCTCTGGTCAAGGGGGGAAGGGTCTACCGAGTAATACAAGGCAGCATTTTGCTGCTTGGAACTACTTGAACATTCACAATGCAGAATGTCAGTCAATCCCTTTCCTGCTCTACTCTTTTCTCTTTCCCTTTTTCCGTCAGCAGTTTTAAACTAATAATCTTGAGACCCCAATGATTAAAAAGTCTTTCTTGTGAGCAGTATGAAGACACTACCATCCTTCATGTTACCCCATGAACATCAGCAGTGATCATCTTTATAAAAATGTGCACATTTTGTTAAACGCTGTCATTTATTTCAGTGCATTTATTGCCATAAACCAGCAATGACAGTTTAATTAAGAGCTTAAATTTTTTATACTGCAAAGTAGAAATATTTATGAAGGAGCTCATCAGAGACAGAATATTAAAACAAAACAGGTGTTTTGCAGAAACACAAATAAAATGTCTAACAGTAAACATTAAAAAAATCAATTATTAATCATGGTTCTTTTAATTCCTGTTGAATTGCCTTCTAAAGATTTTGTGTCTAACAACGTCTATGGGTCTGTAATATTGTCTTATCCCACCACTTGGTCTTCCTACTTGTATCCTGTGGTACAGCTGGATAGATTAGTTGCTGCTTCAGAAAAAATCTTGGGACCAAACTTAGATGGAGGTTGTAAAGTAATGGGATCAAGTGTCTGAATTCTGTCTTTGCCGTTTCCTTGGCATGAGCAAATTTTCACTCTTAATGCTAGTATTTCATCACTGTTGATGACACCAAATGCAGGAACTTCATTACGAACCCTTTGGTGGCCTGTAAAATGGCATGATGTTTTCTAGCTGTTTCCATTGTAAAAATGAAATCAGATAAATTTGTCTATCATCTGAGTTACCTTAGGTTTCTTCCCAGTCCAGTTAGGAGGTGTCTGGGAGACTGGAGTGAGAGGTAGGGCTGCACTGTCATCCCTTGGTAAGGCAGACTTTACCTGGTGCTTCATCACTGCTGAAGTTGCATTTTTCTTTTCTTTTCTTGATGGCTGGTGGCAGATCCTGCAATGATCGACACTATCTTCACTTTTATGTCAACATCTAAAAGTTTCTAGGCCTTTGACATACTGCAGTCTGTAGGTTTCCTTCAACACAGTTGCTTTCTGGTGATATTGTCTTAAAGTTTGTTCCCTGCTGCCTCTTTGAAAGACTGGGGGTTTATTACAGCAAGCTATAAATTACAGATTATTTATAGCTTGCTCACATATATTATGGAAAAATGTTGCTATTGGCTCCACTGAAAGAACGACTGGGTTGTAACAGGATTCATGTTACAAAATCTCTGGTATATTTTTGGAGAGAAAAATTGTGTTTAATGATCTTTGAGGCTTCTCATTATCTCCAGACTTTTGAGAATGGAACCTACCTCTGTACCTAGTATTTAGCAGCATAGTGTCATCAGCTGTGCTGCAGTTGTCTGATTTACAGTAGGTAGCAATAAGGAAAGAATGCAATCATGGTAACTACCAGGAGGGAAGGAGATGTTTTACTTTCTATAGCTCTGAGAATATACTCCAGGGAAATCCAAATTTTCCTTTGTGAAGAGAAGTGTGATGTAGTGAGAAGATCCATGTTGCTAAAACTTACAAAGAGAGATCAGGCAGGGGTCTTTCCCCTTGTGCAGGGAGGGACGGAGAACCGGGAAGAGTTGACCAGGTGTTTGCAATCAGCTATAAAAAGCTCTGATGGGGTGGAGAAGGCACCTGAGTTGCAGGGAGGGAGTTTTTGTTGCTGTAGGTGAATTTGGGTGTTTGGGAAGAGGTATTGGGCTGAGACAAGATGTCAGTACCTGGTTCAACTGAAAAAGCCTTTCTTAGTGTGGAAATCTGCTTTATCCTAGTAGGGATCAACTACCTGTCACTGCTAGCTGTGAGACGGTGAAGAGAAACGGAGTAACCTTGATATTGTGCACATCTGTGATGTAGTCAAACCAGCAGAGTGAATTATAAGCATCTGCTTTACAAGAAGTGGGGGTGAAAAAGGAGACAGCTTGCTTGGGAAGGAAGTAAGAAGTATTCTTTCCTGTAAGGCTCTTCCACATCACTTTGGATCAAAGGAAGCAGATTCATGCTGACACTGGGAGTTGTTGATCTCTTAAAGGTGAGTTGCTACTGCTGTTGTGATAACTCCCCTACCCTGCAAAGAGGAAGATGATGAGGGCTGATGGTTTGGCACAGTTAGGCACTGAGGTTGAACACTTGAGAAAGTGCAGTTCGCTCACACCTTGGTACATGCTTGTCTAATGAAGCCTTCCTTGAGGATGACTCTGACTTGATCTGTAGCTGTTCTTTGCCTTCTGTCCTTTATATAAAGCTAAAAAAGCAAGATGAAATGCTTATCTAAAGGCTTTACTCCCACAGTTAAACTCTGTGATCTCCTGCCAAATGTTTTCTGAAACAGTAAGACTATGCAGGTAAATTAATCTTTACTCTACCTTCACACCGATGGCAGTGTTGCTATTGCAGAACTTAGTGTGCCAGGCGAATGCCCTCTGTTTCATTGATCTATCATCCTGTTCCACTGTAATCAACTGCCAAGTGACTTTGTTTTCTTACTCCAAACTCCTAATGGAGTTATTCACATTTTTTCCAACAACTATTGTTAAACTCAGCGGGTGAACTTGGCTGGCAAAAGTCCCATTGGTTGCAGCGGAGGCCAGATTCCACATATTGCTGTTTCTCTGCTAATTAGTGGATTTATGTTTTTTCCCTTTCCAGTCTTCACAAACAATTGAAGGAACTGCAGTGGGTGCTTCTCATGCTGTCTGCTGCTTGAGAGAGTGAGGGAAAGAATTAAACTGTTCAAAACATACTTATTCTTTGTGATGTAAATTTGATGACTTAATTCTAGGTACAAAATGGCTAGTGAGCTGGTCTGCCAGCTCTGCCAATATTGCAGTACATGAAAATAGTGAGTGCCTCAAATATAGAGGCTTCCAGTAACTCAAATAATGGAAACAAGTTTGTTGTAGCTCTTTGATTAGAGGTTCAAAACTCTGTGTCCAGTGCTGGCTGTAATACCAATCCTGTCTTCATCTCAAGTTAGCAAAGAAATTGGGCTATTGGTTAAGAATCTTGCTGTCTTTGGAAAAGCAAAGCAGATTCCCTCTTAATTCTTCCCTCCAGGGAAGTTTTCACACTAATGCTGTGGATTTTCTCTTTTGCTAAGCTCTCCTTAACTTTCAAATTACAGAAATACTGATCTTTCTCCTGTTTTAGTGCCCCAAATCTTTACTCACCGATAGCCACAGAGAATAAGTGGCGTGACTCAAAACACAGGGCAAAATTCTGGTTTTGCTGGTGGGTTGGGGAGAGAGGAGAAAAATAGCCCTTGTCAGAGGAGCCAGTGTTTGGTTAGAAATAAAATACTGCATAATTTCACCTGAAGTGTTTCCTCTAGCTTCTCTTTATTCATTTTATTTATATACTTTAAGTCAGCCAGTAAACTAATGTGGGAAATTCATGTGCCAGTTCAGAATCATTTATCCTATGGATAACATGATCAAAACTCCCTTAGGATGGCATTAACCTTTACATTGATTCAATCAAAGAGCCTCATGTGATTCCTCAAGGTGCTGTATGCTAGGTGTGAAGGGAGTGCAATTGAACATTATTCATCTTGTAGCTGTGTAATTAATTAAGCAATGTTTTGGTAAGAATAACATAGCAAAAGTGCTGCTGATATAACAGGCTATAGTTTTATAATTACAGAACATTATTCTGATTTTTCTTTCATCTTGCCTCTACCTTTTAAAGTTCAGAAGTTATCACACTTACACTGAAAAGTATATCCATCCTCCTCTTCCCAATCAGCTGCTGTTTTAAATACAGCTGTACTTTTAATTACCCATCAGTACTTGCTTGACCAGCCTGAAAAATATTCTTTCTTGTCTTGTGACATTGTGGATCACGTCTTACTAAACAATCAAATAAAGAAAAGTCTGTGTGCAATATGAAGTATTGAAGTCATCTCTCTGAACCCCAGCAACAGCATAGTAATGTAATAGTAATGCTACAGGGCAAGATTTTCACTAATATGAATGGGAATAGTGAGCTGAAATCAATAGATCAACAGTACATGCCTTTACTAATGCTGCTACTGTTCCTTCACCCCCTTGTTTTTTAATGCAAAGGGCTTTACTGGTTGCTTGAACCTATCAAATACTCTATTTAGGTAGTACTTTCTCTGTTAAAGAAGGCTTGCTTTAGAAATGTTGCATGCAGTAAAAGTAAACTCTTTATGTGGAGTATGCAACCCCTCCACCCCTGTGTTTGCACAATATGTTTTGAAAGTGGTGGTGCGTTCTAGTAAAAGAAACAGCTATTTCTAACACCTTAACAGCATAGCATGCCATAGAGGCATGCATTATAGGATCTACTGCTTCTAGCAGAAGATATGACAGAATCTAATTAGCCAGGAATTATCTAACATATAAATTGGCTACGGCAATAGACTTACTACTGCTAATTGTAAATACAATGTCATAGGGATCATTGCAAAGGGCTGCCTTGAATTGACTATCTTCCTTTCAGAAGGCTGTCACTAAAGGCTGTTTCCATTCAAGTCCCTTGCTTGCAAGGTTGGAATATGTCCCTGTGGTGTGTAACAGGTGAGCAGCTACAAGTTCCTAGAAATCAGTTGCCTTGCTTCAGTAAGTTACCTTTTTTAATGTTATTTTTTTTTTCCAGTGCCCATTGATCTGCCTGTGTTCTTCTAAAACTGAAGAGTGTTCATAGCCCTGGGAATGTTTAGTTGTTGTCAGTAGAGTGCGTTCATCATACTTGGTGGTTTTTTTAATGAGGACTTTTTTACTGGGGGGGGGACGGACGGGGACGGGACAGGACGGACTGACCCAAACCAAAACCACCCTCACTATTGTGTGTGATTTATGGTGTCAGAGAAGCTAATTAAAAATAACAGGGAGGAAACTGCCCAGAAGACTATAATTGGAATTGAATCTAAATGGAAATCTCAGTTTTGGCCTTTTTTCTACTTTCTCCTGAATTTTGGAGCTATTATTTGAGCATTGTGAGATGACATTTATTTTATAATATGCTTAAACTAGAACACAGAATCCAAAGTCATCTGAGTGTAGGTTAAGTGTAGAACTCTTGTAGCCTGTGTATCTCCATAATTGCAACTTTTTCAATGTGTGTTTTAACTATTTGAATACTTTTTTGAAATTACATACTTAAAAAAACAATTTTACAGTAGTTTTTGTATTTTATAAGAGCAATCTAAATATTATCTTAAGAAAACTTTCTATTCCTATATCATTAGCAATAGCTGCTCTTCGTGTTCCTTGTTGCAATTCCTGTATAATTTCACTCTTTGTTGTCTTTGCAAACCTCTCATGTTCCTCTGCATAAAGCGCAAACAAGTGATTTGTGGGCTGAAAAGAAGACAAGGTTCTACCCTCTTTACTTACAGTTCTAAGAATCTATTTTAGACGTTTTATGAACAGCGAAAACCATATTTAACAGTGCTAGTAAAACAAACTGAGAAGCTCCCAGACACGTAGACAGTATACCACAGGTTATAAATATCTGCCTAAGACTTATTTCAGAAGAGAGAACAGTGTGGACTCCTTTGCAGTTAAACAAGAAAATTCTTGTGGCCAGTGGTAAATGATCCAGCTGGCATTTTGATTAGCTCTAGATGAGAAACTTGCATTCAAGGTTTTTATTGTCGTTTATACAAGCTGTCCAAGTGTTTATGCCACATCCCCATGGAAAACAAAAGATGATGTATATGCAATTTGGTTCTAATGGGTTTGCTGCTACAATGAGTACATTTGCTGGCTTAAAAAGGAGAAGAAACATTGAATTAGGTTAGGGTTTAAAAACGTATTACTTAATAGGAATAACCTGAGTGGTGCTTTTATCAGTATAGCACAAGGCAATAGAGGGTTTTGCAGTCTGTGGTCTTGCCAATGCTTTCTCCTTTGTTAACACTTTGAATCCTTTCACATTCAAAGATTCAGCAAAAGTATCCATTAACCTCAAAGCCCTTTCACTTTAGTGGGAGGTCTCCATTACATCCTCAGTGCTTTGCTGACTTTTTGCCCTAGTAAGGTCACTGCTTTGGGTAAAACTGCAACCCTTCCCTCACACACTCCTTGCCTTTGTAATCCCCTAAAGGAGCCAAACTTCTCTTCTGAAGCCAACACCAACTAAAGCTTCGATTTTTGTAGCACAGTGAGAGAAAGGAATGAAAAAGGAAGAGGTAACGGCAAGGTAGCAGCTGAGCCAGCTCTTGTCCCACAGGGTGTACTACAGTCTACAGCAAGCTCTCCTCCCATCACCATTTGACTTAGTTGACTTAGTGTTGTTATCACCCAGGAGTGCAGTGGAGGGAAGAGGACAGTGGGGAGGAGTGAAAGTTGGATGGGATTTTCTGAGTCATACTTGTGCTTCTGCCCTTCTCACCCCAGAAGAGTGAGCAGCATTACTTGTCCACCCTGCCTTGCTGGAGAGTCAGTGCTGTAGCACAAATCTGTTTTGTTATAAAGCTGAACTTAGAAAATAACTTTTTTTCCATGCATTCAGGTGATGTTAGAAGGAGTGTGACCTGCAGGCTCCTGAGGACTGTATATAATACAGTGTATTGTCCCTTGTCTGTGGGTAACATAATGCTAACATGCCTGCTGTGCTCTGAGACAAAACCTGACACTTTTCCCCTTAAGCAGGATGGGAAAGTAAGAAGGAGTTTAACCTACCAGTTTGTGCTTCCTCCATATATCCAGAATGTCAGGCCCTCTTACATAAGAGATGTGAGTAATAAAAAACCCAAACATTGCTATCTATAGGTATCCTTAAAAGCCTGTACTGATAAATCAACTTTTTGGGCTACAGTGTAAATTGAATTCCGTAGCTTCTTCCTCCATGCACGCTGTCTGAACACAGTCAAACCAGTATCATCTTGCACTGTCTGTATTTGGAAATGCACCAGAATAACTGCCAAGGAGTATCTGAAGCATGCATGCTTCTTGGCTTTGAGGCAGTGAGGATTTCACTCTTAAATTGCCACTTTCTTGGTCAATAGCTAGCTGGCCTAGTGTGAAGTTTAGAGTATGTCTTCCTAGTCCGTCCTAGGACTGACCTGACTAGCTCTGACTGTTCTCTGAGTTGATGAGAGGTCATGGGAATGTGTTTAGTGTGGTGACTGGCCAGAGCTAATGCCCTGAGCAGGGGATGATGTGCAGTTGAGTACAGCTTAGGGCATGGCTGAGCACGCTTACGCAGAGGGAACTCACCTGTGTCTGCAGTAGATGACATGGATGCACTGTTAGAAACCACAGTGTAGTGTTTGCCCACCAGAAGTGTTAGTCTAGTTGCTTAAAAAGCTTTTTGGCATAATATAGACTGACCCTCTTCCATATCTCTTTGAGGCAGTCTGCAAAACCACTCCAGGTTGTGGTTCCTGAGCAGTAGTCTTTGAGGAACTTACAGGTTTTCTGCTAAGAGCTGTCTAGTAATAAGGTGTCTGTAAGGATGGCATGCTTAACCACTGATACTGAGCTGAAGCAATTCTAGCGATAACATTAGGAAGTGGTGTTCTCTAACTTGGGGTGTGGATGGCTCCAGGAGAACCCTTTCCTATGCTGTGGGATGAAGAAGAGAGTTCAGTTCCTAAGTTGGCACATGATGGTTCTTCATCAAGTGATGCTGTATAGTCTGTAGATATGTGGCAGAACAGTATGAATTATGTGTTCTGACCACTCTTCCACATTGGTGGGTGACTACTTTGTGTCAGTCACAACTGCTGCGCTTCTTTCCCCAAACCTATAGAAACTTGCGGTTAAATACTATCTTGAAATACTTTTGTTTTTCAGAACTGTGGATGAGCTGGTATTTAAAAACTAAGGTTGGTTCTGTTTGTTTTTGTGTTTTTTTTTTGTTTTTTTTAATAGCCCTGAAGTCCCCAGCAGTGTGTTCAGAATGCAAATTAATCAAGGGTCCTGTGGATAAAATATTGTGTGATCATGTAATTAAAAACATGCATATATGCAGTGGGGCCAAATTGAAGTTGCATGGGCAGTTCTAATTCTGGCAATTCTTAATTTCGGAGTGCTTGGCTTAGCAATAAAATGCTGTTTTATTATAGTTCTTGGATGTAATTGAAAATATACTGGGGGATGAACAAGTGAAGTAGGAAACAACATTGAAGATAATTACAAGCAGATCTTCATTTCAAGCAGAGAAGTTAATCTTCCTTTGGGCTCTTGGGCCTGTTTTAACAGGGTAATTAGCCATAGACCCTGTGGCTTTTGACTCCCAGTCCCAGCTCAAACCTTTGTGTCGTAATAAATGAGGACACACAGTTCTCTGACTGGGAGAAGCTGTCAGAGACACAGGTATTATGCATGTTTGAACCATCAAGAAAGCAGTCAGAGTTCAGCTGGATTCTGCTTGCTTCAGCAAGGACATAGGTCCAACTGGTTTCAGTGAAACAAAGAACCACTAATGTGATTTAATTCATGTGAATGAATGAATTATATTAGCCCTCTTTTTTTCTTTTTCTTTTACATTGTCTTTTATTTGCAAAAGTATACAGTCAAAGCTGAATTCAGCCTGGCAGAGCTGTAAAACAAATTAATTTGATTTCTCCTTTACCTTTTTCTGCACTTTGTTTTTGGGTCATCATATTCAGCCCTCCTGTTTTCTTCACTCTAGTTAGCTAGGCATTGCCAGAGGTGAGTCACACTTGAATGTCCTTTTGTTACAAATCTGGTGCAAAGGATTATTTCTGTCTCCCTCTTGTTCAAAAGCAGGTCCTGTCTTCTAGGAGCAAGCCCTTGATGTTTTTTCACTTGTTCATTTCTTTCGCCTTTTAAGGCTCAAACACCATTCCAGTAGAGTCTCCTTCAGAAGTCATTTGCGAGGAGATAGGTCTCTGGCCATGATTGCTGCTGTAGAAAGAGTTTATGGATTTGCAGTACCAGGGAAGGGTTCTCATCTCTGAGAATAGCTTGCTGACCCATTTTAGATGATCAAATCCAGCCCTTTTGAAAACTGAACTGGCCTAACAATGGGGGGAGATTTGAGTATAGTGGTCCTGGGCTAAACTGTATGATTAGTGGCCCTGATAGCTACAGTCTGTTCTGCCAAGCCCTGCAGGATCACTGTGAAAAATCTATCGACCTCAGAATATTGTCTTTTTTTGAAAAAACCACAACTTTTCAAGAATACTTTCAATGAGAATAGATAAAGATTACAAAAAAACCCCCACCCAAAACCAAAAAAACCTAAGGATAACTTGTGATATGTATTTCTCCCAGGAAATTGGAAAGGAAGGCTTTTGCCAAGCTAGAAAGATAAACAGCGAATCCAAGTTCTGAAAGTTGAAAGGGCGATCTAATAGGGTAGGAAAAATAAACGCTACTCTCTGCTTCTTATGGAAGTCAACATTTTTTCAGGTTTACACAATGATCAGTATTTAACACTGGCTGATCCTTTTTGTAAAACTGTTGACATGAGGGTGCGATACAGGGCTTACCATTAAGGACTGTAAGAAGAGGCTCAAACAGCTGTCTGCTCTGTTTTTGTACTGTTTCTTGGAAGGGGGAGGAAGTCGATGTTAAAAGCCTCCCAATGAGGCTATTGAAGTGAAACCCAAAAGAGCTGCTAGTCCTATGGGAAGATTATTCCCTTCGGCAAAATGCGTGTGCATTGAATAATCTACAATTCAGCGTTATTCTGTTTCCAGTTTTCTAACGTACTTGCAGAGAACTTACTGGGCTGTTCATTAACACTTTCCCTTTTCCACTTCATTGTGGGTAACGCTGCTCTCAGTCCTGCAGTCCTTCAGCTAAAACAGTTTGATATCAAAGGTGATCAGAAATACAGAAGCCTGCGTATCATCCTCCCCACTCTGTCTGGGGAATTTCTTACCCTTCTATTCCCTAGACATGTCAAATGTTTTCTTCTGTAGGTAGCACACTTCAGCACAATTTTTCCTGAAGAAGCTGTGTTGTACAGCGCTATCCTCTCACTGTAAGACTGTGCAATGCCAACTAATACACACAGTTTGAAGCTAAAGAAATATTAAGCTGCTCCATTTTTCTCATGTGTGTGTCTATGTGCTGTAAATGGAGGAAGAAGGATTAAAACTTTACAAAGTCTGGAGGTCACTAAATCTACTAAATATTGTATGACTGTCTTTGCCATCAATAATTCAAAAAAACTTGAATCCAAAATGATAAAAATCTCACTTGGACAGCTGTAGTTGCAGGCAGAACAGAAGGGTTTTGAGCCAATTGCAGACATGGTGCTTTGTTGACTGTAAAGGTTGAAGAACACCTGAGGTCCCTACAGTCATTAAAAGAAAAGAGAAAAGAGCAGAGCAAAGCAGAATACTGCTGCAGAAAAGGCAAAGTACGTTCTAACATTCACTACAATTATATTGATACATGTAAGGGTGCTGAATATCTGCTGCAGCACAAGTAATGCTACCCTGAAATGCCGGATTAATTTAGGAATGTACTGAACATAATTTTGTCCTATTTGCGTAGTGAGATTGCTTAGCCCCTGCTCTCTTTTAATCACTGGATTGGATGCAGAGACAGGAAGGTGGAACATGGATTGCTGTCACCTGGAGGATGCAGGTATTGGTCCATGTGCACACGATGCAGGAGGATGGAAGGAGTGAGAGTCATGATGCTGCTCCAGCACTGCAGGACTGGCCTCAGTGTGGTGCACAGCAATGCTGGGCTGTGCCTCTCATTCTTGGGTTTCCCCAACCTTTGCTGGAGAATGTAATGTTATAGCAATGACTGTCCAAACACTTATGGACCTCAACAGTGCTTTGAGGAACTCTTCTCTCCAAACCTTTCAGACGCCTGTCATGGAGTCTTCAGTTTTAAAGCAGTGGTGGGATACTGAGAGTTGAGTGTTTTCTTCCACTAAGAGCTTCAGAAATCACCATGAGAAAGTGAAATCACAAACTGAATTAACTGGAGCACAGGGGAAAGCTTTCTGGTTGTGCTAGATGGAGGGCTTTAAAAAAAGTATTTAGTGTTTCTTTGAATTCGGGGTTTTTTCATGTCTTTGTTCCTTTTTAAAATTATTTTTAGTTTGACACTAACATCAGAGTGAAAAGATGTTTTGAGCAAGAAAACAACTGTAGCACTTCAGCAATTTTAAGTGAATTTGGTCTATTTTTCTGGATGGGAAATGTGTCAAAAGTTACTTTTTTTTTTTTTTTTTAGGAAAAGAATGCTATACTCCATATCTGATAGCTTTTAGTATGAGGTGCAGTTTTCCTGCACCTCTTCAAATTCAGTAGAGATTTTCTTCAATCCTTGTGTTATTATCGGGAGGATGTATTCTTGAATTCTCGCTTTTCTTCAGAAAAAGAACAGAGGATAGTTCAAATGAAGGAGCAAAGGGGTAGTTTTATTAGTCTGTAAACCACCTGTAGTTGTAGGGAAGGTCATGTCAATCATTTCTTTGCTTTTCACCTGCTACTACTTGGGCCTTCAAATATTATTAATGTAGTCCAATATTCATATAAATTGATAGGTTTCTTTCTAAAAGATTTCAGTGACCTTTATGTGTTGTTCTTTCTCATATTATGGGGGTCAGAAATACTTAGAGTGTACTAGCCTTACCAGAAATAAGCCCTTCCCCTAACAAGGGAAGGTGCTATAGCCACCTTGACAGTAAGGGTCTGTTGCCTGTATTCTTAGAGAAGATGCAGCACTTGTTCTTGTGCCCCATCTTATTCAGTAATATTACTGCTGAGAGCTTGAAAACCCACCATGAATGCTAGGAAGAGGAAGAAATTACTAAAGGGACATTACTAGCTAAGGAGACATGGTGTTTTTCTGTAAAGAACCTGACCAGTCTTCAGTCCTTATTGGCTCACAGATGAAAATATTTGACTTAGAAACCCAACTCTACCTTATGAAACTTGGTTATTGACAGGTGCAAATTTAACCTCCATCTGGAATGGACTCATGAGTTGGCCCTAAAAATCCTCTGGCTATAAATTCAAGAATATCTTCCTTCAAATTTCCTAGATTTCTTGAATTTCAAATGAACCTACTGCCCAAAAGAGCAGAATATTCATTTCACAGTTCTGGTCTTCATAATCACAAATTGTTCTCACAATACTTCTGGCTGAAGTGAGTAGATCATAAAAGCCTCATCTCATGAAATTTTCAGCCCAATTTTATGCTGCTACACAATCTGGAGCAAAAATTTTTCTTTTCTTGAATTCTCATCTTAACTTCGTTGATACAAAGGTTTTTACTGACTACTAACCTGCAAACCTCCAATGTATATGCGAGCAATTCTATTAAACATCAATGAAATTACTCAGGTGAATAACTCTAAAGATCAGTCTCTTTAAAGTGTGCAGATAAAATTCTGATTATTTCTCAGAGCTCTGTTTGAACTCAATGATGCTTCTGAGAGCAGAGGATGAAATCTTGGTTAGACATGATTGACATTTTGATGCCATGTATTGTCCGACTTCTTCTAGTAGCTTCATACAAAGCCCTTAAATAATTGGATCAATTCTTAGGTGAGCAGGGCATAGATCTAAGACCCAAGTTCTAACTCCACTTCAGGCTGGAGTGAGTTTAAATTGTTCTCTTTCTTCTAGGACCTGGCCCAAGTCCTGTGAAGTCCCTTGGACTCTAAGAAAGATGTGCTGTCTGTGAAAAGGCCAGAATTTTGCCAGGGTGTCATCCAATGTACCTTGAAGCCAGCTACTGCCCTTGCAACTGGCTCTTGAGGGTTTTTATGTTAGATTAAAAAGTAATATGTTTAAAACTCAAATTGTCAAAACTTCCTCTTTAATATACTTTCGATTAAGGCCTTTACTACTGCTGACATACTGCTAGCTTTTAAGTAAATCTATGTTATGTGAGTAGTTAATGCAAATAGCTAGTTTAATATGAAACATTTTCCTTTAAGCAACATGGCTAAGGATATGAGTAGTATATTTCCTTTAATGTGTTGTAGCTGCATTATATATTTCACTTACATTTTAATGTAATTATAGGTACAAATTGTTCACATTTGGTCTTATGAAGCCCTGGAAAGTTATGTCTCGTGAGTCGGTGTTGTGGTTTAACCCCAGCCAGCAGCTAAGCACCACGCAGCTGCTCACTCACTCCTCCCAGTGGGATGGGGAGGAGAATCAGGAAAAGAAGTAAAACTTGTGGGTTGAGATAAGAATAGTTTAATAATGGAAATAAAATATAATAACAACAACAATAATAATTGTAATGAAAAGGAACACAACAAAAAGAGAGAAATTAGACCCAAGAAAAGAGAGGTGATGCACAATGCAATTGCTCACCACCTGCTGACCGATGCCAGAGCAGTGGTCTGTCCCTCCCTGCCAACTCCCCCGGTTTGTAGACTGAGCATGGTGTTCTATGGTATGGAATACCCCTTCGGCTAGTTCGGGTGATCTGTCCTAGCTGTGCTCCACTTGCTGGCAGAGGATGGGAAACTGAAAAATCCTTAATTTAGGGTAAGTGCTACTTGGCAACAACTAAACCATCAGTGTGTTATCAACATTATTCTCACACTAAATCCAAAACACTGTACCAGCTACTAGAAAGAAAATTAACTCTATCCCAGCTGAAACCAGAACAGTTAGCATGTAATTTCCCTCTGCACAAATTGCAGAATTATGCATTGATGCTAAGTACATTGAATAATGGTAATTTACAATTGAATTCCTATGGATTTACATATTACAATCACATTAATGCCAAAGGAATCCACAATATTGTCAAATAGGTTAATAATGGTTGCTGTTAGCACAGAGAATACCAGTGGAATTAATAATGATTAACCACTTACTTTAAATGTATGCAAAATTATGCAGCTACCTTAATTATGAAAATTGCAAAAATGTCAGGGAAAGTAAAGGCTGGAAAGTGATTTAAATGTCTCGTGTATGGGTAACCCTTCATAACAAACTCTAGGCTTTCCTAAGGAGATCTGCTCATATCTGAAAGCTACTGGAAATTTGATCCTCTTGAAACCATAGAATTTTTCTGGCTTTCCAATGTACTTCTTGTCGTTTAGGCTTGCGGTTCTGGTGTCTGCTCCATTCATCTTCCTCAAGCCTTTCTCACAACACACAATGCCAGACTGACAGAATTATGTACTTATTCATGTGTACCATACTAAAAGTCCCTTTTCATCAGTTCTTCACTGTTAAGACCACTGTTCATGAAGTCCTGTAAGAGACTCCCAGTGACTTTGAACTGGCTCATAAATAACCTGGCTGTCTTCATTCTAATCTTTCCCAAAATACAGTTTGTCCATGGGAAGCTTCAGAGATAAGCAATCAAAAATAGATGTTGAGAAATTGATACTACTTGGAGATTAAACCTTAAATCTAGACACAATACACTTTTTACACTGTGGTGACAACTTTGGAACTTTCAGTGCAGACTTATTCTGTGGCTGTTTCCTCTTTTTTTCATAAAACCAAGTGTTCTTAGCCTAGATAGAAATAGTCTTTTCTACTGTGGACTGGGATGAGGCCACAAGTATCTTTGAGTAGAGGTGATTGGAGCCTCAGTTCTACAATTAAATGCTGTTAATTCAGCTAGTGGATGAAATATTCAGTCTTGCACCCATCTCGGTGGACAATAAGGACCTCTCCTTTGGGGGCTGAACAAGGAACAGGGGGTCCCACATCAGGAAAACTAGCTCTGATGTGCTAATCTGCAGATTTGTTCAGATACCCCTCTCATGCTTGTGATAGTGTTAGCATTCTGCTCCTCGTGTCTGAATATTCACACGTATGTCAATGTAGTGACGTTAAAAACTTGGTTGTATTCTGTTTTATGAATTGGTGTGGCAAGCCTTATTTAGGTCTCCTCTAAGAAGAGAATGCAAATACATTCTGGAGTGCATAGAGGAAGGAAATAAATGGCACTGCAAATGGATGAGGCTTGTTATTTGTAGAGTCATTAATATTTAACTGTCCTTTTTCACAGGCTATTACCACTTGAATTTGTAGGATGTCAAAGCTTTCCTGCTTTGGATGAAACATAGATTTGATCCTGGCAGACTTGAAAGGTGCTCAGATTTTATTTTCTGGATCACATTATGTATAGTGTATTTGAGACACGTTTACAACTGAAAAGCATTCAGCCCTGGGCCTCGGCAGCCGGGCCTTTGTGTTTCACCCTGTTTGATTAGCTGGGTGAAGACTTGGCCTTGTACAAAAGTTTGGAGGGTTTTTTTGAGTGTATTTTTGTTTTACCCTCCTGCTCAGCATGAGTTAATGGTATTTGAGCTGTAGGAGTATGTATTAGTGCTTCAGTCAAAGAAGGAAATGGTTTTGCTAATTGTTTCAGCCTGTTCAGAGTGGATGGCCACGTCCACAAAACAATGAGGCTGAACAAAACATTGAGACTTAGCACCTGCTTTTAAAAAGAGAGAAGGAAAGGATGAAATAAAAGATATGTTGTTTCTTCCTGCTTCATTCAGAGCAAAAGATTGCTGTCTGTTAAAAAGGATGCTATATAAGAATGCCTTACTGCCAAAGGTTGGTCTTAAATAATAAAAAAAAAGTTATGATTTTGTGAAATAGGGAAAAAAATAATCCATGACACCACCTGGTCTCTGTATAAGCAAATGGCTAATAAGCCAGTTCCAGAAAGCAGCTGGTTTGCTTTCTTCACCAGAAAAACAAAAGCATGCTTAAGCTTTGATTTAGGACAACCTTTTGATGAACAGGAACAGTATAAGGAAAAATATTCTTCTAGTCAATTTGCACATTTTATGGGGATCTGTCTAGAAGGTGGCTGTTACAGGAAGATAAGGATTCTAATTTTGTAATTGAGTGCACTCTGAAAAGACAATTAGGAGCTAATGTGATAAGTAATTGTAAATTATAACAGCAGAAGAAACCTGATTCACAGTCCTCTGTGGAAACTCTATTTGTGTATTCGAATGATGCATCTGTACTTTTATTTCCCCTGCATGTACATTTTATTTAATAAAGCTAGAAAAAGATTTCTGTACAGTTTTGATTTAAAAAACAGGAATCAAAAAAATGCTGGAATGCAGATGTATCTCAGCCTTATGCTAATCTCAGTGCAGTACTGGAACAATGCTAGGTAGGATAATAATTTGGCAGCTCTGCCACTTATAAAGAATTATACGGGTATAGTGTCTGGTATCTTTAGTCTTATGGGGTTTACAGGATTTGATCTATGTCTCTTCGTCAGGGATAAATGCCCAAGTTAGTGGAGAGCAGGAGGAAGTTTTAGTGCCTTTGTTATGGCAAGAGAATGGCACTGGGCTCTGTCTGTATAAATCCTTATGGTGCAGGTTACAGTAATAGTTCCAACACTGTGGAGCCGAAGCCTCGGGCTAAGGAAAGATGCTGCTTTGATTATGGTGCTACCTTATTGCTTGGCAGAGATGTGCACAGTTCCTTGATATGCTCTGTGTTTTTGCCTTGCTGTAGACTTTCCACATGGTATTGCTTCTATTTCTGATCATTAAAGTAGGGATAATATTTTTACATCGCCAGGGAAACACTGTGATTTTTAGGGAACTAAGTACTCTGTGCCCATGGGCAAGGTGTCCCAGCTGCTCTAACGCTCTCCTCCTCTAATCGGGTCTGCCCTGGTCCTGCATATGGCTCTGCTGTAAAAAGTTGTTAGTTACACCTACCTCATTATACTTACTGCTGCAGGCAGATTAAAACACTTCCAGGAGCTCTCTGTCAAACATGGCTAGAGCAGGCACTATTTGAGATTTGGATAAATGTTTGTCAGCTCTTTCTGCACTCTGCTCTGATTTTTTTTTTCTAAATTTTTTTTAAATTCTGCTTAATTCTATGAACAAACTACTTGAGTATCTTCTCCCAAGTAAGTAACAAAATGGTTTCAAGGAGCTGAAAGGTTATTATTTAAAAAAAAAAAAAAAAAAAAAAAGGAGGGGTGTGTGTGTGTGTCCTGCTTTCTTATCCTCCTAAGCCTCCTTGTGAGTCTCTGCTCCAAAGGTCCCATGTTAAACAATTTACTAAAGAATTATCTAGGAATATTTGGGTGGGAGTGAGGGAACAGAGTTGAGCAGAAATCTAAAAATTTCCTGTAATACCTAGCTAAGCCAACTTTCTTCTGCTTCATAGACTGAACTGTATTCCAGGAAAAGTGCTACCTGAAGCTAGCTACAGCTCTAGACTAGCTGCCCTCATCAAGGGAGGGTGTGCTGGTCTTGTACACAAGGTATTTTTATGGTCAGCCACCAAGTTGTTAACCCTGCTGGATAGACTTTGAGCTCTTTTCCTTTAAAAAAGTTGTGTATGTGTGGATGCAAGTTCTTAAAGCATTTTTCACTTTCATAGGGCCCTTTATCTAGGGATCATTCCTGGATCTTTGTCCAAGGTGCTGCTAACCTCATTTAAAAGAAATCCAGCTTTTGGGGAAAAAAATAATAAATTTCAATGCTTTATTATGCTGATCATAATCAGCTTGATGTGACTTCATTTTAGGATCATATTATTATTAGGGACTTTTTATTTTCTTGGATTTTATTCTAACTTAAGCGTCGATCTGCCCTTCATGAAGTAGAGCTAGTGGAATTTTTTTAAATTTAGAAAATATTTTGAATTCTTGGACTACATGGACACTTTTGAAAACTTACACCCTGTTTTCCACATGTTCCTTAACTGCAGTTAAGGGAGTTTTTGTACATAATCCTTAAATCGCTAAAAGTAACTGGTTATATATGGTTTATTGAAATATCTCTTATCTGATCCTTGTGATAACAACAGTTCCCTAAGATTCTGGTGGCAGCAATAATTATTCAGTTAATGAAAGTGTAGTTTTCTCACTTTCCCTTATTAATGCCACAGCCTTTTTCAGGGAGTATAATAAAAATACTTTAAGTGTCCGATTATGAAACTGTCACAACAATTATTAATTTTGGTTATGTAAGTGAAAGACCACGTAAATGAAATTAAGTAGTCATTCGCTTAAAGGTTTAATGTTAGATTTAGGAAAGGGCCCATAAGAAATGATCCTTGTTCATTGAAAGGAAACAAAGAATAAAATTTCTCTGCAGTTGTCCCATGCTAGCAGCCAAGTCATAGTACTGAAGTCTGAAATACATTTTAGAAAACAAACCCATTCTTGGGTAGGAAAGAAGGAAACTATGATTAGTTTATCACTGCTGAAATAAGCCTAGTGCTTAAATCAATCAAACCTGTCATATTACTTCTCTCAATTTCCCCAGTCTGTAAACTCAGAACTGCTTCAAATACAGCAGTGCCAATTTAGCAGGTGCTAAACCTACAGTAATCTTGTGTATCAGCATTTTTTCACTTGATAATGAAACTTCAACACTAGTGGAAGCTGCTAGTACATGGAGACTTTAGTGCCACCATAAAAACAGCATTGTAGGAAAATAGCCTTGAGCTAAGAATGGATGAGTAGTTTCAAAGTTGTTATACCATACCTCCAAAAAGAGCCAGGATGGAAGATCTGAACAGAATTCCGAATGTTATCCTTCTCTTGAGTTTTGTTGATATATGGTGAAAGACTGTCTTGTGATTTAGTTGAAAATACACTGCTATGGTGCAATTTGTCATATAAAGCCAAACTTCCTGGGTATTGCATATAGTTCTCTATTTAGAGCCCACTAAACTGGTATTTACTGGCAGTAACTGTCCTCATACCGGGTAGTTTTCTCCAAGCTTGCATAATTTGTCCTTGTGCCTACAGGTTCTCTTTTGGTAAATATGCACTACAAGGAAAATAAGGTAAAGCAAAACCAGAACAGGAAAACTTCTTTGCTAAAAAGAATTTAAAGTTACAGGCAGGCTTGACTAAAAGAAATCCGTACTTATGAAGGCTTCTGAAATCTTTAAGTGATTTACCAAGCTGGGGACTGTTAACCCTGATTTTGGTTATTTATTAATCTGACCTCAAGATATTTCAAAGGTGGTTAACTTATACTGTGTAGTCTGGCAGTCTTGTTCCTGTAACCACTGTGAAAGACTGTCCATACAGATAAGAATTCAGTAGGAACACTTAATGGGCTTTGCAGCCTGCCCTGGGCATCTGGAAAAGAATAAATGCATATATTCCAAATATGCAGTTAGTAGGTTAGATGTATGCAAAGCAGGTGAAGAGCCACTGTCATCTTTCAAAGAGCAGTGATATGGAACAACATAAATGCTTTGTTGCTCTGGAAATCAGGTTCAAGTTTAGATTATTGCTATTGGAGTCTATCTTCTTTATTTCTCTAGAAATGCCCAGATTGCTCTCTACAACTACCTGAAAGGAGGTAGCGAGGTGGTTGTCGGTCTCTTCTCCCAAGTAACAAGCGGCAGGACTAAAGGAAATGGCCTCAAGTTGTGCCAGGGGAGGTTTAGATTGGATATTAGGAAAAATTTCTTCACTGAAAGGACTGTCAAGCATTGCAACAGGCTGCCCAGGGAAGTGTTTGAGTCACCATCCCTGGAGGTATTTAAGACGTGTAGATGTGGCATTTAGGGATGTGGTTTAGTGGTGGACTTGGCAGTGCTGGGTTAATGGTTGGACTCTATGATCTTAAAGGTCTTTTCCAGCCTAAATGATTCTATGATTTCTTCTATTAAATGTCACTGATTACATCGAATATAAATCCTGACCTCATACAACATCAAATCAAATCAGACACTAAGTGGAGATGCCAGTTATCTTGTACTTACACTTCATTCAATATCACTCATTTCTGTTATTATAGTGTAATATCCTAATGTGGTGAGATGCATTAAAAATATAATTTAAAATATATTTGGAGTTAGTCTCATTAATCTGAACAATCAATTAAATGCTTTCTGGTTTGGTGTATAGTACCTAGAGATTCACTGAAGCAACAATGGATTTTTCTGTTGGTGACATTGTCCCACAAACGGGGTTCGTTTACCCAGTGTGCAAGCCAATAACGCACAGAGGTGAGGTGTTTTCCAACTAATCTCATTGATGCGCATGAATGGGTGCCTGTCTCAAGACAGCACACCCTTGTCTCAAAAATCCTCATAATTATACACTTAACTAATACATATTCATTGTTATTTTCCTTAATGATTGGTTCTTTCTTTCTTCACCCCTCATGTAAGTTAGTGCACAGACTCTGTCTTCTTCCTTTGCTGTTGTCTTTTGAGTAGGTGGTATCATTTGAGTAGGTGGTCAATGAGTTGGTGGTCCTGATCTCCCCCCCCTAGGAATTACCTTTTGCCTACTTCTTCCCTAATCTTGGCAGTTCCAAGCAGTTCTTCAAGGTTTATTGACCAGACCACAACCCATTACCTTTTCTGACATAAACATCCTACTGATTTACAAAGCCCCATTGTCTAGTAGTTATTTCCTAAACCCTAAATCATGTCTAGTTACTGTTTCCTTATTTTAATTATTAACTGGCTGTACACAGGGCTTTAGCAGCTCCCTGGTTATTTCAATCATATTATACATATTAATTGATAACAACATCAGATTTCAGACTTGTGGAAAGAAAGAAAGAGGCTACTTTGAGTGTATAACACTCTCCTGAGTGAGAGGTCTGCTTCTCCAATCAGTGGCACTGGGCAAACAGCAACAAATTGCATTCTAGGTCAGATCACTATCTTCTTTTAAGATATCATATGGTTCTTGGTTTAAAAAAAAACCACCAAACCCAAACAGTTGAGTGTGCAAAAGTCAGCAACCAGTCTGACATGATGCAAAACAGGTAGCAAGTCCTCAGTCTGGCACTTTGATCACAAAGGCAATCACAGCAGCAGTACTATCGTGTAACAATAATAGCATTACAATGTAACATGGTATTTTTTTAGGAAGAGGTTAAAGGGGAGCTTTTTTTGCTAAGTCATAGGGTTAGAAAGTAATGGGTGATTCTGAAATGAACTAATGCAGCAACCCCTTCAGAATGTGATCTATATAAATAGTTTTGAAATGGAATCTTTGTGGAAAAATTCATGTTTGTAGGAGTATGAGCAAAACAATAATTTCTACTTATATCAGGGAGCATATTGGCAAGTGAGTACAGTGAGAACAGTATTAAGCTGATACCTGCTATATAACCCCACATTGTTGGATTAGTTGTTTCAAGAAGCTTTTAAAAAATGATGGGGCAGGTTTTGAAACTCTTATCCTCTCTGCAGATAATGAAAGTACAACATCCACTGCAGATGAGCTAAAGGCAGATCTGATTACTATCGTATTTAGACACTTGAATTTTGGTCTGGGCCAATAGTGGGAGATTCAGTTACCTGAATTCCTAGAATTTTCAATATATAGGTAAAAATACAGTATTGAGACCGCATTTTCAATAACAAAGATCTGGTTGCAGCTGCTTTGAAGACTTCTCCTGCATGTGTTCACATACATGAGCTCACAGCAGCACTATGGTTTTAGATAGCTCCTTTAAAAACTGCATACAGATTTGTGTGTGTTAAATGATTGCTATCAAGTTAGTGTAATGAAAATTATACAAGTCTTTTGGTGACAATTACTGAGTAGCAAAGTACAAGTTAGTAAGCCTCTCCTGTAGCTGAAGTCAGAATGAAAGTGGTAGCAATGGTGCTGTTCTTAGTGGGTTCATAATTATATGCAATAATGTTAATCAGAGGGATTAATATATATCAGTCTCACCTGAACTAGACAGACATTTAAAAAAAAAAAAAGTTTCAACATATTGTTCCTGAATGTTATCCAAATTCCTGCTGATGTGGAAATTGCTGTGTGTACCTAAAAGCTGGGGCCATCGCCTACTGCTTTTCTCAGATGCTTTTGGCTAATGCTACTTTACGAACCTCATCAAGGAGCACTTTACTATTAAAACCTCTCTTTACTGTGGAGTAATTTAATTAAGTTCAATTAAATATCTCTTGCTTAAAAAGAATTTTAAAAAATGAAGATTTATTTCATTGATGAGAAGAATTGCAAATGTCATCTAAAAATGACTCTGAATCAGATTCCTGTGGGACATTCATTTCATTCAGAAGAGCTATCTGGGTTACAGGCATATTGTTTATTAGACAATAATAGATCTCTTATTTCTTTCTCAAGCAGGTAAAAGCCTTTTGTCAATTTTACACTGCTGAAATTCCTGTCACGTTTGGAACCTCTTACAGGAAGCTAAAAAGTCAGTACAAGATTAAGCACTAAAATTTAAAAGCTTTTAGGTTTGTCAAGATACTACAAACTGTGATTCTTGTGAAAATACATATACATTATCACACATGCACTCACATACATATGCATATATGTATTCACAAGGAATACCTAAATTCTCTTATAAAAATATGTACATATATAATAAGAAAACCATGGTCAGGAGTTTGTTGATTCCAGTATTCTTTTCTATACTCAAATTCCTAAACCGAACTGCCTAATTACTATAAAACTTTTATTCTTTCCTACAAAAATAATTGCTGGAGACTTATCACTAAGAATATGAAGCAGCACAAATTACCTTCAGCCTCCCTAAAGTCTTTGATGTACTGCTTGTTTGGAGCTTATGTTCACTAGAGGGATGTAATGCCGTGGATAACATATAGATGAGTTCCCTGCTGTGGAGTGGCTATCAGCTGCTTCTCTTACAAGTTTAAAACACAATGATTCACTGTCAAGCCAACAAAACCCATCAATATGCTCATTTCACAAAGCAGGAGCTAACTAATCTAGAAGGTGGTAGACTTTTGGCTATATTAAGCACTGAGAATTTCAACACACCACCCCCAAACCCCCAAAAACCAACCCTCCAAAAAAACCCCAACAAAACCCCAACCAGCCAACCCAGAACCCAAAGAAGTCTTTTCCCCACAGAATTCAAAGAACGGGTTTATGTTTCTAATAGCTTTAATTAAAATGACAATTTCTCAGGGTGTTTAACAGGTACTATCAATCTCCCATCCAATAATTAGCTGTCTACTATGCTTCAGACAGGACACTTTTTCTTGCTGTTTGCATATTTTTAGCGGTACTGTGTAATTGAAACAAAAAGCCAATTTCACCAAGCCAGGAGTAATTTCTGATTTTCAACAATGTGGGGCTCTTCTATTGCCTGTTAGTTGTCATCAAATAAGAGCACCAGGCTACTGCTGACAAGATGGCATTAGGACTATTGAGTTGGGTGTGACCGTATGGTGTTTTTCTCCTGGGTAAAAATATTAAATTGTGTAGCTGTCATGATCCCGCTGTGAGAATAGAAAGTATATGTGATCAGAAAAAACTGGTGGGTTAGCAAGCTGCTTATGAAAATCAATGGAAGACATTATGGATGAATATTTAAAAATAAATCTCTTATTTCTGTCTTTTGTTTTATCCTTTAAGTTGCACTTGGAGAAAGGTTCTCTAGTTTATAGAGGTCTTTAAAGAGAAGTTTATTGGTGTATTAAACTAGTTACATTTCCTTTCAACTAACACATGCTGCTTTTTTTTAAAAAAGGTGGGTATTCCATGTTATGATGCTAGTGGCTCATTCTGTAGTTGAATATTCCTTTTCTTTGATACAGATATAAGCTCCTGATACTGTAGGTCTCTCTTTTATACCTGAAAACATATGAATCTCAAGAGCAGAATTCATTATCATTGCTGTGAGGCTAATATTTAGCAGCCATGACTGTAATTTTTGTTCCTGAAATGTACATTACCATAGAAAATGCTAAATATAATGGCTACAAAGGGTTTGGAAATTATAACCATGTAGACACAGTACTTACAATACGCTTAATATAAACATTTTAATAATGTTTCATAATTATTTTCATTTTGTCTTTTTTCAGTTCTAAGATAGGATTTTGTGGCTGCCTATTTGCAATTGCTGGTTTGGCTGAGAAAGAGTTAAAGGGTCAATGGTGTGTTCATGCCAACAGTTTATAGAACAAGTAGAACTCCAGGAGATCTAGATTGTGACTCGAGAGATGACTTCTAGAAACAGCCCTATTCAGAGTTTAGTTGAACAGATTTATATATGATTTTACTATTGCCTCTGGTAATAATGCCTATTCTTGAAGTGATGAGTTTTGTCTATATGTGATGTGTGGACCTTGACAGTTGAAGAGGTCTAGGAAGCCTCCTGATATTCAGATCTGTTTTTGAAGTGTTGCTTTTGATATATTGAACCAAAGTCAGAAAGCATGATCGCTTCTGCCTCTCTCAAGGATTCAATTACTTGAGACCTGATTCAAGCTGCACTTGTGAAACAGCTTTCTGGTCCTTAATGACAAATGCTTTCAGTTACACTGCTCACAGTACAATTAATGGAAGGGTTTTGGTGAGAGGGGTTGAATTAATTTTAATTAATATGATGCAGAATTTTGTGAAAAGTTTTCTTTTACAGAAGTTATGTGCCCAGACTGGCTTTCTTGACTATAAAATATGTTCAAAACATATAATTACAATTTACCATGATGAGTTGAATTTATTTTTGTCTGTAAGTTAAAAAAAAAAAAAAAAAAAAAAAAAAAAAAAAGGTACTACCCTGGGAAAAAACTCCAAGTTTTTCTCCATTTTTGAGGAGATGCATCCCTAGTATGTTGTATTGGGTTTGTGTGGCAAGGTTTTGGTAGTGGGGTGCTACAGGGAAGCTTCTAGCTTCCCCCATGTCTGATAGAGCCAGTGCTAGCTGACTCCAAGACGGACCTGCCTCTGGCCAAGGCTGAGCCCATCAGGGATGGTGGTAGTGCCTCTGGGAGAACAGATTTAAGAAAGGCCCCCCCTGCCCCGTGCGCAACAAACTGTAGCCGGAAAGAGGAGTGAGGATATGCGAGAGAAGCAGCCCTGCAGACCCCCAGGTCAGTGCAGAAGGAGGGGGAGGAGATGCTCCGGGTGCCGGAGCAGAGATTCCCCTGCAGCCCGTGGGGAAGACCGTGGTGAGGCAGGCTGTCCCCCTGCAGCCCAGGGAGCTCCACGGGGGAGCAGATCTCCACCTGTAGCCCGTGGAGGACCCCACGCCAGAGCAGGTGGGTTCCCGAAGGAGGCTGTGACCCCGTGGGAACCCCGCGCTGGAGCAGGCTCCTGGCAGGACCTGGGGACCCCTGGAGAGAGGAGCCCACGCTGGAGCAGGTTTTCTGGCAGGACTTGTGACCCTGTGGGGGACCCACGCTGGAGCAGGGGAAGAGTGAGGAGTCCTCCCCCTGAGGAGGAAGGAGCAGCAGAGACAATGTGTGATGAACTGACCCCAACCCCCATTCCCTGTCCCTTTGTGCTGCTGGCGGGGAGGAGGTAGAGAAAATTGGGAGTAAAGTTAAGCCCCGGAAGGAGGAAGGGGTGGGGGGAAGCTGTTTTAATATTGGGTTCTCTTTTTCATTACCCTACTCTGATTTGATTGGTAATAAATGAAGCTAATTTCCCAAGCTGAGTCTGTTTTGCCTGTGATGGTAATTGGTGAGTGATCTCTCCCTGTCCTTATCTCGACCCATGAGCCTTTCATTATATTTTCTTTCCCTTGTCCAGCTGAGGAGGGGGAGTGATAGAGCGGCTTTGGTAGGCACCTGGCATCCAGCCAGGGTCAACCCACCATGTATGTAAAGTCAGCTGGAGAATAAGAAGCTCTTCAATTCTGTGCTGAGCCCTGGGGCTGGCTTTTTTTTTTTTTATTTTTTAATAAGGCAAGAGGATAATAATATTGATTTGTTTTACACATTTTCAAGTTCTAAGTAAAACAATGACAATTGGTGCAACTAAATATTTCCGAAGTTGTGAATGTTTCCTACTGAATTTCCTTTTTGGAAGGAATCGCTTCCCTATGTAGTGTGTGATTAAGAATGGGGTCTAACTATTTTCAGAATTTGATGGAATGAAGGCATTCATTTGGAGGAAAGAGGGAGAAGAGAAGCAAAAGAATGCATAGATTTTCACCTTTAAAGGACAAATAATCTGTTTCAAAATGTGACGGTTTGACCCTGTTAAGGCTTATCGCAGCCATTACAGTTGGTAGTGAGAGAAGGGCACCTCCAAGATGTCACTTCTCCCACTCCTCAGTGGTGATGGAGGGAATCCACCCTGCGAATTAAGGCACTGGACTTCTAAGCAGCTCAAGGAAAGGGAGGTGCAACTCGTTGTCCGTAAGAGATTGTTGATTCCCTGAAGAACTTAGAGAAGTGTTTCTTGGGTGTTATCTACTTTGGAGATCCAGCAACGGGAGACTGAGGGATTGACTTCCTCTTAAAGGGGTAGTTTTATTAAAGTATCATTAAAGTACTCTTCTTAAAGGGATTAGTTTTATTTCTGTTGACTTTAACAAAAGCATGACTGAGTAGAAAGAGGAAATTGCCACCCCAGTTGTTGCGGCCCTTGATTTATCTAAACACAGTGCTCATCCTGATCACCCTTCTCCCTTGCTCTGTAACGGTGTGGAGTTTAAAAAAAGTTGAAGTAGCTTTAAATGAGTGAAAAATAAGTTTCCCTTAAACTTTGAAAGTCAAAGCTATAAGATTTTTTTTTGTCTATTTGTTTATTTCTTTTTAAAAAAGCACTAGAGATTAAATTTCCCTAGAAGGTATCACAAAGATACTCCATAGGGCATGGTGACTGATCTAGGTAAGAGTTAATGAGATTAGAGCTGGTAGCACTTCAGAGGCCTGCATGTGAGTTGGCAGGCAGGGTGTTGGAGGAAAGCTCTCTAGTCTCTTTCTTTTAAGACCACACATCTAAAGTTTCATGGAAAAATATTTTCAGTGCTGTGCGAATTTCAGTGCTCTGTGATTCCTGTGACCACTCTGACAGTTTCTGTGTAATTTGGCTCAAGCTGTTGTTCGACATGTTTTTCTATTCACACTGAGCAAGAAAGGAGAGTCACCAGGGGTCAGAATGAGTTTGGGAAGTAGCGGTAATGTGTTTCAGTACCTTCTTGTTACTCATGCAATGACTTACGTGGATATTCTGAGGCAAAGACTTTTCCAAGCTGTCAGCTGGGTGAGGAAGGTCAAACTGTGGTACTACAAGTATGTCTGGGTAATGAAAGTACTAAGCTGGTTGTGTTGGGGGGGGGAGGGGGGGAATCACTTCCAGAGATGCCAACAATATGGCAGGATTTTCCCAAACACTGAATCTATTTGTTGTCTGAAGTTTCAGACCAAAGAAAAAAACCAGAGGGAAGTGGAAGAGGAACAATGAATAAAATGTTCTAGGTGACAACTGGCTATTCCCTGCTGGCACAGGTTTATGTTAACATATTTTAGTTTAATAAGGTTTTTAAATGTCAGCCAATTACTCCTTGGTATTATTAGTGTTTTAGTACTCCAAACATAAATTAGGGTATATTAAAATTTGAAGCTCTTGAAGGGCTATGCAGGTTATTTGTTCAGGGTTTCATGAACATCAATTTGGTGCACACATCTAATTATAATCATCATAAGCAAGAGTGTAGGGAATGTTCCAGTGCACGGACCTCTAATATTGAGTAATTCCTTATAAAAAGGAGGCAGCCCATATGGGTGAACAGATGAAACACTGATAAACACTATGAAATAGAGCAGATGTACGAGTTATGCCAAAGTTCCTTCACTCCTAATATTTACTGTCCAGGAGGAGAGAGAATTAATTTGTTGCACACCTCTGAAATTCTAGGTACTAAATACAACAATGGCCTTGCAAACCTGAATCACCAGAGGTACTGCTTTAGAAGGAGATAGTGTTTTAAGGCTGTATTTGTGGATCATGGTGTAATGTTGGTTAGAACAATCATGAAGAGAGTGTTGGATTGCTATCCTGGTGAATGTAATCTAAATAATGGAGCAGAATGTTACTTTGACAGTGCTCTCTGCAATAACTTTGTTTCTATTGTTCAAAATAATTGATGAATAATTTCATCTAATGTGTATTACTGCTGGAAAAGACAGTTGTTTATTATAGCCCGATTGATTTGAAGTATTAATTTCAGATGGGATATGCTGTATCTGAAAAAGTAAGAAAGCATAGGTACTTAAGTGTTTATGAATGACTTTATTAATTTGTGATGAGTTACTTACGGCAAATACAGTGGATGAGTATGTAGACTTTAGGCTGGTATGTAAACAATAAGAAATTCATGTGTTTCAAGTGTTTGTAAAACTAAGGTTTTGCGTGATTAGGTTTTGTAATCAGGCCCAATAGCTTACAAGAGGATAAATAATTTAAAGATATTTTTTAAGGCAACAGCATCATGATGTATGAGCAGGTGTTGCTCCCTCTTCCCCTGCCCCTGACTTCACTGAGTTTTGGACTCTGCTATGCTGAGTGAATATTTTTTTGTTCATTTACAGTAGGTGCCCATGCAGCCAGGGCAGAGGTGCACTTTTGAGCAAAGCTGAGCTTCATCTTTTATTCTTTGCTATAGTGAGGAAAGGCTTATTCAGTGAAGCCCAGTACCTTTGTTTGGACCTTAATTATCACACACTTACACCTACAGATGAATGAATATTGTTTTAGGCTTGATTAAACTTGCCATATATTTCCCTGTAACAACAAAACTGTGATGCCACATGTTTTGATACACATGGGTGTTAGGAGTACAGGTAACAGAGATGGAGTCTGTGGCGAATTCTGCTATTTTAGAGTCAAAGGAAACCCAAGCTGCCTTACTGCAGCTAGACACAGACTTCTTAACGCAATAATCTGATCGATTGTATTTGATATTGTTCAGGAAGGCTTCTTTGCCACAAAATTGGAAAGGGTGTTTTGGGATGTAGATATTAGAAGTGTCTCACAGCACACCCAGCTAGTGTTTCTATAAGCATTAGAGTCAGCAAGATTTATTTCAAAGATATAACTTATTGGAGAAACCCAGCCCATTAAATGTCTATTACCAATGATGGCATGCTGGAGATGGAATTGGTTGTGCTCAGCAAAGAAATGAAACCTAAATTGTAATATACAGGCTACGATAGGTACTGATTTCTCAGCACAAAGACTGCTTGGTTACTCAGGCTTTGTTACTGGTTAGTTAAAATATATTGAATGAAAAGGTTGATCTGTCCAAAGGGTTTGCAAGTGAAATAGATGAAAGTGTATGTTTTATCAAAACTAATGAAAAGCAATGGGGAGATAACTTGTAGTGAATAATTTATTCATGAAACTTCCTTTTTGTTCATAAAGTTGTTGCAAACAGATGGCAATAGTCTAGAATGCATTTGAACTTGTTCTTGTAACTTCTCTGAATAATTCTTCATCATGGGCTCACTGGTAAGTTGGATGCATTTTGTATAATTTGAGCAATTTTGATTGGCTCACCTGTGTCACCAGAGATCCTGCTTCCTGATTAGAGAAATGAAACTCTTGGTGCAGTGCTCTTCATTCAAATCCAGGCTAATTCCCTGTGGTATTTTGCCAACTTACTGTATATAGATGATACTTTTATCTGAAGGCCAGGCAAGGATCAGCTGAGCAAAAGTAATTAAATTTGGTGTGCAGAAGGGGAAACTTCTTTATTTCCATTTTTTTACGGATTTGTTTCAGGGTGAAAGCAGGTGAACAGCACCCAGTGCAACTGCTCAGCCTGCCTGCCTACCTTTCTGTTGCCTGCTGCTGAGGTGTAGAAGCACCAAGGAGCAAGTTCTCGGTGCGTGTGAGAAGGGAAGCGGGCCACTGAAAGAGTGATACTCAAGTAATTTGTCAAATAGCAGGATCTCTTACTGCCTTGCAAACCACAATAATCTGCAAATGCAGCGCATAGGACATATGTATGGGGTTCTCGTGATGTAAATTGCAGGGAGGAGGTCAGCAAGTTGCAGGTTTTTCGTAACGATCTGAATAGCGGTGTGGCTTCCAGTGCTATGTTGGGAGAGGCAGCTCTTAAAACCTAGCTCTTTCCGGATTCTGGAGGCAGTGGGACCTGGAAAGTGCTGCCTCATACAGAATAGCGTTGTAGACAAACCCACTGGCAACAGTTGCCCTTTTTTGAGGAGCATTTCCTGATGCCCATTGGGTTTCAGCTTAATCTGTGCCTTGCAAAATAAAAACGTAATCTGGCACATCTTCCTGGGAGCATTGCCGCTCCTTGTGCCAGTCAGTGCAAGGGGGAAGATAGTAAAGTGCTTTTTATAACCTGCTTAGGTCTGATAGCACTCTGCTTCATTACCATGTGCCTGAAAGCCAATGAATCCTCTAGGAGTATGTTAGCCGTTCACTTAAGTGTATGCTTAAGTAGTTTGTAAGGTCAATGAGACCAAATTTTTCATTAAAGGAGAAGAAAAAAAGGAGCAGCAGACAATTTCAGAATACTCCTTTAATTGGCTTTGTTTTTTTCCTGCAGCAATGTGTGCACAATCAATACAGGACACTGTCATACTAGATTGTTTACAGCTACTTCCATATAATATTTAATAATAACTCTGTCAATGTTGCTGGAGAGACATACATTTTGTTTTCCTGGAGACATTTAGGGAGTACTCGGGAGTAAGTAATATTTCCATAATCTAAATTCATGCTCCATTCAAGAGGGCTGTGTCTAAGGTACATAGAATTATGTTTCACAAAATGTGTTTATTGCTATAACTATCTTTTTTTTATAGTTCATTTGTTAAGCTAAGTCATGATGTATAGCTTCTTACACTAAGGTAATAACAATTCTTTCACATTCCTTATTCTTACAATCCCCTTTTCTCCCCCTTAAATATCTATACTTGTTGAGGGCTTTGTTAAAAGAAGTCTCAGTGACATATTGGTAACAGTTTCTTTTTATGAAAAGAACCGAACAAAATAAAACCTAGAAAAAACAACTCTCTAGTTATTGTAACTATTACCAAAAGAGATGAGACAGCATAAAACAAAAGCCTCTCCTCAAAGACTGTTGGGATTACTTTTTCCTTTGAAACTCAGACCTTTAGAAAACACTAATGCCGTAGGAAGAAATTGTCTGTAGTCCAAAATAAAAACTGATTTCTAAGAGAAACATCACTTTTGAGACAGTACTGCAGTAGAAATAGCTCAGTAATATTTGACTTTTTGTTTTAGTGACAAATGTAAAACCTGGAGACTAGATCTTCAGCTAGCATAAAGAAAAATAGTCAGTACTTGACTTGTGCTTATATAACATTTCTAGATCATCCTGAGTGTAATAACTCCTAAATTTCAGAAATCACATGGTGGAAATCCTTCCCCTCTAATCAAGGAAAGACAACTGAGTGGTAAAAAGAAGAGGAATACTTTCTGTATTTAAACAAAAAACCAAACCCTTGTCTGACAGTCAGTATCCTTCTCACCAGTGGAGCTAAAGCAGTTCTGCCCCGGCCCCCGTTGCCTAAGTCTGTGGAAATGGCACCTACCAAACGGCCGTGGTCGTCGTGGCGCAAGAGCTTGGTTACTATTTGATGCAGTTGGGAGCTTATGATGTGCTGTGTGAATTTCTCTGTGTGCGAGCGAGAGGGTATGGCTGGCTGGGGAAAGCTGAAGTTATATGCACGTTTCTTCTTTTGGTACTATTTTATATTGAAGATTTATGCAGCATAAATGTTAGCTTAAACCTAAGCTTTGATACAATTGGTGTCCTGCAATTTTCAGACCTGTTACAGTCAAGGGTTATACAGCTATGTGCTGTGTGGTGAGAAGGCAAATCAATGTTGTGGCACGGTACTATAGGCATCCCAAAGTAGTAATTCATATTCTTGAAGCTTATTTTCATAGAAGGGTTGAATCCTTGTGCTGCATCGCGGTGTTCCTGTCTGCCATGGAGCTCTGTGCACTCCGCTAAAGGCCAGACTGCAACAAGCCTTCCCTCTCAGCTACAGCAGTAATGCAGCTGCTGAAGCCTTCCGCATTTTCGCAGAATGCAAAATTGCTCACACAGGCTCTTATGTTATAAGAGAATGCTTATACTTGTTTTTTCCCCTTGTTCTAATGCCATTGGTTGCTCCTTTCGTTGCTGTTGTGATGGATTACCTCCGGTCCTTCAGATATACCAAACTGAGTGGCACTGAGGAGACGAGCTCTCAGCAATTGATACTTTCAGAATAGGGAACATGACAACAGCAATAAATATGCAGCTGCTTCTGAGGCAGTTCATGGAAATGGAAGTGCTTTAACTGACAGTGTTTTCAGTAGCACAGGCTCCAGGGAGTCTCAGACAAAGGAAATATTCCACAAGACTTTAGGAAACAGAGTCCTCTTCAATTATTCATATTTTCACTGGGTTTCCATTTTTTTGCGAATGGCATAAATTGCTTGACGCAGACTTGGTTTAGTTTCGAGGATTTTTGTATAATTACTTTTGTTTAAAGAATATTAGAAACACTATTTGAAATGGTAACTATGCTGTGAATTTCAAAGGGCTTTGGGACTGCCTGGAAGTCAAATGGAGTTGGGAACTCAAACCCTCTGGCAAAAATCTTAGTTCTCATGTCCATCATTAAAAATGACCTGTAAATAGCTTAAGGGCAAACAGAAGACAAATTATGCTTTTCCCTTACGTGCTAGAACACACACACATAATTCAGGAAGGTGATACATAGGCTGAAAGGAGAGCCAGATATCACAGGATACTAAAGTTTTGGGGTGAAAGAGAAGTGAGATGGGGACAATGCCATTATCAAACCACAGTACTCTGGTACAGTTGCAAAGCATCCATGGTATTGCATCACCATCTATTTGTTTTGTAGCTTCCTTCGCAGTTTTGACAAAACCAGCAGCTGGAGCAAAGTTTTATTCTGTTAAAATTACTTACTTTTTCTTGGCTTTCCTGTGCTTGATGTCCTTATTTAAAATACATCAGCTGGAACATAGAGCTGTCATGCTTTTCTGTTTTGTAATCTCATTTCGCAAAAGAAGAAAGTTTGGGGATCAATCCTTTTCAATGTAGGCATAAGGAATGGGAGTGGTTCTGGGACAACTGCCGTGCTAGTAGGTAATAATTATGAAATACTGCATGTTGTCCTCAGTAATGGGCATTTACTGTATGAATACATGAGTTTACTTAAAGGTGGTTTCTTGAGAGACAGAATGGAAGGAGAAGGTTGTGTTTGAGACTGCAAATGCTTGTTGTGGAACAAAGAGAGGCCTCGAGTTTCTAGACTGACCTCCCGTTGAATTTATCCCACTTCTTTGGTTGAGGAGGAGAAAAACCTGAGCAGTCATGGCTATGAAAGGAGTTGGTCCCTCTCTTGAGGGAGATAGTTAAGATGACTTTCTTGCCCACCAGGACGGAGTCCTGGTGGGAGCTGTCCTAGATGTGCAGGCACTTCCTCTGGTCTCTTGGAAAATTAAGGCTGCCTTGGTTATCCCCAGGAGAGGGTAATCTCCAAGTAAGAGAGACATATGTTAATGCTGCTTTAATATCATCTTTCTGTTATGTCAGGTTCCTACTGGGAGTATAAACTATTCTGAGTATGAGCAGATTCTTTGTTTATGGTGTGCAGCAGGAAGAGCAGCATGTATCCAACACAGACATACAGGATGCAGGGAGCTTGTAGGATGTGGTCCAGGAGTGGCAGAAGGATCAGATATCGGCACAGCACAGTGGGAAGGGAGAGACAAGCATGGAGAGGAGCACATAACTCTGAAGACAACAGACTGCAACCCAAACTTGTTTGCAAGTCCCAGTTACTAGGTCTCACAGAGGACTTACCAGGTGAGATGCATTTGTTATCCATGGAGGCAGGATGGAAATACAGGTCCTCCTTGATCCCAACAGTTATATAATTTTTGACGTGTTGGCCTTAAAACTGGGTTTCTCTACTTTCTAAAAGGTAACTTTCAAAGATAATAGAACTATTTATTTTAATAAGTGATGGTGATATCTTAATAAATTAGCTCAGAACATGATTAACACAGACCATCTTTAAAGCTTCTTATTTTCAGAAAATGAACCCAATATGAAGGCAACTTTTTTATGCTGACATAAACAATATATCTATTGAACTGTATGTTTTGATTTTATTATTTTTTTTGTGTGTGTTCTACTGAAACTTACAATGTTCTTACTTCCCAGAATATCTGTATTAAACCAATTATAGTGTAGTAGTTTTCTGGCATTTGAATTCAGGGACAAATGTATTATGATAGAACAAATGCAAATATCATGCCTTAAAGTGTTGCTACTTGTTTACGTGTTATGATCTAATTCTTTAAGAAACTTGAGTCTATTATTACAGTATGTTGAGACTTTTTAGCACAAGCCAGAAAGATTCCTATTATTTCCCCCCGCCTTTTCCTAACTCAGCAATCTCTACCCCTGAAGTAATTTGTAAGCTATTAATTATTCCTGGAGCTTAATACTTTGCTTTCAGATGGATGGTAGAGCTGTATAAGAATCACAAGAGCTTGCCTAGCCTTTTTTCTTCCAGTAGATTAGAATCTAGATATTACAGCCATGGATGTGACAGGTGATTTTAGATTACTTTAGAGATATCATTGTGAAAAAATTTCTTATGTGTAAACCAGTTATCTTGCAAAAGGAATCTTTCTTCCCATCCACTTCAGGCAAGAACTATGTGGGTTAGGATTTACTTGGTTCCTGTGGTCTAACACAAGTGCAGGGTAAACCAGGAGACTCTTGGGAGTCGCAAACTGCACATCAAGACTTGCACAACATAAATTTTACTGGATGATTTGAAAGTTTTTCATAGTCTAGAGTAGGAGACATCTCCCACTTACCTCGTTGTAAAGAGAATGGGAGTATATAGCAATGAAATAACAGTTCCTATGAGTAACTGTAAAGGCATTTGAGAAGAAAACATCTTGATTTTTGGCTGAAACATTTGTGATTCCTCACAATTTAAACAGCATTTTTTCCTGATATGAGACTCAAAACATCGGAAGAAATAAGAATGTGCCAGGGAAGATACATTTGTATTCAAATGGGAATTGACTGTTGTGCAAATCAAGGAACTAGGTTATGTGATTGCTCCCATGTTATGACACTTTGAACTGTGCTGCTTTGTGATGTTAACACCTGAGAGAGATTAGCAAATACAAATGGGAAAGGCACTGTGCAAAGCAAAGTGTAGATTTGTTTTATTTCCAAGTTAGGGTAGTCTAAGCATATACAAGGGGTAAGAAATTGGCCTACAGCAGTGCAGAGTACACTTACGAATGAAATTGCAAGTGTCTACCACAACACACAGATTTCTAATGTCTGAAGTGTTGTCAAAAGATTACAACAGGGAAAGTGGAAGGGAAGACGAAGGAGAGATGCAAAGATGGAAGAGAATGGGAAAAAAAGAGAAGGATGGGGCAAAGGAGAAAAAGTTTAGAAGCAGTATTGAAAATTTTCTAGGTGAACCTCATAAAATGCTGCTGAACAAATAGTCAGTCATTTATTGTGAAGGCGGTGGTTGGCCTCTTCTTGAGCAGAATGGGAGCTGAAGGGAGTATGGTCCCTGAACTAATCCTTGAGCCCACAGGCCACAATTAAATATGGAATCTGGCTGTCATCCAAATGAGTTTGGTACCTGTGTCCTAAGCGCCAACATCTACGAAATCAATCAAATGTGATGCCATTGTCATACTTCTCATGCCAAGCAGTGATGAGAAATTATGCATTGTTTTTTCTTGAGGTATCCGTTACTTGTGAGTCTGGTACTTACTTTTTACATACAGGCAGCATCATAATCAACTTTCATTAAGACTAATGCTGACTGTTGATTTACTACAAAGAGTATTTCGATTAAATTTAGCATTTTGGGTAGGACATGATGATTATCTGGTGTTGACATTCAATTTTCTAGGCCTGAAGTTTACAAACAAATCCCACATCTTTGTTAGGTGCATTAGCAATTGAAATACTCTCCTAAATCACTGTCTGTGTAAATAGTAAATCTCTGCAATCAATCTTCCTTTTCTTTAAAAATAAATTTTGGAGGAATTTGCATAATTGGCCATGCTTGATAAAAGTCTGATGTATAATGTTGTCTTTTAAATGCACTGCTACCTGGAATCATGATGAAGTGTCAACATGCAGGAGGTAAATATAAAACAAGCATTTAGTAAAGGATGTACCTGATCTCACAAGGCGAGAAATGGCATCTAGTGGTGTTATAATTTGAAGTGGCTTTATAATTTGATGTAGGGCTTTCACTATGAAGGGTGCAAGAGAAAAGGACAGAACTCAATTGCATCAAAAAGCTTTAATTTGCACTGAACTTTGAAGTGAAATTTACACTGAAAAGTGCTTTTAAAACACAGTGAGGGTGATGCAAATGAATGTCCTCACTTCTGTTTGAAAATGTGTAGCTCACTGTATGGAGTTAGTATGGGCTAATGCCTGTGTAAAGGCATGAGTTTCTCAGTAGCTTGATAGTGTTCCAGCTGCTGCCCTGCACTGCCCTGCAAGCTGCCACAATTGAATTGGGCAGCAGGATTTTACCTGCGTGTCCTCTAGTAGGTTATGTCGGAGTCATGTAATTTTGCTATTTAAATGCTGGGTGGCATCGCCAGCGTTGTCCCACTCTTCAGCACGTGCTCCTAAAGCTGTCACTGTCGGCGGTATGTGCTCACTAACACCACTGCAGTCAGTCCCATGTCCTCACCATGACATGTTCGAGAGTATAGGTTCTGTAACATACCAAGTGCTCTGTGTCATACTACTGCTCTTGTTGTCTGATGTATGTTTCACGAGATGAACGTTCACTATGACAGTGTGTTTGAACCATGACTGTACCATTAAAGGCAAACTTAAGCCATCATCTTTTTCTTGTTGAAAGAATCATCCATGCCTGTTTTGTATTCTATTTCCAGTTCTTTATTTTCAATCTACTGGGATTTTGAAGTGTACAACACATCAAAGAATCGAGTTGATGGGATGTCTGTCTTTTTTCTAATATAATGCATGGTAAGAAATAATCTATTTCTGCATTGTACATAATATGTTATAAAACATCATTGTCGTCCTGCCATGGTAAATGTTGATACATCATTGTTACAGCATTGCACTGAGTATATGATCTCAATAGTATGCATTGGGGTGAGAGGGAGGAAGGACAGAAAAGATTGTGGTTAGTCAGATGGTGGACAAAGCCCACTAGAGTGAGAGCTGCTATCTTCGGTGTGTGTTTTGGTTTTCCGCAGCCTGCTTGTACGCGTGCACTGATAAATCAGGAACGCCTGTGAGTCTTTGGGGATTCTCTAGAGCCTTGGCTAAGGATTTTTTCAAGCCCTTTCATTCTGTTCCCGTCAGAATGAGATGATCCACATGAAGCATGCTGATTTTTAAACTTAATAGGTGAATTTTCATTTCTGCTGAAACCACAGGCAAAACCTTGTTGACTTGGATGCAGGTAAGCTTATTTTCCTTCTATTTTTCTCTTAAAATCAGAAGCTGAGTAGACTGGTGATGTCAACAGACTTAGATGTGAAAGCAATGGAGCTCAGCAGCACTGTTCTGCATAGTCACGTGCGCTCATGTTCATTTTGCAAATCTGCCACTTTGCCTTCTGGGTGAGTAGGACCAGACTATACAGAAGGGATGGGGGTTGGGTGGACAGAAGCTGTGCAGTCTTATTGATCAGTAATTTCATTAGTTCTATAGATGGAAACACTGATGCCTTCGCTGAGAATCCATTTCACTTTCTGTGGCTGATAATGTAATGGATTTGGGGGAAAGACTTATGGAAATAAGAAGTAATTAGTACTATTGACAGAGATGCCAACTTTCACTATTTCTATTTTTTTCTAACTCTCCTATTGACTCTGATTTGCTGTCCAGGCTAACCTCCTGATTGGTTCTGCTTTTTTCTGATCGTTTTATTATTTCTGGAGGCAGACTGCAGGAATCTGCCTTCTCCTCTGCTGAAGGCAGGATATATTAAGGAAGCCACATGATTATTTTTGAAGCACAACTGTGCTTTCCATGTTTAAAACGGGTGCATTGGGTTATGTGATTTCATCCCAGAAATATATTTTCTGTCATCCTGTGTGCAGTCAAAACTGCAGAGGGGATCCGAATCTCCTCACAAGTAAAGTGGTGTTGAAAGTCCTGGAGGCTCTTACCTGTCTACTATGTCCTTTGTTTACTGGGAAGATTGAAGTGTGCAGGCAAAGACACATCTGTTGCAAATAAGGAAGTGATCATTCCCTTTTTATTTATTTTGATAACACAGATTTTAATTATAGGAGGTCTGGGTTGGGGGTAAACCAGACCAATAGAATCATAGAATCATTTAGGTTGGAAAAGACCTTTAATATCACCGAGTCCAACCAAAAACCTGACACTGCCAAGTCCACCACTAAACCATGTCCCTAAGTGCTCCATCTACACATTCTTTAAATACCTCCAGGGATGGTGACTCAACCACTTCCCTGGGCAGCCTGTTCCAATTCTGGATAACCCTTTCAGTGAAGAAAATTTTCCTGATATCCAGGTATCTCTCTGGGATAAACAGGCGTAACTTTGCACTGCAACTGCTCTGATTTAAATCTTCTGAGAATCTAGTCTTTTCTTTCTCTGCCATCACTTTTTCATACTCTAGGAGATCTAGCTGTAATACCGGTTGCTTTGGTACAAGCAAGTAGTTACAAGAAATATTTTCTTCTCAATTCAGTTCAAATCTTAAAAGGTGACTTCCTGGACTAAAGCTGAAGGCCAAAGTTTCTCTCCCTTGCCTCAGGACCAGCTTAAAGTTTGTTGGATGATGTTTCTTGAAGCTTGTTTAGGTAACTCCAAAGGTTTTGTTTTTTTCTTCTGTTTGTTGTCTTTGCTGATTTAAGCCACAGATTATTCTGCTTCTCATTATACCTTGGCATATTAAAAATGGAGTGTTTCCTCTTAATTTCTTTCTTCTGCCTCCAATGTTTCTCATTGTAGAGGTAGTTACCCACTGGAATATTTTCAATGATTCTCATGAGTTGAACAGATATGTCTTTCACAGTCCATCCTGGGAGGACTAAAGGGGAATTTCTCAGGCATGTGGTTGAATGAATCACTTCCTTGTTAATTTTTATAAAACTTGCAATTAAACTGAACCCTGATCTAATCCTGCAGTCAGATCAATATGGACATTGACTGAATCTTTGAAAGCAGTTGATGCTTTTCTCTTGATTCTTTTTCTTTTAAGCTGGAAGGTTATGAAAGAAATTACTCATGTACATGAGGCTCTAGTGTATGTCTGTAGCCTAAGACCCTTCTGTAGATGCTCCTTGTTTTACACAGAGTTTTTCTAACCTTCACTGAATTGCTTAAGCAGAGATCTACAGTGTGTGATGATGCTTGGTGTCATGGTTAGGGTGGACATGTAAATTGGGGATGTCCATGTAGTTTCAGGCAGCCATGTTACATATGTGCCAGAGCACTCGTGCATATAAAGTTGGTAAGTCAAAATCTTGTGATGCTGAAAGGGTTAGAAAAGTTCCTTGCATTTTACTTGGGAACACATTAGAGTCCAAATGTTCCTTAAGTACCTTTGTGGATTTTGGTCTTCATTTCTTCCCCCTGTAAAATACATTTTCCCCGTTTTGTAAAAGGGGCTTGGAAAATGCTGTAAATTGTCTGTGTTTAACTTCCTTATCTAATGAGATACTGAGGTGGGGAATTACTGTCTGTAAAATACGGAGGAAATAAAAATTATATTGCAACATGTTTATGCTGAAAACATGTCTAATCCCTCTACACTGCTAGGGAAAATGACTTTTATGGATCCTGAGCAGAGAAAGGGACTATTTGTGTGCATTAATTTGCTGTGCTAAGACACAGTCTTCAGGAAAATATTTTTTTGGAAGACCAGAATTTTATTTCTTTCTTTTATTTCTAAGATGATGAATAAACCAAGGAAATACAATCTGTGATGACCTGTGTTCCCAAGCCAGAGCTATGCCAGTTGATGCTCATAAAGATGATGACATTTCAAAGAATACTGCATGCAGAAGACCTGTACACTGCATAAACAGCTGACAGCGAGAATGCAATCAGCACTATACCTCTGCTATGACATGGTACAGCCAAGAAACCAAAATAGATCTTTAGGTATAGTGGTTTTGAACCTTTTTTGGAAATATGTAATCCATAGGTGTTAGGAGCATATTGATGTTACAAACAAATTAGTGCTTCAACTTTAGAAAAATAACTTTTTTTTTATCATTGGTGTAAAAGATAGCTGCCTCTAAATTTGTGTATCTGCTATGAGATCACTATGGCAAAAAATCTGCCAGCTTATCTTCCATAAGGTAATGACCTGAATAAGTATCTTACTAGCCAGGATGGAAAGCTACTGGGATCTTCCAGAGTTTTCTCTAACTCTAGGCTTTAAAGGGCTTAAAAAGGGGACATATTCTCCATTGCAGTGCTTTGCTTGATGAACTCAAAATAGATAGTGTATAATATACCTGCTTTACTAATTACAGTCAAACAGAAATACTTCAACAGGCCTGTAAGTAAGAAACAGATAAGAGGCAAACCACCTTCTTAATGACCTCTATTCAGTGGTGAATACTAGAAGAACAATGTACATCTAAGCTTAGTGGAAGAATGCAGCTGCATTGATTCTGGACTACAGCTAAACTGTGAACAGTCCAATTTGGTTGCTTGCTGCTCTTTGGTATTGTGAGCAAACAGCTTTTTAAGGAGGTGTTTTCTGAACCTTGGACCTTTTTTTTTTTTTTTTTCCCCTTTTTTTCTTTACCTATCCATTAATATGCATGTGTATACATGAAGGGTATAAAAAGTTCCTTAGCAGTTATCTGCAATATATGTGCACTATATAAGCACATTTACTTTTCAGATGGGGGGGGGGGGGGTGTCCCAATTTTTCTACTTTCTGATCTCATAGGATTGACTACATTTTTTTTATTTTTTTTTTTTTTTGTTGTATGAATGTACCTGCATGTACGTGTGATGAATCCCACCGACTTCAAAGGAATTTAACCACAATGGAGGAAACTTTCTGGACCAATCCCTTGTTAAGTTCAGTGATCCTTGCAACAGGTCAAAACAAGATGAAGTGAAGCACATGCTTTTGGATGAATTGCTTTGCATTTTGGGTGTCTTTAGAACCTGTACTAAATTCTCTGAGTTTAAGTGGCTAAAACCAATGTCTGAAATGTATTTTTCTGCATAAAATATAAAGCAATGTGTGTTGGGATTTAGAAGTGGGAATGATGACTAAAATTGCCATTAATTATTGATTTTCTTGGTGAATCACAAAATTCTTGACTTGTTCTGACAGATTGCTTATGCCTTAGACTGCTTCTTGCTTCTCTCCTGCATGTGCCAACTTGGATAGGAAAAAAACCATTTCACATCCTAATCAGAGTGCTATGCCAGGAGTTTTCAGAAAGGCCTTTTCCCTTGAGTGGTTGGGTCCAGAGAAAGGAACAGGACACATCTCTGGAGTATGAAATAAATATCACCAAGAAAATATGGAGAGAGCGAGCTATGCCTTCGGGTGCTCACAGCCAGTCTTCTTTCCTTAAAAGTACCAGGTGACCATAATGAATCAGAAAGACTAAGTGACAGCGTGCCTTTTAGGTCCTGGTTTGAATACATACCTCCAAAAGGAAATTCTCCTTCTAAGCAGAACTCCCAGCTGTCATGAGAACAGCCAGCCTGGCTCTGGTCTCCTCTGTCAGAGCAGGCAGGGAGGGCAGATAATGTAAGTTTGAACCTCCACTGATTTAAGACTCTTCCAGAATCTTGTGATGGATCAAACTAGAGCAGCCCTTAGGCTGCTCAGATCATGCCCGGGATAGATGGCTTCTTCCTACACCACATTGTGTTCAGAGAATTTAATCCTCTGTCTATGAAGCCTTAGTGAGAACTTTAAAGCCATGTTAAGCCTTCCATGGCCAGAGGCAGAACACTTACTCATTTAATAATTTTAAAAATCGGCTGAAGAAAGATATCCTTTTATTATTTTATTTTATTTTTCTCCTTGTTTGCATTTGCATGGAAAAACCTTTCCTCTGTGCTTAACCTTGATCAACAGCAGGATGGAAAACCCTTAGCAAGTGGATTGATGGTGTGAAGGCCAATCACTTTCCAGCGTGGTCTGCCTGTGAGTGAGCAGTGATGGGCAGCAATTTTGGTGCTAAAAAGCCTGCTTAAGCTGCATTGATCTCTATATTATGTGTCCTACCAAACTGCTCTTCAAAAACATCTAATCAGTGTGGGAATAATTTTTTTTAATGACATCTCTCTACCAGATTGCTTCTTGCTCTCCAAAGAGGTCTTACTGACTGCAATGTGGTGACCATCACCTTGCTAAGTTTGTTTTCCTGTGTTATCCTATGTAGCCTATATAGGAGGTATGGGTGCCTTCATCACTGTACAGAACCCTCCTCCTGCTTAAATTCTTTTGGTTACTTTGAAATAATTTAGATTGGAAAGGCTAAATTCATCCCCGAATGCCACACTGGCAGGTGGCATATTGGGAAAATAGGCAGTTCTGGCTCTGTTTGTGTGGAGCTTGATTGCGACTGGAGGTCTCAAAGTGGAGTATCAGCACCATGTATAAAGGCTGAATTAGGGCAGCCAAACAACCCCATCAGAGTCCTGCTTGCTTTGCCATCTGGAGGAACCCTCCTTCTTGCTCCTATTCATTTACTATAGTGGGAACCAGGGGAAATTAGAGCTGCGGCTCGGTTGTGTAATGACTCCCCAAATCTGTCCATGAAAAGCAATGCAGAGACCTAATTTGACTTACAGGTGATGGTTCATCTTAATGAGCATCATTACTGGAGTCAAACAGGTGCCATAATGCTCGGTTTCAACCTATCGTATGGTAGCTCCAGGCAGAAGAAGCAACCTTGCTTTGTTTTGTTATTAACACGTGGTTTAATAGCCTGTGGTCTGGTTTCTAGAATGGCTCAGGATTGTGAAGCAGAGAGGAGTCGGGTGTGTGCTGCTGCCAGGCTTGTCTAGATTTTGCAGTGAAGAGTCACTGAAGTGCTGCACTAGTGCTGGAGCTGGTGCGATGCTGCATTAGACAGTGAGCTCTAGGTGGCTTCTGGTAGGGATGACTTGGAGGCTTCGTGGTCCCATGTGACACTCAGTAGTGATGTCAAGCTTACCAGTAGCAGCGATAGAAGTAGTATACCCTTCATTAAACTGGTACTACCGGTTAGCTGACAGAGCTGTAAAAGGATAATAATTCATGTGGTTGTACTTTTGGTTAAGTAAGCGGGCAGCCCAAGATTGGGACACTGCCTCAAATGGAGTAATGAGTTCTGTTGTAGTTAAAATGATCTTAATTGCAAGAAGTGACATTTAATGCCAACCAGCCTATCCTTCTTCAAAGGGATTCAGAAGCAGGGAAGAAAATGTCTCCAAGTATTTTTCTAGGAACAAAGTGCACACTTTCAGTTCTGCTCTCAGTGGCCACACCTGATGATTACCCTGAGGAACTTTGCCTGTCAAAAACATGCCACTCATCACCGATCTCATTTAGGCTTTAATAAAGCATATGACCCAAAGTCTTTCAATTCAGTTATGCAGATGCAGTGCCCTATGCATTTAATTAGGGAGCTTAAAAGCCACTAGTGTTTAATTCTCTAACCTACCTTGTCCCTTCTCGCACTTCCCTTTTGATGCTGAAACTGTAGCTGCTTTGTGGGGAAAGCAGCCAGCCAAGATAATTAAAGGGCTAAGATGTGTGGTCCAGTGCGTGTGTGTGTGTATGTATACATAGATATATATATACACACACACGCACACAAAATGCAGCAGAAGAGGTGAAGCTAATAAGGTTCAGCCTACTCTGTGGGTGAGACAGTGGCACAGGAGAGTTGCGGAGTACTTGAAAAGTAAACACATGGAGGATGGTTTTGGTGAAGGATTTTGTATTGGTTTCTTCTGAGGTCCAGAATCCCACCTTTTTCATTGTCTAAGAAAATATTATTTTAAATTAAAGCATAATTTGTTTAAACTTGAATATGACAGGCTCTTGGAGAGAATCAGTACCCAACACATTAGTCAAAGTGACTGAGACTAGAAACAACTGTAGTGTCATGACGAATGGAAAATATGTGGTGGTTCTTCAAAAGATTATCAGTAGTGAAAATTTCAGGAGCCACTGCTTTGGGATGACCAGCCACGTAGAATTTTGAACTGTATTTTTTCCCCCTATCTCTTTGGAGTATAAAATTATATGTATTAAGACTGCTGTAATAATCCTATTTGTTTGGGGGTTTTTTTTGACCATTGGAAAATTGTTCCCTGCAGTTTCTCTCTAATGCTTTTTTCCAGTCCAGTTTCAAATGACTCAACTGATAGGTTTCCAAGACTGATTTAATGCCTAAACTGTAGGTATTAAATATCTCCTTGAACTTCTGGCTGAGTAGTAGAATTGAGACATGATTCTCATATATTAAAAATTAAAGACCAGATTTCCTTTGCAATTTGCATCTTCAGAACTCCTGTTGAAGTTCCACCTTCTTTCTTTTTTTCTTTTTTTCTTTTTATGTGAGACTGGGATTATTAATGGGGTTTGTATCAAGTTAATTATATTTTCATCAAAAGCCTTGCCTAAACCTTTAAGCCCAATGTACTAACTGATAGAATTGGTAGTTTCAGATGGGCAAGAAGAGTGTGGAGCTGCTGAGGATAGTAGCAGTAACAACAAGCTGGCAAGCATGAAGCAACTCATTTATCATTTGGCAGACCTCAGATCTAATGAACTGCACGCATGGTTTTTGTCTTGAACAACCATGCTGCTGAAACATTTGTTTTTTGGTTTGTTTGTTTGTTTGTTTTCTATTGAACTTCTCTTTTTTTAGTGGAGTTATAGATTTCTGAGCAGAGTTGCATGTAAGTGCAACTGGGCAGCTTCAGAATCGGTCTTTTAGCTACTGCTGAGGTGCTGGAAAAAACCTTTCTCTGACTGGTTCTTCCTATAAAGCAGATTAGGAAGCTGTGCTATGTGGGGGGAAAAATGTCTGTATGATGCAAGGAATGTTGAAAAGGGCAAACACAAGATAAGCAAATAAGTAAACTCCAGCCATGCCAAATACAAAATCCCCTCTGTTTTCTTTTTTAAAGCCTAAAACAACAGAGAGGCTACATTCAGCAGAAAAATAATAGTAGTCTCCCAGGAGATAGAGTTGTGACAGCTAAAATGAGCACAATTTCATTCCCGTGATGTGACTGACACTTCTGAGCTACACTTCCTCTCTGCCATAGGATGATCAAAATGTGATAAAGTACATGGTCGAAGCCTGTAAATCTTACTGCCTTTCATCCATATGATCATCCTTGCTAGTAGAAATGAAAAAGAGAGAAGGCAGGAGATGTTCCTCACTATCCCTGAAAGTACTCAAAGACTTCTTGCCTCCTGAGAGTCTCATCTCCTGCAGCTGCTGTGTTATTGTGCTGACTTTCACGGGGTTTGGAACTGATCCAAAATTTATTCCCATTATAGGAGGCTTTCTGTCAACTCAAGATCACTGCTTGTTGCCAGCCACTGCAATAAAATGTATGGTAGTCCATAGGTGTGGAAAACCCACTATATTTTTTGATTTTTCGTTCAATTATTTAATTGTATGGTTTTAATGATTTCACAAACAAGAACTTCTGACACTTGCAACCTTAGATTTTAGAAAATCACGTAGGAGCTGAACGTTAGAGGCTTTGATATTTTCTATTTGTCATGATGGGATCTCTTTCCTGCAGTTGAAATGTATTTTTGATTCAGTATCCTATGCACATGTAATGTAGGAATTACTATTTCCACAAGTGTTCTTCAAGGTGGGCCCATTGTAATATAAAATGTAAAGACCAAAGTGATAAAATTTTTATTTTAAACTTTGGCATTGTTCAAAAGAACGTAATTCTCAGAGATGGTATTTTCATTTTCAGTAATAAGATGCCATTTTGGACCATAAAGACATAGAAAGTAAGTTGCTTGTGTTTGAAGCAGACAGCTGCAGAGCCCAGCATGGTCATAACAGTAGAGTAAGCACGGAATTATGTCCACAGCCATTCCCGGCATTGAAAGGGTAGAGAACTGGCATAAATCCACTTCTTTTGAAGAGCGATGCACCTTGAGAGTTGGTTGTTTGGAAATTCCTTTGAGATTCTCTGTTCACAAAGCAAAAACTGTATTAGCCTCTGCTTTTGAGAGAGCTAGAGAACCTTCCCTGTGATTACACAGATCTTAATTCCAGGGAACTGCAAAAGTAGCCATTGAGTAACCAGGGGGATGGGGGGAGGAAAGGTAGCATGAATGTTTTAAATGAGTGCTCTTCTTACAAGAGGGTCAAAGGGACTTGTAAAACACAGGGCATGTGGAAGATGAGATCTCTAGCCTGGAGGTTATTGTATGTACCAGGACAAAGTGTAAGGAGGGACAGAGGACACCAGGCATACTTAATTAGACTGAAGATGCCAAAAACTGTACAGAAAAGACAAAGGAAAACCAGGAGCGTAATCACAACTTGCTGGAGAGTATTAGAAGCTTAGTAAGGAGGCAGGATGGAAAATCACCCCAGGTATCAATCTCTAGTTTTAAGCTCTCTCAATCTGTGGACCTCCTAGTATTTTCAGGGAGGGTGCAGACCAAATTTAAACTGACTGGAGAATTGCTTTTGTTACCTTTTCTGGAGAACATAAGAAGTAATTTGCAGATACACAGTGCCCTGCATACTGACAGGCCCACCAGCTCCAGAAACTTGATACTGCTGTGAACCCTGCAGTAGATGAGCTATCAGAATTTGAGAAAATGTTGGTTGAAGTGCGAGAAGCTGGAGGTACTTGTCCTCTTCAAAGTACAGCAGAACTGTGCAGTCCTCCTTTCCCCTCAAGGACAGAAAAGATGATCATATGGAAAATGGATGCGCTTTTACAGCTGTGGCACCTGGTTAGCCTCTGCTGTACAAAGGCCAGAGCAATAACAGTGAGCAAAAGGCCAGGGGTCAAATAGCTTGTTATATTTTTCTCCTCCATGTCTCATCAATCAATGTACTAGGGGTCTAGATTTATGTCATTGCTCTATACTCAAACCTTCCCGAAGTTCAGGGTTGGTTGGATGGAGCAGAGAGGATGAGATACTGATCTCTGACACTTCTGAAGTAATTCTGTTGAAGGGAATATATCTGCCTATAGGACCAGGCTGCAGCTGCATCAGGTGCTCTGGAAATAAGCATCCTGTGCTGGCCAGTTGCTAGTGAGCAGAACTACCGTATCCTAAATCAGCCTCACAAATCTGCCTCTGGCACAGACGGATTCATAAGTCAGATCAGAATCGGAGCCGTGTGTCTGGAAATGCATTGGTATTTCATGCGTTATGGATAATCTGTACCCATTAGCCTATCGAAGAAAACAAGGTATGTGCTGTATTTTTGCTTCGAAAACAGTCTAAATAGAGGAAAATATTCCAGAAGCAAACAGAAGCAGCTCATGCTGCATTATGCTGAGTTTCCCTGTGACTTTATTGCCTTTATTCTGCTGCAGCTACAGAAAACTCATTTAAACTATGAAACTTCTTTGGCGTGGATTCTTTATATTGATGAAACAGAGCTGACTTTCTCTGGAGAGCCAGAATGTTATTAAAGCACTTAACCTAGCACTGCTGTGGCTATCAATTATACCCTTCATTTACACTATACAAGGCTGACGGCTTATTTGAAGTTCAAGAGGTTTTTTTAATGAGATGTTAATTGAGTACACCTGCAGTTGGCTAAAATTTTCATGGACAATTAAGTGTGATCTTTTCCCTTCCTAAATTCTTTGGTTTTCCTGGGCTCCTATACTGTACTTCAGTAAATGTGTTCGGTGTAGAAGTATGGGCTTTTAATATATACCAACTAGAACAATAATCAATGCTCGTGATTTATGACTAGCACTTTAATCTTATTGTCTAAGTCACTATGATTTTCTATATACATAAACTAGAAAGCTAAAGCTCTGTGCCTTCTAATTTGATTAAGCTGGAAACCATTTGTACCCAAGCAACCAAATCACCTTGCAATTAAAGATCCAAATCTTGGAAAGCCGCCTTGGTCCCTCAGCATACTCAAGTGACTTTTGTGTTCCTTTCTCCTTCCTTCTAAGGGGACTTGGTAAACAGAGCCCTCTCCAGATATGTGGTGAAAGTCAGGCCGTACTAAGAGTATAGATAATGCCCCCACCCCCCCCAGCAACACCAAGTAGGCCTAAGTAAAAGTCACCTTGTGGCTGGTAAGTGTGTTTCAGAACAGTTGCTTTTGGTTGTTATCTGGTGGATCTAACACACGGAGTTTATAGTAGTACTTGGGTGGACACTTGGGTGGAATGGAATTGTCAAAATGTAAAACACTTTTGCTACTATTCTTCTGCTGCTGCTTCCAACTTCGTTAAAACTACATAAACTTATCAAAACAGGAGATAAAAATAGAATTTGCTGTGCAGTGCTTTTTGTCATACATTTAGAGCATAAGCATTTGGCTCCACTCTCCTGGATAAACTTTATGACACTGTTATGGTCTCTTGTCTCAGCAAACAGCAGAGTTCTTGTACAAATAAAAAACCTGCCTTCAATCCACGTGAAACTTTTGTTTCTGGACTTCCTCTGCAGTTCAGCATATCTGACCTAGTTTGAACTAAGTTAAAGGGCAAACTTAGGACACAGTGTCTGCTGATAGGAGGAATTTGGGGGACAAGAGAATTGATCTATCAGACAAAAACAAAAGCCAAAGCACCACTTCATAAAATACCAACTTTGAACAGACATTTTCATGCTAAACAGCAACACAAAAAAAAGTTATTTATAAGTATTTTAGAGTTGCATGAAGGAACTTTTGAGGATGCTTAAGTCTGTAAGGGTGCATGCACCTACAGACTATTCATGTTCCACTCTCATTACCAACTCAGGAAAAGTTTAGAAATATTCTGTCTTTAACATCATTGCTTGATAGATCCATCAGTTTTCCAGGTCTAAGTGTTAATTGACCATATTCAGTGCAAAGGATTATTAGCAACGTACCTATTACCTTCATATTAAGAATATGTATGTACAGAATTACAGAATGTTTGAGTTTGGAAGGGACCTCTAGAGGCCATCTGGTCCAAAGCTCTGTTCAGGCAGGGCCATATGTTGCAGCAGTTGACCATAGTGATATTCTATGTTTGGAAGCTGAAGTTGAAATTGCGTTAAAGATACCATTATGGAGACAACTGCATGGTTATAACACTTACCGTCTGAGAGCCCATGGAACCAAGTGCTAAAACATTTGTTTATTTGGTTAATGAGTTCTGAGTGCCTGTACGGTAAGTCTTATTGCTGATCAAGGCCTTGTGTGTTGTTTACAAATAAGGTCTTGATGCCAGTCACTGGTACACTTCAGAAAAACTAAAGCTGCAGACCAGACTCTCTCACTCTTTTTGTCTCTAAGAAGTTATCAATTTCTACAGGTTTTTATTAGAATATCATATTTCAGAAAAATATCTGCTCATTATTAGAGAGCAACAAGTAATAGCATGTAATTTAGAAAGGCCAAGAACAGGTCAGAGTATGGGGAGGACAAGACCAGGACCACAAAGTAATAAAGATTGAGTAAAACTAAAGACATTCAAATAATGAATCTACAATTGAACAGAGAGGGTTAATTAAGCACTAGATCATATAGCCATGGTGAGTGATTCATCTTCACTTGAAATCTTTAAACTGAGACTGGATGTTTTTTGGGTGAGGGATGAGTGGGGAGAAATATGATTTAGTCAATACTACAAGCGTGGGGTTTTTTAGTTTGTTGGGTTTTTTTTACCCTGAAAAGTATTCAGTAGACATCACAGTTAAATAAAAACATGTAAGCATATGCTTACATATGTATGTGCTTAATTCTGATTCCAGCTTCAAAGCATTGTCATGATCAACATTATTTTCCTGAATCAAGTTATGTTTCTTGGTCAAATAGGTTGCCTCTGCAGCATGATATTTTAGTAGTTGTCATAAAAGGGGTCAGGCAGGGTAGCCAGTCAAGCAATTCTTACTAACCTCAAAACATACTCATCAACACAGAGAATTTCTGGCACTTTGTAGTGATTAATCTGTAGCAGGGGAATAGTCTTTGTTCAAGCAAAGGTCAAGCAATCTAGAAAGGGAAAAGGAGACTTTTAAAAATTATTTTTATAAATCCCCTGGTTTTGCATAAGAGATGAGCTTGTTTTACATGCATACTACTTTATACTGAGGAATCACATTACTTCAGTAAATGTGATACTCAAAACACAAACGTGTACTGGGGAATAAAAAGTTTGTAATGGCATTGAATGAGCTGTATGAGACAACTGGAAATAAAGCTGAATAGCAGTTTTTGATCAACATCATTGGACTTTTTGACTTGAAGTTGCAAACATTCAGAGGAGAAACATGTTTTTTGACTTGAAGTTGCAAACATTCAGAGGAGAAACATGTTTTTTAGCTTGAAGTTGCAAACAGTCAGAAGAGAAATATGTCACAATGGGAAAACAATAAACATTTTAGACATTAAATGCTGTAGTAGTCTGGTAAATACCTTTCCTCAGCTTGAAGAAGGCTGAACCCGTGTAATTTCTCTCTGCAGGTAGATGTCTTAGCCATCATCCCATGGGATAGCTAAAGCGAGGAGGAGAGAGGCACGTTGACACAGCCCTTTTCCCAAATGATATTATTCTCCTATGTATAAAGCAATTGAGTATTCACTGAGCCGGAAAGCAGAGGGCAGTGAGTTTCTAATTAGGCACTTAGGCTGCTTAGCTGGGAGATGGGGTAGTTTGTTGTGATGAATCCTTGCCTCTCTGGTGCCAAGGGTCCAGGTGGTCTCAGCAAAATAAGGATATCCATCTGCTTCCCATGTTACCTTTTTTTGCTACTGAGAACTGGGTGACATAGGAAGGGCACTGCTGGTTATACTTTGTCAGCCCTTTATTTACATTAAGATTTTTCTTTTGAGTGAGAAAATTTTTTTTGAGTCATGCAAACCTGAATATTTTGTTTAATGTTTGGTCTGGATGGCAACTGAAATTTCAATAATTTCTGGAGTCCTGTTTTCTCTATCATTAACTCTGGTGAGTAAGTGTGAAAACTTGAGTATGGAACAAAGGAGGGGAAAAAAAAATCTGATCACAGATAATTTACTACTTTATCTTTTGCTTTAAGCAAGTATTTTTTGACCTGTGATCTATGGACCTTCTGGGTTTTCTCCGTTGCTTCTAAGGAGTTCAGGAAAAGCAAGTTTATATGCAGAGTCTACAGACATGAATGTTCCACACTCTCACTGGAACATTTTTTAGGGTCCATAAATCAAAAGATTGAAAATCCCTTCTCTAAACATAGTAAGCATACAGCAATTTTCCACAAGAAAAGACTAAAGTGATTTGTTACAATGCAAACTAATTTTAGCACCAAATTCTCTGGTGTATTTGCTGCAGGCTCCTTGTGCCTCCAGAGCAGCAAGTTTGCAGAGCAGAAATGTACACACTGCTCTAAAGCAGAGTTTTCTCATTTATATTCACAAGCCTCTAAAACCACAGTGCATAACTTGATTGGTCTTCAGTAAGTGCTGCACCTCAGTGGTGTGTAGGCCAGAAAGCTCAGAGTCTGCCAGGAGAGAGCATTTCAAGCTCTGGCAGGAATTATCCACTAATAAATTGCAGGAAGGCTTTGAAAAGTCTCCAAAAAGGCAGGTGTTCAAACTAAAACATTTGCACTATTTTCACCTGAATGACTGCTTAACCTGAAGTCTTATCAACATACAAACACAGGGATGAATTCTGCTCTGGTACAACAATGTGACTCTATTACAATGATCCTGATAGATATGAGTAGATGCCAAGATCAAATAAAGAGAACGATTTTTATTTATTTATTTATTTTTGTCTCCAGAGGGGACTAATTGCTTGTCTGTTGATGAGAAAAGTGCACTTAAAATTAAAGAATGTTTAACAAGTTCTACAAAGTTGCATGAAAGTTCAAAATTGCTTAGAAATACCTACTCAATATATTCAAGAGGATTTTTTGAGAAGGGGTACCTAAATGAAAAAAAACCCGCAAAACAACAAAACAAAACCCAAACCAAACACCACCATATACATGGAAAACGTGTTTGTTTTGTGGTTCTTGAAGGTATACAAGTACAGCCAGTATGATCAAGTGTAAGTGAAATGGTCTGCACCAAGCAGATCCTTTTCCGCTGTCTTTGCAAAATAGAAGAGGCTAAACGCAAGCTCCATTTGGAGCTTCATCTGAAGTATGCACAAGTAAATGGGAAGATTTCCTTAAATCCAGGGGCCTTTAGATTGTGTCCTTTAAGGTCAATGGTTCTATGATTTGGGAATTATTCTCACTCTTCACATGGCCAAAGCTGTGGATAGCGTCTTCTGGCTCTGTTTTTGCCAATAGCAAGATTCCCATGGATTTTAGCTAAGCTATGATTATATTCTTTGTGCATAGCAAATTGCTTATTGCAATTTATAGCAATCAGTGATAATTAGAAGGTGACACTTTTCTTGTCTGTCAACTTTAAACAATTTTCAATTTTTTTTCTTTAAAGTACATTGAGTATTGCCTAGACCCTACTGCTCCTACTCTATTTTTCCCATTCCTGTTATGTTGATGGTCACTATTGTCCTTTACCCCTCAGTCAGTGAAGTCTGTCACGTCAGAAGACAGCTAACTGCTAGAACCAGTAAAAACCACTGTTCATTCACATTTTATGTGGAAGAATGACCCTCCTGACAAAGACTTTTTTGTTTGTTTTTTGTGGGCTTGGACCAACCGCCAAGACATTTAAATTCTTTGAATTCCTTTCTTTCACTTCATTTCTAGATATGAATGTGACAAGTTATCACAAGGATGCTTCTCTTTATTCTCTGCCATTCTTTTAGTTTTACTAAATTCAGTAAGTTGCAGAGTGAAAAGAGGAAAAATTGAAACCACAACTCTGCAGAAGTTTCACCAAAAGTGGAGAACAACTTAATAACTCAGAGTAGGTTCAGTGGAGAATGTTTGTGCCCTTTAATTGGAGTAACGCAGTTATCTTAATGTAGCCGTTCTTCTAAATTAACTTCAAATAGCATTTATATTAATGATGATCATTAGGTATTAATGAGAAATCATTTGTTCCTTCAATATTTCCTAATTGTATCGTGATTTCCATAGCTGTCAAAATGTGCTTGGTGGTGGTGCTTGCCAATCTGAAAAAATAAATAATCTCCGTAAGAACTGATCACTTCTTTAATACGACACAAACAATAGAAAAAGAAATAGATCTTACTCATTTGCTTGGTTGTAATTGATATCATTGCATATTGAGATCTAAATGTTTTATGCCATGTCAGTCTATATTACATATGGAAGAGTCTATTTCATGTTGCCTTGATCCATCACTGTCACATTAAGGGACACAGTTAACAACAGGAAAACAATAGCAGAGACATAAGCCTCAATTGTTACGTTGCTAACTACTTCCAAACAAAACCTTCATGGCACTGAAGACAAAAACACGCCAAGATGGCTTAGCTTTAAAGCTATTTGGCTTCAACTCCAGACAAGCATTTGCTGGTGTCATAAAAAACAAAAGGAGGATTTGCAATGTGTCCAGGCTTTTCCTAAGTGATGCTACCTGAGCTAGGTATCTGGAGAAAGGATGTTCAAAGCTAGCCAGTATGGATTTGATCCAAAGGAAGCTAACCTTAAAACAAAGCTCCTGCTAGCTCCATTCAGTTTTTCCTGGGACTCAGGAAGAGATTATGAAAGCTTCACTTTCAATTTCTTCTGAATGCAAACCCAGATCTGCTGATTACAGGTTGGAATGATTTTGGAAGAACAGAGGTGATCTTCATTTACTGGTTAGTTCCGTGACCTTGTGCACTGCTAAGGTCAAGACTGTCATCTGAAATTATTTATTAAAAGGTAGGAATATATCTGTGAAATCCTTGAAGGTAGCTGCTTTCAGAAATCAGAAGGATGATGAAACTCTTTTTCCTTGCTGTATACCCCAGGTGGCTTAAATGTATACAGCATAAGAACATTGTGTGAGGTGGGGGCAGATCCTTGTCACTGGCAGCAGCCTTGGATGGGACACCAATTTAGCTCTTATAGATAATGTATAGTAGCAAAATATCAGTATGAGGTCTTGTACTTTTCTAAACAGCTTAATTTTCCAGACACTTCAAACCTCTGCTGAAACCCTCTGGAGAATAATTTTTGCAGCTAGGGCTTCAGCATTTCTTTCCTCCTTCTCCTGGCAACAGTTTCATCTTATAAAAATGGGTTGCTTCAAGGTTTTTTTTCTCGTTCTCCAGGTAGGTTAATATTCAAAAAGGCTTTTTTTTTTTTTTTTTTTTTTTTTTTTTATATCACTGTTGAGCTCCTAAGATAGGTAACTATGGTTGAGACTTTGAAAGGCATTTAGGGATATGAGAACATGTTTAGCTTCAGACATTCCCGCTAACTATGTCTTGTGGTCTTGCGAATCTCAGCCATTAACTGTGCTGTATAATATTGCCTGTATTCAAACAACACAAATCCCTCTGCTACGAACTGGCATTGTTCTACAGGCATCAATAAAGTTGTACAATCTATACCAGGTGTGTCACCTTGTTTAAAATTGTTCCTTTAAGAGTTTTCTAGACACTGTGTCTAAGCCATATAATCAGATTAATTCCTGAAAAGGAAACAAGTGATTCCTTTGATCCTGCTCCAGATCTTTTTCTGATTTTCTCTTCTTATCTAGGTATGTCTGAGTGAGCTAACATATACGAAAATCTAGCTACTCTCTGAAGGCCTCCAGGTGCTGAGATCAGGAGGTGGTCTGGACTGTCCTATAGTGTGCTTTAGTTTACATCCCACAGGTTGAAAGGTCAAGTGTTTTGACGATATGGAGAGAAACAGGCAAAACAAACACAGCAAGGTCAGGGAAATGAAAATCCAGCCTATTTGTGTAGGAACAACAATTCTTGTACCTACTGGGAGAATTTGCTGAAAGCAGTGCTCTTTCCAGCCATGCTAGGTTTATATTATAATGGTCATAAAAGATTTGTTCCCTCCCCTCTATTGAAAAGTGGTTTAACTTGACTTAAGGCGTTAACCCTTTTTTTTTTCCTTTTGAAAATTTCTGAGCCTGTATGGCAGCTGCTTTTTCTGGTCTCAGCTATTAAAAATGTATCATTTTTTATTGGTTGCATGGCAACAGATAATCTCTTTGTTCTGTTTTGTTTAAACAGATGCTGAGAACCCTGCCTGTCATAATAAGTAAAAGCACTACCCTCAGGCTTCCTTTAAAACTGCAAAAGAGGGAGAGTATGGGGCTTGAATTAATGTTACTTCTAAAAGTAAAACTTTTGGCTGTAGCAAGCAACAGACCTATAATCTGCTTAAAACGTACTTTGATGCCGTAACCTAATTGGCTTCAGCAGGCTTGCCTGGAAGGTTAACTCATATAGACTAGGACTGGGATTTCCAAGTCAAAGGCCATAGCTCCTCTGACCAGAATAAAGGAATTGTTCTACAGAGAAGCAGTAAATTGAGATCAAAAATCTGTTGGAAATCTGAAGCATTTTTCATTAACTTTAATAGGTCATAAACTCACTGATGTTTAATGAGCCTGTTGGATAGCATGAATTGTAAGTGGCACGATGAGGCCACAGTTCTGATTTTGATTTCTCTTGGATTGATATAATTTCACTGATGTCTGGGAAGTTTCTCCTGAATTCCTTCAGCTGCAGTAAGATAAGAAGCAGGCTGCAGGAGTTTCACAAAGAGCCAGCATGAATGCTTCAGTGGCTAATATTACCTGTTATAAAATGGATGAGGGTGTCATTGCATCAGAGGTTTTCCTGACAAATGTGAGTGGAGTGCAGCCCTTGAGACAAAAGGAAGAGGCTTGCAGTGTATCTGTCACAATAGAGCTGTTATAAACACTTAAGTTCATTTTGGCGCCTTTGAACATTACTATAAGGAATAAACCTCAGCACTTTCTTTCTTGTTTTTTTCTTTTTTTTAAATAAAATGAACACTGACATGGTGCAGCCAGGTGTCTAGGTTTTCTAAAGAAGATAAATGAACCTGTAGAAAGTTATTTAGACTTTACTGTTGCCCTATATGATGTATAGACTTGGAAGCCTATGAAGCATGAGAGAAGTGACTGTAATGTATGCATGTTAGTCACAGACCCAAATTAGACTAACAACTCTCCCATGGGATATTTTTAGGAAGGCTGGGTTGCTTGGATATTAGCACGTCTCCAATAAAAATTATCCCTAGCCACTTCTATGGGGCCACAGGATTTCATTCCTGGATTTCAACTGGAGCCTCAAAGAGGGAGTCTCTCCTCTGGTTGATTTAGAGGGCAACACTAAGAAGATTTGGTAGATGAGAAAAATCTCACCTTCTCTGGGTGTACTCTAGACTCAGAGATCTCTATGGCAAATGGAGAAAATGAAATGGGTCATGAGAAGGCTGATTTACAGTCCTCTGAATCGGTGACAGGCATGGCACAAATTGGGAAAACAGGGGCAACTTCTCAACTATCTAGTTAACAGCTCCTCAGGGAGGAGCAAGGTGTTCTGAGCAGTCTCTGCTTCTGAGGGGTATGAAGGCCGTAGGTAAGAATGGTTCTCACTGTGTTTTGAAGCTGCACAGTGATCCTTGAACTCAGGCTTATTGGTAAGGTGTCTGTACACTCTCTATGGTTTAAACCTTGACCCTTTTCAGTGTGAGGATGAAAGTTTGGATGAGATAAGACAAGGGCTTTTTCATCCTTCAGAAATGTAGTACTTGTTTTTCAAATGTAGCTTTTACTAATTCAGGTTATGTCCATGCAGTACTAATACTGCTTAACACTGAATCTAATTTGAAACTTGTCTTTCTGCTTCCATATACTTTATTTATCATTGAGAAATGATGACACCGCTTCCATTTTCTTGTAAATAATAAGAAATCCTGCTGTGACTCATTATTAATACTGTCTGGCTTGGGCCTAAGGAATAATGTCTGTGTCCTGTAACAGCTCCTGTCTGGGTCTTTTACTGGCACACAGATTTCATTCCATCTTACCTTGTGAAATGCTCTGCTTAAGCAATTAGTTGCCTTTTGATTATCTATTCTGTTGTCTAGAGCCACTGGTTTAAGCTGCATTTTGAAATGAGAAATTGAGTAGCAAATTTCACAGTAACTTTCCTCGCTTGTGTTTCCGTTATGTGTAAGGAGATTGGGAAAACACTCTGCTTTGCAGTATCAGTTATTTACGTAAATGTTTTTGCTGGTTGAAGGTAGCATAGTCCCAGCAATCGATCTTGCGTACAGGAGTGCAAATCTGGAATGATTTTGTTAGCATCAGAGGAGTCATTCTGAGTTTGCATGGGTATAAGTGAGATTATTGTCTGACTGCTGAAGTGGTTTGCAGAGGAAAATCTGCTGTTCTCATTCTGGTGGGAACAGAGATGAGCACAGCAGTGTGGCTTCTTTTTTGCTCTGCTTTCTACCTCAGGCATCCTCAGCTGCTGTAAGTGGAAGTTATGCTGGAGGGAAGCTTTATTCAGTTCTTCCAAGTGTAATTTTAAAAGCATACGTTTTATTGGGCATTCATTTCAAAAAAGTGCAACAGTTTGTCCTAAAGAGATGGTTCATATGTCAGTCTTGATTCTTCTTTCTATGCCCCTAATATTACTATATCATCTAATTTACTAGGTTTTATAGTCTTTGTCTGTGTTGTGGCACTTTTAATAAGTTGTTTTCTAATTCCTTTGTCACATAAGCAGTATCTCTGAAGCCTCCATAAATTCAGACTGGCTCAAATGCCATCTGCCTCTCCATTCCTCTATTATATCAACAGGGATTTTGGGGTCTTGGTCTCAAACTGAGTCCATGCCTCTCACCTGCCTAATGGTCTGGAAGCAATAATAAAGCAACCCCATGTCACAGTCATGAAATTGTCTGAAGACATCAGGTAAATAAAAAAAGAGCTGATTATTCTGATGTGAAGGCATTGTTAATTAAGTCATACAGAGGAATGAACACTAAGCAAAGAATGCTATCTGACATCAGCAATTATTTTATTGATGCCTCCGCATCTCAATCAAATGCAACTCTTTCTTGACAGGTAGTATTTAGCAATGATGGAAAAATGGTAGCTTTGAGAGGAGGGGAGGTGAGGGTCTCCAGTGAATGGTGGAATATTTCCATTAGCATCAGATTTTCTGGATACCGTTTTAGTTGCAAAACTGAATTAACTCCACCTGGGGAGTTGCATGAGTTTATTCTAGAAGATGAGTTCTTAGTTGATGCAAGCCCAGGTATTGATCAAATCCTCAGAAAATTGGTACAGTTCTAAATTAATGAAGTTGAATCTATTGGCATGATCTTTAATTTTGAGTTGTTTTTATGTTTATTCCTCAGAAGTGCCAAGAAGTCTGTGCTGTGATCAAAGGTGTTTCATTTTTATGGTATAATTTTTGGAAGTGTTACTGTTTAAAGCAGAGGTTGCTGAGAATGGTTGCTTTGTCATATTTGAAGATCCAAATATCAGTCTTACTTGGGCCCTGGCAGATGAAGTTCATGTTTGTAAGACCTATATTCATACTTAATTGTCTGCTTAAACACCAGTTAATCATCTACTCAAAAGAGGCACTTCTGTGGTCACCGGAAGACAAGACAACCTAACTTTCAATATGAGCTAAAGTCAGACAAGAGTGAAATGTGTGCTGATGAAATAAGCTATTATGCATATATAGTCCAAAAGAATCTAATACTCAAAACTCAGTGGACCCAAATCTTTGGCACCTAAAACATGAAGAGAAGAGTAAAATGGACCGAAATCTTTTACGTAAAGGTGTCTCATGTTAAGGGAGCATGCCTTGACCAGTAAAACTATGACGGTGGGAAAATAAACTTTGTAGATTATGTCAATAGAATAAAGGCAGATTAATTGTACTTTAATAGTTATCTCATCCTTTATACTGCTATTCAAATTGCACTATGCCATGAAAACAAAGAGGAACCTACGGTGCACATGCAGTTTGCAACTGTAAATAAGAAGGTATCATAAATGAAGCTTCTAGTTACAGAACAAGAATAGTTGTAGACTTCAGATCACATCAAATATATAGCTTGAAAATTATAGATACAAGCAGGAAAAATGGCTGTATAAGAATAGTTTCTCAATTACTACTTCCTAGTTCCTGGTGTACTCAGGATTTTATTGTGTTGTGCAAACCATGTAAGAAAACTGTTACTTGCCCATACACCAAACATGGGCTCTGAGTCAACTAGACCTTTACAGGCTTGGAGATCACCAGTTGGCCTCTTGCTCTGAAATCACCATGATGGTGGCTGCTCAGGTCATCAGGTTCTCCAGAACCCTTCAGTATGAAAAGTACTAATTTCAAAAAATAGTCTTTGATAAGCAAGCAAGAAAAGCTCAAATCCTCTATTCATGCATTTATCCAGCTTATATATGAAAGGAAGTCTGGAAAATTCAGTGGTAACTCGAGAAAGAGGCTGAGAAAGGCTAATAACTTTTTCCCTGGTCCCCACTACTTACTGTGCTCATGCTTTCTTGTTGGAAGCTCTCACAGCACTAGTTCATAAAGCCATTTTTTTAGATGGAGAAGTATAAAGAAAAGGGGGGATGTTGTTCAAGGTATCCCATGATATGGAGGACAGAAGTATGTTCTCTTGTGCGTTAGTCTGGTGCTTCCTCATGACTGTACTTTTGAAAGCAGGGACAGACAAACCTTGCCAAATTAGGCAGCTGGATGTACTAGGAATATATGCATATTTGTTGAATTAGAGAGGAAATAAACTGTTTGGATGATGTGAAGACTCTTTAGGTTTCATAATGCATCTCTGATGGAGAATCAACAATGGGCCGCTAGCAAGATGTCTCCTAGAAAATCAATTTATCCTGCTTATAAGTATGTCTAGAGAGTCTTCCCTTGGTAATGTAAACTTTCGAAGAAACCTTTTTCCAACAATGACAGGTATCTCTAGGGCTGCTGTTGTTGCTGGTGACTGTTAACGCTAACAAATCAGAAAGCTTTATTCTTAGCAATGCATTTAATTAGTGAGTTAACGGGAGGGGGTTGTTTTGTTTTCACTTGCGATCTGTGGTGCAGCTCAGTTTTATGATGGTGCAAATCAGTATAAAAGTGTGCTTACGAAGGTTTTCCTTAGCAAATGAGTTGTTGTGAAAGACTGCTTTACACCTGCTGTTGAAGTAAATCATTCTAAATGGGAATTTGTTCCTTGTGTCATAGATTAGATGTTAACTTGGCAATGAGTGTAGGATGCTATGCATAAGTGGGAACATTTCATTATAAAAAACTTGTCCCAGCACTGAACTTTCTTAGCAAACAATGAATATCATTGAATTCAGTATATATATATATATATGTATGTGTTTTTTTTTTTACAAAATGTTGGAAGTACTCCTGTTTCTACTTCCTTCAAGCATTATAATGTCACTACGGTGATTTAATATGCTGTATGTATATGAAGGCACTAATTCAAAGATTCCTATAATACTGTAGTAGCAGAGAGTGGTGACTATTAGTCTTCCTATCTTATCCAGCATTCCTCAAGACAGAAAAAACTCATAAAATGGCTTACACCTATATGCATATGGCAATGAATATGTATATGACTTCTATTAATGCTAGCAGTTGTAACAATACTATGCTTATGTGTGTAATGAATGGCAGAATAGTTCCGATCTAAGAATTAGTTATGTCTTAAAGCCTTTTTGCTACTTTGGATCTAGTATGTGTATGTAGCCTCATCCCATTTTTGAAAACACACCCAGCAAGCGTATTGGTAAATAATAACACAGGAACATATTTTTAGGGCTCACTGAGTTGCTTTTTTCTTTTTTCTTTTCTTTTTTTTCTTTTTTCTGTTAGTCCCATGTTCTTACCTTTTAAAATTTGATAGCTCTTCTTTGAACTTTCCCAAACACACATTTCTTGATCTATGGATATGAAAACCAGAAAAAGTATTCAGACAGAGGTGATACAACTTCTCTACTGCTCCCTGATCTTGTATTTTTACTTCCAAGAACACAAACCCAAAGGTTTTTTTGGTCAACATTGCACTGGGGGGGTGGTGGTGGTGGTGGTGGGGGTGATGTTGCACCATAACCTCCACAGGGCACATCCTTCTAGAGGTGACTCCTTCCTCTGTCAGTGTGGATTTTTGTTTTTCCTTATTATGTGCACAAATTTAAACATGTTCTTATTGAAATAGCGTGTTGTTTGTTTGTGCTGAGTTTACCAGGCAGACAGAAAGCTCCCTATATGGAATTCCTTCTTTTCCTCTTACTACTCTCTTATTTTTTTGTAAAAAATCACTCCTAATAACCTTTAGAGACAAAGTCTTCATTAAAGTGACTAATAAAAATATTTAGTAGCAGAGGAAAACTCAGCTATTGGACAGTACCACAAGAAAATATTTGAAGGTAGTTTTCTGCTTAGTTTCAGGTCTAGTAGGTAGCTGGGTTTTTAACCATTTAATGTGAGCCATGCTGACATCATATAAGATGAAAGCTTTACAGCAGACTGTGCATAGTACATAAACACTGTTGTCTGCATCAGCTAACCGTAGAAAGGTGGTTATTTTGTACTCTGTTTTCCATAAACCCACATGCATTAATTACGCTGTTATTGCCGAAATCTTTTTTAAGCTATTCCCGATACTGCTCCCTCTATCCTTTACAGTACTGGCAGGCTGATGTGCCTGCGATCAGCCTCCCTGATTCTAAAATTTGAGTATTAGAGCAGCTTTAGCCTTCATCAGCCCTCTAGAAGTGCTGTGGCACTCTAAACCTTTTACTGACCAGTCTGTACAGGAGGTGTTCTCCTAAATTTTGACCACCTGTTTTTAAAACTCTTGTATGCATGTGTATTTTTAGTTTTACTGATCTTAAAGTACCTTCTTACAGTATAGTAGATTTTGCTTAAAGCTTTTCTTGTCTACTCTTGAAATACAGTATGCATCATCATTATCATCAGATATGAGTATTGTCATACGACTTTTCTTCACATACAGGCAATGTGTTTACTGAAAACATTTTCCTTTTCTGTGTTATTTTCGACCATTTGACACTTCAATCTGTGTATGAAGAGTATCACTATACATTTCCTTTTTATTCCTGTTATATCTAAAAATTTCCTTCTGTTGGTCTTTTTTTTAAACACAGCTAGACAAAAGGAGAAATCTATTGTTTTCCTGTACATTTTTGGCGGTATCTGTAATCTGATTTGTATTAAAAATAAGAACTTTGCCTTTCTTGCATTTGTTATATGTATGTTTTATACCTGCTGGCACTTCCCCTTAAGCCAACTTATTTTTTTTAGCAGCTACAACTTTCTTTGACTCAGACTGTGTTCTTTCTGGATATCCAGAAAAATGTTTTTAAACTTTTCCCAATCATTGTAGCATTTTTCTTCTAAAATTCTTTCTCCCAACTGGTTTGGCTTTTCTACTCCCTGCTCTCCTCCCCCAGCTTCATGAAATCGATCCTTTTTAAGCAGCGAGCATGTATATTAGTAGTTTTGGCAAAGTGAAAAGTCTTCTGTTTGCACTTGAAAAATACAATCAAGTCATGATCACTTCTTTGGATAATACCTTTTTATTGTGATCAATTTACTCCTTATCAAACAGATGAGCTCTAACATAGAATTATCTGTGTTGGATGCACCTTTTCTGAGTTAAGATTTTGTCATCCATAGTTTCTTAGCAATTGCAAGGACAATTTAACTCTGGCAGCATGAGTTCTCTCTGCATAAATCACAGATTGAGTCTTTTTTTCCCTTCATACTTTATATACTGGGGTTCAAGGAGCTGCTCATACTGATTTGTCCTGTGATTTGGTCTCCTTTTTGGGGGCAGAGGGGGCATCTTTTTCTTAATTACTTGGAAAGGGGCTGACCTGACCTGTTTTTACTCTAAGGCCATTTTTATTTTATCATGTGTTCAAATCTAGACTTAACCTAAGAAACCGGCTACACTAGTCCCTGCACCTTTCCCAAAACATACACACACCTCCCTGCCTCCACCCCCCAAACCAAATATTGTTGACCTCCTGACTGCTGATGCTTTCCAGAAACCAGATAAAGCTACCCAGCAAACTGGATCTTGTCTCCTTTGTGCTATTAGTTGGCCATCCCTGATGAATTCCTAGGCTGAGCCTGAAACAAAGAGATTCTTGTTCTTTAGATAGTTGGAGATTTTTAATTAAGTTGTTCTAAGAATGGAGAAATCTAACTCTACACAGGCTCTGTGTGTGTTTCTTTGTGGAGCGGTACTTCTGCCTATCTGAAAGAAACTGTAGTCCACAACTGTGTGCACCTCTGACCAATTATCTTTGTGACTAGATGCAGAATGAATCCTGCCAGATTGCTGCGTGGATCAAGATGGCACACTAATGTATGCTTATTCTCAAACACATTCCTCCTATCCCCCCAGTAATTAGGCTTCTCTGCACTTTAAAACATACTTCTTGACAATTACTGTGTTTATGCAAAAGAAGCAAACTCAACATCAACATACACAGTAACATGAAGATTTGCATAGGAAAATAGTAACTGGGGGTCAAATCGTAGACTAGAATTATTGCTATGGTTATCACTTTAGTGTGTGTTAAAGTAATTATTACAAGCGCCCAGGAGACACACAATACAGTTCATGCATATGCTTGCCTTGGAGGATACAGAACCCACATCGGAATTAAAATGCTTAATAAAAAAGGGTAGTTTGCATTAAATTTCAAAAGGGATTTATGACAAGCTGTAACAAACTGACTAAAGAATATGGATCAGGCTGTGAAAGAAGGAAGACCTAGAACTGACATGAAGGCTTTTATTCTTAAAAATGATCTTATGTAATTGAAATCTGTGGTATTACCATATTTTTTTCTTTCCTCGGGAAATAATTAAGCACTCACTTCTGATCATTTTATGGAATCAATGCTCTTTCAGCAGTGTTAGCATTATTTGTCTTTGGGAACTGCACATTTATGGTTGGTAATAATTTTTAAATAGCTGGCATTAAATACAAAATAGCCCTCTTTTCCCTTGACAGAGAACAGCAGGAATGAAGGACTAGGAGGGGTATTACTATCTTAGCACGGGCTGCCCCAGTTTGCTGCGAGTGGGCCATAGTTCCAGGTTCCTATTCAATTTTGCTTTGATTTAGATTCAGTCAGGCACTTGTTCTGCTGCTTCCTGCAGAAGAGCGCGAGGGGAAAACCTCAGTGTCTTACAAGAGTCATCTTTAATCCACGCAGTCTGAGCTTGGGATCCAAAATCTCCTGGGCGCATTGGATGGGACCTGAAAAAAAACTGGGCATGAGTGTGGAATAAACTGATGGAAACAAAGGGAATAAATTCGAACACATGGTGGACGACAGCAGAGGAAACAGCGAGTTAGCCATCTGGAAATGTGTGCAGGAATGAAGAAGCAGAACAGTTCTTCCCTTGTCTCTTACTTTTTTGTTTTCTCCTCCAAATTGCATGGGCAGATATGCTATGGGATAAATTAGTTCTCTTCCTGCAGCTGTTTGCTTTGTCTGCTCTTCTCTTCCCAGAATCTAAACAAATCAAGCGGGTAGAGCTGGAGAAAGATGGGATGACTGTGATGCACATGGGGGAATTTGTTTGAACCTCACTAGCTGCTTCTGCAGTTGCTCAGGAAAAGAAGCTGTTGGTGGCAGGGTGAAGAGTTGACAGCAGAAAGGTGGAACAGGAGGCTGGGAGGAACCCAGGGAAAGGTGCAGGATGTGGGTGCAAACAGCTGATCCAATCTGGTGAAGAATTACTTACCATGTTCTTCTCCCACAGTTTAGTCTTGTCCTTTCCTTATGGTTGTGAACTTGAGCACTTGCAATCTGCAGCTTGTCAGCCTTCCAGATATCCACCTCTAGCTGCAGAAAAAGCCATGGCAGTGAGTGCCTCTGCCTTCATCTCATGCGCCCGTATGCAATGAGCTAAGGCACAGTGTTTTGTTACCATATTTACCATCCTTACCCCTTTGCGGGCTTTCTTCCTCTTCAAAACTTACTAAAAGACTCCCCCTAAAGCAGTAACACAGATAATGCTGCTAATCATCTCTGTGCTTTAAAATACTGGTAAACGAAACCTAAGTACCAGCCAGTTCTTGAAATCTAATTATAGGAATTCACTTGAGATGCAAGTTTCTTTGAATTTAAGGATGGAACTGGAACAGAAAAATAACAACTAGCAAAGACCGGCTTCTGCTTGGAAGAAAGACGCTCTGCTCCCCCATCTGCCATGTCTCCCATGTCTAGCATAAAGCCAATATGTCATTGGGTCACTAGATCTCAGATACGTAGCTAAACCAGCTGAAAGTTCAAAACAGATACTAGAGATACTGCATTGTTCTGGCTTCATTCCTTCTTCTGCACAGAGACTGCTTTAAGAGTCTACTGGAAGCAGAAGGTCTTTAACTCCCACTGTGTTACAGTGCCCATAAATCATGAAAGCTTTTATTTCAAAGCTCTCTATTGCATGTGGGACATCTAGAGCTTCTCCTCGGAGTGTTTAACTCTGTGTCATGCCACTGGGACACTGAGAGCACATTTTGTGAGTCTGGATGATTCCGTATTTGCCTGTGCCAGGGCAGCTGCTGCAGCAGGGATATGGAGAGGTGGTGTAAGAATCAGTAAATTCCTCTGACTTCCATGTATATGGGAACTGGGCTGGGCAAGCAGATTGTGGCCATTTTCTGCTCTCGGCTCATTATGTGATTTAAACCACACATATTTTGTGTGTGTGTGTATGTGTCCATGTGACTGGAGAACAGCAGGGTTTTTGCAGAGCTTGGCTTTGAACAAAAAGGAAATAGCAAGATAGAAAGAGGTATTTCTTTAAGTGCAGCGACATGGAGACAAAACCAAGAAGGGAGAAATTATGCCAGGAATACAACAGTGAGCCTGTGTTTCAGAGCTAGTGTGAAGGGAAGCTGAACTTGATGATGCTCTTTATGTTGCTTACCTGTAGCTATATTAGACGTGTAACAAGGATAATGAGGTGATAGTTATACAAGCCCTAATGCAGAGTAGAATGAAAGCTTGTATCTTCATAAGTGATGTATAAATTAGTGAGACAGGTTAAGAAAAGTTTCTGCCTCTGTTTTTATGGACTGTGCTGTTAGCCTGGCACTAGCTGCATGTATCAGAGCCCCCATGTGTATTCAGCTATCCCAGGAGCACACGCTGTGGTGGATTTATGAACCCACAGAAGTTGCACTGCTAAGCATGGCTGCCTTTTTCTCCTGAATACCTGCTTCTTATTAGGATATATTGCTCTGCCAGTTGAGTTGAGTGCTAGTTCCCAAGACTGTGCATGGTGGGGTTGCTTTGTGTGGCTTAACCAGGCAATGTGGACAAACCCTGGGCTTTCCAGGGATGAGTTTGTTCCCTACCAGCGCTCTTAAACATTCCCTCAGGCTTAGGGCAAAGTAAATATGATGTTTTCACCTGCCAAAAATAAAGTCTCTGGTGGGGGATGTGATTTCCCTAATTCCCTCAAATTGCAGTAAAATAAAATATTAGCAGCCAATATGACCTCAGGAACGCTTTCTCAGTCAGAATACTCAGATTCCTCTTCACCACAAGAAGCAATAGCTCTAATAGCTGCCACTGGATGCAATTGCAGTGCTACAAGGTGCCCTGTCCACAACAGCTATCCCCAAGGAGAGGAGATTCATGCATATCTGATAACATACACAATGGAAACAATACTGCAATTAGTGTGTTTAGGTTGCAGTGTTTGATTATCAGTGAAACCTAAATGGCATCTAAGCTAGCTCTGTAATTGTTCCAAGTCCTCTGAACAGAACTGGCTGTTAAGATGTAGCATGACTTGCAAGGGAAGATTTGTGGCTCTTGTCAAGAAATTTATCAAATTACCATTTATTCTTCTTCTTCAATATTGTGAATGCATTGGCACATGATCTTTCCATTAAACAAGAGAGTACAAATTTACCTCCCTGCTGAAAGAAACCTCTTCCAGCTCAGAAAGTGTGTTTGCACAGAGAGAGAAAAAGAGACTATTAAACAAATTAATGTCTTAATGATGATTGTTTATTATTTGTATTACAGTAGTGTTTAAAATGAGACTGGATCTTTTATGTGTTCAGTGTTGCACAAAGGCTGATTGCAAAAGCGGCTTCCCCAAAGAGCTAAATGGAGAACAGATAAAAGACAGAAGAAAAATGACTTTTCCCAGATCTGAGAAGTAGAGAAAGGAGCTGCCTTGCCTGGGGTTATGTAGCTAGTCTATGGCAGAGCTTGGATGTGAACCCAGATATATCATTACAACTCTTTTCACACAAATTGATGGGTATCTTGATTTTTATCTAGTATTGCATTAACTTTGTGTTACACTGGAGAAAGTGTCTGTGCTTCTCTACTTAAGAAAGCAAAAACTTTGTGTGTACATAGGTAGAGAAAGCTAACATTAATATCTGAAAATACCTTTAATCTCTGATTCTTACACATGCATGTTTCCTAAGAAGATATATCTGTCAGCAACTGCAAATCCCATTAGTAATGCTTGTTAGATGCAAAATTACCCTGTCTCTTGAGCACTGGACCAGGATTCGGGCAGTTTGAGTGCTAGCCTGGCTCCTGCCAGGTAGGCTTCACTCTGGTTAGGTGCTGCAGGGCATGTGGGCTTTTTTGTGTGTTTGTTTTTTCTTTTTTATTGCATCTTTCAGCCTCCCAGTGTTTATCACCACCATGACCACCTCCCGAAGTCAGACTAGGTCATTACAGTCCTTCCATCTTGTCCTCAACCGAGCTGTAAGAGCCTGAATATCTCCCATTCTTGCTCCGTTCCTTGGAAACCACTTAAAAGGGAGCTAGAAGGGCATGACAACATCCTCCTGCAGGGAAGCGTGCTGCAGAAGGCCCCAAGCAAGTTCTGAGCCTGCTGGTAAAGCTGGAGCGGTAGGGCTGGGTCTTGTCAGGGAGATACCTTAAGGCTGGCAGCAGTGTGGATCTGGGGGAAAACTGAAAGAGCGTTTGGCTACAGCATGGCTCTGAGGCAGCTCCTTGCAGTTTTGGTACTAGAGTGGTTGGGAGTAGCTGAGACATTTGCGCAAGGTCGTTTTTGCCCCAGAGCTTTCCAGTGCTTCTGCCATGCAGGCGCCTGGAAAAGAGCAACGTTCCCCTGCTGCCAGCTCCCCAAAGCCTGTGCTTCAGCCCTCTGCCAAATTCTAGAAGTGAATTACTTTGTGTTTTCATGTTGTTTCACTCATGGTATCTGAGGCTTTTAGTTGGGCTGGGCAGCAAGAGGGAATGAAGAGATCCTTTCATAAAGTGTTTCCTGGTGTTCGCTGCCACTTTGGCTTTGCACAGTTGGCACAGCAGTGCTATCTGCTCGGTGGTGTTTTCAGAGTCTCCCGTGCTGAAGCAGGCATTTCGCTGATACTACAGGGTTTGTGTTTTTTTGTTTTTTTAAAAAGAACTGGCTCATTTCCCAAGGCAGAAGTTTCTTTAAGAAGGAACTTCCTGCCGTGTACAGTATTTATTTTTTAATTAGTTGAGCTAATGTGCAATTAATGTTTATAATGCAAACCTGTCTGGGGCCATCCATTCACTTAATCAGAACGCTTTTAGTAGTTGCATTTTCTTTAGCGTTTTTTCTTTGTGAACAAAATACTGTGGCTGCTTAACAGCATTTTTCTTGAACCTTGCTGTAAGCTTGGCTGTCCCTACAAAGCCTAGTCCTCCAGAGACTAGCCCTGATGAACTTTTTGTTCTTTGCCATCTAACAGGTTTGCAACAGTTTCCCAGAAAAAAAAGAGCCAGCAACAAAACATTTCCCACTGCCAGGAAATTTTTTTAGTCTCTTTGATGCTTGTTCCTATTTCCTGTCTGGAAGTAAAATTCCAGTGTGAATGAGTAAACCTTGCTTCAGATTTTAACTGGTCTGAAATTGGATTTTCTCTGGTAAAGGTCTTTGCTGTTGGATACAGAAAGTTTTTTGTTTGTTTTCAGTTAGGCATTGTCCTGTGCCTTCCTTCCCCCTTACCCCCAATAAGCAGGTTAGACACAACATTTTGCAATATGTTGATGCAACAAGCTTAGGCAAGGGACAATTAAACAAACTTGGACAAAAATATATGAAAATTATTTAATCCTTGATACAATTCACATGTAGACATTTAGAAATGCAAGCATCGCATTGACTTGGTGTGACAGAAGATCAGGGGCTGGACAGCCTGTAACAAGTACGCATAACTTTTTCCAGAAAAATAGCAAAGAACTTGGAATAACCGCTCTGTCCCTTGTGTGTGTGTGCTGACAGGTGCACATGCAGACTTGGTTAATGATGTCTTGGAATGTCAAAATCACATTTGTCTGCCATAGATATGCTATATGTGACTGTAGCACGTGGCAACGGCAAAATCATAACAAAATTTAAAAGTTAAAGTGTGTGTCTCAGATTGTGCTGAACTTTTAAGGGTTGCTTTACATGTTTGAACCAATTGGCAAACGTGATGCGCGCTTCAGCACTGGTAATTACAGAAAAGCCTCTGCTAATTTCCCTGGTAACATGTTGCTAACCAGTGCATTGCATGTCAAAATGCAGCCTGCTGTTTGCAAAGAAAGAAATGCCTTGCTCAAAGATACTGCTGCTGGTGAGTTTGGCAGGTACTTTAGTGCATCTGTAACTCCAGACAGAGCAGAAACGGTGTTAATAATTGTGGGTTTTGTTTGTTTCTGTTTGTTGGGTGTTTTTTTTTTAAGTTGCATCTGTCATCTGCAGGTGAGAAGGGAAGTTAGTTTCACCAGAAGATATTTGCACTGCCTGAGTTGTGACACTGTGCTACGTAACCTGCACCAAGGTGCTGGTCCCCTGAGCTCTTGGTAGTTGCAAGAAAGCGACCTTGAAGGGGGAATTACAAGTGAGGGTCTTCCTTTGAATTATTCTCTGGAGGGTCTGGCTTTCTGCTGAGTGTCTGAGGAACCTATGGAGACTGGTGACTGTGTTGATGCCTAAAGCTGTCTGCTGTGAACTACGCGATCTCTATCTGAGCAATGTTATCGCTGTTTTAAAGATCAGGGAGATTGATGTAATATGGCAAAGGCAGACTCAGAATTTAGGTTTTGTGACTCCCAGCCCCACATCCTGTGCATACTGAGGCGAGCCCTATCTGTTAAAAGGGAGCTTCCTATGTGCTTATAATTAAAAAAGTACATGAGTGTCTTCCAGACATACGGGCTGTTATTGTCATATCCTGCTCTGTGTAGAGTACAGGTGTGCTAAAGGTGTGTGTGTTTGTGTGAACAATATAGAAATCCTGCTGTCCCCAGCATATTGAAGTAAGATTAACAACGTGCATTTAATTGCATGTTCCTGGCAGCTGCCCTGAGCCATCCACCTCTCTGCAGCAGGATGGCTCTAGTAAACATTGCAATTACCTTGCACTGCAAAGGTCCCTCTGCTGCCTAATGACTTCATATCCCTATTACAACACTCTGTTCTCTGCTGCTCCAAATTAGGCTTGTCAGAGGGATTATAGTGAACCTGATTTCAGGGATTTATATTATTTAAATTATAAATATCCTGCAAGAATAGGATATGTAATGGAAGTTGGAGTTTTAATACATTTATATAGATAACATATAATTTAAAATAATTAGTTTGTGAAGAGTGAGGTAAGGAACAAAAATTTAGGCCAATTAACACATTTGTTTCTTAGAGCTGCAGCTAAAAAGGTAGTCTTATGTCTATACAAGTCTGTAGGATTTGGCACGGCTAATATGGTGTAACAGTGTGAAAACCATATGCCTGATCTTGCTATATCTATGTACAGGTCATACTTTCTGTTTTCAGCATGTAGAGTGCATAGAGTGCTTTGAGAAACACAAATAACTGGGGAAAGCAGTGCCTCTTACTGTGACTTGATATGATGGCCCTTCTCTCTAGGGAATTTGGGTAAGTGCTCAATCTACTTGTAGCAAAACCTGTATTGGGTGATGGCCTTTACAGTGTCTGGAGGAGCTGCTTACCAGGGCTAGAAGAGGTACATTGCCCTGGCTTAGATTGCTTGAGTTGTGGAATGGAAGTGGTGGTGAGTAGGGAAAAACTGTTTACAGTCTGTTTCTTCACAGTAGTTAAGGACTGTCAAACTAATCTTCATTCTTGGGAGTCCAGTCAGAAACCTTACTACTGTCGTAACTGTTCTTGGACTTCCCATAAGTGCTCTGGTCTGCTCATTTCTAGGTATCTGTAGCTCTTGCTCTCTAATTTTTCTCACTTTCACATACACATCCCTCTGATTCTCTTCACGGGCTTCGTTTTTTGACCTTGCTACCTTTTTCTGGCCAAAAGTCTGTTAACATTAAGACCTAATTTGTATGAATGCAATGCACTCAAAAGGGGCTTAACTGATATGGTGTGTGCCCAAGAAGGTTGGGTGGGAATATCCACCCTGGCAGGGGAATGGTCAGGCTCCTCGCCCTGAACGGTCAGGATTGTAAACAGCAAAGAGCCTTGAAAACCACGCGTATCCCCGGGGTTCCTCAGTTTTGTCTCTTTTGGTTTAGAATACCATCAAAGTAAGGGAAAAAAACAGTATCTTGGATATTTATTCCTCTTCAGTACGGGGAGTGAGCCAAATGATTATTTGTCCCTTGATGCCCCACAGTTCTCTAATTCTAAATAAGCGTCTCAAAGCAGTGGCAGACATGCATTATAGCTAGCTTTCAGAGGCGAAACAGTGGAGGTGTTTGAGGATATAATCATAAAAAGGAAAGAAAATAGGAAAAATGCAGTGTAGCTGTAGCAGTCAGAAAGATGACAGATGTTAGGGAATTGAGACTTTCAAGACACATTATTTGGTAATACCCCTTCATATTTCAGACTCATCCTGTACAGTACAAGGGTCCAGTGTCATGTAAATGAAAGGCAGGGAATCCTCCTGTGCATTAATAAGGCCCTTGCCGTGTGGGGACCAAATTCCTCTTCACAAGCAACAATCCCTAGGGCTTTCTTAATGTAGTAAGATCATGTCTTTTCTGTCTTGCTCTGACTGGTGAAAACACTGGGGAAATAAGAGAATATGCAAACTTGCTACAGTTGTGTGGGTCTGGGTGTGTAACAGCACCTGAAGCATGAAGTAGCCTCCACCTCACTTTTTGGAGCTCTTCAGCATTACTGCTGGTCAACCTGTCTGCATTAAGGTGATTGTGCTCATCTTGAGATTGTGGTACTGCCATGAAGTTAAGTGGGGACAGATGTATAAAATAGTGATTTCATTGTAGAGCAATGAATTGCGTTTTTCATACCATCAGTTTCTATGCTGTTAATTACAGTGAAGTGCTTCATGGTAGGAACTAGAGTAAAATCCATTATGGTGTTGGTCAGCGCGGAAGTAATTATGTCCTTTTGATTTGGTCTGTGGTGAAAAAGGGCTCAGTAAAGACTATGATTCTTCTTCCTTCTGAAATAGGAATGTTCAAAAATAATTAATACTATCATCACCAATGCCTTAATGGAGGAGAATCAAGAAAGAGGCAAGACCAGTAGATGGGTCAATTTGTAGGGCATTGAAATCAATATCCACTTATCAGACAGTGCTTTAAAAACACTGGTGAAAAAAATCAGAAACAGTGACCTTAACTTGGAGTTAATTTACTCTTATTAATTTGAGTAACATTTCTTCTGAATGCACAAATTAAAACTTAGCTGAGGGCATTTATTTCAGGCGTGATTATGGGCTTTATGAGCACGCACGTGTGCAGGGAAAGAAAAACCTTTTTTTGTAATGTTGCAAGACATGGCGTATAGGCAGTTCTTGATGCAGAGTTTACATGCTTTTTTCAGTAACAGACTGACTGGACTTGTGCATTGGAGAGATACTCCAGTGAGGAGCAGATGGTTAACCAAGGTGATATAGCCGGAGACAAGTCAAGCCCTATTTTGGGGAAAAAACAGAGAAAGTGTGGTTATGAAGTGCTTCTTTCAATGTCTGCTACTCATGGTGTATATACTTTCCGGAATGGCATCCAAAATGACTTATAAGAACTTGCTATGCTTCAGAAAGAAGAGTAAAAACAAACAAGGTATGCTATATCCAAATGAAGGCTGTAGAGCATCAGATACATGTTGCCATAGCAATGCTGCATGTAGGGCATAAAGAAGTGGAATAGTAAGAAGCCAGCAGGGTCATTAACATCATCAGCAGGCTCAGTGGAGCACAGCTCTATGGTAGATAAAATGGCTTCATGTTTTCTTCAAACAACATCTGTGGGAGTGATGCACAAAAAGAGAGATGGTGAAAATACAAGAGTGGTGGGAGTCCTACCCATGGTAGGATTGACCCTGACGTCTGTGGCAGCTGCTTTGGTCCTCTTGAATGCTGTGATGAGTTTGTAAGGCTCCTGCACTGGGAACATCCAGGGATATCCCCTGTCCAGAGGGTTTCCTGTAGATACTCCAAGGATGTGTCACACCTCTTTGAGGTGAAGGATATGGCCATGGGTCAGAAATGGTCTGCAGCATTCCCCAGCATTTCTAGGAAGGTGACAGTCAATCACTGTTTCATTCTTCCCAGCAAGAGTATCTGGGACTCTTTATGGGCTTTGATGTATCAAATGAAAGGAGTAAAGTGGAGTTCTAACTTTGGTAACATGGGAAATGCTAAGAGAAAAAGGGAGGGAGGAATAATAGTAATACAAAAAATTAAGCAAAAAAAAATCTCTTCCATACGCTAAAGCAACAAGGAAAGACTGTAACCACTACTGCCTATAGGCATTGAGCAGAATATGTTGTGTGATCCACTATGTGGGACTACATCTGTGTTACAGCCACTTAGCTTGTGGCTTGTACCATCAACACAAATGCACACTTCATTTCTTTTTTTGGGTTTCTTCTAATGCCATTTCCTGAATTTCCAGGAACAACTGTAGCAGGGGAAATAGAATGATTGATCCCATATTATCACTGCTGTAGAATCATCTCCAGATGTCTGTCAGCTTTAAGCAGTATAACTGGAGTCAGTGTGGGCTGAAGAGCTGCATACAAATCAGGGTTGGTATTAACAGGGCTGGATCCTGAACTGCTGTGGAATAGCTGCCCTCAGATCAGGAAGCTTCTGCTCCCTAATATTAGTTTGTGATAGGAGTAGATCTTTTGTATTGGTCAAATTTAGCAGTTATGCAAGTTACTTAGATTTTTTAAAAAAATTGGGTCAGCTTATGACTAAATGCCTTAATTTTTTTGTGCACTTTTAGTTGCTCAAAAATTCCTTTCAGTGCTGAAGTGACTGATTTTTTTATAGGCTTGCTATGGTGTTTAATTAAAAAGACAAGGTTTGGAGCTTGAACTTACTGATTAAATTAAATGTCGCTGTTTTAAATAGGCGTCATAATCAGAAAAAATCAGAAATCGTTAACCGCTGAAACAAAGCTTATGTAAAAATACTTGGATTAAACAATGATGACTAGGGTCCTGTCTAGTTTTAATGCCAGAAACATCTTTTCAAAGCAATCATGCTTTCCCACGACAGTATCAATGAGGAAGGATTAGTACTACAAAATGTTACACCTTGTTTAAATTTCCATAGAAGCAAAATGCTTGTTTTCTATAATAGTTGTTCATGTTTTATTGGTAACAATGATGCTAAATCACAGCTGTTAGACTAAGAAGCTAAGACTGAGAAGAAACTCCCAGCTCTGACCTCCTGTTTTGACTCCTTTCCTCAGCAGCATGCTATTGCCTTTGAGTTGAAGTGCATTTTAACTAAGCTTTTTGTAGACACATGCTCTCTCCCTGCTGTTGGTGCACTTTATAGATCTTCAGATTGCTTGCAGCCGTTGTGCAGGGCTGAGAGATGCAACTGGGTTGGGGAGTGAGGTCAAAATATATTAGGGAACGTATTCTGCCTTTACTCTGTAATGGTGAAAAGGCGCAGTTCAAAGACGTTACCCACCATCTCTCCACCTTGCTATCTGCAGTAAATGATTGTGCTTTTGGTTGCTGCCTTCCAAAAAAGTCATGCCTCCACATCCATTGGGGATGGGGGTGAGATTAGAAGGAAACCACAGCTGCTCTTTTAGTAAAGCAGAGGTGTTTGCAGCCAGTTTTGGAGTAAAAGCATGGAGACAGAACAGTGGCAGTACTACATACTGAAGGAACAGCTTGTTTCCATCCAGAAGAGCATGCCAGAACTGTAAGACTGATGGGGCTGTTATCCTTTACCTGGCAGCAAGCTGTGGAAATACAAATGAGAAAGGAGTCTTGCAAGCTTTTCACTACCGTTCTATTAAGGTTCAACAGATTTCTGTATTTGCAACTCTGTTCTGGAGAAAGTCCACCATGCTGAGTGTTAACAACTTCTACTGGCAGTGCTACTGTAGAGCTGCAAATCAGTAATTCTTTGACAGGCAAGTGAATCAATTGAACTCTTGCAACATCTAATTAATTCGCAGTTGTTGTGAAGAATCTACAAATGATCATGATTGGTAATGAAGCTATTGACGCAAAGTGTACAAACTAGACAAAAAAAGAGTAACAGGTGAAGGCTCCAGGTCAGATCCTTTGATAGCCATCACCAGCACTTTAATGACCTCAGTGGGGCTTTGTTGAGTAACATCAGCGGAGAACATGCTGCATAAAATTTAACGTTCCTTGAACTCTTTCAGGATTTAGTAATGATGTAGCTTATGTATACACCTACGCTGAAATTTTCAAAGCTACCTAGGGGAGCTGAGTGCTAATTGTAATGGAAATGGGAACTCAAAGCCCTTAAATGGCCTTCCAAATCTCAGCTCCATTGCAGGGAAGCATGCCGTTGTCACCCGTTATACAGATCCATTGCTCAGCTCCTCACTGCTTTTTAAGTTTCTGTGGACTTTTCTTTCAACCAGAAATCAGCACCTTTCCCCTTCTTCTAAAGAGTCTGAATTGTAATCATCATGATACAGATTTTGGATGCTTCACTAGCGAACCTGCAGATTGCTAAGAAAGGGCAGTGTAATACCAATTTTCCAATTTTCAGTTTTAACATGACTTTGTAATTTAAAAGGTAATTCAGGAAAGACACATTTTGAAACTCATTGCTGCTTGTGCTCTCACTGCTCTTTCTTTTTGACTGTTCAGAATACAACTACTGTATGAAAAAGAGAATGATATAATTTTAGTTGTTGCCATAAATTCATCTCTAGCACAATTCCATTAAAACTAATGGAATTATATCAGGATTAGTTTTGGCCCACTTTAGAATTTTTAGACATTGGGGAAAAAAAAAAAAGTCACGTTATGCTTGTCATGAGGTAAATAAGTCTGACACTGCCTTCTATGAATTCATCCTTTATTAATGTTAGAGGGTAATGATGCCCTGTGTTACTTCTCTAGCAGCTAAAATATTATGCTGTTTTATGGGATTTTATTCAGTCCTTCAGGGACATTCACTGTTGCCTGCAGCAAAATGTGTTGAGATGTGCATATATAGGCGTGTGCTTGTATAGGTGTAAACACATATATACAGGTGTGAACACACAAAAAAAGGCAGGAAACCTCTGCATATGGAGGGTTTTTAAATTGTTTTGAAGGAATGTATAAACCTTGCAATTTTTCAACCTGGTTCTATCTATTAAATAAGTCTTAAAATTAAGAGCAAAATAACATCTAAACAAGTTAAATCTTACTATTCGTCATGAAAGATGAATCCCTAATGTCTAGGCACTTAGCTGCGCTGCTGCTTTTTTGGTTGGATGTTGAGAAAATTTTTATTAAAATGCAAATAGTGTAGCTACAACACTGTTCCCTGATTACATGGAAGAAGCATCACTTAGTACTCATTGAAGTCAAATGTAATCAAGATAGAATTGATTTTATATTCCGTTCATGTAAACACTGCTCATTCTAGCTCTTAAAAATCCATAAAATAACAAAAATGCCAGCTTTATTTTTCAAATGGATACAAGGTAAAGAGAAAACTGCTTATATGCTTTATACATTTATAATGGAAATAATGGTAGCCTAAGGTAAGTGCAAGAATGATACTCCTGCACTACTATAAACTTATATTGAAGCTGTAGTTATGTGATGAAATTTTCATGGGCTGAGTAAAGTTGAGACCTTTCAGCGTGCTTACAGCTCTAACTGAGCTCTCGGTCTGTGTGTTACTCACCTGGGATAATTCTTCTTCCTTCCTCATTCACTGAGCAGTCAAGCTATCTTGAATCACCTTGCAGGTATTGTGTGATAGGGACACAGAAACACTAATTGTAGATCAGGCATCGCCTGTTGGCTTAGCCTTTGGTATCCATACCCAGTTACTTCTTGGAAATAACACTATATAGGCCCAGAAAATAGCTGGTTACATGTATATGTCCCGTTGACACATCACACACCTCGATCCAGACCGTTAGGGTTAGGATCAGGGTGCTAAGGGCCACTGGACTTCTGCAAGGAGAGAAAGCCATTTGGCAGATGAAATTAAGTTTACAGAGTTTTAGGCACAGTTAAATGAACTTGCAGTTGTGCCCATGAAGTGCAACTGCGTGAGAGGAGCTGTAAATCAGGTTGGTAAGTCTCTGAGGGTGTGCAAATGCGCAGGTGCAATTGTCTGCTCCTGCAAACACAGAACACCATTGGCGGCAAAGCAGGTGCTGGGTTATAAACGATGGGCTCTGTGTATCCATTAAAATCTCTAACACAAGACACTTCAACTGCACTGCTGTCTGCAACCAGTGCAGCACCCACTGCTCAGGAAATTGGGTTGTGTAATTATGGGGACTTGCTATTCCACGTGTCCTCTTAATGGCATTAGGAGATGTCATAGTTGATTTTCCTGCCCAAGAAAGTGTCTATTTTGTGTTTCTCTGTGCAGACAGAGAGATACAGGCACGCATATGCAAAGGAAACCTTACAGTCTGTACTAAAAAATTGGGCACTAGACATCCCTGTCTCTGCCTCTCTGACTATGGCTTTCAGGAGTCACTTTGTATTAAGAAAAGTAATAGTCTGCTTGCCAAGCAATGCGAGTATTTTGCTTACTAAGAAGTAACTCCTAAAATCTCCCTTAAGTCATAATATCTGATGAGCATGTGAATGGAAGATAAAAGCTTCTATTGACGTTGTGTTAATGCAAAGCCAGGGAAATGTTTCTGAAGTTTTGAGTTCTCTGAAGCGTTAGTTGGGTTTTGTGACGATCATTCTGTCATAAGCGTTGCTGCAGCTCCATTAATCGCTGAGGAGGAAACACGGTAGAAGGTGGAAGAGTATAGGTGGATGGCTTGCCTTTTCCCAGCTGACTACTGCACTCCACCACGATGTATGGAGTATGGAGGCACGGCAGGGGGTAAGAAACCTGCTGTACAGGCTGCTGATCAAATGGGAAAATCTCCACCTTTGCTGAAGAAGGATGCTCTGAAACCCATTTTTAGAGTGAATAAACCCCCATGAGCTCAGTTTGCAGGCAGAGCATACAACAAAGCTGTATCTCCCTCCCTGCTCTCTTTTCTACTAGATTTTGCTTTTTTTCATATTGATCTAAGGAGAGCAATTGAGCTTTTAAGTGAGTTGCCTGGGGTTTTTCTGAACAACAGTTTAGGTCATGTACAACAAAAACATTAGTATTAAAGTTATGATGGTCTTTTAGTAGCTAAAATTATTTTCTCCAGGAAGAAAATTATATTTTGAATTACTGTGAGTTCTTGTGGTTTTATGTATTTAGTATTTGTCCCTAGATGATGACTTCTAATAACAATCATTATGCACATTTCAGAGACATTACACTGAATGATTTAAACTTTAAGAAGTTTCTTTTTTACAGGCCAGTCTTTACAAAGAATGTTAGCGCTCAGGCCTATTTCAACATAAGTGGTAAAGTGCAAATGAAAATTAATTCAGTTTGCAAAATGTGTTTCAGGATGTGTTTAAGCAAGCAAAAATCAACAAATCAAAGGTCGTTCTTAGAAGATGCAGAAATGTGGAGTGAGTGCCTTGGAGCACATCTCCTAATTAAGTCCCTGTAGAGGAAATCTTGGTGGAATTTAAAGACCAGAGTCATTGCATCTAGGACAGGTCAGCACACCAATTATCAAGATGGCTTTGACTGTCTTATTGCAAATGACTATAGCAAAAAGTAAGCTAGTGTATTTGGGAGTAATGAAACATAATGGGTTCATAATTTCTACTAGTATTAACCTGTTTCACTAGAAATTCCATATGCTTCCATTTAATATGGCATTCTATTCCCAAAGCAAATACTTCTGCATCATAAAAGTGTTGTAAAAGACATCACTGGAAAGAAAGTTGGAATCTCTGTGAATCCCATTAATTTCACTTTTTGCATGTCTGTCCATTTCTGAAGGCAGCATTTGCACCATGAACATGGTCTTCTAATACCTGTTCATCTGTAAGGAAGGCACCAAGCTAATGGTGCTCAAATGTTTCTGAAATGGCTCCTCAATCCTTCTCTTCAAGATTTTTGGCTAATCACTCTTAGAATTAAAATTTTGTAATCAATTTGTTATATTGAATTTCTCCTACTTCACTCTAAGTGCTTACTCTTAGTTATTTGTTTGTTTATATTGAATATTATTTAGTGCTAGTGAAGATTATATTTAATTACATGCATGAGGCACTTTGGACAGCTCATACATAAACAACTGATGTAGTCAAAGAGACAAAGGAATAATTCTACAAGATTTTCAATGCTCACATCAGTCTTTTGTGTGACAGCAAGAATTTGTGAGACTGTCTTTCTAAATGCATGTGATTCTGTCACCTGACACTAAGGAGACAGACATTGTCAGGGGTGGGGAGCAGGGGGTACCGGTCACACCTGCATAGGGCAGAAGTGCCAGAAACAGCATGGGCGTTCTTCAGTGGTTGTGTAGTGGATGATGCCCATTGTTTTCAGGCTGGAAACTTCCATCTTAATCTTAGCTTGGATTATTCTGTATTTGATTTGTGCTATCGCCTTAACCGAGTGGATTAAATAGTAGCTAACTTTTTTAAAATAAAAAAAAAGATTGGTTGTGCATCTTTTGGAATGAGTGGCTGAGTTTCAGCTTTAAAACATTGGCCTTGGAGGGTGAAAAAACCCAGACTGTTTTTATTTGGGGGGGGGGGGGGGGGGGGCGGCAGGGTTTGTTTTGGTTTTAACCTCTTTAGACTGACAAGGGCTACTAAACCTGTCACCTCATTATGTTTTAGCTTGGCAATTTGTTGTAAACAGGTCAGTAGTACAGGTAACCTAAAATCCATGAAGGGACTGAAAATAAGAGAAGAGCATTAGCTGTTTCATAGGCTGAATAGGAAAAGATATGATGAAATCATTCCAGAGGCAGAGAGGAAATGTGATTTCCATGCTGCTTTATGATTTATACTTTCTGAGCTGTGCTACAAAGGACAGCAATGAAAGGAAAGCAAAATATCCTCTGGTGATATTTCAGTAACACTACAGATTATGGAGGGATCGTAGCTGAAGACTGCCAAGCTCTTCTAAGCAAGGCTGTGCAAGGGAGGTGCTGATATTCCCTCCAGTCCAGCTCTGCCAATGCTTCTATGCTCTAGTCAGATCTGTGCATATGCTGTGACACCCTCTGTCTTTGCTCCAGTGTTTTCTTTTCCTCCCAGGCCTGTTGATGAATTCTGGAGTCAGGAGAATGATTATGGTGAACTGGAAGCCCACAGCAGCTCTCTCATGTTTTAATACTATCTATTGGCACAGGTAGGTTTAACACTGTGCATTAGAGATCAACATAAAAAGGATTTTAGTGGATTACAAAGACAAAAAAGTGTAGACAAAACCTGTGATTCCTTAGCAATATTGCCTGCATGTTTTGGACCAGTGCCGGGCAGCATAAATCAGCCTTATTCTGCTGAAGTCTGTGAAACCATCGGGAGGTGTAGCAACAAATAAATTAAGGCCCTTTTTGTTTTAGCCCCCAAGATTGGAAGGTTAATGTGAAGAACAGTTCCTCCATCGTCACTCAAGTCAATAATTATAACAGGCAGAGTCCTCCTGTGCTTACATGCACAGCAACATACCCAACTAAAAAAACCTTTCCACAACTTTTCATAACTGGTTTCTGCTAAACTGTGATGATGGGTTATCTTCAGAGTTGCCTGATCATCAGTGGTAGAATTGAGGAAAAATCTTTTCTGGGATAATATATAGTGATATCCAATGCAAACCTTCTCCTGCCTTCTGGTTTGAGTCCAGGAGGTACAGGGCTTAGCATGAGTGTGGCAGGGAGAGCTCTGAGAAGCACAGTCCATAAGTGAGGTGGAAATTATCCTTAAGCCATAATAGGTGAAAGACTGCTACAGCTGAGATTTGGCCTGGATGTCTAAGCTTGAAAAATATGTGGGGTTTTTTCATCACCTTACTGCTCCTGTTTCAGCAAATTTGATTCTATTGTAAGCAATTGCTTAAGTGAAAGACCCTCAGTTAAGTGCAGAGAAGAGCTGAACAAGAGAACAAGGGCCTCCCTGACCACAGCAACATCAACCGCTGCGTGAAAAGGATATGTAGGGGAAAGCCCTGCTCAGCTGTAAATGGGAAGGGAATTGAGACAGAGAGAGGAGAGGTTTCTCAGGTTTGCAATATTTCTTTAACAATCCTTCATGTATGCAAATAACCATGATAACTAGGACTTATTTTGTGACTTGAATAAACTTCTGCACAAGATTTCAGACTCCTTTAACTTGGTCCCATGTTTCTTCTTACTTCTTGCATTTCTGAATTTTTGCACTCCTCTTCTTAACTGTGGCTAATTCAAGTCAATAGGTTAGTTTGACTTGCTATATATTGTAAGTTATTAAATACAGCCATAAAATTTAGCATGCAAAACTCTGCCAGTTCTTGTAGCTATAGTGCAATACGATTCAAGAAAGCTAATAGGTGCCACATTCAATTCTGTTGGACTTCTAGAATAACTTTTTATACTTGCGCTTCTGTAGGCTCCACACATATTTTGTTCAAAGGAACTTTTCCAAAATGATGGGAGTTTTAGTATTCATTTCAGCAGAGTATGTTTAAATCCATTCAGTCTGATGGAACTTGCAACTAGTTTAACTAAAGTTAAATGCTTGCTGAATTGGAGCATTAAGGCTACTTCTGCAGGGATGTGTCTAAGATACTGACTTTGAGGAAGGGGACCGTATATTTAGTGGAACTGTGGAAGCCTTGGGTTCACAAATTTAAAAGGATGGTCTATTGTTGCCTGCTTTACATAGGATATTGCTCAGATCTGGGCAAAAAGCTTTAAAATGTGAATCCTTTGATCCACTGAGATAGATGTCAAGAGGGAAATTTTACTGTCAAGCCTGACTTCACTGGCAAAATTCAGATCTACGGGGATAAAACCATCTCATACATTTTCAATAATTTTGTCTTCCAGACTGCTAAGTATACTCAGGCAGTGGCTTGGGTCACTGACAGAATCAAGATAAAACTCTTACTCAGGCCTTCTTTTCCAGGATTTTTCAATTGTGTTTTTTATAGACTTAGCAAATTTTTAATTCTTTCTGTCTTGCCTCAGAGGGCAAAACTTCCACACTCAAGTTCATCCTTACTGCTTTATGTTGGAGTCCTTCCAAACTGGTCTGTATATTTGCTAAGGTGTGATGCTCCAAGCTGGACACAGGACTCTCACTGAAGCGGTGTAGAGTGAATGACTTTGTCTCACACAACCCCATTTAAATGTTCCATTATGATGCTCAGTGAGCTGCAGAAATTTTATTTTATATAATCCTTTGTCCACAGCCTAACCAACATAGTAAAAAACAATAGCATTCCCTAATGTGGTTGCTCAACCTGTTTCATTGAAGAGCTACCAGATATTTTTTCCCTTCTTTCTGCTCTTGGAGGAACAAACTATTTGAACTATTCCAGCTATCTGTTGTTGTTGGAAGTGTATGTCTGTCTCACGTTTGTTGAGTTGCTAGGGAATGTGTGCAGCTTTTGTTGCTTTTGAATTATAGCTGCTAGCACTTATCTTCTCCTCCAGCAAATAGCGTTTATAGCAAGTTCTTTGAAAGCAGTGCAGTCATTTGTACTTAAGACAGAATTATGGCAGCAGCAAACAGTGACAGGGAAGAATTTAGCCCAGTGTTGCTTCTACACACAGGTAACTCTGCTTAGTCACATTCATTATTCATTTTTATAAGAACAATTTCCTTAAATTTCTGGTAGAGTGGAAGAACAGGTTTTACTAGTGCTGGCTAAACCAGAGAATTTCCATTTGCCAAATATGCTTTCTGTGAAGCTATAATGTTTTGTGGAGACTTAAGTATTTCAATGATCCACTGAAAAGGCGTGAGGATGGAAGGAATAAAAGAGGGTTTGGGGAAGCTGACTTAGTGCGACACTGATCTGGGATGAGAAACAGGGGCTTTCATTTTCCATATTGCTTCATGACAGCTAAAACACTCTTGCATCCTCTTTCCAAATGGAAAAGCTCAGATTTTATTCAGAAAGTGGACATTTTTGCTGGGTTTTATTTTCATGGCAAGATTTTGAAATGTGTTCGGTTTTGTTTCAATGCAAAACAGAAAACATTTGGAAAACATTTTCCACATTTTGTTGTGGTTACATTGAAAGTTCTCACTAAATAGAATTGTCATTGTCTGGTCAACTCTAATTTGCTGGCATTCAGAAATTATACCAAACAATTACACCTCCCCATTCCTGTTTTGTGGACATCTTGTTGCATATTCTAGCAACATGTGTTTTGTTCTGTAATCAAGACAAAAATGGATTGAATGGGAAGAGAGATTTTTGTTCAAAACTCCAAAGGTCTGATTTAAGCCAGGGACATCAGTGTGTCATCTTCACAGAAAGAAACCAATGTTTTAAGCCAGTGCGAATCAGCTGTGTCAGCCAGGAAGTCAACTCAGTGGATCTCAGTAGAGAGAAGTTAGTGCTAAAAATTGCCCTAGTGAGGAATAGATTAAGTTCTCATCTTTTCCTTCGTGTTATTATCCAAAGCTTCTGGGGAGACAGTGAATATACCTGACATCACCCTGATGAAGAGAAAGAGCTTTGTGACAATACAGCCAATGTGAAACTGTGTGTTAAGTGAAAGGTTTATTGTTTGGGTTTTATATTCCTTCTAGCCTTTTTTATTTTGAAATGCCAATCACTGACAGCCTGTCAAAGTTCAAGAACTTTGTGTTCTTTTCAGAGAGCCATTCCAGCAATGGGTGCTTCAAATACTTAACCCATATGATGGAAACCAAGTGATAGTGTAGGATTCTTTTTTCTCTCTCCAAATTATAAGAAAGACAAGACATCCCCTTCCCTCACTTAGCTTAATACATTAGAGGCCTGTAAACATAGACTGAGGTATGAATGTGTTTTGGTTGGTAGTTTTTTTTGTGTGGTGTGCTTTTTGGTTTTTTTTTGTGGGTGTGTGCTTTTTTGTGTTTTTTTTTTTTTTTTTTTTTTTTTTAAATCATGACTTTATGGTTGGACTTCAGAAAAGTAATCTCCCTCTATTGACCTGATATACTTTGGATGTGCATTTCAGTGGCATAGATCTGTAGTCACCTTTTCCTCATTCATACCTAACTAGCAACAGTAATGATGTAATTTTGGAACTCAGGCCTTAAGGGAGTGAAGACGAGTGTACTCTATATGTTTCTGCCTTTAAAAAGGATGCAAACAGCAAACTGACCAATGAAACCTCTCTGAAGCGGAGGCAGTGTTAGGTGGGTTGGGTGTTTTTGAACAAGGAGCAGTTCTGTGGTCAGTGGAATGAATTTTTTTCTAACAGGGTAAAAGGAAAACTGCAGGCAGTCAATGTATCTAGCATGTAATTTTCTTCTTTGCTCATTTCTTTAGGGAAATGGAGTAGAAAGTTCCTTATATAAATTAACCTACGTTCTAGGGGGGAAAAGCAGGGAGGAGTCAGGCGGTATGATACGTGATCAGATATATTAACCACAAAATCCTCTTTCTGATTTCATGAAGCTTGATGCCGCTTACATGGTATTGAAAGGAATTGCTCTATCTCACTAACTCTAGAAATAAAATGACACACTTGTGTTTATTTGCCTCCCAACCAGTCAGTGAGTGCAGTAACCCAGAGCTGCTGCCCATTGAAGCATCCGCTGTTATCACCAGGGAATTGTCTTTGGCTTTGCTGGAGCTCTGCTACTTCGCATCAGTCCAGGCTCCTGGACTTCTGGTGACAAAGAGAATAGCCTGAGTTTGCCGCCAGTAACTTTTTACTTTCCAATCGCACCAAATTCCTCTGTAGGGAAATATTTCCAGAATCACACCTTACTGTGAAGAGTGCAATTCTTGTTCTAGCAAAACATGCTGATATAAATTTTTGTCATTTTATGTGTAGCTCCTACTGTCTTATGAGATTGGATAATGAAACTAGCTTGAAGCCAGTGTGTAATTCTCTGAATATGCAGTAAGTGAAATAAGCTTTCTAATTAAAAGTGCTTATAGGTACAGAAACATTGGATCTCAGTTGCTTCTCTTTGAAATAAACTTTTCACCATTGAGTGTTCTTTATTCTGAATATCTGTGGCTGTATTTTTCCTCTGTGGCACTGATTTAGAGTAAGCCAGAGGAAATCAGCTGGATTCTCCACGGTGGATACGTATAGTAGATCCCCATTACCTCCATAATATTTTTATATCAGTTGCAAGTCTTGCTCTAGATTTTGTTTCTCATTTCCACAGCTGCGTGATGCTCTGGAGGAGAACGTGAGCTTCCGGAGATACTTGAGCTCTCCAGAACAACAATGCTAAATAGATAGTTTCATTTTCATGCTGAAGTGCTTCTTTTTAGGCTCCACTTGGTGAAAATCCACTTGGTGAAAATCCACTTAGTGAAAATATCTTTGGGAGTGTCTTAGATCTAGAGATGTTGAAGTGGGTATTTTTTTGGTTTGGTTTGGTTTGGTTTTTTTTTTTTAAAATATTTTTTAAACTATCTTTGAAATCTATTTAGGCCCTCCAGCACACATGTTATCTACAGCTATTGCTGTTCCCTGTTTTTCAATTCAGTACTGTGATTGCTTGGTTGATGTGTTTCTACTTATTGCTTTAATTCTGTTTCATATCATACATTATTTATACCTCCCTGTGTTAAACTACAGGTCCTGTTATATTCTCTGAGCATCATTTTGATTGTAGCCCTCGCTGTGGTTCTCTGCCTAAAAACATTGGAGGTGATTTGGCAACAAGAAGTGACCCTAGGAGAGAAAAGTGTTAATGCAAGGATTAAGCACTCATTTAAGTGGAAGCAAGTATTTGATTAGAGAAGGGGGACAAATTGCTCCTTGTCTAACCTGATTTTTAGCCATATGGGTGCTGCTAATGGTGGTCATCAGGAAGGGTGGACTTGAAGTCTCTAAAGCAGAAGTCTCTCTTCTCCGCTGTTTTAAGGAAGCTGCAGAACCATAAGCCTCGGATACGCGGGCAGTAAGGAGGGAGGAAGATGACCTAAACCATGGCCTAAATGCTTGCCCTTTTCTCCCCTTGATACGCGAGTGAATTTAAGGGAATAGGAGGAGCCTTGCTTCCACTTCTCTGGCTGTCAACAGGAGTCAGTGGCCCAGTCTGCAAAGGGAAAAGAGCTGACAGAAGAGGTGAAGTGAGCCAGCAGTCTTCTCACCACTGAAACAAATAAGGGGGCAGGAAAGGGTGAGGGGTGGCATATGGCCCTTAGCCAATTTCGGGACTGTTCCTGGGCCACTTCATCGCTTATGACAACAAGAAAAGGAGTTCAAGTTAATTTGTCCTTTAATCCCTGGAGTTGTCTCATCCTCAGAAAAGAAAGGCAGAAGAGGATAACCATTTTGGACCTTGTCTGTGGCTAAGCTGTGAGCCTGTAGTATCACTCATTGATGTAGACGTGGAGGCTGGTTGAAGTGGACCAATATTGTCATCTTATGTCATCATCATCACACGTTCTGGCATCTCAATTATTGTTCTAAAATAATGAAAGGAGTTGTCAGGTCAGGTAGATTAGATGAATTACCCAGCTCAGTTACTCCTATCTAAAATAATCTGTATCACTTTACTGAGCGTCAGCATGTTGCTTACTTGAAAAATTGCACTTTAACACTAGTTTCCCTCAGACATAAACAGTCATTAAAGAATTCTTTGGAGTTTAGGTCTCTTGACTTAGTACGTAGCAAAGAAAATGTCAAACCATTTCTATAGAAAATACTGTAACATTTGAAAAACATTTAGCAATATAGTAGAGGAAAAAAACTGCTATGGAGAAAATAAACCTGTTTACAAATGAAGGTTTTTAATATGGGTGAAGGTATTGATTTCTAAATTTACCTTTATTAATAAAAATGGATGACTATGCAGTTGCAAAAAAATGCAATACAGAACCCGATAGCAGTAATGCTATTATAGTTCACTTACACATTTTATTATGTTACTGACTGTTCAATCCATCCCAACAATGCTAAGCTTTGTGTGGACAGGTAAGAAGACAACGTCCTCACAGGTCTTCCAAGTAGATCTTTAGTACTGCAAGGAGAATCCATGTGCTCATATGATTTTGTATGGTAAGATGAGGAACTTAGAGAAAAAGAAAAAAAAAATAAATTGAAGAATTGCAAAAAACCCCAGCAAAAATGGAGAAATTATGAATGACCATTGATTCCCAAATTGTGTTAGCTGGATGTTTCATTTACATTTACCATTTCTTTTTTAGTTGTTAGTTAGTGAGATGTAATAGAGCAGGACCACCATATTGGATTGGTGCTATGCATACACAGCAAATCCTCAGTGTGGTGTACTGATATGATATAACACCCTACAGAAACCACTTCACCTTCAGCTGGAGCATGATTTGGCTGGAGATTGGTGGTGGTAAGAGGTGTATGAAGATAAACATCAATTAGATCTAGATGGGAATTTTTCCTCATAATGGAGAAAATAAAGAAAATTCATTTGTATTTTTTTTCTGAATGCATATTTTAGAAAGAAAAGAACCCATAGAGAGATATAGGTTTAAGTAATTACATGTGGATTACTGTTGAACTCTTACTTTAAAATATTGCATAAGATTCAATAATTTCTTTAAAAATAAAAATGTTTCTGAAAGGAAAAATCAGTGTTTCAAATACTTTTCCCTAAATCAGAATTTCACCAGAATTTATACTTTTCTAATAATGATGCTGATACTAATGAGCCGACATTTAATGATAAAGAAACATTTCCCTAGAAGTTTGCTGTTCTGCTGTGGTCTACTGGTAAAAAATTGAAGACTTCCCCTGCCTCGCCACCCTCCCAAGGTGGCAGAGATGGCAGAGTTCAAACTCTGCGCAAGCAGTGTGTGAGGGCAGGAGGGTGGATTTAATCCCAATTTCCTTTCTAATAGGATGGAAGATGGATGTGTGGAAACCAGCAGTCTCTCCCCTGCTGAGCCATGTGTTTTTTGTGCTAGAGCAGAGGATTGGTTCAGTGACCCTGCCTTCTCCTCTTTTCTCCCACACAGGGGCCTAAAGGATTTAGAAAAAAAAACCCCGCCAACTTTTTTTTTAATATCTTGTAATCAGTATCTCAATTGCTTGAACTTCTACACTGTCTCTGGCAAGCTGGCCTGCTTTGTGTGTTCACATCTTTGCTTCCCTGCGATGTCCCTTCAGAAAAGTGCCTGGAATGGTTGCCCACTGCATCCTCCTCTTTGCTAATTGGAAACAACATTGGTCTTGTTTAATTCAGATCTTGGTGGCTGCACTGAAAGATAAACCATGCTTGGCAATGATGTGGTTTACCTCAGTTACCAGCTGATACAAATTCAACAGCTGCTAACTGTGGCTTTTCTGGTCTCTGCCTGGGATTTGTGCTGTTGTTTGGTGAGGCTCAAATATGCACAGGTTTTAGTCTGGGGTATATAAGCCAAAATACATAAAAGAACAACTTTGCTTTGGGGAGAAAGGGAGAGGAATTCATAATACAATGTAACAAAGTAGCACTTTTCCATTTCCAATTAGTGTTATTCTACAATAAAGCTGCCTTTGTCTGCAGTGATAGTTAGGAGAAACTCAAATAATTTAGAACATATGAATGCAGAATATCAATAATGTTCTGAACTATGTGGGATGTCTAAAAAATGAAAAACAGAGTAGATTAGTATTGGTCAAAAGCATGGATGAAAGAAGAGCAATAAATTCCAAGAGCAAATGTAACCAGATACAATGATGCTTATAATGAATCAAGGTCAATTGTTGACTAAACCAGTTTAGTATAGATAAATGAAGAATAATTTAGACTTTATTGTATGAGTCTTTAAACCATTTTAATAATTGAGGTAAAAGAGGCTAAGAGTCAAGGAGGCAAATAAGCATTTCATGTTCTTGAGTAATATGAAATAAAACCCCAAAAGATAGATTTTTACCTATAGAATAATGACAGTTTTTTAGTTCACAGAGATTACTGCTTTGGGGGTGTTCATGAAATACAAAAATGTAAAATGTCAAAAGATAACTAATTTGACAAACTAGAAGAAAATCTCATGTGTCAGGGAAATCTTAAATGTGAGGGAGATGAACAGTAATGTTTGAAAGCAGTAAAGCTTCTTGAAACATAGTGCTAATAGATATACTTAAGAAACCAATATCAGTAACTAACCCATCCTTGTTAGCAGTTTTAACCTGGATTCTAAAAGATACTTGCTTGTTCTTTGTGACACATCCTGAATAAAATTCAATCCCTTTCACTTGTTTAAAAAAACTAGCTAGGCCAGGAGAGTGGATGAATAAAGATGGCAAAACACTATTAAAATCAGATCAAAGTATTAGTATTCATTCATTTTTCCAAAACTGTTGCCTTTAATGAAATCTACATTTTCAATGGGGCTTATTATAGTTGCAAAGTATCCAGTGCTGACCCAGCTTCAGTTGTGATAATGGACTGCATTGGGAGAAATAAGATAAATTTCCAGTGCTTTTTAAAATCCTGTCTTCCTGTCAGTTCTTTACCGGTGATATCCAGGTGTCATTTCTGTTCGCATAAGCTGTGAAAATAGAGAACTACCTCTCTGCCTCATCTGTGACTAGTATTTCAGAAATACTCTCTCTTCTGGACTTTTTTTTTGGCAATGAGCCTCAAAATTCACTCTGCCTAGTTTAATCGTCTAATATTCATTACAGCTTTCCTTTTTTTCTTTCCCCCTCTGTTAAACTGGAAACAAGTCATTTGCAGCAAATATTAAAAAAAACCCACAAACCAAAACCGAAACTAAATCTAAAAAAAAATCTAAAAACCCCAACCTATTCTGTAATGAGATGCCAATAATCAGTTAATTTTCTCCTTGAAGTTTTTAATGCAAAATGGAGTTGAGTTTCAGGTTTTGCTTTATGTGATTCTGGTCGCAAAATCTACATCAAAGGGCCATCTAATTCCCTGTTGGCTTTCATCTTATTTATTATGTAGCAAATATAGTATATTTATTTTACACGTAGTTTGGTAACATTTTGCACTACTGTTCGCAATGGCTTGATGAATACTGGAGAGAACAAAGAAGGAGTCATCAAGTCTACTTTTTGCAAACTTTAAATTAAATAGGCTTGGTAATGTGAAAAAACAAAACCAAATCTATTCTTCAATTGGCTAGACAATGTGGTAGTTAATTGCACTTTTTTTAAATATATATATGTACAAGGAACATGGCTGTAGTATATTAATTTGCAAATATAATAAAATGCTTTCCCACTCCAAGGAATTTTAATGTGGAGAGGCAAGAAACAAGGGGGTAGTAGTGATTGCTAGGCCAGGTGAGTGATAACAGAGATACCTGTTCTTTCTATCTTTGCTGATTTACTCAGACTAGTCTGAAGCTCCCTGTCTGCAGTTAGCAAGCTTCTCCTTTAACAAGCATTGAGGCAAGCAAGCTTCACCCATCTGACAAAAGGCAAGACTAGAAAAAAATCCCAGCGACCCTGCCTGTGTGTTTAGATACAGCTGTATCAGAGAATATTGACATGAATGTATTTATGGTTTGGAGTTGTACCTTCAAGTAACTACATTTTTGTTGTGCGGTGTGCGCCTGTAGATAGTTGACAGCACATTTCAGTGCAGTGTGACAATTTTGGGGGTTCAAACTCACCTTGTTAATTTCCCTTAGCTATGGACAGCAAAACTACGTGTACAAAAAAGCTTTTCAGAGAGAAGCATAAAGGCTAATGGATTTTAATGATTCTATATTTTTCCACATAACAATCGGTGGGACATTATCCTTAATATCTGCTGATGTAGTCTTACACAATAAGATTTAGCTCCTTAAAGGTGATCTCGGACTGTTTCATGTGAGCTAGTATTATGATCCTTTATGCAGACGACACAGGGAAAAAGGGATTTACCCAAGGACACCCAACAAATCACGCCAAAAGCAGAACTCGGCCCCCACAAGTCTGTTTCCTGCACAGCCATGCAAGCACAAAGGGGCTGTTTAAATCACCGTTGATAAAGAGGTTTCCCCCATACATGTAGGCTTCACAGTGGCCTTTCTGAAAAACATTAATAAATACGTGAAGGGATTGTAGAGGTTAGAGATGTGTGGTGTGCTCGGTGGCATGTCACTTGGCTAATGAAATAACGCAGTTGCAGCAAGCTTGGGAAAGCTCTGCTCATCCTGGGCTCTGTCTGCTGGGTCTGAGGAAGATAACAAGAATGATTCCTATCTGAGCTTGAAGGCCATAAAACAAGGGCAATCTCCTCGGTGCCTTGCTGTTCCCACTATGATAGCAGTATTATGCTGTGAAACATTAAAATGTCCAATAATCCTGCTTGCTTCTCTCTGGCTGGGCGTGATGATGATTGTATGCTAGATTGCGGGGAAAAACATATAGATTAGTGTTTCAAAATGATCATAACGCTTTGTTGCACTGGTTTACAATATTCCAAAGTGCTTTACCAATACTCCTTAGTCAGTCTCAATACAGGGATGAGATAAAGATTATTAGTATGTGCGTCTCACAGGTAGATGCATGCAGACTAAGAGGAATGACTATGGTAACTGGTTCTGGTATGTTCGCCTATATGTTCACTTTGTATATCCATGACTCTTGCAATTTTTGGTCTGATTGCTATAGCAGCCTGCCTGTACCAGCCTGCCTCACGTTTGCACACAGCAAAGGACGTCTTTGTATAAATCCAGTTCATCTGTAAGTGAAGCCAAGTCACAGGACTGTGCCCTAACATGGCAGAGGAGTGACTACACACTTTACTTGGGCAGCTCTACTATGGAGGAGAAAACCTTTGGTAGGGAAGCAAAGAATATATCTGGAGAGAGGAGAGGTAGCTCCCTGTTTGCCAGAGGAAGCTTTGGCCTGATCTTGTCTGTCAGCACCTATAGGATGAGTTTGGAAGACCTGTCAGCAAAATTAATTTGGGGAACCATATGTATCCTGTCCCATAATAGCATGATGCCTCAAAACCAGGAATACATGCTGTTTGGCTAAACAGAATTTCAGCTGGTGTGGGACGCAGCTCTCTATCAGCGTTATTAAGTTGATAGAAATGCTGCTTTCAGACATTTTCTGGGGAAAACCTGATTTCTCAAGCATTAATTCAATACAAAAAAACTTTGTCAATTAGCCCCATAATCTTATTTTTAGCTCTGAATATGAAGAGCATACACATGTGTGTCTGACTGCCTAACAGCTGCAGTCCACTAGGGAAAATCAGAAGGCAAAAAACAGAGCAGGGATTTTGTTTGTCTGAGCAGATGAGAATAATTTATATGTACAAGCTATTTATAGAAAGGCTGCAGCAAGCTAATTAATTGTTTATAGGGAGAACTTTAAAGAGCATAACCTGAGATCTGACATTATGTATAATAATTATAATTAGAGATGAGCTGGAATCAAAAATCAGGACGTGAACACAGATACATTTGGGGAAAGTTTTGAATCTGATCCAAATCTCAACTGTGCAGCTTCTTGCTGCCATTAGGGTAGGCTAGAATGAAATACTGGGTTGCAATTTGGCCTTCTGTGTTTTGGTAAAGTGCAAATCTGGATCCATACTATGTGATGAGGGCCAGCTCCTAATTAGCGTCTGGCATACTAGGGGAACAGAACTAAATGGGGTTGCTATGCCTTTATTGGTACATATTTATTTGGCGTTTTGGTTTGGTTTGGTTTTTTTAAAGTAACTCAGAAAAGCTTACTGAGTTATGTGTTAGGATCTCGGAAAGCTAGCATTGACATTTATAAGGTGATTGTCAAACTTCTAAATTATTTTAGAAATAGCCTGATTTCTGTGAAGTCCTCTTGACCCTTATAATAAAGGAGCGGTCTACTCATGTTTTCTAGGTTTTGAGCAGTAATGGAAAAGAATTTGAATGCACAGCTTGGAAAGGCAGCTGAGGCATAGATGGTGATTTCTGTCTAGCACTTGCTAGCACTTCTGACTCCAGTGCAACAGTACCTGAATGTTTTGAAACTTAGTTCTGATTCTAAACTAATGAGAAGTCAACTACTATGTGCTGTGTGTATATATATATATATATACACACACACACAATAGTGGACCAGACAAAAGACCAATTAAGGAGCCAGAGAATTACACCTCAGTCAAATGTTTATCTTAGCCAGTGCATATCAGTTTATACGAGATATCTCTAGGCAGAAGGAAAATGAATCCAAGGAAAGACTACATCCTGCCTGTATAATTCAATTAGTTAGCAAACATGCAAATGAATTTCAGATTTTGTTTGTTTTTCTTCCACGTACCAGAGGTAATTGCTGAAGAGTTTATGATACTTTTCATAGGATACTGAAGAGCTCGGAAGACCTCTTTATCTCTGTGGAGCAGCTAATCGATTTCTTAAGGTAGATCCAGAAGAGCTTGCAGGGTGGGGGTAATAGCACAGGCAAGCATGCTTGCTTCTGCAGCCAGCGCAGCCGGCGGATTGTCAGAAAATAACAGAGGACTTGCACATAGTTGCAACACATTTGGGTCAAGTCAGACCCCGTATGAGCAGTTCTGACCATGGCTGTCCAATGTTCAGCATCACATTAGTAAGGCCCTCATGCACTGCAGTGCTCTTAAATCAGTAGCTACAGGCATGATTCACTGTTGATGCTGTTTTGCTCTTTTTTCCGTCCTTTTCATCCCAGACAATTTTTTTTTCTGGCTGCTGTGGCTGAGCTTATGCTGCCTTTTACTTTCTTTCTTAATTTCTTCTCCTATTTTATTATGGACCTAAACCTTTTTGCATGACAAATGTGGGACTGTTTCCAGCTTGCTGTCAACGCATTTCCAGATAAACAAACTTACCTTCACTAGACCACTTCTGGGCTGCATAATCTTCTCCAGGAGCTGCAGCTTTAGGCAGGCAGGATCTTCACTCATAAGTGAACTGCTCCCTCCACATTCAGCACACAGTAGAAACTGCTACTTTGAACTAAAAGGTGATAATGTTTTCCCTTGTGCTTGTCACAGACAGTATTTTGTGCATCAGGGCAGCTTCTCCAACATCTAAATACGTCTCTATGAAAACATTCTTCCACCACAGTGGCTTAAAATGGTGGCGGTTGTTTTATGCAATGCAAGCTAAACTGCAGATCTGAACTACCTCTCTGCGGAGCATTGCTGCTAATCCAGTGCTGTTCAAGGAGCTATTCATCATTCCTGTCTTCTTCAGTGAATTTACAACTCTGTCTAATAAGGACCACACACATAATCTTTTATTTATGTAATGGTCTATTTATCAATGTGAGGTGAGGATTTGACCTTATTATACAAACTTCAGTATTCCCAAGATGTGTCAAGATCCAGTTTCCTCTTGCATCTCAACCCTTCCTAACCCTTTTGCATTTTCATTGCACTTTTCATGATGTAGCTAATTAAGCCATGCTCATATATAAACACCATTACACAGTTTACCAGCTAGTGAAAAGTTCTCTGATACATATATATATATGCAAACCCTGATATATAGTGTATGCAGCATGGGACTTTTTTGTCTGAAGTAGGTTGTAGTTGGTTCAAATCCAAATGGCATTCTACTAATGGCATTTATATGAAAGCAGAATAAAACAGTCTAACGGTGAGATTTCTTCTCCCTCTGGAAACAAAATGAGAATAAATGAAAACACACAGTATTGTTTGTTCTTTCTTGTAGCATTTTGTGCCAAAATCGAGATTTCAGAAAGTACAAAACAGCCAATATTGAACTAGCACATAGAAGTTGCAGCTAAGCTTGGATCTGGCTATGAAAGTCAAACCATGAACAATATCTTATCCACACAAATCAACCTGACTTGGGGTGATATTATAAGATCTCATTCTCCATCTGCATGTGTATCCTTTTGCAGAACCTTTGAAGACGGGTAGAAAATCTGTACACAAGGTGACTTGACATGCATACCTGCATCTTTCAGTTAAATCTGGGCTGTTGTTTGCATTTGCTCTGTCCTGCATCACATCACAACAGCCTCTCTTTGTCTTAAATGTGAATTTTTAATTCAGAGATTTAAATGAATCTAACTTGACTCTTCAGGCAAGAGTCTAAACCCTGTGAACAGAAAATCAAAATTTGGTTTATGAACCTACTGTGAACTGAAGCATGCAAGGTTTCTCTGGCTTTAGTTACCTGTTTCCAGGGATACTTGAATCTGCTTAAGTAAACTTCCATGTTTCTAATTTCCACTCTTCTTATCAGGAGAATTGTGTGCATTATGTTTCTTCTGCTGGCTTCAAATACTGCCTGAGGGATGGATGACAGCGAAGTTCAGTTTCCGTTAAAGAATATGCCTTGGTAAAGTATATTTTACATGTTTAATTGACAACAAGTCATTTATCTAATTCATAAGGGGACAAGGTAGAAGGCACGCATAGCTGAATGATTCATTCCAAGACCAAAATATAGAGAGTAGTCTGTTGAATTTGATGTAATGTACTGTAAATATAGGTCACTAGACTTATCCATTAAAGGAAGAAAAAACAATGTATGTAATTCCAAGTATAGAACAAGTAACTTAGGATATTGTGTTAAACCATGGAGTGATTACTTACATGCATAAAGTACATGTAACAGACTGCAGGACTGGGACCCGTACTATCATGTTTTCTCACACTGGTTGTGTATTAGAATAATCCTTTTTCATCATTGTATGCTCATGGGCATTAGTAAAATAAGCCCACTAATTTAACGATTTTCTACAACTTTGCCTCAAGTACATTTTTTGTTCTGACATGTAAAAAAATAAATAAAATACACAGAACAATTTCTCGTCACCACTGGGACTATATGCCAAGATGATTTGTCAGAACTCCTACAGCTTCAATGCCTTTCCACCTATTTTTTCCACCTTTCCCCCTTTCTTTTATTTTTAACTTTCAATTTATCATTTTTAAATTCAATAAGATAACATAGGTACCTCAGGGGAGGAATTTTATGCCATTCCACAGTGAAAATGGCATTCTCAAAAAAGTTATGCTATTGCTTTACAGCTTTTAAGAAATATACACACAGAACCAAATGAAAGTTTTTAACTAGACTGAACAGTTTCTAAGTAGCCATGGGGCAAAGTCCTGGTTCAAGCCTCTATTAGCTAGCTAACTCCAAATTAGTCTGTATTTCATTAAGAAATAGTGTTAGACTGTAATAGTTTTGCTTTAGATGAAAGTATCAGGAAGCTGTGAGAGATCTTAAAACCTGATTCTGAGTTTTACTTTCCTACATCTGTAGAAGATTGCCTCGGTCTCTGTTATTAAAGTTAAAGCTTTTGGCACACGAACCAATTTTGGTAAATGTTACCCTTTCGTATAGGTGGATTTTTTTATTTTTTATTTTTTTTTGTAGAAAATGTATAAAGAGCCAAAGAAGAAAATAATTTCATATGTAGAATTTACTTTTGGCAATTGTTCAGAAATATGGAAAATTTAGGATTTCAGGAAAAAGGGCAGGATTATGCATGTAATCCTTCCTTCCTGAAACAGGTGGGGTAATATTTGGGGCATTAGATTTCACTACAGCTTTTTCAGAGTGTAACAAAGACTGGAGAACCAAGACAGGTTGTCTTCACTGTGGAAGAACACAGTAAAATATTAATCAGTAGGGAGGGTAAAAAAGGACCAAAAGCTGAGGTTCCTTTGAGATATTTATAACAAGAAGAAAGAAAAAAACCTTAATTGTCATTGTTTTGGATATTTTAGAATTTCAGGGTAAATGCCTTGAGTGAATTATCAATATTTCAATAGAAAAACTCCAACAGTTAGTGTAATTATCGCAGCAAAACTTCTTCCTGAATCCTCATTTTTTTGGTACTGATAACATTCTGAAATTTTGTTTGGCCTGAAGTTTCATACACTAGATCTCTATCAAAAGAAACCAAGTATTTTTAGGTTTTCTATGATTTGCTTACTTGTACAAAATTCCTTTAACCACTTATGAGTTATGTGAATATGAAAAACAAATATAAGCTCTTCGTTATAATCCTAATTGAGTTGTAATACTCTCCCAGTGGGTATTTCTCTGTCCCTTTAGGAAATTAAATCCCTTAAAAAAATCTAACCCCTAATCCATTTATTTTCTTTTGAAAGTCAAATTAGGCAGCCAAGTGTGCTTTCGGATACCTCAGTACCTTTGTAATCCAAACCCAGGTCGTGTTTTGAAATGAAACTGCAATTACATGTCCTGCTCAGCCCATGTTTGAGCTGTCACCTGCACTGGGGCTACCTCTACGGGAGCACCTCTGCCTCCTTTCTTCCTCCCTCCCTCCCTCCTGCTGAAGACAACCTGTTGCCTTGCCCGTGCTGGTCATAGCTACTTGGGAAAACAGTAATAGGGCTTTAGTGTCGGTGATGGTCTAAGAGACAGAGGAAGACTAAGGTTTGTAGGTGGAGGTAATACCTTTTATTAGACCAAAGTGCTCTAGCTGCAGCCTGTGAAGTGTTTGCAAACTTGCCTGCTTCTGCATATCAAGCTAATGAAAGTTATTACCTCTCCCTGTTAACCTGGCCTTCTTTTCTTTAGAGCCAAATCAGCAGGGATGGTGGCACTTAGAGCTGATGTTTAAGCTCAGTTCCTTCTGGTTGAGGAAGTCCCTCTTTCCCTACGGCGCAGCCAACCCACTGAGCTGCAGCAGACGAACAGTAACTCATGAGCTCCCTTTAGCTGTTCTGGTTTAGATGGAGGAATTAAGAGATTCAAGATTAGGAAGGAGGGAGGAAAATTGTAGTTTGGGGTTGGGGTGACCCTGGCTCCCAGCCTGCTCCAAGGGCTGCACAAACTGCAAGAGGATCCTTGGAGCGAATGGAGTGCTGAGCGCTCGTGGATCTTTTTTTTAAGCTTTTACAGTTTTATTCCATCTCTAACTATGCGTGGTCCTAAATAAAGAAGAAATCTGGAAGGCTGCGGTGGAAAAGAGCTATGCTACAGTGGGAAAGGGGTGGCTTTCACTCTCGCTGGCTTCCTTTCTGTCGCACGTCTCAATTAGACATACACTCCCCAAACTTCAGTTCAAATGGAGACGGGAGAGCAAGCTTCCACTCATGCGTGATGGTCTTTTGTTATGAAAATATCTGTTAGCCTTTTTCCAGCCATGACTGCATGGATGGGTAGCTCTGTGGGTTTTAGAGTTGTCAATACAAAGGTTAGTGATGTGAAAACAAATGTACAAAACGTTTCTCCTGGAGTTCTTGGATCTGTGCAAAACGTGTGTGGAAAAATTGCTAACTGCTCTGCAGCTGAAGGTAATGCCAGTATACGAATCAGCTTGGGCTCTCTTAGCAGGAACAGTCCTTGTCTGGCAGAAAGGTCAGAGTTGTATTTCCTCGTAAGAGTTCAAATTCCCCAGTGAAAGAGGAAAAGGGATGTCTGCATTTGGGCAGAGGAGGTCTGGTCCCGATTCTGGCACACGCCCGGATGGAGGGGCTTGCTGTGGCTGGGTCACTGTGACATGCAAGTCTTTTTCCAACTTACTGGTATCTGTATTGATAACCTGATTGCAAATCTCTCTAACATTACCAAGGCTGAATGAGCCCGTTGATGACAAATGCCAGATGTGACATTCAGCATTCGGTACTGCAATGTCTTTCTTCTATCGCAAATACCTACCCTACAATCTCTTTACATAGCAACGGAGCACCTCATGATATTTGAGGTATTTGTCCTTACGCTGATCTTCTGAGGCACGTGATGCTGTTGTACAGCTGGGCTGGGATCTGTCTATAGCTGTCTGGAATGTTGGTGTCCAGCCTGAGCGGGTTGTTCAGGAGAAGTCTTTGTTGTAAGAAATTATCTTCCAGAAAAAAAGATCCCTCCTGTCCTAAGGCAGATGGGGCAATGACCTCTTGGAAGTATCTCTCTCTCAATATTGACCATAGAAGGAGTTTCTGCAATAAGATTAGTCAGATGCTTAACACCTACTATTGCAGGCCCTCTTGAAAATTGTAGCAGACATGAAGGTATCTTTAGAAACTTGGTCCTGTGTTACTTTCCTGATGCAATAAATGAAACATAAGGAGAACAAGGAATTGTGGTGTCCTGTGTAGTAAGCACTGTAATGCTGACCAGCCTCCAATTCACTTGGCTTTCAGTCCACTGAATAACAACATATTAGTAATTATTACAATATTGTGTCACTGCTTTAGTGAACCTTATTTTTTTTCTTCACCTCTTTTCTACTCTTCATATTGGGAAGGAAAAATCACGAAATATGGAGGTATGCCCATACAGTAATAAGGCCATTTGTGTCCCATCAAAGTGCCGTTTTCATCTTTGTGTTGGAAAGATTGTATTACTGACTGTGGTCTTACAGGCATCTGTTTTTCTGACCGCATATTTAACATAAATTACCAACCTCAGAGGGGATATGACGGCCCATCTATAATTGCATTAAATGGCATGTTTCATTTTTAAAGAAAAAAAATTCGAATTTTGGCAGATTTAAACAAACAAAAAAGCTTTTAAAAATTTTGTATTTCAATGCAAAAGTACTCTTATTGAACCTGGGTCATTCCGGTGTTTACATATGCATTTCCAGCTCCAGGAGCACAGTGGTCCTGGTCATGCCTGTGGTAGTTAGTACTTGCTTTAAAGAGCTGTGATTAAGCTGAATCACCGCTAGCCATTAGAATTTCAATGAACTTGTGCCCAACACAGAAACTTCATGCAGGGTTTCACCCATGCAGGAATCCAGGGTTTAGGCAGTACCCTGTGTACTCTGGAAAATTTTATGCTAATTGTGGAAGTCCACTCCAGCTAGACCCGTGGGCACTTCCTCTGGTCATGCTGGCACAGCTATTCCCTAGCCTGGGGGTGTCTTGCATCCACTTAACCCACAGATCCCTGCTCTGAGAGGAATCAGCCCGCAACCAGTGGGTCATATTTCTACAAGGTTTTGTGACCCGCTTGCACCTGGACTCTTTCCCTTAAGCCTCTGCAAATGTTTCCCTCAGCGCCCTGTGTGGGATGGCTCTGCTGGCTTGAATAGGGCTCCCTCCCAGCAAACTCTGTGCCAGTGATAAGATACCAGGGGAATCTGGATGATATACTCATGCAAGCTTTCATTACTTTCTCCTAATTGTGATTGTAATTTTCTTTTTTTTTTAATCTGCAGAGATTATTACAATTGTACGGAGATTCTTTACCTCCTTTGTGCATACTTATACTTTGATGATCTATGTATAGTATTAGCTACCTCTCCTCTAATTACATCTGCCTGATTCTTCAGCAAATCTTTTCAGGCAACATTAATCAACTGAATTTGGAACAGAGAGCACCTGAGGTGTGTCATGCAAACCCTCAGATTGAATTTAAATTGTGCTCTCAGAAATGAAAGGCAATTTCCCAAAGATTTTTTAAAATTTAACTTCAAAGCCTCCCAAGTATATTTTATTTTGATGGATCTCAAAAAGAAGAACCTTTTTTATTGCCAGTATATTCTGCTCTTAGATATATTCAGTTTACACCAGTAAGGCAGAAGAGAATCACTACTCCATCAAACAACATTTAAGGAGTTTTCAGTAGCCACCTGGGAACGATAAATAAGCTACAAGCTTGTTGCAAGTGAGCGTATTTTATATATCCATAAAGAAAAGGTCTTTCCTGGCTAAAGTGTAGTGTGTTTCAATACATATTGCTGATCTTTTTTTTTTATTTTCTTTTTCTTTTTTTTTTTTTTTTTTTTTGCTAAGTTAGGCACTTTTCTTGCAAAAAGAAAGTTACTTTACACTGGAAAAGAGGCAGTGTAGATATTCACTTTACAGTTTGACAGCTGTTCCTCAGAAAGTTTGCATCAAAAGCTTCACTTGAGAAGACATTACAAATTCCATACTCAGGAAAAAATTGCAGGCAGGTATTTCTAAACTGTCACAAAATTCAAGAGAAGCTGCCCTTTACATGTAAGTCAATCTGAATCTGCCCTTCAGCAAGCTTGGGCTGATTCACCTTGGTTTACATCAGACTGCTGGAAATCAGATAGAGGTTTAGAGTGAAACGTACTTTGCATCAGACATTAAAAAGCAATTTGAGGGTGTCACAAAAGCTTTGAAGCTGCAGCTGAATTAAGGACATACTAAATCATAACTTAAAGTCACACAGTCCAGGACCTTTCTCTGGCAAGATCACTCTCTGCTCCAAAGAAGGAAATCTCTGTTCTAGCTTCCATTCACCTTCACTAATTCAGTTTTGTACCATAAGCTGCGGATACCACAGTTCGCTTTACTTTTCCTTGTGACAAAAGGATCTTTAATGTGCATGCCCAGAGGCACAAATTATGATTCTCTTCAGGCTGATGTCATCTTTGTTCCTCATTTGAAACTTAGAAAAAGATGGTCTGGTGTATCCTACTATAGCACGTCTTCCAGAACAGCTTGTGGAGGCTTCACAAGGGTGGGCCGATGCAATTGAGTAGTTTCTGTGAAAGGAGGTGATGAGACACACAGACCATGAGGGGAGAACATTCATGTCATATTGTCAGACAGGTAGAAAGGATCTTAACATAGATGTAATTTGTCCTGAATGTATTGACAGTGCAGAACTCTCTTCATCTGACTAGTTCCTCCTTTGACAAGTTACCATGTAAGCTGAAGGTTTTGCAATTACAAACCCCTTATTGCCTGTAACTGAAGCAGAGGTGTCCACTGAAATGAAAGCCACAGGGTTTTTTTCTTAGCTCTCCAAACCTGCTTCTCCTGGCTACAACAAAGCTGTATGTAAAATACAGACAGGCAAAGTAATAGAAAGCTGAGGCTTTATTAGCAAATTTAGTACCAAAAGTAAAAAGCAGAAAAAAAAAAAAAAAAAAAAAATCTCCTTACTCAATGGATGGATGTATTAATGAATAAAGGATTTTGGAACTACAGGTGTTAGTCATAGACCATGACAAATATTGGTATGTGTGAGCATCAGGCTACAAATATTAAACCTGGCATATATCTTCTTAAAAATGATGAGCTCATCACTCTTATACATTAGGTTCAAGCAATCTGTGTTAGTGAAGCACTAATTCTTCTGCACTTTTATCATATGTGTGCCAATGGAACTGCAAGCGAGTGGCAGTATGACGCCATGTAAATCTGCCTGACACAGCTTTTTTTTTCCTCTTCTTTCTCTATTTTCTTTTGTTTATTTTCTTCACTCAAGAGTGCATTAGAGCTCTAAAAATAAATAAAAAGAAACACTTTTATAATGACTTCCTGGGCTTTGGTGTTTACTTTTTACGATACACTTTTCTACTGCTAGAGGAGTGCTCATTCCATGCTTTCAGCACCCTTGATAGTTATTTGAAACTGTAGCAGTAAAATTGCAATAGCATCTCGGGGTCTATGTGGGCTGTGTCTGCTGCTAGTTACTTGCATCGACCAAGTGAGATGGAAAAAGAAACTGTTCAGGAGCTGAGCTGGGACCTACGCTTAGGGAGCATGCACCCAAAGATTAGAAGAATTGTGCCTATGGTATTAGAAACGTATTGACGTTTTCAGAAATAATTCATAGTGCCATTTGTGCTATTTAATGGTCCATGAAGCCAATAGATATGTTAGACCTGGCACAGCTTCTGTGTGCTTCAGTAGCTTTAGATTAGAGTATGTTCTCTTTGGAATGACAGGAATTATTTGGTTTGAGAAAAACAGAGATCTTCATATTTTAGTAGCACTATTACAATAATTTGTGTTTGTTATGCCTTTACTGCTTTGCCTCAAGATGCATGTGGATTGTGCTGAAAATGTGGCATGGGTGAACTATGCTAAATGCTGAAGGCTTCTTAAATCTAAACCACAGCTTCTTGTTAGACATCACATAGGGGAGCCAAAAATGTTCTCAGCATTCTCTGTGCAGTTTTTTTATAGAAATAGTATGCAAGTAATGTGGGTTAGTTTTCACTCATATTCGTATTTGCACTCTGGCAAAAAACCACTTGAAATCCTGTATGAATTTAGACTTGTGAGTGGTTGTATGTGATTCAATGGTAACATTCTGTTATTTGCAAGCACGTGGAATATAGGACTGGCAGCAAGTTCCAGTCAGGCAAACAAAACATACTCATATATCCATTCTTGAAGTCAGTAGTTTTGTTTGTAAAGATGCCTCCCTAAGATCCTTTGTAGAATCTTGAAGAGAGCATAAAAGACTTGGTATAAGGAAAACTGAAGTGTTTCTGTGCTTTGAATACTACCAGCTGACACCACTAGGTATTAGTGTATAACTGAAAATAATCAAACAGTAATAGATGAGTACCTTTGTTTGTATGTAGTAAAAGAATAACTTTTAAACTGTATAAACTATTTGGCCCTTAGAATGGGGGAGCTCATTTAAGAGCCTTGACTTGAGCTGTCTCAAATCTGAGCCAGGTGCTGAGCCCTGGGGCGTATATGCTGAAGCGTAGCCTGCTGTCGTTCAGTGCTGCACTTTGTCAGCTTGAAATGTGTTTACTCCAAATTCACATGTTTATGCAGAGATGTTTCATGAATTCTGCATGTCAGGTCACACCATCTATGCACATTCCCATTGTAAAATGCAATTGTGCTAGTTGCTGGAAGGAATCAGATTTTTTTAGGACTGAGTCCAAGATTGTTTATTTCAATTTTTTTTCTTTTTTTCTATTTCTTTTGTAAAAGCCAGGAAAAGAAGCCAATTTAAGCTATGCCCATATTGTGTCTCTGGCACAGAAATAAATCAGTAGCATTTTACTGAGACAATATGTAAATACAGCTCAACCTTCCTCACACTGATCACTCGATTGCCAATTTGGCCTCTGTGCAAGTACAGTGTGGCAGAAATGGTACTTCTTTAAAACTCACATGCCTCCACCATTCAGCTCTCCATATATTGAGCATTTTTCTGTTTTTAATTAGCAAGTTTGATAATAAGCCAACTGGCAAATATTTATTTGATGAAGATTCTCCATTCATTAGCAAAATGAGAAAAAATGAATCTATAATAGCATATAACTGCCCCATTAAGCAGCATTAGCTATCCATTTGAGAGCTAATAATGTAAAATACAATTTTCCGACCACCAGATGTTGATGAATAAACTGGTGCTAAATTGGTGGCAGTAAAGCAATAAACAGGTCAGAGGTCAATTAGTTCCACCAGAAAGAAGCAACCCACTGGGAAAAAGGCAGCAACGCCGTGATGGATGCTTAGGGGGTGACTGACTGGTGTTTTATTCAGAATTATGAGCATGTAGCTGAGAGAGACTGAGATTCAGGCCAAATTGATGCTTACCTTTATGGGTTACTGTTCTTTCTTATTGCAGCAAAGCCAGGAGTTCTCAGCCAGGTCTGGGGGCTGTGGCGGTGGTTTCCCCTCCTAAAGCAGCCGACGATGAGGGATAATAATTTTGGCCCCACTGGAAGTGATGGCTGAACAAAATCCCGTCAGCCTCACTGGGACTGAGTGTCTCCCGGAGTGCCTCTTCCTGTACTGATATTTGGACATGATTCAGCCTTGCCATGCTCAGGGGAAAGCCACTGTGCCTCTCTGAGTGCCAACCCAAGAAAAAAAGATTTATTCTTATATGTAATTCTGACTTTCAAGAGGAAAACACCTCAGTGCATGCCAAGCTTTGATTTCAGGTGACTTGAACAAAGGAAGAGGAGAGCTGCGAGGTGAGACAGCTGAGTTGGAGGACACAGCAAGGGTGTGTAGGATGAGAGCTGAAAAGTTGCCCCACATTACAAAAATCACTGATTGTTCCGCTAACTTTGTGCAAGTAATGCATGGTCGTGCAGGGAGGATCACAGCTTCGGCATTGTTCCTTTCATTTTGTGTAATTAAGATACTCGGAAGGAATGAGTCAAGTTTTCTGTTCCAATACATCTTTTTGAAATAGTGCTACAGAAATTAATCAACTTTTTTTAATCATCCATTTTATTCTGACCTATCACCTTTCCTTACAGCACTAGCATGTAAATGTTATGCACACTGTGTTAAACTATGTTAATGTATTCCACAAATCACTCCCAAGGTTTGCTGCATTATGTTGAGCAGAAATGTGATGTGACAGATAATAGAGAGGAGAGGACACATGCACCTTTTCGGAGACACACTCCAACTCTAATTAAGTACAAGTCTTGGAAAATGCTCAGTCTCTACAAAAAGTACTCTAGTCCTTACAATGGCCTTTATTTTCATTTCCGCTTGTCCCTTACAAAGTCCTATCATCTTAGGACAGTGTTGGAAAGCAGACTTAGGGGATGAGAAAAAGTAAATATCTATCATAGGGTGCAAACTGTAATCAGTCGTGAGCTGGTAGCATTCAGTATATGTTACCTGGTAGATGAGAGATGTCAGCGATCTGCTGTGCTTTTTGTGCTGCTGATCATCTTTGTCATATTCGGAGTTTTCTTTCCCTGGAATAATAGATCACTGTTGTTCTGTCTGAATAGCTATTTCCTCCTCCTTGTATACAATACAAAGGCTATCGCTTAAGTATAAAAGCTTCTCATCAAATCTCTGCAAGATGTTCTTTGCCCAAATCTGCACTTTAAAGACACTTTTTGCAGTGCAATATCTGAATTACATCAGCTATATGGCAGCCTTTTTTCTGAAAATAGCAGCTCTGAGCAGGATTTAGAGTGAACAAAAACCTGTGGGAAGTGGCTGAATAGAAAAACTTGTGGAGTTTTCTAAGTAAAACTGTGTGCCTTTTTTAAATTCAAACCTCTAAAAAGTCTATGTAATATATTTTTCTCCCCTCCAAAATAAAGCTGTACTTTCAGAAAATTCCACTGGGTGCAATTAGTAGAGATGGTAGAAATACTTATAGAGAAAGCTGGAGCTGCTTAAAATCCAAAGGGGTTTAATTCTGAATTAATGCCGTGATCCTGCACCCACTGACACCTGTGCTTAGCCTTAAACACGTGGAAATCGATTCAACCCGACTAAAAAACCCCAAAAGCTGTTTATGATTGTAGCAATATAAATGTTAGATTTGTAAGATATGGGTGGTGCCAATAAGCTTTCCTTCAGCTGTGCCCCGAGGTGCAGGTCGGGGACACCCCGGGGACCCCCAGCTGGTGTTTCCAGGCTTGGGTGGCAGAGGCTGCCAGCCCGGCGTTGCCCTGACCTGTCTCTTCTGCCTTTGGGGTTGAGCTGGAGCCACTTGTCCCCAGCACACGAGAGGCTGGGCAGCTCACGTGAGCGAGGCGGGAGTTTGACGTGCTGCGGCACGCGTCACGACGCGTGGATGGGCGCGCGAGGACGACACGAGGCGTGTTGGGTTAGGTGGCACGAGGAGGAGGAGGAGGCAGGCTGCCACACTAAGCTGTTCACGTAGTGCTGCGTGTGCTGGAGGCACGGAGTTTCTCACGGGAGGTGCTCGGAGAGCCCCGGGACTGGGCTCTGCCTGTGGGCGCCCACGGCCGTGCTCCCCCCTGTGTCCCTCCCCACGCTCCGGAGTAACGATCGGGTGAGGAATCGGCCAAGGGCTAAAGTACCTGCTGAGGGCTGTGGGAGTCCGGGATGTTTAAGACTACGGGAGGCTGGGTCGGCAAGTGCTCTGCTGTACCTCTGGGGATATCAGATGTCAGCTACAATTTCTGATGGGAAGGTTGCAGGGCTGGGTGTGCAGCTGAGTACTCGTTAACACGTACGGAACAAAACATACTCAAATGGTGTATGGAGTCTCAGTCTTCCCCCCCCCCCCCCCCCCCCCTTCTAACTTTACTGAACAAAATCACTTGCAAAGTCTTGGTTTGAACATCATCTTCCTTTTCTGTCCTATTATTTTCTCTCTGCTGTGATTTACAAAGAAGCCATGTAAATATTTTATGATAGGACCAATTTTATTCTCTCTTGTCTCCCCTTAAAGAAAGCACTGATAAATGTTGCTTTGTTTTTGATTCATCCTCTGTAATAGCTTTCTCCCAAGCCCATAAAAATCCTATGCAGAGATACATACACATTTTCTTTCTTTCACAGAAGAAACACATTGACTTCTTAGCGTAGAGAATAGTCTTTTTTTTAATAGCACGGTCTTGTATCGTTGTCCTGATATTAGCATCTGGATGTATCTTCTTCAGACAGATGGGCTTGCTGTGAGTCAAACCCTGGGTGAATGATCACAAAATGAATTTAAAACAAAGAATTAAGATACTGTTATTCATTTACAGTTCCATTTTCTTCCTTTCCCTTTTAACACATGTCTGTGTGTGCTTATACATATGTATACATACACAGAAAGAGTACTCACCCTAATTTTAGCCTGTATGTCTCAGCAGATGCCCATCCAGAGAAAAATAATTGAATAATTTGCTGATGCACAGTTACAAGTGGATGTTTGTTTCTGAGAGCCTAAGAACTTGTAAATGTCAGCCCAGATCCCGTGGCTCCGTCTCCTGTCAGCTTTCACACTCAGCTTAGCTGGGACACATAACAAGTAAACCTTTTAGAAAATTCAGCCTTCAGTTGGGGTGCATATTTTAAATGAATTGTAGGAATCTCTCTTTCTGTCCGCTATTTTGCACAGGGAGTGCATTTACAGAGAGCCAGCACTTCTGTGCTGTGTCTCTTGGCGTGTGCCCTCAGAGCTTTGAACTTCAAGCGAGGACCCAACTGCCCTGGCAGCTCACTTATACTCTCCTGTCAATTCATATATGTCAGAGGAGCAGTTTTAAAGAAGTGGCTGGTGAGAGCTACCTCTTGGTCATGACATCTTTTTGCAGTCTCCTTGAACTCTAATGCTGAAAATTCAGGCTGTTCACCTGCCCCTCTATTACTGATGTGCTACCAGGAGAGGGAAGGGGAGCGGGGAAGTCATCAAGAGTACGTGCTTATTCTTCTCTGTAATTTTTTTTAGTTGTTTCAAATTTCTGAAATGCAAGTTCAAAGAAAGGGTAATTACTTTCTGCAACGGGCATTCATCTAATGGGAGAGTCATTTGCAATGAAAATATTTTAAGACCTAGGTGAAATGTTGCTAATGATTTGCTTTGTCAGGTCGTTGAGTAGCTTTCAGGCTTCACTGAAGGTAGCGGGAGTTTGTTCTCAGCATGACCACCGAGGAAGCATTGTCTCAATTTCTGATCATATCACACTTGCTTTTTATAACATCAATTTATGATCATAATCTCGTCTCTTTGTGGGGGACAGTGATGGGGGAGAAGGGGCTGGATTGCTGCAATCAGAGCCAAGGCACAGGATGTGTCAGTGCAAATGCACCCGGAGCAGGCACTCACTGTCTTCTTGCGGCTTCTCATATGTTTTCCTCGTTACATTAATGGGTCTACTTCATAGTCCAGAAATATTTTTTGTTTGTTTGTTCCTTTTTCTTTCCCTTTTTCTTTTTTTTCGTGTGTTTTGTTTAAAATGTTGTAACTCAGCAGGCTATGGTTGGTATGTGTGCCAGGGTGCTGTTTATGCCAGGGTTGCTTCCCACAGGGTCTAATTCTGTGTCAGACTGACATTCTTAGTGAGCGCTGCTGAGGCCTCTGACAGACAATTGATTTCAAGGAACACTATTATAAGAACTCAGATTTGGGCCATCTGCAAAGCACAAGGATCTATGTGCCTTTATAAAAGAGTTGGTTGCAATGAGAGAGATGGGCACTTGGGAGCAATGCTTTTACCTGCCGTAATTTGCACCTCTGCAGTTCTGCACATAGTTCAAACCCATTAAGGCAGGAGCTGAGAGGAGAGCATTAAGACCTACCTGACCCACTGGCAATGTAAGAAATCTTCATTCTTTCTTTTTTTATTTTTTTAACATGTTTCTTCCAAAGCACGGTGAAATCAGATTTCCAAACTACCCAAACACAGTTTAAAATGTAATAATAATTTGTCACTCAACACCAGCCACAGCTTTGGCCAAGCTCCCACTGAGGGATCTGTGAGAGGACACTCAACATCACCTGGATGTTTGTCTTGTGATAGTGGACTTGCAGAAACAGAAATTCAAAATATTTCATCAACACTGACCCAATTTGACAATAAACTTGCTTTTTAGCCATGGGAACCTGAAAGATCTCTCACAATTTTTTCCTGGGAGGGGGAGGAAAATATTTCTCTCCCCCCACCTCCCTTTAGTTGTTATTCAGGTATTTAAGTCTGCCTAGGATAAGGGACTAAAGAAATAATAGAATTGGAAAAATATTACCGGTGAATTATGATATTAATGTCAGTACAATACAGTACTAATATTTTATAATTAATTTCTATGGAAACATCCATCAGACTGTTCACAAACTATTGCATTTAGGTATTTCAGACACTGAGTACAAAACTGTTGTGGTTTAACCCCAGCCAGCAACCAAGCACCTCGCAGCTGCTCACTCACTCCTCCCCCCGCAGTGGGATGGGGGAGCAAATCGGGGAAAGAAGTAAAACTTGATGGTTGAAATAAGAACAGTTTAATAGAACAGGAAAGAAGAAACTAATAATGGTAATGATAACACTAATAAAATGACAGCAGTAATAATAAAAGTATTGGAATATACAAATGATGTGCAGTGCGATTGCTCACCACCCACTGATCGACGCCCAGTCAATCCCCGAGCAGTGATTCCTCCACCCCCACTCCCCCCAGTTTATATACTGGGCATGACGTCCCATGGTATGGAATACCCCTTTGGCCAGTTTGGGTCAGGTGCCCTGGCTGTGTCCTGTGCCAGCTTCTTGTGCCCCTCCAGCTTTCTCGCTGGCTGGGCTTGAGAAGCTGAAAAATCCTTGACTTGAGACTAAACACTACTGAGCAACAACTGAAAACATCAGTGTTATCAACATTCTTCTCATACTGAACTCAAAACATAGCACTGTACCAGCTACTAGGAAGCCAATTAACTCCATCCCAGCTGAAACCAGGACAAAACCTGTTCTTAGAAGTATTTTATTGGGAAATTTCATTTGAACTTTTTTAATCTAGTTAGACACCTTTTCCTATGATCAGTATAGTCTGTTTCTTTATGGTTGATTCAGGTGTCACTGTGAAGAAATAAATGCATTTTTACAAGAAAAAATTCACACAGAAAAAAGAGCATTTGGTGCAGTGTAAGGAAACAGCAGGTTTCTTGCCCTGTTTTCTTTCACTTCTTCCTGTTTCCAAATGAACTCTCAGATCAGGGTGGGTATAATATAATTCAAATCCTAAACTCACTCATTTAATCTCTTGCCAAAGTCGTACCTTAATGTCTATCCACAACCCTGGTAGAATTAAAAATAAAGAGTGTTGTCAGGTCCAGAAATGTAGTTATTTCACTTGTCATTTCTTGTTAGTCCTCTCTTTCACCTATGATCACTGAGTGGATAAAATATTTAAAAGAATGTTCTGTGTTCTATCAAACGCAGTTGAGATGAGCAACAGGGACTGTCAGCAGAGGAGGTCATCAGGCAATTTCACTCTCTGCTTTCTTTTGGGGCCTTTGTAAGCCAAGTGTTATGAAAATAGGCCAGTCACACAGAAGGATCTGTGGTTTAATACATAATATGTGTTTTCAATAAGAGCATTTGGCTTGGATCCCAGGGATTATAATGACTTATTTCTGATGTGTAGAACTTAAGGTCTCTGGGAAATTGGTAGAGCATAAAAATTCATTTGTGTGTGACCCAATATAAGTGATAATTTAAAAATGGCTTCAGATCTTTTGTGATGCAGGTATAGAGCGCATCTACATTAGGGGATGTGTACCTACAAACTAGCAACATGCCAATGCATAGCAGCGGGAGCCAATAGTCTAAAAGGCTCTAGCTAGGTACAGCCAGTTTAGGATGACTTAGGTCTGATTCACAGAGGTCCTGAGCACCTGTTATTTCAGTGTTCAGTCAAAGATGTTCAAACCTGAGTGCCTCAAGATGAAAAGTCATCAGTAACCAGGTTCTTTGACGTAATATTATATTCTTTACCGACTGCTTTACGTGGGTAAAGCTTTGTTGCACCAAAGCCTACACCTCATGCACCTGTTCTTGACCTTTCCTCAAGCGAAGTTATGGGCCTTCTTAGTGAGCTGTGGGACTTTTTGCATATCTGACTGAACCTCCACATCTCATCTATGTAAAGAATTCATACATGCTGTAGGGTCTGCCTCTCATCACAGGCACAGAAGGGTGAAGTATTCCTAGCGTTATCTGTTCTGCATACAAAATAGGTGTGGGTGCCATAACTTTTTACCTTAAGGACCATTGACAATAATCCCACTGAGGTCAAGTCCAATGATCTTGGCTTGTGTCAGAATGGACACAAATCCAATTTCCTAATAACAGGTCAGGATGCCAAGTTGTACTTTATCTCAACCTGTTTCACGCTGCCTCCTAAATGAATGCTTTTGTGGGTGTCATCATTATTTTAATACTATGTTGGAACCTGAATGGTTTTGGTTTTTGAATAGTGTTCTGAGAGCTCCCAGTAGTACTGCAGTTGTTGACAGCATCATTTCCATTCATTCCTTTCTAAAGATTTGGGGGTTTGGGGAGTTGCTGTTGGTGGTTTTTTTTTTGTTTTTTTTTGGTTTTTTTTTTAATAATCTAGAAAGTCATCCCAGCTGAATCCTGTCATTTTTTTAAAGACAAGCATAAATACCTTTTCCCTCTCTTCTCTCCACCCTGCCTCTCCTGAAGGTCATGTCTACCTTTGTCAGACAAATCTTAACTTCTTTTTTTAATGTTGTGTGAATAAAACCCAAGACAGCACTGGAACGCCCAAGTGAGTACAACATCCAACCTCTTGGCTGATGTTCAAATGCATGATGACAGATGTCAATCTAAGTGCAGAGGGAGAAAAGGACATAAAGGACATGAAGTAATTAATCCAACATCACATGTCAAGTCATAGGCAAAAATAAAATCTGCAGCTTCTTCTTAGGTGGCTTTGCCCCCGTTTCTTTCTTCAAAAAAATTAATCACCATAATGTGGAGACATTTGTGTCCCTGTCTTTCTCTCCCTCTCAGTACTTGAGTACAATTTCGGTTTCATTTTTCCTAATAGGTCTTCTCCACAAAGACAAATAGTTACTGATAATATTTTACATTCCCAAGCAGCCTTCTGCAGATCTGAGTTTAGTAGGTTTAGTAAGTAGACCCAGTTTAACCTTTTGAGTTGTCCTGCTTTCAGCATACCGATGATACCACTGGACAAAGATATTCTGCAGTTATTACAGGTACTTTATGAACTCCCATTCTCATGACAGCAGGGCTCACCATCCAGCCTTTGAATGGAAGGGTCACCTGGATGATAGATAAATTATACTCTGTTTTATCTCTAAATATTAATAATGGGAAATAAGAGGAGTGCTTCTAGTTCTGTCATACCTATCAGTATGTGTCCTGCCTGCCCTAAGAACATTCTCTGTTTTCCAGGATTTACTCGAATGTTTCAATTATACAATTAACATGTTTACCCTATGCACATAATTATACATAGTTACTGTAATCATGTCAATATGAGATAGGGAAAGAAAAACCCTGTGTTTCATAAATCCCAGTGAAATTCAGAAGAGAAACTTGGTATTAAAAGAACATTAAGGGCTTGATACAACACCAAAATGATTCATATTCAAATGGCACAGAAGAATATGGGAGTGCCAGAGAGCTGCTGGTTTTAAGTATTCAGATATTAATCTTCCAGTGTGAATTTCCTTGACTGTGTATGGTTCATGGCAACCTTTCCTGAGAGAATAAACTCAAGTGCAGTGACTAATAAATTTGTATACGTATTATACAAATACATACACAAGAGGGTGTACTTCAGGTGTTCTGAAAGTGATTATTCTTTAACTACCACAAAACCATAGCATGCCTGGACAAAACAGTGCAATAACTCAGACTGTTGCTTTAGTATGGAGTAGAAGAAAAAGCAAACTTCCTCAGTTACCAATCTAGCTTTGAAATGGTGTAAACAAATAAGTAGCCTAGGATGCTCTTTAATAGCATAACTGTTTTTCCTAAGTTAGAAGCTGGTTTTGACATTGAATTAGTATTCCAAACTTCTGATAGCACCCCATATTAGGAAAAGCAGCATCATAGCAAAGGTCACATACGGTTACTCCGAGGTATAGCAGGGAGAGAGTCATTTAACTAGAAAAGTTGAGTGAACCTGCAGGGACTTCATGTGAATGGAAACCAGAAAGGAAGATCTTGCTAACGTTCACTTTTTCTTTTTTTGTTCAAAGATGAACTGGTATGGTTTTGAGTCTTCCCATTTTCTGACGACCCTTCAGTGGCCTACTGGGAGGACAGTAGATACAACATAGTTGTATGCAAAAGAATTTATGTTAAAGTTGTGGTTTGCAGCTGAATTGCTGTATTTTGAGGTTACAGTTAAGTTTCTTATTCAGCAGATAATAGGGCAGGGGGGAACACTGAGAGGTCACATAGCCCATGTCTCTGCCCCAGGGCAAGATCAGCTATAGCTAAACTGTACATGAGAGGGAGTTTCCAGCCTGCTCTTAAAAACCTCCAATGACGTAGAGTCCCCAGTTTCTATAAGTAATCCATTTCAGGACTTCATTAGACTTACTATTAGAAAGGTATTCTTACCATCTAACTTAAATCTATCTTGTTGCTATTTAAGCTCTTGCTATTTCTTGTCCTTTTCTTTTTGTGTCTGCCTTGATCCTTGAAGACTTTTGTCATGTCTCCCTTGAGGCTAGAAGGTAGAAAGCCAGCAGCAGCTTGCAGGTTGCTGGGAACCACTGCCTGCTTCTCTTTTTTCCTTCCCCTCCTTTTGATTACCTTTTTCAGTTATCTTGAGTGTCTGCTTATATAGCATGCTGTGAGTCAACAGGGTTTATAGATGGGGTAAAAGGGCCTATTTTGGGCAATTGAACCACTTGCTACAACTCTGAATGAGTTGAAATGCAAGTGGAAGTGCAATATTGATTCTTCTAATATTTTGTTTTGGAGATGGGCAAGGCAAGCTCCTCTGTTGCAGAGGAAATGCAGTGGGAAGAGGAAAGTGCTCCATGAGTCATTCCTGGCAGAGGGACTGAATCTCAATGGTGTAGTCAGATTACTGTCACTCAGTTTTACGGGAATATATCCAAGGTGAAGATGAATATGAGAATTTCCTTTACAAATGCTTCCCAGAGATGACTTGCATCAACATGCATATGCCAAGTGGAAGGTGATTGCACCCCTAAAAACTTTAATCTCCCAGAATTCACATATGTCTACAGGTTTAAGATTCCCCTTAAATGCATGCCAATTTCCCTGCAGTGGGGCATAGATGTAACTAACTTTTACAACATTTACATGATTTACATTATATTCTGCATGGCAGAGATACCTGACATAAGCTGTTGAGAGATCTCCTGGGTGTTGAAAGCAGCGTATGGGATGCTGTAGGCAGATCACGAAAGTTTTATGAGTGACTGCTTTTTGTTAATGCACTGATTAGTACAAAGCAGGCAGCTCTTTCAAAATCTTCCTTTAGGGATTTTTGTTCTTACTGTAGAAACGTTAAACTGAATTCCACGTTGTGTGTCCAAAACAAGCTGGCTCATATGTATAATACATACTGTGCCAGCTCTTTTCTTACCACAGACCAATCAGTCTCCCATCAGGAGAGACCATTCCAGTATAAAGTCCTGACTACCTCTTTTTAATAGCTTATGACTTGTCTCCAAAGCACAGTTGCATCTAGAGGCTATTACCAAACAAGACGGTACAACCTGGTACCAGCTACTGGTTCAGCATACAAAAACACAGCTGTTAAATGAGAAACAGTAGTTTTGTAACTTTAATTGCTAATTAAAAGTATACTTCATGTTCTGTGACCTTGAGGCTAGGCATTCAAGTGCTAAAATGTGACCTCTATTTGACAAATACTGTTCTGATGTGACCTATATTTCTCGGATATCTTTTTAATTGGTTGCTAGCACTTACAGCAGAATAAAATAAATTCTTCCTGATTCTCATTCATTGATTAATGTCTATTACACCTTTAATTTCTGTGTAGCTGTGTTGTATTGTTAGTGTTGGGGAGATTTAGATGCCCAAAATTGCATTGGTTTTCCCTTGAATATTTTGGATGTCTCAGTTTTTTTGCAGGTTTAGAATAGCTCATTCAGAGGAAATTACAGATACCAGAAAGAAGAGAGAATAATTCTCATAAGGGTCAAATTCTGAAAAAAATCAAAGGAGTTTAACCATGGTTAATGCATGTAATATTGAGGCTTTACTGTTCAGAATGTATTTCATAGCCTGATATAGGGCAGGAGTGTTGAAGATTGTGCTTCATTCTGATAACAACTGCAAAAGCAGACATGTATTCTGACTTTGTTTATTGACTAGCTGCACAGCACTTTTCTCATCTCTGTCCACCACTTAGCCTGGAGTAAGGCTTTATCACTGTGAAAAATGCTAAGTCTGTTTTAAGTGATATAAAAGGAACTTTTTGCTTTCAGAGAGGAACCCAGCACTTAGAGAAGAGGATGTCTTGTGATATCAGTTTAAAACAATAAGAGGTGGTATCCTAGGATCTCAATGAACGTATGAAGAAGTGGGAGCACGATCTTCAGCTCTTATAAATTTGTACATCTCTGCAATTGATTCCAGTGCTCGCTCACACCAGCTAAAGATCTGAATATTGACTGGTAAAGAAGACGACAACAAGTTCTCAAGGAATTGCTGAGGAGCAGGTGGATAGTTTTCACCAGGCTACCCAGATCGCTGAGCGTGAACAGCAGCCACTTGGGGAAGAGCTCTAAAAATGTACTCTTGCAGTCTCCAGGAACAGACTTTAAAGCAGAGCATGAGTGCATGTGGTTCAGCAGCCAAGCAGAAAAATATATTTAAAAATTACTATTCTGTTTACTGATTACCTTTGGGAACCCAGGAGAAGTGACGCTTTTACAGAGTAATCAGCAAAAAAGTTCCATGGGCTCATGCAATTTTGCTTAGTTGATACAATTCTAGATAAGGTGTTTTTCAGTGCAGATTTCTTAGATTCCCTGTAGGAAGAGAAAGAAAAAAGTCTGAAATCCCTCATGAACTGAATTTCTGATTTTTAGTGTTTTCCCATCATCCCAAGATTCAGGACCTGGTGAGTCAGCTTCTAGCTTGTGATGGGTTGACCCTGGCTAAACTCCAGGTGCCCACCAAAGCCGTTCTATCACTCCCCCATCCTCAGCTGGACAGGGGAGAGAAAATATAACAAAAGGCTCGCGGGTCGAGATAAGGACAGGAGAGATCATTCACTATTACCGTCACGGGCAAAACAGACTCAGTTTGCAAAATTAACTCAATTTATTACAAATCAACCAGAGCAAGGTAATGAGAAATAAAACAAAATCTCAGAACACCTTCCCACCACCCCTCCCTTCTTCCCGGGCACAACTTCACTCCCGGATATCACCACCAAGTCTCCCCAGCGGCACAGGGGGACAGGGATGGGGTTTATGGTCATCACACGTTATTTTCTGCTGCTTCACCTCCTCAGGACGAGGGCTGATCCCACTCTTCCCCTGCTCCAGTGTGGGGTCCCACCCACGGGAGACAGTCTTCCACGAACTCCTCCAACGTGGGCCATTCCCACGGGCTGCAGTTCTTCACGAACTGCTCCAGCATGGGTCCATTCCACGGTGTGCAGTCCTTCAGGAGCACACTGCTCCAGCGCGGGTCCCCCACGGGGTCACAAGTCCTGCCAGAAAACCTGCTCCGTGGGCTCCTCTCTCCACAGATCCGCAGGTCCTGCCAGGAACCTGCTCCAGCGCGGGGTTCCCACGGGGTCACAGCCTCCTTCGGGAACCCACCTGCTCCGGCGTGGGGTCCTCCACGGGCTGCAGGTGGAGATCTGCTCCACCGTGGACCTCCCTGGACTGCAGGGGGACAGCCTGCCTCACCAGGGTCTTCCCCACGGGCTGCAGGGGAATCTTCGCTCCGGCGCCTGGAGCATCTCCTCCCCGTCCTTCTTCACTGACCTTGCTGTCCGCAAACTTGTTTCTCTTACATGTTCTCACTCCTCTCCCTGGCGGCTGTTTCTCCCCGTCCCAACTTTTTTTTTTCCTTCTTAAAAATGTTATCACAGAGGCGCTACCACTATCGCTGATGGGCTCGGCCTTCGCTGGTGGTGCGTCCGTCTCCGAGCCGGCTGGTATGGGCTCGCTCTCTCTCGAACACAGGGGAAGCTTCTAGCAGCTTCTTACAGAAGCCACCCCTGTAACCCCCCCCCCCCCCCGCTACCAAAACCTTGCCAAACAAAACCAATACATAGCTGCAGCAGCTTTCTTGTCAGGACAGTCAGGAGTGAAGCTGAACCGGGAGCACGGGGTAACTTCATGTTTCTGTACCACACATAAAAAGAAAATAAAAAATTGTTTAGATAAAATTTTTGCTTTGCTTGAATTTTAAAGGGGCAAAGCTCACAACAGAGTAGAATTGAGAACATTTTTCTCCCAGATCCAGGTAACTTCAGTTTCTGAGTGGCAGTTTCTGTTATTGCGAGATGAAAGGTCAAAATGAGCAAAAAAGGTCAATTTGTTAAGAAGTGGCTTCTTGAAAAGATAAGGCAGTCTTCCTATATGCTTGTCATGTAGTTTAGTGTCTACATAACGTGTCCTTAAAATATTCCCTTTCCCTTCTGTTTTTAGGGAAGGTTATAGAAAACCAGATTAGGATTTGGGATTTCTCAGCAAAAGGAGGTGAATCTTCTCCTCCTTGCAGCTCACTTTTCCCATGTGTGAAGGCAGGTTAACAATGTTTATTTGACAAAGAGCTTTAGGGCCATGTTGTGATCTCAAATGCTTTGTAACTGCAAACATCTTACGCCATTATATTTTTACCATTACTGCTAGTAGTGCTAAAAAAAGAAAGGGAGCAGTAATAAGGCAGCCGGCATTCACTTTCAGCAGTGCTTCATGCTTCACTCTTCATGCCTTCTCATTTATAAGCACAAGAAACAAGGGGTGGTGTGTCCAGTGTTTCTGACAAGGGTCCTCATCCTTGTGGCTCTGGACTGCAGCTGGCAACAGGGCTCAATGGCTCTGCAACACAGGCCATGCCAAAAGAGATGAGAATTGACCTTATGACTTAAAAAAAAACCCCAATAAACCCACAAAAAAACCCCTAAAAACACCAAAACAAAAAAGAAAAAGAAAAAAGAAAAAAAAGAAAGAATTTTGGTAGAAAAGGAGAGAGCTGTTTGCTTTCCTTGCCACTCTGAATGACAGTGATTTGTGGGGAGGTTGGAACCAGGAATCTAACAGGAGAGAAAGCAATGGTTTCTATGTTGTAGCCAAATTAAACTCAAGTTTGAAGAGCTGTTGAAATATTTCCATTCTCGGAGCACATTTTGGGGGTTTTATGTCAAAATGATTCTGAAATATCTTTAAGAGACTCCCATATGTACCAGGAAAGCTTTTCTGATTAATGTTGATAGTTGCTTATCCATTTCCTCCAAGAGCTGAATTCACTGGGCAGAAAAGCCTCTTTAGTCAATTTTTCTACCGAGCTGTGGTGTGTTGGGAGAGTTGGGAAAGGCCATGGTTTTACAGACTGTGTTAAAAGTCCAGCATGAGAGCAAGCAATGTACTTTGGAGCAGTACAGTTGTGAAAGAGCTGCTCCTCTGAATATTTGTTTACACTTTATTGTTGAATACACACTTTTGTATTCCATGTGAGAAAGAACACTGGAAAACAAATGGAAGGTTTGGAACTGCTCAGAATATTTTCATCAAAAAGGCTTTTTCAATTACAAAACCATTTTCCCCAATATTTGGAAAATAAATTTTGATTATGATTCTTTTTATAAAAAAAAAACCCAACGGATTAAGTGCTTTGATTGTGTCAAAAGCCTATTTCAATTTCTGTGGGGGGAGCACTTTTAAAAATTCCAAATCAACATTTTAGCAATGAAGTACAAACAGAAGTATATTCTTATGAGCTTAAAAAGCTGAAAACGATCCCCTAAGATATTGATGGATCTCAAGCCAAAGGAAAGAAAAAAATTCCCAGAAAATTAATTACTCATATTGTCATCACAGCTACTAGTCAATATGTGGTGCTGGTTTTCAAGGACTAAAAATCTTTTGTTTTGAACTTTATGACATTGGCTGATCCAGCATAAATTGTGAAAGTACAGAAGGGCTGCTGCTGTCAGACAAAGCCTTAGGCTGCTGTGTAGCTTATAAGCATGAGGGATATACCGGATATACTTATTTTGAGTGTGTCTCCTTCCATGTTCCTTTTCGCCAAGCACATTTAAATGCCCACCAAGAACAAAGTCAGTAATTCAGTGTGCTACATTGTGGAGTCAGTGATTCCTCTGTAACATCCACTGTATGCAGGCTACCAGGAGGAGAAATCGAATCTCTGTGGTACGTGGCATGAAGAAGAGAGCGAGCGAGCGCTTTATTTCTGCCTATGCCTCATGCTTTCCATTTGCTGCCCTGCGTGCCCGCTCCCCGTTTCCCCTGCAGCCGAGGTCTGGGCTGTTCGGCCCCACGGCTGCAGTCTTTTTCGTGATCCATGCTGCCGCAGCCGGAGGGTCACAGCTGCGCCCAGCCGCCTTCGTGCCTTCGCCGTCGTCGTCTCTCGGCTCTTTACTGTGTGCCTCGGTGTTACAGAGGGTGTGCCCTGCCATACGCATGTGCTTCGGTTTTGTGGAGCAGATGCTGCCTGACACTGGCTTTCTGAATTTTGTTTAAATTCTGCATAAGGGGGATCTCCCCTGAAGTTTTGTTTTCCTCTTGCAGTCAATCTTTCCTGTGCTGCTATATACTGCACACTGAGACTTTTCCTTCCAGCGCTGCAGACCTGCTGATTATTGCAATTTACTTGTTTTTGATACATACTATGCCTTCCTCCTCATCCTCCCCCTTGCCATGACATTTTTGCCTGGGGAAGCAGTCCCAGCTAGAGCCCACAGTCTGTTTTTGTCCATTCCGATGTACTGGGAGGTTTCACTTGGAACAGTGTGAAGCTCTTCTTGCATCTGCCAGCAGCTGTGATAATTTTTCTTTGCAGTTTGTTTTCTGGATACAGCCTTTCTGTCATGCCTTCATTTGAGAAAGAGGATCTGCGACTTTCACATCATGAAAGTCTTGCTGCAAAATCTTCCCAAGAGCATCCCAAGGCTGTGTAGGAGTTGCATCTGGATGCAGATAAGATGAATGCTTCTCCGCGTAACCTAGCTATGTCGGCGATCTCCCTTCTAGAGTCACGCGAGATCCCTCCTGCCCACTGCAGCAGAGATGGCAGTTCAAACTCTCTGAGTCTGAGCAAAGACAAAATGCTGCCTCTTGTTTCTCAGGCTTGGTTCTGGGAGGTTGTGTACCAACACCTCTTATTTGTCTCCCAGCTGTGTCCTTTGCTTCCACAAATGAGGTTTACACGTCATGTAATGCAGCAATTTATGGCTGAACATTTCAGTGACAAGTAGGTCTGTCTGCAATGACTGCTAAGCAGTTAGGACTCTGATGAAAGTTTATCTCAAGACCTGGTGATGGCTTTTAGGACATTTGCAAGAAATGGCCCAAAGTGCCTGAGGAATTTAAGCCTCATCGATATGACCTGCATCAGGAAATAAGCCATTTCCCTGTTACCCCAATGTTGTGGCTGTGCTGTTCCGGAGCCCATCACCTTTACACTTTCAGTGTCCTCATGAACATCTAAAATAAAAGCAATTTGATTTCTCCATGGATTTATTCTGGAATAATCATGTTGGTTAATTGTCACAAATGAGAGACAGCCTGATTTGCACAGAACGTCCAGAGATTGCTGGGTGCTAATATTTTTAATGCTTTAGAGAAATCTCACCCTTTATTTTCTGGATCTCACTGACTTGACTGGAAACCTGTGTCTCAGTAAACAGCTGAGGACATCATTAGGAAGTAGCCTGAGTTTGTATTTTTCTGCTCTTCAGAGGTTGTACTTAAAAGGTAGAAAAACAGATCTGCTTCTCAGTCTAATCTGACCCATACTAAATCATTAACAATGTTACTCTCATCCCCTCAGTTTAAATGTGAGTGGATGCTTATTCATTTCTTAATATAGTTTTGCTTTTAAATGATTCATATTTCATTTCATCATTTTCATTGCACTTTATAGAAACTTGGCAGAGGCCTGAAGGACCTTTACTCTCTCCAGCTTGTCACTCCAGATGGCTTTGCATTTCCACAGCAGATGAAATGCTCTGGTCATGTCAGTGCAGTTGCATGCATTTACTAATCCGCTTTGCCAATCTCCTGGACCCTTGTAGGATGCTTCTGTGCACCACATTTGAAGAGTCTGCATTTAAATTGGCTTTTGAAATTCATGTTTCATTTTCTTATTTTAATTACTGTCCCTGCTGCTCTCATAGTCAGTTATTATACTTTGCTGGAATAGTTGGGGACTAGTCAGGTTTCTTGTGATTTTGGTAATAAATTTAGATCTGATATTATTGCTATTGTACCAGGCTCTAAATACCTAAATAGTGTCTCCATCTTTTTTGGGGTAACACAAAATATCTATAGTAAAAATAGGCAAAAGAGTAGTACCTCCATTTTACTGATGGTGAACTGAACCTCTGAAAGATTAACTGATTTGCCTCCAGATGCTCAAGAGACCATGGCAAAATCTGGGACCTCCATTCTTTGCGGCTCGTATGACTTTTGCCTTACAAATTTGTGAAACCTTGTGGGATTAGACCCACAGCAGCAGCTTGGAGAACCGATCTTAGGCCCGAGAGTCAATAACATGAGATTCTTCACAAGTGCAATTTCACTAAACCAGTGGGAAAATATTTCTGACTATTAATTTACTTTTCATCTCCATGAATATATTTGGGTCAGAAGTGGTATGAAATATTGTGCCATTTGCAACTGAATCAGTTTGGACTGTGTCTGGGTCAGCCAGGAAAGTTGTACTCAGCGCTTTCAGCCAGTGTATTTCAGAAACTCCCCTCTAGGCAGTTACTGGGTGGCAAACATGCTTCATAGTCATAAAGTGTTGCTTTTCTGAAAAACAGTCCTATTATGTTACTCTGAAATATACTTGCTTAAAATTATGGTTCCATTGTTTTTCTCTGAATCTGTCTGGGTAATCCTCTGGCTTTTGCCTCGGGGCTTGGTGTATGACAAGTGAAACCATGCTGTGGCACTGGTGGCTTCAATTTACTACCCCTGTTTTGTAGTACTCAAAGTAAAGATTGCAAATTGATTCATGCTCTAATTAGAGGGTTTGCTACTTTTGAAGTACTTCCGTACCTCAGCAGATTGCATTTCATTCCACTTTCAGGACCAGATGCCTTTTTCCGTTTGCCTGGTCCCTAAAAAGGGTCTAACATTGCACGCAGGGACGTGTACGTTGAAGATGCTCTGCTTTGACCATTCTAGGTTTGTTTAATAGACTGCACAAGCCTGTGAAAAGGAAGGAAAGCACTCCCGAATTCATACTTCCGCAGGAAAAGTCTTGCACAATCGGTATCGACAGCTTGTGAAAACAACAGAGACCTGGTGCGTGGTATAAGCAGACCTGGCAGGCTGTCTGCCTCTGTCTGCCTGAGACCCGCGGCTCCTGGCAGCAGCACAGGAGGCACAACTGAGTAAGTGGACTTTGCTGAGAAGCTGTAACAAAGAAGAGACTTTAGTGGATGAAATTTTTGGTTATACCTAAGACTGATTTTTGGCTGTCGTGATGTTTAGAAGGGGGAAACGTGGGGCATTATATTTTCATACTGCTTGTGGAGAAGCTGTGTGGGACCAGTTGGGACCAGCTGTTGTGCTTTGCAGTGATTCACATTGCAAAAAAGGAATGTTTAGGAATCAGATGCAAGTAAGGAGACTCGCAGTCTTCAGCAGGGCTGAAAAACTGCTTGGCCACTTGGCTCTGGCTTTTTGTAGGTCCTTACTGATGCATTGTGAGTTCAAATTTAGTGCTAGAATGAATTATTCACCACTGAAGCCAAAAGAAGAATTTTCAGCTCAAAGTTTCAGGCTGTTTTCTCTAGCCCTGATAGTTAAAGGGAGCGCTAATTAGATAGTTAGAGGTGGTGTAAGAGTTCTTAGTTGAATTCAATTATAATTAACCTGGGACCAGAAAAAAAGGAAAACCCAGTATCTCCAAGAAAGGATAGACATGGTGGGGTTCTCAGACCATTTTTTTCAATCCCTTGTTTGTATAGTACGGAATTTTTAAGAGGATTTCAGTCTTTATTTTGTGTATCAGATGATTCCAAGCAGAGGTTATTTATTGCTGCAGTTGCAACTTTTTTAGCATGTTTCCTTGATAACAGACCCATTCGAGTTGGCAAGTTGATCCTCATTCCTCATCCTGCTCCTCCTGTGACATGTGAACCTGCCAGAAGATTACAGATGTATAAAGTTAAGTGTCTATGAAAAGGGGAAGAGTTTTAGCCAACTAGTTCCAAACTTCTCTCGTTGCAATCTATAGCAACGCCATTACTGTCGGATCTAATGTCGTGGCTTAGCCTAACCCTTCAGTTATACACTTAGAAAGTCACAGCCTGTCAGAATAGCATTAGTGTCATTTCTAGCACCTCGCCTACCCACTGCCACCTCAGCTCATGCCTGAAATATTAACTCGTGTGCTCTCTCGTAGTGATAAAGTGAGTATGATCAGCTACTTGTCAATCAGCCCTTCAATCTGAGTTTCTAGCTTGCTCATAAATGATACTAGCATTAGCTAAAACAAAGTGGGTGTTTTTTCTCATATTTCTCCTCTATTTTCACATCGGAGAGAAATCAAAGATGACATATCCATGCTCTGAGCTTAGAGATGCTGCAGAGTGGATTGCAGAAAGCCTTCTTCAGGTTTGGGTGGGTGACTACTCACCAGTCTCTGCTGTGGCTCTCAACCTTTACTTGTGGATATATTCACATTTAGGAATGACATCCACAGTGTTGCTGTAGAAAAGGGTACATCTCCATGTAACTAAGCTCTCGGTATTTCTCAGCATTCCTGCTAAGTACTAATGACAGAGACTTTGTCTCTAGAAGATCGCAATATTTTAATTTGCGTTTTTCTCACCAGGAGGAAAGTTGACAATGAGGGAGCAGTCCACTTTCTCAGGACATCTACCGTCAGGAAAAGAAATTTATCACTACTCCAGTAAAACGTACAAAGCACTCGCATTTCAGTCAAGATATTGTTTGTTGAATATTTCTTTCTGTCTGAGATAAAGGGAAGCAAACTAATTTTAAAATTATATCCCTGGGGGAAGATAAGGATACCAGGCTTATTGGTTACAAGGAAATCCCTTAACTACTTGGGCAGTTTAAAGGAGCCTTAGAGTAATTGTAAAATCAGGTCTCTGTCAGGTTCCTATGTATATCTTTTTAGCTAAAAAACCCCAAGCATTAAGGAAATCTTCTAAGCAGGACACACAATAACGTACCGTTAAAGTCTGGAAAAGCGTGGAGATATGTTGCTTTGTCAGGGCTTGTGCTTTTGTAGGTGTTCTCTGAATTAAACCACAGTGTACAACTTAGTGCTCCGCTTGAAGCCACCACGTCAGAGCGTGTCATGTAACGCGTTGTGCTGCTCTGCCTTCTGCTAGCAGATAGCTCAGAGCTGGATCACCTCTGAGATGTACTGCTAATGTGTTGGGACTCTGCGGAGTGGCAAGAGTGTTTCAAATGCTGTTTTTAATGTTCTTGATTAGCTTGGTATCCATTACCTGGTGGTTGTTTTTTGTATAACTCCAGGATTTTACACATTTGGAGTAAGTTTTTACAGTTGTGTGTTTGATTTGCATGGTCTGTTAGCAAAACACTAAACAAAATTCTTTTGGTCAAGTTTTCATCAGAGTTTTTGTTTAGTCTGAGGCCATAATGGTTGTTGGTACCACCTTAGAGACTGACCTACTTAAAAAAAAAAAAAAAAAAAAAAAGGAAAAAAACCATAAGAATCATGAATTGGGAGTCCCTAGTCCCAGCATACATTTGTGTAGAAGGAAGGAAAATACTCTGCTCTGACACAGCCAGTCCAGAGATTTCTAATAAAACTAGAACTGTTTCACCCTCATCAGTTCTGTTTTCACAATACTAAACCTTTTGAAATCAACTGCAGACTTTATTTTGACTTAACCTCCTTTGATTTAGAAATTTCCACCTGAGTGAAAATGGTAGCACTCTTGATTCTTCCAGGCTAATTTACAGTGTGATTATAGAATAAATGAAGGTGTATTAATGAGAGACATCTCCTGTAATATCTGCCTCATTTTATGGTTATTTAGAAGCAACTTATGGAACAGTTACCATAGTCACAACCTAAAATGATAGGGGCAGTAGCAAAGCTTGTGAGCTAAAATCCAGTATTGCTACATGCATGAAATCACAGATAAGTGTGACAGGATGTGACATCTAAGATACAGTTTGACTTACCAATGAGGGACAAAGCTAAGATAAGACACACTGCCTCTGGAGAGAAAAAAAAAAAGAAGAAGAAAGATTCACTGAATCATTTTGATTTTTGAAAGAAATCACAACGCTTCAAAATGATTGTGCTATAACGGTTCTAACATCAAAAGCAAGGATAAACTCCTGGAAAACTATGTTTGCAGTATTTCCATTTAACCATTTCAAGGCAGGTAAGTGGATAAAATATAGGAACTGCCCACAGCAATGCCTCCCCTTTCAACACATAGGGTTTACTTATGTTCTCCATGTGCTTTATAGGGCTGGATAGACTACATCCACAGCTTTTCCCCCTCTGAGACTTGCTGTCTCCCAGTGACCCTGACTGAGATAATTGAGGCCCTTGTTAATAATTGTTTTATCTTCCTCTCAACCACATTGCAGTAAATGCTATCTAAAAAACTTACTGCACAGAGCAGGCAAAGAAATACACGCATGAGAGAGTGTGAGGCTGTTGGTCTTTCTGTGTAATAGCAACAGTGCTAGTACTGTCACTTGTATTCAGTTCTGCTCTGCACAGTATGAATGACCATATGAGACCAGGGCAACTGTGATCTGGCCTCTTTGCCTTTCGGGTTTTGCACATCAAATATTTGTTCATTATAAAAGTGCTAAAAGTTGTGATAAAATTTTCTCAAGGACAGGGCTACAAAACAAACAAACAAAAAACCCCAAAGAAAAGGCAGCTTACAAGATGACTGAAATTTTGGTGTCAAAACTGGTGTGTGACGTTGATATACATAGAAATTATTTGGTTCCAATGCAACCAGCAAAAAGCCCCCATGACCTTGCTGAAGACTCTGGAGCAGGGATGGCCTGAGCACAGGGAGGCTGATACCTGTGAATACTGCTCAAAAGGCCAAATTAGCATGCACCTTTGCATGATCTGTCTTTTGCTGCCTGGGCATTTTCCCACAGTTCTTGGAGCTCTGATTAAGGCAGTCAACCATAAATCACTAAGGCACATGTCAATGAAGCCCTTACGATGCCACTGGGGATAGAGGAATCATATCCTCTTATTGCTTTAATCGTGAGGCTGGAGTCCGTTAAAAATCCATTTAAATCTATGAACTGGTACTAGTTTTAAACTGGTAATTTATGTCCAGTGGATATTAGCAGCATTTTTTTCCCCTGTATCTGAACTATTGCCAAGAGCTGCTCTAACTAACCTATGCTATTCATGTCCAGCCTTATAGAATATAATCTCCTTCACTTTCTGGGTATATATCAGCAGGCAGCAGTAATGGGTATTGTCTGAATCAAAGCCTCTTATAAAAATGTTGCAAACCAAAATGGAAAGACTGGAATAGCTCACCATCAGCATGTGGAAAGTATTCCAAACTGGGAATTGACCAGTGGATTTTCTGCCATCATCTTTCAAGCCGCATTTTGGAAGGATTCAGAAGAAACTCAGTACTACGTACCTGATACCCAACATCCACCTACCAGGACAAGCTGTATAATAATAATAAAACAGATGCTTTTAGCAAGCAAGGGCAAATGCAGTCTAGTTAAGTACTTTGTTATTTTTGACGTTTGAGTATTTCAGAGGCGCTCCGTCCTTGTGCTGATCTGATTTGCAAGACAAGGTGTTCTGCAGGGTAAGAGTTCACCCGCACACAGTTCTTCTCCTTCGTGCCAGTGCTTTTTTGCATGGTGCCCTTCGGAGGCAGGCAGCCAGGCCCCCACTTCTAACCGGGCAAAATCAGATTCTACAAAGGGGTCCAGCTGAAACAGTGCAGAATGAGTATATATTGTACTGTTAATAAGAAACACTAAAGAAGAAAAGCAACAGGAACAGCACAGCTGGCACCTATATTACTGTGTTTACAAGCAATCAATGCAGAAGCAAAGACAACTTGGGCAGATGTACCCCGAGCCTGGGACAGTTTTCGCAGCTTCTGGGCTGCAGGGTCTGGGCAGGGTCGTGACCCATGTAAGTAATCTGACTTTTCCCCTCTGTACTGTAAAAAGCCTGTAACTGCTCTATGGCAGTTCCATTTCATTTTTCTTGCAGAAATGGACTTTGAATCACAGAGGTCAATGTCTTCGCATTTACTCACGGTATTAAAAAATTTCGGAATTTAAAACCAAGGGATGCAAAATCTTTTGTTCCCGTTGCCCATTTTCCACACTTAAATGATGTTCCAAAGTCCTGAGGACCGCGGGTAGTTCAGCTATTACATCCATCTGTCATTGCTGGGCCTTTTCAAACCTCCAGCCCCAGTCCCTGTGCTTCCCTCGCCTTCTCCCCCTCTGCTCCGCAGGTCTGCTGCCCGCCTCCCCATGGTGCAACCGCCTGAGCTGCCAACAAAACGCAGGTGTACCCCCAGCGAGTGCCGCAGGGACACGCCGGGGCACAGAGGATGGTTACGTATTCACAGTGCGTCTGTCTCCAGCTATTTTGTCCATCTGTTACGGTTTCTTACTACTAGCAGGTGAGCACCTAGCCCTGGAGGGCTACAAAAGCAGAAAGGAAAACTGGCACTTGCAGGGTGATGAGGTAAGCATAATATTGGATGTAAAGGTGTGGATCACAGTTGGAGATCCGTAAAGGGATGTAGGAGCAAATGCTGAAAGTTGTGGCGAGGGGTTTTTTTGCCCTGCGTTTAGAAATGAACATCAGCATGCAATGAGGCTGGCCTGATCAGCCAGAGGCAGACAAAAGAAACCAACTGAAAACAGGCAAAGGCTCAAATGTTTCTAAGCCAAGGTGCTGGTCTTTATTTTTTAAAGTGAAACTAATTAATTCCTACTGGAAATCTACCAAACTATTTACTCTTACCTCCGGTAGCAGCAGCCACAGAGGTAACCAGAAATCTCTAGGTAGTACAGGTGTTTGCTAGCAAGAGCAGCTGTTACTATTAGAATAAAAAGAAAAGGTTCCCTTCAGTTTCAGCTTCATAACCCAGATGACAAGTTCTGAAATTAATTTTAAAAAAAAAAATCTCCAACAGACGCTTCATCAAAACCTGGCTCATTGCTTGGCTTTGCTTGCAGCTGTTTTGCTCCTTCTGGGGTTTGGCACGGGATAGCTGTTGTGGGGGTTGTGTTCACCCTTCTGCATGTCCTTTTTCTGACTCACCTTCCATTCAGAAGCCAGTATCTTTTTTCCCCTCATTTTTCACTCATTAGTGCAAAGGAAGCAACTGTGCTGCTGCCTTAGCTGATGCCTCAGCTAGACAAAGGAGAACAGCTTCCTCAGGCGGATGGAAGATGTTTATTTTGTACTAGGTGCTCACTTGGGACAAAGAGAAAACAACAAAACTAACTCGTGTCCCCCCCCTCCCCGTCCCCCCCATATTTTTGTTAGTTTTCTCATACAAAGGTTCTCCTTTGAAGTAGCAAGGTTCATTGACTGGACTGGAAGGCATCCAGATAATGCCTCAAAAGGCAAAATTATACTTATGTCAGCAGTATTAGGGAAAGTTAAAGTTGTGGATATAAGCAATCCAAACTAAGCCAGGAAGCTTCTGTTTGATTCAAACAGCTTATAGCTGGCTATCACTGAAGTTTGCATTTGACAGCTGCAGAAATATATCCTTTTGATTTTTTCATGTACAAAGTCCTGCAGTAGTTCAGCAGTCAGGAGCAGGTTTTCATGAGTACGACTGAGTAGAGAGAGCCAGAAGCATTTTGAAATTATTCAGCGCAAGTGATGTTTTGTTCTTACTGCTTTTCTTTTTAGCACCAGAAATCGGTGCTGATGTCATTCTATGTTAGTTGCTTCGTTTAGTGAGAATAAAGGACAGCTAAATTGGGACCCTGCAAAATGCAACACCCAGATGGCTGAGAAGACAAGTGAACAAGGTGCTGAAATGAGAGGCTTTTGTCTTGGGTTTGAAAAAGAAATAAAAAAAATCAAGCAGCATACAAGTAATACACATGACCATAAACAGAAATGAAGTTCATTTTGAGCCTGAATTTTGCATTCCTTTGCATCAAATCAGGCAGGCAGTATTGCTATACTTACTCTGCATTAAAGACAGAAGCAAACCCAAAAGCAGTGCAAGGCAAAGAGAATCAGACCTCAAAGGAGCCCCTTCGGCACTATTTCGGCACTCAGAGATGGAGCTGGTGCAGTGCATTTCACAACCTCTGTGCAGGCCGGGTGGTGCAAGGGTCGCCCTTCCTCACGGTGATCCTCTGCAGTGACCTCCTCGCCAAATGCTGGAGTGCCAAGGAGCATCCCAGGTTTTGTTTCTATCCCAGCTCCTGGATATTTCCCTGAATACATCTCAACCCCCTGTCATCACAACGTTATCACTGCAGAATGACAGCAGGCTAAGCCAGTGAGTTAACCCAGATCTTGCTGTAGGAGATGTTACAACAGAGGCGAGAGTAGTGGCTACAAATTGGAGGACCACTAATCTGATAATTATCAGGTAATTACACAGCCACAGTAAGCCAGGTATGGCTGCTTTTAGAAATGCCCCAGGAGGAAATGAAGTGGAGAGGGAATTATTCTAACATATGGCAATTTATCAGTTGCTAACACCAGCACGACTTTGTTAAAAGATTCCCTTAGGGTTCCTTATGACAATGTCATGGATTTATGACTGGTGATGAACATCTCTCTGAATAGTGCAAAACGAAGTAAAGGATTACAGGTTTCTGGGTATTCTGTGATCTGGGATGCAAGTGAAACAGCTTCCACCATAGCAGGTATCCTGTGACAGAAGGCAAAATGATTACTGGTAGTCTGTGATTGGTAAGGTGTAATATTATTTGCTTAGATTGTTTCACAAAGGAGCTAGAGACTTGGTAGCCGAAAAGCCCAGAAGAAACTTGCTTAGTTTCTCTTAGAAGATACTTTTTGTCTGATTTTCTCTATTTTTCCAGCAGCACTGGTTATATCAGACATAGCAGCTTAACACATATGTGCTAAAAATTAACAATGCTGTGTTGTAAAAACCTCTTTTAAAAAATGGTGACTGGTGGGAACTGCTCATGAATAAAACTGAAAAGGAAGGAGGAGCGAGGCATTATGGAAATGTTGGCAGAACTGTTCTTTCAAAATTTAAAATGTGAAACTTTGTTGACAAGCAATATAGATTGCTTTAGGGTGGTGATCATGTACAATGTTGGGGTTTTTTTTCCTCGTGAAAAGTACAAGATATGAGGTACTACAAGTGTTTTCAACCTAGTGAGTTTACACGGAGGGGTGGGATCTTGTTGGGTTGGTTGGGGGTTACACTACAGGACGAGGAAGGGGGATGTCCCTAGGCTTATCCTGCTATGGCAAAGCCTGCCTATTCTTCAAAAGGACTGTGGAAATGTGGGCAAGGAAGGAGTCTGTGATACTTTCTGATGCACACCCGTGCTGGGAGAGCAAGTGTGCTGCTTGCTCTGTAACTGGAGCAATCTTCCTTGCCCACTGCAAGTATACCCTTGTTTCTCTTTTTCTCACCACTTGAGAAAACAGTGTCTTTGTTGGGTTTCTCTTTGTGTGCGCTGGAGTTGATGAAGTGATGTGATATGACAGTATAACTACAATTGCAGAAAAAACAGGAAGAATGGCACATTTTTTTCCAGGATGGTCCATCCTGTTCTAACATTTATTTGGCATGTTGAAGTATTAATGCTTCATGTGCTGCAGTAACTGACTTTTTGATATAGAAGTTTTGCTAGAGAAAGCATTATAGAGTATACAGTGCCAGCAGGATCTGGAAAAGAAGTGGGATGGGGAGGAGAAATTTTCTTTTTAACAAAAAGCAGTAAATTCCATCATGGGAACTTGTACGCCCGCTGGGCTGTCACAGTAAAGGTAAGAGTTAGTTTCCAGGTACCATCTGATGGCGATGAAAACATTCAGAGCGTGACATTCACTGGTGTACCATCTTCCAGCAGGTTTCCCAGCATCAGGTACATGACATTCCATGAACTTTTTGTAAGGGTGGATTTTTCCAGCCTTTCGGAGTGTATTACCTTTAGGGGTTTAAAGGACTTTGGTTGCCCATGCGCAAACAAGCATAGGAAGAGCAGGGAAAATTAATATGGGCCAGTGTTTCTAAGCCTTTGGTTGTGGTCTTGATTGTTGTTCAGACTTCTGTTTCTATTTAGACTTGACTACACTGAATGAAGCTAATTAGACTTGGTTAAGTTGATAACACCACTGCAAGAACCCAAAGCTGTGCCCTCCTTGTCTCTGTCAAAGAAAATCAATATTTTCATTCTTCCATAACCTCGTTGCTCTGTTTAGCAACGCCAAGCCTACATTATGCTGAAACTTATGCATGTAATTAGAGCTTTGGGAATTTGGAGGAGGTGTTTTATCCATAATTAGAATGAAGGTTTTCAAGAGTAGGGATTTGCTTTCTATGGTTTTCTGCATTCTTAATAAAAAAGAACAAAACCAAAAACATAAGCAAAAAGAATCGACCTGAGATTGAGAAAGACTTCCCTGGAAGCTGTCCTTGCCCCTTGTCAGTCAGGCTCTTGTGCTGGCATTTCTAACCTTTCTTTAAATGGAAGGTCACACAACTGCTTCAGTTTCACTGACAAAAAAAAAGCACCGAAAGGAAAAGATTCCAGATGAAACCAGGACAGCTCTTCCAGTAACTACCTCACTCCACAAACAGTCGTAGTGGGATCAGGGCCATATCTCCTGGATATGGAGTAATATCCCCCGTTAAAAGGGAATTATAAGCTGCACTTACGCACGTTTAGCTATGTTTAATTGCTGGCACACTTGAGTGAACTGCTTTTGGGGGTAATAGTTACATGATGTTCTCTGATGTGTAATAGATTAAGGGAAATGTTGGGAAAGGTTTTGTTCTCATACTGCGCAGCATCTCCCACTGCCTTTTGGGACAGTAACTGACTGAAGTTTTTTGGCACATTGGCAGCAATATAAATCCTGCCCTGGCTTTGGGTAATTGCCATAGAAGATGCCAAAATACTTCCCTCCCTGGACAGACAGCTCTCTACTATCCATTGCATTTCCTTGCAGTAGTATAGATGAGAAAGGTCAAAGCAGCACAGAAACATACCTGCAGCTGAGTCTTCAGTAGAAATACTGGTAAGAGCTAGAGCTAAGCAATCTGACTTGGCCAAATAAAATATTTCTAGTGCTATTCAGAGCTATGCACAATCTCCAGTAATATTTGTGTCGTAAACCCAAATCTTTTGATTGCTAGTAAAAGCAATGTTGTCTGAATGGTGCTAGAATATTAACAGTAAAAGAAATTATTCAGAAAAGCAGTAACAAACGTGGTTCAACCTAATAGCTTTTACTACAGGTGGAGCGTAGTGCAGAGAATGGAATAATGAATGCGACTTCCCAGTTTAAGCAGCCTTCTGTGCTGCAACTGCACATGTGAGGAAATACATTATAAATAACTTCAGTGAGAATTGTAGGGAACTGCATCCTTGGAAGGAAAGTACCAAAGGCAAAACTCACATCAATAGCAGCAGTAGGTAAAAGTATTCATAAGTGCTCAGGAACAAAGGAGGGTTTAGGATAAACTTCAAGCAAAGAGGGTTTACATCTTATCTATATTCATCCTTGGTTCCAGTTGCTTGCAGTGTTCTCTGTCTTACAAAGGAGATCAGCTTTTGTGGGGACAGCTGGGACTGGGATGGCTTATTGTCAAGACTCAAATGTCAATGACTAATGCTGATTTACATGCAGATTGCCTCTCAGCTTTATTTTATTTGGTTATTTATTTATTTCTCAGAAATGCTGTCATTTGCTTCTGAGGAACAAATCAATGAGAGGGCAATAAAGAAGACGTAATCTTATTGCTGATTCAGGAAAAAAAAGAAAAAAATTAAAAAGTGGACGATAGAAACATTTCAGCAAATGTATAACTGCTGGTAGTTTTGCCATTCAGGTGTTTGCCAGATGTCAGTCTATTTGGGAAGAATGCATGTTGCTGTAGATCTAGAGCTGCAGTTGAGCCCAGACTCTGTGTTGATTCTCTGCTGTCTGAGTTAGCCTTTAAGTTCTTCACTATTGGTATGAAACAAGTACCATTCCACTAGCTCTGTTCCCTGACAGCCAAAAAAGTGAAATCCTGTAGCTCTCACCGTCTGGCTACAAGCAGAAAAGGATTTTTTTTTCAATGGGAATGTCTGCTTTCCAGGGTGCTCCAAATTATAGCTACATGCCTTACTGACAAAAATTAAACTCTTGTGGGCTGCCCATCCCCTGGATTCAATGCTGTAATTTCGTTCATTATTTCCCTCTCCTCTCCAGTCTGTCCCCATCACCTGCTCTCTAACACTAGATACTCTGTGTGGTAGGAATAAGCTCTTTGCTCTGTATCTTTACAGTGACTTTGCAATCCTTTCTTCCATCCTGAAAAATATTTGTTACCAGTGATTATTTATAATCAGAAAGAAATGGGCTTAATATTTTCACAGATTTCTTTTTGAGCTTGACAAGTTTGCATTTTGGAAGTTATAGACATAATAGTGATGAGAAATCTTGAGGTACAGCCATTGAAACTGAAATGTTATGCACCATCAGATTTATTTTGCTTTTTTTTTTCCAAAATACAATTGCATTGTCATCAGTCCTTGTTCATGTTTGACTTCCACTGACTTCAATGGGAATTTGGTATCCCAAACTGTTCAGAAGTGGCAAACTGCATACCAGAAGAAAATGGGTTTGCATAAATAAGGCACTAGATTTAAAGTCAAGAGATCTGGGTTCAATTTCTAGTGTGCTGGCAAGCCTCCAGCTTTGCATCCAGCTTCGCCTAATCCATTAAAGATGAGCAGACACTTACAAGCCTTAGGTCCACATGTTCTGCTCCTTGCTGGGCTCAACCTTGTGTGTGTGTGTGCATCTGTGAAATGGTGCTAATAACAAGATAGTCAGACTTGTAGTTACCCGAACATAAAAAACCCCTGAACATAAAAAGTCTGGTTAGGCTGGGGTAAATGCTTATCTCTTCAGATTTATTATAGTCACTTATTCTATGCACAGCTCTCATGAGGACTCAGAACTGAGTTAGGAGATTTATAAATAAGAAGTTAGGACTAACAGATAAAGATGTTGTGATACAGCCCAGCTCTTGTGGATTTATAGCTAAACTGCATTGATTTTTATTCTTTTTTTTTTTTTAAATTTGAGCAGCTAAGGACATAAGAAATGTTTACAAATTGATGGTGACCCTGAAAATCACTTTCTAATGGTGATGAAAATCTCTTATTAAAGATTTATGTGGTGCGAGGAACCAGGTGACAACTGTTTCTGGTGCTAAGTGAATGTGCCTCAGAATAAGTAAACATTACTGATGGTATGAATGTTCTTTCTTGAGAATTTTTAATGATTAGAGAATTTTCTTCATTATAGTCAGATATCTAACCACTAATTACTCTGTTAAACTGTGTTCTGGTAGCAGGAGAAATGCAACAACAAATTTATTTACCTATTAAAATCTTTATGTGTCTATTACTGCCACCAGTCTGTGGCTCCTCAGAAATATAGACTCTTATTGATGGGATCCCAGATGCTAACTAGAATTTAATTTAGTTAAATGGTTTATACTACAGATTGTATTTCTCCATGGATATGCACAAACAGAACAAGATAAAACCATTACCAATTACTTAGGCTTTTTTTTTTTTTTTTTACCTATTTGCACCCTTCTTTCTTTGTATTGTAAATATAAAATATTTACAACTATTTATGTAAAATATTGAACTTTTGTGAGTCAGAAAATCTGCTCCCTATGCTATAAAGTTTCTTTCAATGTTGTTGCTCCAGTTGCAACTGTCCAGCAGGTTATAAGACAGTACATCTGTCTCTACTTATCTTTTTAGTAGATTACACTAAAGTGAATCCTTAAGGCTAAACCCTCTAATTTACTAAAACACATGCACATAAAATTACAGCTGTCTCACCAAGGCTTTCATTGATTTGAAGAGAACTGGGATTCATTTAAGTGGTTATAAAACTTAGATAAGCAAACTTCATTCAAATCCAGAGGAAAAAAAAAAAAAACATGAGCAAAATACCAAAACCAAAACACCCCCAACCTGCCAAACAGCCCTAATTACTGGTTTATTGATTGGCTCATCAGTGTCTTATTCTTTATCTCTGTGTCTGCTGACACCATCTTTCCCAGATCTCTTGGCTCCAATGGCAGCTAGGTGTGCTTGCCATGCTGAGGGACGGTTTTATCATGAAAGTATGATGTTTCCTGTGATTAAAGCAGTTTCACTCTTAAAAGTAACGATATACAGTGTGTAAGATTGATCTCTCTGAAACTTAGCTGTCTAAAAATTAGATAAATTAAGCTGAAGGCAAGGCAATCATTGATTGCCTGTAAAGTACATAGATGGAGATCTTAAGACACATGACTAATTTTTAGGCAGCTTAAGTTAGGTAGGAGGTTGTTTCCTCCCTCCAGGTTTTCTGCTCTTAAAAGACCCCGTTCTGACTTTCTGCACACACTTTGAAGTGAGATATTTTCCTTTAAAAATCTATAGGAATATTTTGAAGATGTACAGGAGATGTAGGGGCATCCCCTCCGGGGACTGGTGTAAATCTACTCAGCTCCACATATCTTCACTGCATGGAAGTGCCAGTGGTTTTACACCAGATGTGGAACCCCCTCAGCATCCTCGATTATAACTCACAGGAGCACGCGGTTCAGAAGAAATGGGGAAAAAAAGATGCAAAACATTGAGGAAACGGGGAAGTGAGTTTTCTTTAAAGACTCAGTCAGAAGCTGTTCAGTTACCTTCCCAGGAACTAATGCCCCCCTTTTGTATCGTAAATCTCATTACCCAGTTATGTCACCCAGCATAGTGTTGCAAAGTGTTCAGGCCTTACTGCTGCATGTTAGGGAAGACACCAGAATCCAATTAAAAAAACCCACAGCCATATTAGAGACAAAGAATTGTCTTTAAAGAGAGAGTAGTTACAGCAGTTTGCCTAGAAATGTGCTGTATTTCCCACCACCAGCCCTCTCTCTGCTGATGGGGCCTATTTTCATTTCCAAATGACATCTGTCAGTTCAGTCAGCAGTTACAAATTTGATGCAAGAATTAGTGGAAAAACCTTTCCAGTGCATGTGATAAACAATCCTAGATGATCATAATCCATAACCAAACCCTCTCTGCTCTCACCTTTCCCCTGGGAGAGAGGATAAGAGAACAGCACATGGCAGATGTTAGTTACTTTGCCTAATACAGTGCTTCGTATCTTGCGGTATATTCATCTGCACAGCTAGCAGGTGCAGGAGTCTGCCTGTTGCTAATTCCTTCCTGTGCTTCCACCGACAGCACTGGAAAAAGTTGATTATTTCAATGAAAATGGTTGAAACGACATATTTTACACTGGATGGTTGTAGCATTATGTACTGCTGTAATGTCGAAAAGCAGAGTTTGTCCAAGGCTTCCCAACAGCGTGTGCAAAATTGAATTCTCCGTTGCCAACGCGGCCGGATGGGTGTTGGCCATTCCTGTTCTGGGAAGTGAAATCAGAGCTGGGGGAGAACGTAGAGGCAGGAAGATGAGTTGCTACTCTTTTTGTTCTCTGGACAGGAGGGGTTGAGGAAACAACTGCTGGTTTTGAGACAAGTCAAGCCGCAACTTTTCTTCAGTGTTTACCTACTGCCCCATTCACCCTTTCTTTGCTTCAGCGGTTGCCCCCGCCTGGGGTTTTTGGACTCTGACGGGGCAAAGAAGGCTCAGAGACAGTTTGCTGATCTGGCAGCCTGCTCTGATTCACTTCAGCGTAAGGCTGCTGTCATTTAAAGATTGAAGTGGATTCTGACTAATATATCAGATGGATATACAAGCTTTGGACCTGACAGTACATTATATAATTATGTATTGTAGGACATGTATTTGCCTGTATACCTGTACCCATATGTGCATACAAGTATGTATACCTACAGCATGCTGGCAGCAGCCATGTGAGCAAACACGCATGTTGTGTGCCACAGAAACATGGAGCCAGGTAGGCAGTGTCTCACCTGCAGCCTGGAGCTTCTCTCACTTCTGCAGGGCTGGAGGGTGATAAGCTGAATCTACACCTGTGTAGGAGACACCTGTCCCTTTTGTGCCCCTCTTATGGGGAGCTCCATCTTTCCCTCCTGTTGTTTCTGTCATTTCTCCTTTTTCACAGGAGAAAATCTCAAAGGGAGCCAAATGACTTGGGACCCCAAACGTTATTTTCAGACTGAGCTAGGTACTGTGATCCTGGTCTCCTTAATCGTGTTGAAAATGCCATAGGGGTGTTCAGGGAACAGGGCTGGTAAGCTTGCAATGGCATTTCAACCACTGCTTCAGCAAAAAATGTTTGAGGATTTCTCCAAGTATTGTGCAGTTAAGCATGTATTTAAGTGTTTTGCTGAAGCAGAGCATGTTTAGCTTTAGAGAATTTAGATTTATTATGTTTCTGTAAGTAAATTACAAAATTTCAGTAATTTCATCTATGTCTCTTCTGGACAGCTTGGGGTGTTTTAAAATAGCCTTAAGGATGTTGGTCTAAAATGTACTGTCTACATGAGCAATGTTTGAGAAAGCTACTGAAACCATAAAGAGAAAATTGATCTAATAGTTTTCTAAAGAGATGGTAACTTGTTGGCAGAAGGTGGTGCTGTTACCTGATATTGAAGCAGATAACTAACTCTCATGTCAGTGAACTTCTGCTAAACAAAGTCCCTGAGTAGAAGAGAATTCTCTTTTTTTTCCCCCAGTCATCGACGTGATACATGAATAGATACAGATGACGTTTCCCAGTTTCTGAGATGTAATAGTCGTCTTAATTAGAAGGTAGATCATCATGCCACATTTCTTCCAACATAAAGTAGAATATCAGGTGAACTTTGTTCTTTAGAGAAGTAAATGCAGCTATATCATGCTTTTAAAATGGAGTGGCTGATTTCACTGAGAAGTACATGTGGACTGGATTTAACAAACGCAAAAAGCAAAAACCGAACAATATCAGGGACAGATGAAAGTTTTAAAAGTTTTTTTCATGAGCAGCATGCTGTCACACTTGATAATATCAGAAGTCATGAGAGAAAATTTGGAAAGTCCAAAGAGAGGTTTTTCTTGGGAAAACCTCTTTTAAGTTCTATTTTGTGCATTGATAACACAGTCGGTATGCTCAAGCAGACAGGTGATGCATGGCAGTGGGTTAGGTGTATGAAGCAATTCACATGTGTAACACATAAATCACTTCTTGGCTCTTCAGAATGATTTCAAGCCTGCAAAAACATCTGACAACTTTTTGCAAAGAAAGGATAAAATGTAACTAGTGATATAATAGATAACAAGTCTCATTTCTGAGCCTTCAGAATATAAAGAGATAATATTTTCAAGCTTTACATTATAATCATAAAAGTTAGAAACTTTTTTGTATTTAATAAAAGATATTATTTTTTTTCACCTAATTCTAATCCTGTGGGATTTATGGCACTGGAGCATCACACAGGTGTAAATAGAAATTGTTATTGCATTGTTTCTCATAAAAGATGTTAGTTGAGGGGTTAGAATTTGTAAAAATTGAATGTTTTACCTATTTCTGGATTAGAATACTCAGAAATTATTGTACTCTTACTCCACTTACAGTTCCTGATGTAGAAAACATTAGAACATCAGAAAGGCTGTTCCTGAAATAGCTCACTGGTAACTAGTGGCAGAAATATCAATGTGTGCCAAAGTGTTTTGATAAATTTTCATAACCAAGAGATTTGGAAAATTTAGATACGCATCCAACTTTTTATCCTGAAGGGAGACCAAACTTCAAACCTTTGAAAAGCTCTTTGCCCATTGCTAATCCTTCAGTAATTTAAGTTCATTTAAAATATAAGCCTCTATAAAAGAGAAAAATACTTCACATATGCTAGGAGAGAAGATTAAACAGTGAAAAAGAAAGTCCAAATAATGAAATAAATCTTCCAGGACTCATGCTATCTGCTAATCTGAATCAGCAAGGAAAGCACTGGTGGATTAGGAAGGGTGAGAAATATTTTTGCTTCTGTTAAATAATATCCCTTTTGTGATGGCAGCTGTAGATACGGGCTTGTGATGCCATAGGTGTCCAGAGCTGGGCAGAGGCCTGAGGGACTGCATGGACTCTGATTTTCAGAGATGAATTTGTACAGTTGCCATGTGCATTTTGGGCCATATTTTCAAAGTTCTGAAAGCTCGTCTTTGATCCTTTTGTTAGAATAGCTGCATGGATGTACAAATAGCCAATAAATATCTGCACTTTGATGGGGTGTGTGTGTGCCTGGCTTTGAAAACCAGGCTTTTAGAGATGAGGCACTAAGGCCATACCTTTGGAGAAGAAAAACAAAACTGGTCAGATGCCATTTAAGATACAATTGAGTCTGAGACTGAAAGGCTCTTGCAGGATTTTCAGACCTTGAGCATGAGGCTTCTTTTTTTTTTCCAATTGGATTTCACGGTTGAAACTTGGTGTAAGAATCCTGAGACTAGGTAGCAAATAGCTTTTTATGGAGATTTGAATTACATTTTACACTTGAAAAGTCAGTCTAAGCAGTGTCCTGGCATTTTGTCTCTGTGCCAGTCTCCTGCTGCTTTCTTCCTGGCCGGAGCAAGCTGCACTTACAAGGCTTTTGAGTGGTGTGCGGCTATGGCGAAGCAGGGTACAGGTGGCTAAATGGAAAGAAAACATTAAAAACTGATGCCACCTTCTCCTTTGAAGCGCTCCTTAAAAACCTTACAGCAAAGAGATGTGGGCTTGCTTACAGCTTTCTGCTGCCAGCTTCTCAGCATGAGGTGTGGTGTCAGTCCAACACCATTTCATTGACTTCAGCTGAAGTCTTCTCAGCTGACAAATATCATATAAAGTCTGTGTCCAGTGATTGTTACTATTCACCTGATCATCATCACATGGGCCACGTCCCTTCTGTATGTGAAAATCCAGCAGCAGTTTTCCATAGCTGATGTTGGTTTTGGAAACACAAGTGGAGGAGGATCTCAGGTAGTCCTGAATGCATCTGCGGTGCCCAGTGCTTACATTGGAATAAATCACTCTGAATTCACTGCAGTTTCCCACAATGTCTGCTGAGAGATGTATCTTTATTGGATTCCATTTTTGTTAATATTTATCTGCTGCAGAGATTAGTAAACTTAACTGCTAGACAGTTTGTGAACTGAAGAGTTCAAAAGGTTGATACTTACTTCCTATTGTTTTGTGACTTTTGATTAATGTCTGGACAAATGGGTGACTTTACTGTAATTTCTCTCAGAGCATGAGTGTATTTCAGGGCCCTAAATGAAAAACTGTAAGCACAGAGTTCCAAACCCTGAATTCTCACTTGTCAATGGGGGGGGCGGGGGGGGGGGGAAATCAGCCTGATGGTGGCACAATCTAGCCCTGTAAATAACAGCTACTCAGGTGAGTTATCCTCGTCCTGTAGAAAGCAGTTATATGTCAGCTATGATCATCTGTTTTCCCATTTTTTTGTGTGAATTGCTGAAAAGCAAACCTTTCCCACAACTAATTGTGTTTGCTAATTACCTGTGAAAAAGCAATTATCTCCAGGTGATGCAATTCTTTGGGAAGGCTTTTTTAATTGGCAAAGATGGGGAAAAAATCTCTTCTATGGATGTTGTTTTCAGAAAAATCTTCCCAAATATTGTACCTGATGTATCACATTAGACACATCAGATTGGGTTGCATCAGCAATGTTGCATTATATCACATCACCAAGGTAATGTGCTGTGAGAGACTTGCAGTGCAACGTGTCAGCTGGAAAATGGGGAAAGACGTGAGTTCCTGAACAAAATGCTTCTTAAGCTTGATGGTATTTTCCCCTCCTCCAACTAAAGAAGTGGCTGCTCATGGCTTGGTGTATTTCTTAAAAGATTCAATTACCTACTGAAGAATTCTAAGCACTTTTTGTTGTTGTTTCCTGGTTCTCCATGGATAATTAACAGGTCTAGAAAGAGAGATATGTTTTGCTATTTGCATTTCCATATCCAGATTACAATATATCTGTTTCCCCAAACTTTCAGTAAACTGAGAAAGCATTTCTTAGGAGGAGGAAAGTTCTTGCCATTTGCATAGCTCTCTGTCCAGTGCCTGATCTTTTTTACCTTAACTCATGCAATACACTTCACGTGAGGAATGCCAAGGGGTGAGTTCTGTACAAGTGAGGTTCAGGGTCACAGTGGTAAGGCTGCAAATAGAGAGAGAAAACACGGCAGCAATGCATGTACACATCAGTCAGAGATGCAATTAGAAGGTGATTTTATAGCGCGTGACTTATGGTGCACATCTTCTACAGGGATTGCACTGAAGTACCTTACTCTGCCTTCTTTCATGAATATGACCTTCTCCGCTGGGGTGATAGCAGGCAGATACTGCAGACTGTCTTGTCTGTTGGAAAGCCATCCTTTAGCGATGTATAGGAAGATAGAATTTGCATCAGCCAAGGTATTTCTCAAATCCCAAGTAAAGGACGACTTGGCTAGCTCAGGAGAGGACGGACAGCACAACGTTCACTGTGGTTACCGAGAGTGACGCGTGCCCAGCCAGCCTCACAAACAAACAGTTGCCATCTGCTCACTGTTCTTTGAAGGCGTTTCTACTCTAATTCAGGTGATGGCAGTTGGGCTTTGACAGAAGACTGAGTTGCGGTCCTTGTTGGGACTCTGAAGAGAGCAGAGAAGGTGGGAATAGGTGCGCTGCAGCTGTGGAGGTAGGGCACATAGAGATGAAAGAGCAGTGCAGGTGAAGGAGATAAACTTACAACTGTTAAGCTCTTTAGGAAAGGAGGAGCTATGAAATCCATTTAAAAGCAAAAATCCAAATAGTTTTAGTATCTTTTCACAATCTGCGTTGTCAGAAATAATGTATAGTATCAGTTTGCTTCCTTTCCTGGTTGATATTTTAAAAAATTGTCCACTATTTTTTATGAGCTACTCAGTGTTGTCTGATATTGAGCCTCCTCTCAGGCATACATTATGCTTCAGTGAAACATCAAAACCAATATGCAGAGAATTTCTGAAGAGGGAAGTGCTATACAATGATGATGAACATATTGTCCTCAAGCTGTGGAGGTTAACAACCCAAAATTGCTTTGGTATTTGTACATACTGAAATAAGAAGAGTTTATATGTTTGCCTTCATTTTAGTGGGCTCTTGTGATTCATTACATTGGCACTTCAGAGTTCAGAATAGTCACTTGTCTCCTGCAAAGCAGCACCCTTAACTGTGTTACTACTTGGTTGCTCATTATTGTCCCAATTCTTTCTTTTTTATTGCTGCACAAATACACTTTGGTTTCACAGTAACTTGACTAATGCTGCTTTCTGTAGCATTCATTGTTGGAAGGATCAGACTTCTGGTGTACTCAGAAAGAAATCAGCTAAGTAAATCTGTAATAGCATTGCTGTTTAAACAATGCCTTGGATCATTAAAACTAAAAAAAAAAAGAAAAAATTGTTTATGTACCTATGGATACCATTTATTTTATGTTCAATAGGGGTTTTTTATAAAATGGCAGCAGTCATGTAGAAAACATTTATTTACCTTTTTGCTTACTTTGATTTAGTCTTTAAGGACAATACAGTCATTTTACAGTCTGTCTTGGGTAAGGGCAAGTGCATAATTGGTATGCCCTAGGAACAGCCCGAGAAATGAATTATGAGTTGAAAGTCTGTAATCTTTCCCTGGCAAGCTACGCTCCTGCTTGCTCTAAGCAGGTATTAATACCATTAAGAATAAAGGTATTAAAAAAGGTGTTCAGGTGCCTAAAGATGCAAATAGACTCACAATGTTTTGGGTTGGTTTTTGGTTTGTTGGTTTGGGGTTTTTTTTAGAAATTAAACATAGGCCACTCACGTTCACTGAAAGCAAGAGGAGCTGCATGCCTGTTGCCTATTCCCCTCCAGCCCTCTGCAAAAAAATGCTATATGCCTCATTGTACCCATAAGTTCCTCCAACAGTTCTACTAACCTGGATCCTATTATTTCACGCAAAGCCCTGGCTCCATACCCAGCCAGTGTCCAGGCAGTGTGAGGCCATCCCATATCAACCACCTGGATGTTTGGGTGTACATACCCACACTAGAGCCAGGCTCCCCACGTACCTGCACTGTGTGAGATGAAATGCATCCTGAAGTGCCTATTTGGTCTCTACTAAGTATATGAGAATTCCTTTGGGGCAAGCTCAGAAACAGATTTTTCTAGTTTGGCAGCCGTGTTTGCTCAGGAGAACCATACTTTAAACAAAGGGGCAACCTTGCCGCTTCTGTCACTTGTTTTCAACAAAATGTTTATTTTCTATCGCCCATCTTATAAATAAGTTATTCACATCAATAAAAGACATTCTTAGTCTTATCTTTTAACCAAATATTAACCTTGCTTTCTCTTTACAAGCTGGTATTAACTCACACTAGCCCTTCTTCCTCACTCAGAACTCCTATCCTAAGCCTTTTCTTTAAACCTGTTGTTAATTCTGCCTTTTATGTCTAAACCTGGTACAGCAGCACAATTAACTGCTTTACTTAACATGCAAAGTTATAAGTGATCTCTGCGATACCGCTGACATTAAGAAGGTAAATGGGGTTAAACTGATTCTCATTACAAGCTGATCTTTATACAGTTTTTGGTTGGTAGAACTGGCAGCAGACATGTATTGCAGAATCAATTTTAAGAGAGTTACAAGAACCATTGCTACATAATGGTGATATCAGGCGAGACTGGAGGAATCCACACAAGTCTTTAATCTCCCTCAAGCCAAGATATTAATTGTGCTTTCTTCTGTAGTTTAAAAGAAATCCCTAATCACACTATCAACATCTCCTTTTGTGCTCTTCATTTCCTCCTGTTTATAGGTATGAATCAGCTTTTCCTCTAGCAAGACTGGGAAGTAGAGAAGTTCAAGCTCTTCAGTTCACAATGAGCAAAAGCTACTTTTCCTACTGCAGTAGGAAGACAGTACCTCAGTTCTTTAGCTCCATAGTCTTAGATTTCTTTGGTGGTGAGTTCATAGAGAAACAGCATGTTCAGATGTTTTGTCAGATCTAGCCAGAAGTGTTCCATGATGAGACAGAGACAAATCACTCAATGGCTTGCGAGTGGAATTAGGGAACCAGTTGGTGACACGTGTTGGTAAGTGACTGAAATGGTGTCTTTCCCCTGCCCAACAAGACACATCTTTTACAAAGTGAAGCAGATAATTCTGTACTTCACTCTGTGAAAAGCAGGAATTTAACACAAGTTTAACAGAAGTAGTAGTGGTCCAGACAGCAGCTGACTAATGCATGACTAAGGTTTCTACAGAAGCTGTAAGGTGAAGGTAATTCTCAATTCTGGCTAGATTTATAAAGGCTGTGATCAGCAGGTATGCCAAAATAGAGCTATGAGTTTCAAAAAGCTTGAGAATAAGGCTGAATTCCAGGGTTCCAGGACAGATACCGTATCTGAGTGAGATTTGTAATAGCAATGCCAAGGACGTGTCAGAAAAAACACTCAAACCACCCACTTCCCTTCAGGAAGATTTCTTCTTTTGAAACTGCAGGCAATAGGTACTCAGGAAAGCACTGCAAGACTCCAGCACACAGAATAGCTGCTGAGGAAGCTGCAAGAAATCACCTTTAGAGAAGCAAGACTGAAACTAGCGCTGAGACATCTCTGGGTGGGGAAAGGAGTGTGAAGAGATTAGAGAAAATGAAAAGTTTCCACCTGGTTTGAAAATATTAATGTGAAGAACCCAGCACAGCAGTGCTTTGTGAGTACCTTCTTTAGCACCCACCCTCTTTTCAGTAGGTTGCTGGAGATTTGCATTGCTAATTTGCTTGCTTTAATGTTCTCCCAGGCTTCCAGGGAAAAAAGGCAGATGTATCCTTTCAGGGCAAGGCAATAAGGTATTTGAGTAATTTTACCTCTGTGTCCTAAACTGTGGACGTACTGGATGTGAAGCCTTGGGGTTCCTCGATAGAAAACACCTAAAACTTAACATTCACTAAAGAGAGCTAGTTTCTAACCACTGTATCTGTGATAAGTAGCACATCAGTAGGAGGGTAAAATAACAATTGCTTTAGGCTTGGAGAAGCTTTTGCGTTACTGCTACTCCAATTATTTCCTTTTTTACACATGTTCAGCAATCTCTCGCCTCTGTAATTACTGCACTGAATGCTGCAGCTATTAGATACAGCCACTAGACTTTTAACAAGCCATCATTACTCGCACTTGCTATCTTGCAATTTAGCAACAATGTCTTTGAGAGCAGTGTAACTTATTTCTCCTTTACTACGAACTTACAAACTTGTGTATGGACACATGTGTGTAAAAGCTGGTTGCAGCCGTAGACTTTGCTAAGGAACAGTGAAGAAGCCGAAGGTAGAGCTGCAGAACGTGGAAGATGATGCACACTATGGTCCCGATTTGTTTGTTCTAGTTAAAAGTTATTTGTACTATCGCTATTGGGCAAATTTTTTCTTTCCTTGAGAAATAGTGGCTGAGGATGCTGTCCCAATAAAACTGAGCCCTGACTTCAGGAAGGTAATTGCCAAATTAGAAAGCATATAGATACCTTAAAGCCTCTGAGGTCTTATGTTGATGTTAGATGTGAGGACAGCTATGTATCAGCTGTCCTTGAACACCTAAAGAAGTGGAGAACGCAGGTTCAGAACATTTGCCTTTTCCCAGCTTTCCCTCTGCTTGGCAATTTCTTTCCTTTGCTCTGTGCTCTTGTAATGGTGCTGAATACTAAAAGGAGGTAATTTGGTGAACACCCGGACAAGCAGGAGCGTGGTGGACCAGGTTACCTGATTAGCTGGTGGATTTTCTGTGCTAACCCCAGGTGGCCAGACAGAGCAGGCATTTAAAAACTCATCCATCTCTTGTCTTACTGTCTTTGAATTTGCATAATTAAAAGTGAATTACTTGCTGTATTTTTAATATATGCAGTGAAAATGCATGAAAAGCTGAAAAATTACAGCAATCCAGTAATTCATGTCATGTCCCATTCAGAATTACAGCTTTCCAGTGCCAGCTCAAACACCGAGGATTCCCTGCCACCATAAAGCTATAATTGCTGAATTAATAACAGCGGGTTTTGGAGAGTGACTGCACAGACTCTCTGACCCAGGTAATAGAAATACTCATGTTAAAGTGAAGTTGATACATGTGACTTAATCTATTTCATATTGGGCTCAAGTAGTGAAGATCATTGCTTTCCTTGCCATAGGATGTTATGAGAACTGCAGCAAGGTGTTACTTTTCAGACTTAGCTTAAGCCAGCTGTGTTGGTTAGCCAACAGGGATTAGAAATTAATTTTTCAGGGACCAGCTAGGCTAGCCTTCCTTCTACCAGAGGACTTGTACCCCAAATCTGCTAGTCTCCTCGGCACTTCTGCGAGGTGGAATTCTCCATCCAGCTGCAAAAGCGTGGAGAACCAGATGTAAAGGGAGATGGTGAAAGGTTTCTGCTAATGTTTCATTACTCTAGAATTTTATTAACAGCAACTAAAAAACCAATCCTTCCCCTCACCTTCCAACTCAGGAACAAATTCTGCAGCTGCTCTTCACAAAACGTGATGCCTTGTGGTCCCCACAGCTATTAGTGCTCATAAGGACTGGGATAAAGTGACTGCTGTGTCTAAACAGAATGATAGGAAGTTAACAAAAATGGCATGATCTGAATGAAAGGTTACTATTATATTTTTTTTTTAAGGGTTACTTCGGTATTGGAGGGAACTGGTAATCCATTTGCCATTACTTTCTCAGGTTGGGACCCTGATGCATTGGTCATTTGAATCTGTGGGACTCTACATTTATTTCAGTAGGTTTTGTGATTCTTGGTCACCACTATAAGCTGATTTAAGTCATTAGAGATCAATTGGCCCATGTGAAAGGATCTGCTTGTACCAAGGAATTGATTTAGTGAACAACTATTCATGTTGCAAAGCTCAACTGCAGCAAAAGCCAGGAGCTATGACCAACCAGGCACCGGACTTCTCCCTTCAGGATAATGTCCTATGCTAGGGATCTCTGCAATAGTCTCATTGAGATTGTATGTACACTGTGGATAAAAAGAACTGGCAGTTTCCAGGGCTGGCAATCTGGTTCCTTTCGTAAGAATTACCATCATTAATTAAAATCTCTTTTTCTGTCTAATTATTTCAGCTCTAATTCTCTTGCAGGTTCATAAATAGTAACATCCTGTTGTCCTGGAAAAAGTTCATTTTTTCTCCTTTTCTTTCTCTTTGTCATTGCCCTCATTCTCTGCCCTCTCATGGCTTAAGGTAATTAAACTTCCAAAGTTTGGTCACCTCTCTGAAATATTTAAACATAATAAAAGAGATTTTCATGTTTCTTTTGCCTGCCAAGCTCCATGAAAGTTCTGAACACAAAGGCTGTGCATTTCTCTTCTGCAAATAACTGCAGAAGAGAGGCCAGGCTCAGGAAGGGATCAGTTCTTTCTACTCTGGCTCACTATTACCCAGACCCTGTGCTACCGAGTTACAGTTCCAAGAGCAAACATTTCAAGCCTTATAGCTTGTAGGCATTGTGAAAGGTATTTAACCTGATCTTTGTAATTGCCTCTTTGCCATTTAACACTAAGATTACAGCATTTACTGTTGGATGTTGTTAATTCCCTCAGTTGAACTTTTGCATCCGGCAGATGATTTTTTGCAGAATATTCCCATGGAAGATACTGAAATTTGTACATGCATGAATGCATATGGGCAGAGTAGCTTGAGCTAACTAACAGTAATGGAGAGGAGAAAAATCTTCACAAAGCCAGGTATGTACAGCACTATTACCCAAAAGAGCTGAATAGAAGACCTGGGTATTTTGAGAAGGAATCAGTCTAAAACTGCAGAAGGAGTTTTAGTGCAGTATAAAAAGGCAGAAGGAGATCCCGCTTTGGGCAACTTGAGGTTGAAGTAGGGAGGAGCCGTCTAGGCTGTCAGCAGGGCAATAATTTTTATCCTTTTGCTATGAAATCTGCCTTTCCTGTGCAGATACTTAGCTTGCTGGCTGATGTTTTCTTGAAATTTCCTTTATTAAGTGTCAAGTTTTGGTACCAGAAAATAGCAAACACAGCTAAAGGTCAAAGTAAATCATGAATGAAATTACACAAACTGATGTACAGTGAAGGATAAAACAGCATGTCAGAGGCTAGTTGACATAAACGCTATCCCTAGATCAGAGGCCATCCGTGCCCGCCCAGAGAAGCCCCTGTGCTGGTACCTCAGAGACGTAGGTCTACCAGCCTTATTGACAAAAGGTTTAGACTACGACCGGGATGCCCGCTAATTTCACCGTTAAAACAGCAAATGGTGCCTGAATCGTCACAAGGATTTAGGGCACTTCACTGAATGCTTTTATTCTGAGAAAAAAAATCCAAATTCTTCTTCTAAAAACATAGCCATCCCAGCGGTGCCAGGTATCTGTGAAGGTCACTCTTCAACAGCAGCTTGGCTGACACCAGCGAACAAGCAGCAGAACAAAGATTGCTGCTCCAGCTGTTTTCTTGCTTGTTAGCTTACACGGTGAGGGAAGACAAAATCAAGGTCTACTGCCCGTCGTAAGCACAGAAGAGAAGTATCATCTATGGGACAACTCGCAGGCTAGGAGGTTCTGTTAGATCTGCCCTTCTGACTCAGCACCACATGCCAGTATTGGATTCTTGCCTTGGTCTAGTGTGCAAAGTCTTTCTTGTTTCCGAAGACAGTCAATACAGTTTCAGCCAAAGCTTGCCATTTATGGTGCATTTACAAGCGAGACTTCACATAGCAGCACTTTTAATGGCTGTTAGGCCCTGAAACAATGGTGTCTATCAAACCAATTGAATTCTGCTTAGAAGCAATTAGTTCTGTGAGCCACAAAGACAACAGGATTTCCAGTCCCCGTGTCCTGCATTTATCTCCGGATAAATGGAGAGCTCATTTGTCTAGTTACCAAGGTGCCTATTTCATAAAATTTGTAGGAATGTTAATACCTTGACTACACACAGATATACATATTCAGAGAGGCTTTGTAATCATGTAAAACTTAAGAAAACATAAAAGGAATAAGTTTTTCCTGGATATTTGCAGTGCTGTGTGTACCAGAAAGGAGTGGCAGAGCTGGAGTGAAGGAAAAATGCATGTCCACAGATCACAAGCAGAAAAGTAGGTATTCTGAAATACTTTGATGGTAACAAGAATGTTGTCTCCTCTCCAATGTCAGGTTTTTTTAAAGCTCAGTAGGCAGCAAAATGAAATGTTTTATGGTTTTATCAAGTGCAGCAAAGTCACTGCTATTATACTTGGAATTTCATGACCTGGTAAACAGATACCTTTGTGCTTAAGGATCTAAGTGTCAGTGGCGTAGAAAACTGATGATTATGCTGCTTCATGAAATAGAAGCTTCTTCATAAGAGATGTATAGTACCTGAAGCAGCATCACTTGATATTTGCCCTTGTGAAGTATGATACTGCGGCCAGTGTTTTTAGTGAGATCAAGAATGAAGAAAACTGGTGGGACAGTTAATCTGGAGATATATTTACATATTTCAGCATGGGCTGTATGAAATATGTATTGTCTTTTCAAATACAGTGATTCAGCACAATGTGCCAGTATTGGATTCCTGCCTCGGTCCATTGTACAAACTTTCTGGTTTCCTAAAGACAGTCAATACAGTTTCAGCCATAGCTTGCCATTTACGGTGCTTTCACAAGAAAGACTTCCTTCTTGGAAGGAACACTTTTAGTGGCTGTTAGGCCCTGAAACAATGGTGTCTAACAAACCAGTTGAAACCTTGAGGTTTTTTGGTGGGTATATTAAACCATCGGCAAGTCCTGTAAATCTGGGGTAGCTATTTCTATAAATTGAGAGAAATCTGGTTGTAGGAGAAGGGACCCCCTGGCTGTGAGTTTCCACAGAAATTTTTTTGATTTCACCAGTGAATGGTAGCTTTATGCTATTCTTGCTGTGTCTTATCTAATGTGTTATTGACGCTATTGCATTTGCTTTCAAACACAGTCATTAGAACATTTAATTTGCAGCAGCTGTAATTTATATTTGTAATTTTGGCTAAGATCAATAAAGGAAACTGAAGAGATTTATAGTCCTAGTTTCAACTAAGATAAATTGAAACAGGCTCTATTTCCCTGAAAAGCTTTATTTAAACAGCATTTTAAAAGAACAAAATGAATTAGATGAGATATTTGCATGCAAGCATGGGTGAATAATCCCTTGTGTCTGGAAAAAATACTGGAGAGTGTGAGCATGGTCGGTGTGTTCATCTTTGAAATACAAATAAACTCCTGGGAAATGTTACCTTAGTGTAGGATCTAATGTGAGTCAAGTAACCATTGCAAAATGTTTCTTAACAGCAGCAGTCAATAAATATCCTTGAGATCTGTTGTATTAATACTTCATAATAAGCCTGTAGCTGCATGTTTTAAGTACTGTTAGGATCAGTCTGAGACTGGAAAGCAAGACCCTGAAAGCACAGCTCTTTCTTATTTTACAGCAATCCTACAACATGGATTGCAGAAATGTGTTAATAATTTTTGAAAAGTCTGTATTCATTTGTGAAATATTCATGTTCCAAGCACTGCCTCATGCATGGGGAAGAGGTGCCTCTCCCATACAGCAATTAGCTGAGGGATTATGCTGGGCAGAAGAGACGTGAGCACAGTCGGGCTAGCTCAGGGCTGTAGTACAATTTCAAGACAAGTCTTAACGGAGGGAAAGAAGAATTGCCTAATGAACCTTTCTCCTCCTGCACAGCAGCAGGACGGGATACTGAATTAGTGCCCCAAAGAGCTGAAGGCTAGGAATGGGGGGATATCATTGCAGTTGGTCCAGAACAGGGCACAGTTTAGCAGCTTGTGGGTGTGCTCAGCCCTTTTGCTCCGAAGCCTTTCTAACATGGTGTCCTTGGGGAAGGGTGCATATTCTTTCTCCACCCTCTGTTGATTTGATTTATGCCTAATCCAGCTGCCTTTTGCCAACGGACTGCTGGTATTGCTGTGCCAGGGCACATGTTACTCTACTCAGCAATGTAGCCAGGCTTTAAATATTTGCTGGTTTGGATAAAGCTCTGCTTCCTCTTGTCATGTGATCGCATGAAAATGGCGGATCTCATACTGAAGGAAAAAATAATTTGTACTCTCCGTAACACGAGGGAGAAAGTTTCACAGTAAGACCTTGACCTCCTGCACCAGGCAGTTGGGTTTTTTGGATAGGTTTTTCAGTATTATGGTGATTTGACTTGGAGTTTTGCCAAACTGCTGCACCCTTTCTGGGTTTCATTCATCTCAGAGCCTACGTCCTGAGCCCCCACTGGTCTCAGAGCTCCTGGATTTGCAGTGATCGTGGACCCACATGAATGTGGGTGGTGTGTGGCGCGGTGAAAGGAAGGGAATGGGAGACCTGTTCCAGCCGGCATATAGCTGATCTTCCTCTGTCATTCTGGAAAGATGCATGTCCAAATGACACTTATGTTCTGCAAGCGTTTATCCCTATGGGGAATAATCCAGGATGGAAATTGGTGTTTCTAATCTGTGCTATTCTTAGATGGCTAAAGCGGGTAGGGGGAGGAGGAGAAAACTCCCCATTTTCTACATTTCAACTTCTCACATCCCATGAAGGTTACAGAGAAAGCAAGAGTATAACCTGACACATCTCTGTGTGCATGCCGCATTTCATGAGGAGGATTCATCTTTGAATGCTAACAGTCAAAGCCAGCTAGATACTGTCCTGGAAGAGACATAATTTCTCCTTTTTGTTATTGTGGCTGGTTGTTTGAAGTAAATTAATTTAATATGGTTTTAACAGGGCAGTGCTGCCATCTCTACAGTACCTTGTAAACAACAATTTTTGCTGTAAGCAGTCAACCAGCATCCTGTGTCTATTCATCAGAGGGGTTGAATGTTACCATTATGATCTCGGACTTAATGTGTCTAACGTCTGAACTGCAACAAATTGCTATATGGGCCACGAGACTGTAAAACCCATAGTTATTTCTATTCTTGTAACTACTATTAATAATAGTTGTATACATGTTAAGACAATTTCTAGATATGCCAACAAGGGATTATGGTGCTGGGGCCAGAACAGAGACAGAAAAGTCTATGGAAGACAGGCCTTCTTCTGAGGACCTTCTCTTGCAAATGGGTAACACAGAAGCAAATGTGTCAAGGGGGAAAAAAAAAAAAAGAGAAGCAAGGAGATGCCCTCAGCATCACATGGTGAATTTAATAGAAGAACTGAGTAGTAGCCTGTAATCCTGCACCACTGCTGGGCTCACATCATTATCCTGTTCATCCAAACAAAGCTATGGCATCCTGAAGCCGCAGATGCTTTGTTTATTGTGTGCAATCAGTTCAAGTTGTCACTTCACCTACACTTTCTATTACCCAGTGTTTTCCTTAGAAACTTCTAACAAAAGATTCAGGTGAAAGATTTCTTGAAAATGAATAGCTATTTGTGAGTCAGTGCATGGTATTGGATTTCACCTGCCGTGGTTTTTGGAAAAGAGAGATTTAGAAGGAACGATAGATAACACAGCCAGATTTAAATGACTGGTAGGTTAGTTTGAGGGCTTGCCAATACCACGTAATGGCCCTGTATCCTGTTGTCAGTCTGCAAGACTTTGCCTTCAAGCTTGCAGGGCTACAGCCCACATGGAGGCAGAATGGTCTGTACTTTTGTCATCACTAATGAGACCGGGGGAGTTGATTTCCTTCCAGAACTTTATGTTTGTATATCCCTAGTATCTGTCCTCTTCTGCTGAATAAATACAGTGTGGGAGTGCAAGGAGGGATGGCTGACTTTTAAAACTGCAATAAGAGAGATCTTCTACTAAGGAGGGTTTACTTCTACTAAGGAGGTCTTCTACTAAGCATCAGCAGAGAAGCTTTTAACCCCCATCCCAGCACAGTCAAAGCATCTGGAGTGTCTTCTCCATTGCATTCGACATCTGATGTTGGGGTAGAGGGATTATGATGACCAAGGAAAACGCCCCCCAATTTAATACTCCCCTAAGATGTGCTGTGTTTTTCTAACCGTTTTCAGGGCTTTTGCTGGTGAGTGAATACATGATGGAACTGAGCTTTGGAGCCCACCGCTTCATTTTGCTGAACACCACTGTCAGGAGTCACAGCTGCAGCCTGGAGTTTGGCAGCTCCCCTGCTTTCATGCACCTTGCCAGTGGGGAGGGTGGGATAGAGAGTGGAGAGACGTCTCCAAGGCTTGGGTCCCTGGGGTGAAGAAATGAAAGAAAGGGATGTTTAAGAGATGTGTGCCATTAAGTCAACGTTTCAAGTTGCTAAATAATAGGCAGCATTGTGAAGCTTCTCCAGGGAGGAGGCTTCTGGTGGTAGCTCTCTCTGTGCCTCCCTGCTGTGAGTCATTGTGAACTCAAGTTCAGAGGAATTGGTACTAAGGAAAAAGCATTGAGATAATAACCTTGAAAAATCAGAAGAGAGAAAGGAAAAAAAGGGAAAGATTTATACACTGAAAAGAGCAGAACTGCCTCACCCTAAAAGCATTCTGTAAATGAACTCCCATGCTTCTCAGCTATATATGCCTTTATCAAAGCCACCATCTTCTAAGGGTGGAGAGATATGTGCATCAAGGTTTAAAGACTTTACATATTGTGTCACACAGCCTAAGCCAGTGCTTGGTATGCTGCCATTTTGCAAGAGAATTCATCAAGGCTATGGAAATGTTTTTAAATCTTATGCTTGCAATTATGAGGAATGGTACTTTGAACTGCCTCCGGAGAAATAGTGTGCTGTGATTTCCTTTTTCTAAGCATGCAGGTCTCTAGTGTTAAGAACACCAACATCTATTCAAGCATGTTTTACCTTTCTAAGAGCCATAGACAATGCCATGGTGTGTGGGAATTCTGTGGTGTTTGCTAGCTGCTGGGCCTTCTTTTCTTGGAGATAAACATACATTGTGTTATTAAGAAGAACCCTTCAAGTTGCTGTTCTGATTTATATTCCCTTCTACACTGTTGCATGCATTTATTGTTTGTTAAAGGCTGACAGCCCTGGAGACCTAAGCTCTTTATTTATCCAGAGTGAAATTCCTCTCTCTGTAGAGGGGATGCCAAAGGCACTAATTGTCAATGACACTGTTGCACACAAAAAATATCCATTCTCTATTTTCCAGACAGAATAATTTTGCCATGTGAAGTAGAACTCCTAAAATGGAAGCTGATTTTGAGAATTTATCTGACAGAGGCAATGGGACTTCAGCTTGAGAACCTTAGACGAGCCCAGGTGAAGGTGAGGGGAAGAAGGGCGGTGCTGTCAGATTTGGGAATTTTTTCCTGTGCCTTACCTACGCTCTAAAGCCAAATGCTCTTTGCGGAGCAATCTCGAGAAATGGGCTGTGCAATCAGAGGTGACCAATAACCTTTAGTTTGTCAGTCGGACCCATATGCTAGCAACAGCGTCCTTGTGGGGTGAGCTCAGAGCAGTTTAAGACAGGAGCTCTGGGCATGCACACACCTCCACATTAGGCATCATCACTATCAGAACGTAGGACTCAAATGTCAAAGATGTTTGATCATTTTTCATTAATCTCAATCAGTTTAAAATTATCTGATATATTCCAACTGAGCTGCTTTAGCTTTCTGCTGTCCTCAGCTCAGTATGGTTTAATAGGCGTACCCAGTATTTGCTGGTCCAGAGATAAATCATGCCTCTTATGCAACAGTCAAAAATGTTGGTGATCCTATTGTTATTATTTTAGGGACACAAAGAGAGAGGGGAGATCTTATAACAGAAAAATACTTTTCTAACCTTGCATGTTGGTTTTAAATGTGGTCCTAACATATGACTGTATCACAACTTGCAAAATACCTTCCAAAAGCATAATTCCTAGAAGCTACCAACTAGTTACAAACAGCCTATAAAGAGTAATATTGAAAGGCATTTTTATTTACTCATTTCCTTCTGTAAAAAGAAGGTGATGCTAGGGGGAAAAACTGAATTTAACAAAAAAGCTGAATTTTGATCTTCTCTTTTACATTCCTTTAACAACTGGTTAAGTAGGCAGCATCCTCCAGCCTTACTCATCTCTGAAATCCCAGAGAGCAGGAAGCTCCCATTTACTCTGAGGAAAGATAGTAGCTTTGGCCCAGTGTTTATTCTAGTATAGTGTTCTACAGGAATGGCTACAGGGCATCTACTTGAGAAACGTGAAAAGCAGATTTATTTTAATTACATCATTTATGTTCATTAAAAAGCCTCCTCAATAGCTAACCTTGGTATTGAATTGTTTTGTATCTCTTCCTAATGCATTCAGACAATGTTTATTTATTTTAATTGACAGAAAGGGTGAATTTATAGCACTGCAATTCACACTTCTAGTGAAAGGAAGAAAACAACATGGAACTCTATTATTTGCTGCAAAAATGAAGTAGGGAAATTCATCAGAGCAAACTGTATATTCCATGTTAATCGTTTCCTTCATCGGGGTCTCTTAATGGGGTTTCTTTTGCAATTACTCTAGGGCATTTGAAGCTGCCCATTGTGAGAACTTGCCAAACAACACTGAAATAAATCCAAATGTTAGAGGAGTTTTTAACAGCATAACCTGTTCACTTCCTTCTCTCTTTGATATTGCTTTTTCTGGAGTGAAAAATACTGAGTTTTCAGAAGATCTCCATTCTCTCTCTTTTTTTGATCAGAACCTTTGTTTCACCATTTCAGCACAGGTTGTGGTTTTGGAATGAATAATCAGACCACTTGTCAGTCCTGAAGAGCCTGTCTGGATCACAAGTAAGAAAGGTGCCCCTGGCTAAGCTGTTGATAATTCTTGCTTAGCCTTTCTATGCTTGGGTCTATGGAAAATAAAGTCTTCAAATAACTATCTAAACAAACAAACAAAAAGTCCTATCACACCCCACCATCCTTCCTATTTTAGGAAGCTTTGATGTGTGAAGGTGATATATATGTCCAAATGATAAGGGGAGACTGGTTTTGTCAGACCCCTCATCAGAGTACCTCCGAGAAGCCTTGTAAGGCTGAAATCAACGCTGCCTCCTCCCACTAAAGGGCAGCAGCTGTCTTCTCATGGCCCTCTTGCTGGTGGACTCCCATGAGCCAGGAGGCAACTGGTTTCTGCCCACTTCCTTCCTAGAAGAAGCCAACCTTACCTTTCGGTGAGTTCATCTCAAGGTGCGCATCACATGTGTGGGACTGGGAGTGGGACATCTTCCTCCTGCTCTGTCCTCAGGGGATGCACAGGCCCTGCCACAACTTCCAGTGGTGGAAAATTCCCCCGAAACCATCAGGTATGCAAGCTCCGTGAGCAAGAGACAGCAGTGTGTAAGCTTTGACTTGTTTCTGTTAAATACCCCCAAATTATGAGATACTTTTTTGAATTCTGTGCTTTCACGGAGTGTGTGGCAAATAGTTAAACGTGGAAGTAAGAGTTTCGAAGTGGCTCTGACCTTTACAAGGAGTGAGCAACCAACTGCAATAAAGTCATAGCAATTTGTGGACTTTCGGGAGGGAGGAGAGGAGCAGAAGGTGTTTCTATGGGGCAGTGAATTACATTAAGGAGTAAAGTGGGATCTGACCACACGACCTACCTGCTCATGGGGAAACAAAACAGTCTGTATTTAAGCTCCGTGTTTTTAAGAAATTGTTCTCTTGTAAGCTGAGTATGAGACCTTTGAAATGACAAGATTTCTTCCTGTGCTATAATAAATAAAGGTAAGTATGATGCTAAGAATTAATAAATGGAGTTTATTTGTCCAGACAATCACCTTCAGTACAGAAATCAAAGGCACTGATGAACTCTGGCCTCATCGTGTGAAGCTTTTATAACGCAGTGATTATTATCAGATCTCAATAACTTCCAGTAATGTGTAAGTAGCATCAACAACAGCTATCACACAATTTCATTGGGCTTTCAGATAAGTATCTAGAAGTAGAACCTGGTTTTAGAGGCATAAAGAATGCAATTACCATTTTAATATCTCTGCACATGGAATAGGAAGATTAATTTTTGTAGGTCTATTTTTGTGATTTTTCACAGGTTGGGAGAGATATGCAAAAAGCTGGCGACAATACGCTAGAAAAAAGTGCTACTGATAGCTAATTAAAGGAGCAAAACTAGATAGCAGAATTATTGGAAAAATCAAAATCTCTTGTACTTTACAATCATACTGTACTTTTGATTGGATTTCCAAAAAGAAAGAGAAGAAATTTTGATATCATTGCCTTTTGTTTCTTAATGAAGTCTAAACCAGCATTTTCAAAGCAAGACTATGTCTCAGAAGTCCAGAGAATAGAAACAAAAATATATTTTTCTTCCCCTTTAGGCTATGTTTATTGTTATAACACTCGTGAGTGTATTTATTGTTGCCTGTCAATTCCTGTGTTCTAATACACAGATATAGTGTGTTTTATGGCTTAATTTCCAGCTCATTCACTGCTTCCTGATGAGGCTTTTAGAGTTGGTCCAACAGAAAATGAACTCAGTTTCTAAACGGTGTGGATATGTGACTACTTTATTGAGATCCAGTTTAAGAAAAGAGGTATAAGCTGGCGAATCTATCAGAGAGCCGGGCTTATTCTGGGGAAAAGCAGTAGTGTTTTGGCACAGAATCAGCAGGAGATTTGCTGTAAGCGGCTGGTGACCTTCTCTTTTCCTTTAAAACTTGATCTGAGCTGAGCATTTGTAGCTGTGCTACATCTGGGGGGCGGAGGGAGGGATGATGTATCATCCACTGTCTGCACAGCAGTGTGCAGCATCATGTCAAAAGCAAGATGGACTTGATAACTCTAATTAGTATTATCTCCCTATATCATGCTGCAAGGGATGTTGCTAAGATGCTGCGTGGGTCGGCAAGGTGGCGAAACAACAAACGGCAATCGGCTAGAAGAATAGAAACCGATCCTTTAAAGGGCATGTTCCTCATTTTTCCTGTGTCTCAAGCATTAGAGATATTGAGCTTCTATTTTAGACTGGAGACAAAGTATGGAAAATCCATGACTTTTAGATCTTGCTACAAATTAATCTATTCACCAGGCAGAAAGTTTTAAAGTGGGTTCAGGCTTGAGGTGTCCTACTGATCTCTGCAAGCAGGAACAAAGTCACAGCGGCTGTACTGTCACATACAGCCCATCACTCCTCTGACAGCTCACTGCAACAGGAACAGATAGGTGGCAAATTTTAATGACCCATTAATATCACTGGCCACATTTATATAAATGCTAGGAGCATTGACGTCTCCTGCAGCATGTTCCTGAGGTGTCTGGGATTTTGTGCCAAAGGTGTTGACATTGCAGGTGTTGCCTGGTATTTTCTGGTTTGGGGGATGTGGGGTGGGAGGGAAGAGGAAGGATGCAAAATAAATATACTTGGGGAACTCTGGAATATTTAGCTGTGTTTGCCTGTACTGGACCTGTCTAGGGGTGATATGAAGTCCATAAACTTCTTGCCACAATAACCTTAAAACTATAGAGTCACCCAACTGAATGAAGTCCTTTAATATATCTGTATGCAAAAAATGTCTGTGATTTTAAACGAACCTTACTCCACTGTCTCTCTTTGAAGGAGTTAGATTTATGGTCACTCCATTGGCATCTGTTTTAATGACAAAAGTATAATTTAATGACATAAAATTAATTTTAGTTAGTAGGAGAAAGTAAGGATTTTTTTCCCTCTATTTTCCTTTTGGTGAAGAGGATAGCACCAGGTTCCCTTTTACCAGCAATAATCACCCATGGTTTGAAAGATAGCATTTCTTAGCACCCTTTTCCTGCTGTTGCTTTTTGCCTAAGCATCGATATTAAATGCTCAAGAAGAAAACTATTTCAACAACCTGCTTTCCAAAATAAGGTGGAGAAAGAAGGGATTTTTTTTCTCCCAAGTATTGCCAAAGACACCGCAGACGCATGATTTCTTTTAAAAACATGTATCTGAGCTTTCCAGAAGTTTATTCCACAGCAGTTGCATCCAGGGGTTGAGACCTCCTGTGAGAGCTGCAGAGAGTCCAGAATTACAAAACACAACGTTTCCGAGAAGGGTTAAGGCCCCGGTTACTCATCCGCCCACGCCTGCATCACCACGCAGATCCCCCCGAGTCCTCTGGCGTAAAATCGGTCGGGAGCCCACTGCCATGCCTTGGCTGTGTCAGCGAGGAGCTTGTTTACAATCTAACCACCGGGATGACTTGTGTGGGATGCTTTCTCCATGAAATGTCCTAACTCTGCGGAGACAACTCTGCCTGTGGGCTGTCATCCTGCCTTGACATCTTAAAGTGTTTTAGTTCTGCTGTCTCACAGTGAATTCCTCTTTCTGCTGGTGCTGTTGACAAGCTGCCTTCTGGACAACTCTGCATCTCCATAAATCTTTTTAGGAGTCAGATTTAGGGGTCGGTAGCAGCTCCCAAGCAGGGCTGACTGCCGCTGGCTCCTTGCAGAGTCCACATTTACCTTGTGCACTGGGGATAGGAGCTGCCACAAGACTACGGGGTGGGGGGGGGGGGGGGTGGGGGGGGCTAACGAGAACTTCTTGTGACTTTGGGCAAATCCCTTGGCAGCCCTCCCTGTCAGCTGGTAAATAGAAATAATACCATCCTCCTGCCTTACAGAGGTTTTCTGATAAATGCCTCTTCCTTTCAGAAAGTATTTGAATTTTACTTAGTCTTATTAATACAATTAGCTAAAGTGGATAGACAAAAGCTGATGGGTATCCCTTGCACGAATATAATTGTGTTTTGGTGATGCTGAGCACTCAGCAGCTCAGCCCAGTCACTTGCATAGAATAAAAAGAGCTGGTCTTAACTGCTTATACCACAGCTAGAAAAACAGATACTGGATATGCACAGGAAGTCTTTACTTTAAAATAAAATAAAATAAAATAGGAAACCTATAAATACAAGAGAAGCATGTCTGTAATTTCTGTTTAATTTAAACAGACCTTTGAAATCCTTCCAATCACTTGCATTGAGAGTTTTAATCATGACGCAGATCATAGTCACTGGGGATTTCCAACTGGCACCTGCCCCGAGGTGATCTCAAAGTCTTCTCCATCTTCTAACCTGTGGTACATGGCTGCGGTACCAATACAGCTGGTGGGAGCTGCAGCTGAAATGCCAGAATTGCTCTGCTATAGAAGTATGCATAGGGGGATCGTCGCTGTATAGCCCTCCATCTACTCTACCCATATGCTTCTAAGATGCATTTGCTTCCATTGTATTTGTGAATCAAGTTGATGGTATTTATAGGGCAGTAGCTAACCAGCTACTCTCTGAAGCATAAGCTGAAGGTAAGCATATGGTAACCTGTAAGTATAAATTTACTGCCCATTTGGCACTAGTCTTACTAGACTGATAGAAAGAGGAAGCGTTGTCTCCCAGAGAAAAAGGACTTGCTTGATTTTGAAGGATGAGGACCAGAAGGAAAGGAATAGATCCTTGTTTCATGTGTGTTTCTTTATGGAAGGGGGAAGTGTTGGCATTCAACAGAAATGTCAGAATTTTATGCCCCAAACTGGTACTTTCTTCAGTTTATTTATTTACTCAAAACAATAGCTATACATCAAAAATACTTTTGGTAGAACTGTGTCTTTGGATACGATCTCAGAGGAGACAGAGGAGATAAAAATGAAAAGTTCTCTTACCAACTGTGTTTTATTTTTTAACTTCATAAGAGGTTGTGCTTTAAAAGAGCTTTGACTATTACTAAAAGAGAAAATGTTTTCATTAAAAAGAAAGAAAATGGGATAGTGACGAAACGCTTAAACTCTTTCAAAATAAAAGATTACTTTCTTTGTGACTGTTTCTGTGGGCCCCTTTCATGCCCATGTCCCCTGGAGATTTCAGCAGAGCGTGAGGCTGGCATGGAGGCTGGGGAAGGGCAGTTTATGCTTGCATCTCGCATCACACGGTGCTGTACTTACTGGGAATCATGTGCGAGTGAGGCTGGCCAGGTTGATCAGAAGAGAAAAGTGCCACATGGCTGAGATAAATAAGCATGGCAGAGCAAATTTTGACAGTTTTGCGAAAGTAATTTGAATTGGACAAACCTTTGATGTCTACAAAGCTAGACTTGATATCCCGGTGGGAGCAGGTTTTCCCATTCTGTGTTCATTTAATAATTTTTTACTCTAGGTTGGGCAGAAATAACACAAAAATGGCTTTTTGACAGATTCATACGCTTGCTTCTGAACTCCTAGGGAATGCAGACATCTAGCCAGACAAAAACCTGAAGAACAAATAACACCAAACTGTGACTCTTATTGCTTGCTTACCTCTTGATTACTTAGGTGTGGGTTTGTGTGGAAAAGGTTCATTTTTGAAAAGTTATTCCAAATGCTTACTCAAGTTGCAACCCATAATAAAGACAACGTATAAAATGAGGGGCAAATCTTCAAATGATGCAAGGGATTTGCTGCATTGAATGTGTGGAGGTTCTGTCTCAGGGAGATGTAAGTGCAACTAATAATTTGTGAGGAAGGTCAACATAGAGGAGGCAGAGTACATTTTTAATTTACACACTTACGTAGTTTGTGGCAGGTGTTGAAACCGGCATCACTGATGAAAGGAAAACACAAAAGAGATGGGAAGATGTCTGGCATTATCAGTTTTAAGTCATGCACTTGAAAATGATACAACGTGAAATGCAGAGACTTAATGTAGAGAATTTCATACTTCAGCAAGAATGCTCCTACCCCTGCTGATAAACTGACATTTGTGGTCAATTACTTGCCAAAGGTAATGGCAGTTTTATAATTAGGCTCCCAGTTAGCAATGCCTTTCTGCTCATGCCTCACCCCATACAGATTTGCAGCGTGGAGGTTTTCAGTTGTGGGTGTGATGTTTGACATGCATTGACCAGAAGTAACCAGAGTAAAGGAAGAACTGGGATTAGTCCAAGTGTGTTTGTTTAGCACTCAGGATTCTTGAATCAAGCTTCCGCTTCAGTGAATTCTTCAGGGTCATGAAGTGTTCATTAGATGAATGGGAATATGTATATTTGCAAGAAGACCTTTGTCACCCTGGGATAAAGCATGACCGTGTTGCCTGGGGACACAACAGGAATAGCCTCATGCCTCCCAGCTCTCCCACTGTGCCGAGAGCGCTCACAGGGAGCAGTGAGAAGCACTGGCAGAGAAATGCTTTTCTCATCATTCAACGTTTTCAGAATTTCAGATATTTTCCTGATAGCAAATGACTTGTGTGGAGTGAAACCTTGCTTTCCAGTGCCACAAAACAGAAATGTGTCAGGAGGTCTTAGCAGAGAGCGTCTGGCTGGCACTCTGGTGCTCCTCTCAGATGTGGAGAGTCAGGAGTGGCAATGTACCATGGAGTTCATCAAGATGACTCTTCCCTCTGGTCACCCTTACAAGTGCTGTTTCCTGCCAGAGTCTCATTCTCAATATCTTCTTCCATGAAAATATGAATAGCTTAGTGAACTTTTCTCCAGGATATTTCTTATTCTGCCCTAATAAGACTCTTTACCCTAGCTAGGGCATTCCATTCACACACAGTGGCAGACCTGTGCTTTGTAATCTGCAGTTGCTGCTGGTAAATAGCTGCTCGGACTTTACTGACCAATATCAGAGATAGGATCTTAAGTGCAGTATCAGACAGTGCCACCTTGATGAAGCTCATGATAAGCTGAAAAAAAAAGGGAAATAGTGAATGATTTCCATTGTTTTCATACCATAGTAGATTTTCAGAAAGACTCAAACAAAATATGCTTCTTTATTTTTTTAATGGTTTGTCAAGTTCTGGCAAAAACATGAGCATGCAGAGATAAATTATTGCAACATTTTCTCTATATTTGCATGTATAGATATACATATAAATGTGTATAAGTGTATTTGTGCACATGCGTGCAAGTATATAGATGTATGTGCATGTGCTTGTGTGGATATATACACATATACATATGTTCATGCATACACCCAAGAAAATAATTTTCCATAACCTTTCTCTTGTTTAACAATAATACTAAAATAGTGGCATTCAACAATCTAAATCCTCAAACGTGTTGAAGAAAGGTAGATTTTAATGGTGTTAAATGAAACATTTAGCACAGAGGGTCTCTCACCTTCAGTGGCACACTGTCGAAATGAAATCCAGTGTTCAGATACAATAATAAAAAGAAGAAAAACAATATTACCTGTTTAAAGAGAATATAAAAATCCAATTAAGTTCTGAATTTTAATTTGCTTGCAAGCATGGGTTTGTTGCTCTGTGAAAAGAATGAAAATGTAAATGACATTTCTGTGTGTTATCTACATAATCCAGAGGCTAGACTATCCTGTCATGTTTATTTTGTCTAGTGATGATAAAACTAAACGGTTTAAACTGAATTTCCTGTAAATGGGCAAATAATCAAAACTGAACATCTTTGTATTCTGATCTTTCATTAATTTACGTATAAATGCTGTTATAAATAGATTCGCTTTTACAAAAGAGAATGAATTTTGCCTGGCATCTGACAGCGGTGACGGGCTTACAGCCCATGAAGTGCTGTGGGTGGAAGAAAGCTGGAGCGGTCACTCACTTCCAAGCTGTGAATTCATCCAAAGACAAGAAGGGAAGCTCTGCAATCAAAAGACTCATATGGCACCGGCCATTGACAGGCAGACGCAGACCGCTGTCCCCAGGCGTCACTACCATCTCCTAACCCCTCTTGTCCTTAAATGCAGTGGATCAGTCATGGCCATTTGCTAAGTCCCGTGCCTTACATGAATCGGTAGCACGCACTGAAGGGTGGCAGAATGAAAAGGTGGTGACCTGGGGGTGCACGCGAGCGCCGCTGTGGTAGGAGGCTGCACGAGTGAATGTGCTTCTGTTCCAGCCATGGCTGGGGCAATAATCTCAGTGCAGTAAACTGCTTCCTATTGCCACTGACAATTCCTGCCTTTCCTTCTTTCCTTAGATTTGCTTTATTTGGACTAAACAACAGAGAAAAACATCTGTACCCGGACTGCAAGTGAATCAGCAATGCAATTTGTATCCACGTAAGTCTGTCACCCACCAGCCTTGCCTAGCAAACGAGTGTCCTAGGGAGGAAGCAATAGCAAAATACACCTCAATCCCACCCTGCTTCCGCAGCCAGCTGTTGTCCAGCTGTGCCACACCCTGTAGCCGTGCTCTTGCCCTCCAAGGAGCATTGCCTCTTCCAAACTAAATCAGCACAACTTCAGATACTGAGAGCTCAGAGGAGCGAGGCAGGCTTGATTCTTTATTTGGGTATTAAATATATTGTTAGGGAAAGATATTTGACCGAATTGGCAATTGGGTAGCACAGAATATACCTATGCAAGTGGTACCTGCAGAGGAGGAGTAGGCAGTATATCCAGGCTGGTGTAAGTCAGGTTACCCTCAGACAGTAACTTTTTGTATGGTCTATAAAGATAATTTAAAACAGGCAAAAGGCAGAATGTCCAAACCCACATTATTTTAACAGACCTTTGCGCCTAATGGTGGGATTAAGGATTCAAACAAAGAAGTCTGTTGGGTATTGAGCAAGACTGGAAATTCTTGGTGTCTGCTTTTTAAATACCAGTCTCTGTAATGGTGGGTGCCCAGTCTGAAGAGTATCCAGCCCTCCAGTGTCTGGGAAATCTGCTCTTTCTGAAACAGAGAAGCTGTTTACACAATCTCCAGGTTTTCATAGTAGATCCAGAAGAAATTATTAAATTGTTCACGTGACCTAAAATTGTACAGAAAACAGGGCAGTAAAACTACCAGATCAGCCCGTTGATAGGAAGCAGCTTTATCTGGTTTTCCACTTTTTTACAAGCTATACGTACTGCTCCTGGCCTTTAATCTCACTACAGATTTTGACACCTTTGAACTTTCACTACATTGCAGCATTACAGCGGGCATGGGAACAGCATCACCTGAACCCAGATTCTTCCACACTTCACAAAGTTATGTACCCTGTTCTGCATTTCTCCAGGTTCAGAAAGGTGGCAGCTCTTATGTCTCTTCATGTCCTGTAAAGTAATTAAAGGACAGCCAGGTAAGTTTTAGGTAGAAGTAAAACCTAAACTTGTCATTATTTTTCTGTATCCAGGATTATTTTTATATTATTTATATTATCACTACTGTGGTCCTACAGCATGTCTCTTGTTCCAGGTCACGTTGCCTGTGAAAATGAAGAGAATGAATTATAAGCATGTGCAGAGATGTATGTAATACAAAACACATTTAACATGGCAAAGCTAACGCTGCATGATTTTTATCCTTGTTTCATTTAAAGCCTCAAAAACAATCTCAGGGCCTTATCTCAGTTTCTCACAGGCAATTTGTTATGCAAGAAATATCACCTTCAGTGTCTTATATGAAACCACCAGGTGTTGTTCAGCTCTTTCACATTAACCTCCTTCATGCCTCTTCAGAGATGGCCCAGTGTCTGTCTCAAGGCAGCATACGAAAATTAGCCTCACATGTTTATAAACATACTATAAATCTGTTTTCATATTCATAAAAATAAATTACAAAAAGTCTGAAAAGCTGTGATGATGCAGATACAATTTCCCCCAATACTTCAGTGCTTTTGTTTCCTGCACACGCTCCTCTCCCTCAGAGCAGTGCATCGCAGCAAACCCGAACTGGCGCAGTCAGTAAGCAAAGCCGCTTTGCAAGCACTTCCCTGCCGTTTGTGCTGCTGGAATTTAAGGACTTGATCGTGCCCTCATTTTAAAAGCCAAACACTAAATTCAATCAGCAAAAGATTAAGCAGTGCCCGTGCTTTCTGATACCGCTAAAAAAAAATTCATCGCATATGAGTTATTTGTGTTTGAATATTGAATCCCAAAGGGGTGGTAGCTATTTTTTGTAATTCTGTGGAGATGGAGTAAATGGTTATGAATAGCACGGTGGTAGAACAGGATTGATTACTAAGCTCCATTCCGTTCAAACCACTTCAGTTTGCCAAAAGGTCTTGCAGCGGGACTTGTCCACGTACCCTGTTATTTTTAAGCCCAAACTCAAATACCGCACAGAGACGGGAAGGTCTGGAAGGATTTCAGAAGAGCTGTTTGCTGCGTACTGCCTCACATACTGTTTTCGCTACAGCGAGTGCAAGTCCCTCTCCACTATTTGTGACACAGTTTGTACAAATGGCATCTCATCCTGAGCGCTTGCTCTGCAATCTTAATGGTCCTTTCCAAGAAAGAGCTCTAATAGTTCATTGAAATTGCATTTAGTCTGCAGGCCCCCCGGAGCTATTATGAATGCAATTAACGTCTGCAGATCAGGACAAAAATGCGAAGGACCCTGCTGTATTGACTTAATATATCATAATGGCTCGGTCTGGGCCTTGGACGGGCTGTTACTCATCCAAGAGGTTTGGTGCACGCCACAGTTGCACAGCGCAGCTTTTGGCATGACCCGAGGTCCTGCACGAAGGACAGGCTTGCAATGTGCCTGCTAAAACAGAAATGGGAGATCGACCCCAGCTAACGGTACTGGAAACTGCGGCTCCGTTTCCCCATAAGTCTTTGTGGGCGAGTGGTTTCAAAAGCCAAACGGGAGCTCCGCGGGCAAAACCAGCTCGTGGCGCATTGCTGGCTCTGTTCGTTTGTTGGCCCTGGCTCACCCATTCCTTGCTGGGTCCTGGGTCCCCCTCGCTGCCCACAGGGACAGAGATTTCTGTTGCTTGTACGTATAGGTACAGATGCCGTACAGAAGGCGAAGACCCCAGGGTGAGGCAGGCCTTCTGGCATCTCAAGCCTCCTGCTGGTACGGGCCCAGGCTAGTTGTCCGGGACCTCTATTTAATAACTGGGCACCTCTGGTGTGCTTTGTCCTGACCTCGGAGCCTTGAGACCTGCAGCCGAGATGGACGTTCCACTGCTGATGGAGGAGCCGTTTCACCATCATGTGTTTTGATTTCATGCTGGCCAGTAAATGGAGGGCACTTCACGAATTGTAATTATTTTCAACCAGTGAAGCCTGATTTCAATCAAGTATTTTCCTGATTTTACACAATGGACACTAAAGCAAATAGATAAGCAAATCTATGTTTTGTCTTACCGAATCTCTCAAGTGCCTGAGGCAGTTTCAGGTCCAGTGGCTGAAGTTAAGCTAAATTAAGCACTGTTGAAATGCGGAGTAGGCAGGGAACAGCTTCCCTTCTGAAGTCCTGGCAGTGCAACTGGCTGTGCGATGGGAAATCCTTTTAAATGTCAGAGAAACTGTTTGCTTTGAAATCTCCATCATCTGTGTTATCTGTTCTTTTAACCTATCTATCCATTCATTCAGCACGGCAGTTTCAGTGGCACACTACCTCCTCCCAGTCCAGTTCAGGTGTCAGCTTTTAAATATCAGCTTCTGAGGTCTGCTATTTTTTTAGCTGCTTTTTTTTAAAAAAAATGAAACCGGGGTTAGGTTCACGTAAACTGCAATGTGTTCATATATAGTACAAGAACAAGGAAAATAAGAGAAGCTCATTCAGTGAATTGTCTTTTACAAATGACCTGCCTCTAATCACAGTGCTGCTTTTGATAAGAAAATATAGAGGTAACTGAAATTTTTATACAGCTGCACTTCAAAGAAAAATGAAGCAATCTGAGGTCTTTGGTGCTCTTCAGATTTGCACCATTTCAGGACTAAGTGCTATTAACATCTGTTATAATTCTGTTTTATTTGTTCTTAGAGAAGAAATCTTTTCCACGTAAGTATATGCTTTTTTTTAAATGCCACTTCAATGTATTTTCATTTTAATTATATCATTCTACTATTTCAGCAGAACTTCTGGAATTTATTTCAAAAGAGTCAGGTAACTCCCTGATCCTAACGTACCTAAAAATACATTTGTAACATTCAGCTCAACAATGTGCAACTTCAATCCTAGCATTAAGGTCACCTGTCTCAGAGCTCAGCACACCCCTAAACGAGTGCAAGCTTACAGTTTTATCTTTTGTGAAGAACCCTTATTTTTCTTTACCAAATACAGACTAAGAGAGGCAGGCTTCCCACAGAAGTTGTGATCAGAAATGGATGCGTCAGCTGTTATCTCCAAACTTGCACGGTTGTAATCACAACTGCTTGTATGTGCCAGAAGAAATTGGAATATTTACAGCTTTTCAGTGCAGCCAGAAGGAAACAATTACAAGTGAAATACAAACATACAGTCACATACACAAATATATGGGAAAAGCACAAATACGTGCACAGACATGCACGTTCACGCTCATAGATAAACAGGATGCCAACAGGAACAAACAGAAAATGTGTTTGCAAGTAGAAAACATTACCAAAGAAGCAGAATATAAAACCGTATAGAAGCAGAGGACAAGGCAAGTGTCTCAGGAGCAGAAGTCATGGCAGCAGCTTTTGCGTTCCAGGACTGAGGGCGGGTATGTGAAGGTGAGCCCACTCAAACAGTTCTGGCTCTGGGCTGGGAGGAAGCTGTATTTATCCCGTGGGCATTGCAGTCTCTTTCACTGAGATGGGTCAACCCAGGAAGAAGGTTTTGTGTTGATGGAGAAACACTCCACAGTATTTCTGAAGTCTAGTAGGAACAAGCTACTCAGAAATCCTACTATGTTCAATTAAATTGATGCTGCAAGCAGGATGAATGGGTCTAAATGGAGACAAAATTTTGCCTTCTAAGGGTATGATAGCAGGTGTGGGGGTGGTCTCCAGATTTTGGGACTCCCTGCCACCATCCTTTCTGCAAGTTCACATATCCCCTTCTCTCTTCTTATTCCTAAAATTGCACTAGCGAGTGCATCATCACATGGCCTGACCAAGTCATATTCCTTCATGAGCACAGTAAATACCTGCATTTCTTCTGACAATGCAGATAGATAGTCTGAATTGTTTAGCTCTACTCCTGCTAGGTTTTCTTTGTCTACGTGTTTTTTGGGAAATCAATGCTCAAATGAGCTACCTGTGTATCTCTGACTTATACGCAGTTCCAGCTGAACAGCACTAGGTTTCTAGCAGAAGGATTGAAAGAACAAAGAAAAAGGTTCATTTAATTTACCTGGAGGGATAGTTCATTTTTCAAATAGAGACAATTTGAAAAGCACAAAGCACTATGCCAATATCTTAGTCACTCTGAAAAATAAAATTAAGTCTTTCTCAGTAGGAAAATAAATGTCAATGCTATGTACATTTGCATCCAGCAGCAATTCTGCAGCTAATTTCATAGTAATTGATATGCTGCTATATTGCTTTATTATGAGTGTTGAAGAATTAAACATTCAGGTCCAGGCCAGACTTGGCCTAACACCAAAGTGGTCTTTTGCCACGTACCTAGCAGGCTGACCAGTACACAACAATAATCAGCTGGCACAGAGCTTAAACGTTGATGTCTACTGGTGGCCTGAATACAGTTCAGAATATTATGGGCCAGAAATACTAACTTACACAGGGCTGCTTAATGAAACCCAGAACTGACCTGGACAATACGAAACCATACAACAGCTTAGAAAAGAAGCTGCCCTCCAACCAAGTAGCTGATTAATGAAGGTTTCTATGCGTAGGGTATTCAAACCAATGTCTTTTTTTGAGTGATGCTGATAAGCATCTTCATTATGTATGAAAGTGACTGTGAGAGTAACTTTGTGAGAAAGATGTACAGTGGGTTATGTATCTATTAGAAGGACATGTCTAGGTAGGCTTCATTTAGACATATGTGATAACTTCTTTTTAAATGCAGAACTAAAACATCAGCTGGGATACAGCAGATTATTTGCATTGTCTGTCCTAATACACATCCACTGAACACTGCTGTTGCTGTGCTGCAAGGATGCACAGTAGGCAGTACAGTTGTGGCCGCAGCTCCAGGAATGACTCTCTCTAAAATGAACAAACAACAGTACTACTGGCATGACTCAAAAGAAATTACGGATACCAAAAATGCAACAGGAGAAGAGAAGAGTGTTTGCTGTTCTGGATAACCCCTATTCAGATATATGTACATTTAAACCAACAGCTGCTTATTATAATGACTCCTTCATGTATAGAAACTCCCTGCCCTGCACAGACTTTCCCAAAATGGTGCTTTTGGGTGCTGCTGCTGTAGCAGCTGTTCAGAACATACCTTGTATGTGCACTGCTCCTTCAGTGGTCCTTTACTGGTGTGCTCTGTACCTGTTACCTGCTTGTGCAATTGCAATCTGCGTTTGTAGTATTTGCTCTGTCCACTGATGGCTCCTGCAAGGCAATTCACTTGTTTATTCCTGCTCGTACTGCTGGGAATGAGGACTAATTGCTATCAGAGGATCTCGTTACTCTTTCTATAGCACATCAGCTGGACATCCCAGACTCCATTACCTAGCGAAACCGCCTGCTGATGAACTAATCCTTTTATGTTAACAAGATGGCTTCATAGCAACACTCCTACTGCAATTACAGTGACAGGCTTGGCATGTTTTTAATGTTGGGATCGAAACAGCACTGGGCCACTTGCCGAAGTCTTTGCTCAAGTAAGCACAAAGTGAAGGACAGCGAGGTATTTTCCTTGCAGGACGGAGAAAGACACAGGAAAGCAGACGCGTGCTTTGGGCACAGGAGGCTGCTTGGCTCCAGCTGGGCTCGGCGGAGGGGGTTTGCCAGACGCCACTCAAAGCATTTCCACTTGGTTCCTGCTCTGAACTGACCCTGGGAGGAGGGTCTTTCTCCCCCCCGCCCCCGGAATCTAGGTGAGGCTTCGATGCTCCAAAGCCTTTGGAAACCTTCCTTGTGATCTCTGGCTTTGGCAACAGGGACTTTGTAGCTAAAAAATTACATCCATGGAGCCCTCCCTGAAACCTCGACCACCATAAGGATGGCCCACGGGGTTTTGTTTCACTTGAAATGTGCTCTTCGCCAATTCACGTAGTTTCCCTTTGACTTAGCAGATCCTCTTCAGCTTTCTGCAGCAAGCAGGTGTTTCTCCATATTTCCAGTCTGTGAACTTAAAGAAATTTTAAAATAATTTGTCATTTTATAAATAAGTTATACATGCTGTCACCACAAATCTGTCACCATGCAGACAGGTGCAAACATGCGCAGTATGCAGAGAAAGACACCGACACCGAGATCAGAATAAAGGCTGTCTAAAAGCAATTACATTTCCAGGTATTAGGCAAACACAATTATTTAAATTGCTAGTCAAAAACAGTTGATAAAATAGATAATTAAAAGAGATTGACCTGAAAGCTGATTTTAAATTATTCTGTAATGTGCACATAACTCATATAATTGCGCTCTCCTGACCCAGCCTCCATTAAAAGGAAATTTCACCAAGGAAAAAAAATTATATATGCAGCACACGGTGATTAAAATAAGTACATATTCTCTCGAATGCTGGAAATTATGTGAGAAACTGTATTAAAAAGTGGGAATGAATTAGCCCTGCATTGCAAACTGTAGTGTGGTCTGTCATTTTAATAAATCACACTCAAGAGGCATTGAAATAGAAAGTATGACAATGCTCTAGACCACAGAAATAGTAGATGACCTATCGTATATAGATATATAAAAATTAAGCTGAAAGAAGACTAAGCAGGATCATAAAAGCATAGAATCATAGAATTATTTAGGTTGGAAAAGACACTTAAGATGCTAGAGTCCAACCATAAACCTAACACTGCCAAGTCCACCACTAAACCATGTCCCTAAATGCCACATCTACACGTCTTAAATACCTCCAGGGATGGTGACTCTGCCACTTCCCCCCTGGGCAGCCTGTTCCAATGCTTGACAACCCTTTCGGTGAAGAATTTTTTCCTAACATCCAATCCAAACTTCCCCTGGCACAACTTGAGGTAATTTCCTCTTGTCCTATTGCTTGTTACTTGGGAGGAGACACGCACCTCACTACAACCCCCTTTCAGGTAGGTGTAGAGAGCGATCAGGTCTCCCCTCAGCCTCCTTTTCTCCAGGCTAAACAACCCCAGTTCCCTCAGCCGCTCCTCGTAAGACTTGTGCTCCGGACCCTTCACCAACTCGGTTGCCCTTCTCTGGACACGCTCCAGCCCCTCAAGGTCTTTCCTGCAGTGAGGGGCCCAAAACTGAACACAGGACTCGAGGTGCAGCCTCACCAGCGCCCAGTACAGGGGACAATCACTGCCCTGGTCCCGCCAACCACGCTATTTCTGATAGAGGCCAGGATGCCGTTGGTCTTCTTGGCCACCTGGACACACTGCTGGCTCATATCCAGCCGGCTGTCAGCCAACACCCCCAGGTCCTTTTCAGCCGGGCAGCTTTCCAGCCACTCTTCCCCAAGCCTGTAGCGCTGTGTGGGGTTGTTGTGACCCAAGTGCAGGACCCGGCACTTGGTCTTGTTGAACCTCATACAATTGGCCTTGGCCCATCGATCCAGCCTGTCCAAGATAATGTAGATGCTGATAGTGGGGAAGTTTGGGTTTCTTATTCAGATTACAGCGGCTCCTAAATAACGATGGGGGTCCTATCATGCTATAAGCACATATCTCAAGAGACAGAAGCTGCTGTGGAGAGGTTGCATTTACACTAGACTAGACAGAAAAGAGGCAAAGAGAAGAGGAGCAAGAATTGCTGCACAGGCAGATTAAAGGCCAGATTTCCAAATATATTTAGTGCATCTTGATGAGGGAGATGGAAACTTTGGAGAAGTCTCAGATGCCTTTTGTGACCTGCAGAGTCTGACAGAAAGATGAAAAGCAAATGTAGAGACCTGAGGCCAAATTCGTGTCCTTACCACTGGGAGGCTGGTGGAGGTGTGGTCACCTCACTTAGCTGGACACATCTGACATCACTAGTAATTCCTGGAGAAGAAAAACAGCTCTTTGGCTTGCTTTGGAGTTGGCACCCCTCTCTGCTTCTGTGGCATGCGAATGGCTCACAAATACGGTTTGTTTGTGCAATGCTCTCATGAAAGAAGGAAATCTCACAGTGCCTCTATTGTGAGATGTTGCTTCTGAGTTAGCTTTTAATGGCTTGATGCTCAGCTGGAGTAAAGAATCTTAACTGTTGAGACAGTGAAACTATGGCAGTTTATACCCAGTTCTATTGCTCCTGATCTGCTTGGTCACGGTTGATGCCTTCAGTACCTATGCCCAAATATATGCATTGGCAACACCATCAAATAAAAATTAAATGAATTTTGACCTATGGCTGTCCATACATAGGCAATTCAGAGAAGCTGGTTGACGAGATGGATAGCACCAAAGGACATTTTTTGAAGAAAATCTTGTAAGACTCCAGTTTTAGTAACGTGTACCTCTGCCAGTCTCATTGTAGAAACATGAGAGCACCCGCTTTCAATTTAAAGTGCTCTCCTCCACACGTAGTACTTCTCTGAACCTGTCACTTCTCAGGAGGCTCTTTCTCAGGCAGTCTGCATTTTAAATCAAGCAGTTATGACAGTTTTCACTGCAGAAGGGGACAAATTAGTGAAAGCAGCATATATAGAAACTTGGTTACGATAACTGCTAAACAACAGTAACCATGGTTCCTGAGAAATAACTAACTGGCTCAGATTTTTGCAGTGACCATCCATAGAAAAAAGAAAGTCATGCAGGACTAAAACAGCCCACGAGCTTTTGTGCCTAAAGTAATGAGTTACAAAATGGCGCAGACTGAGATCATTAATCCTGGATTTATTGACAAGTTTGAAAGCCCTGGGTAGACCTTCGTTAGAAATTCAGCTGAGAGAGCAATCTGCTCCTGTGTCTATAATATTTTTGAAGCCCTCTACAATTTTAGATATGTTTGTTTTCCCATGATGTCTTTGAGACAGAGTGATGTGGGTAGTCCATTTTTGTGGATGTGATGTTGAAGCTCAGAGGTAGATATGCTGAATTATGGCTTGAAGCCAAATTTTCACTACCTCACCTGCACGTCCCTTCTTCCCTCTTTGCAGAAGACTGGACTTGCAGACTGGACACTGCTAATTTCATATTACAGGTTTTTTACATGAGTTCAGGTGCAGTCTGTGACTTATCGGGCAGCAGTAGAGTGGAGTGGTTAGGAAGGAGCTATTTTACTAATCTGCTTTCAGAGTTCAATTTTCACATCTGAGTCTTATGATAGGAGATCAAAGTCCCTCATTAGGGGAGTGAATCCAATATTTAATACACTTAATGCCCACTTTATATACTCACAAGATAGCCTGGTTTCCGCATAAAACAGCACCCAAGCTCCCTTTGACACTTAATGAAGGGACAGAATGAATGTTTTTAAGACCTCATTTTCTATGCTGTTACATGGTGGTGAAGCAGGACTGACTTCAGTAGTTACACTGTCATACAATCAGCCTGTCAAAAGCAGGATCAATCTCCTATGCTTTACATGAGGGGATACAGGAGTATCCTTATTAATGCATCTGTCTTTCAAATACCACCCTGTGATATCCTGCACTATCATCTTTGAAACATCCTGGACTTGGGGAATGTCAAAACTTAGGATATGAGCCCACACTATTATTCTGTAAGTTGTATTGGAACTGATTAACCTATCAATCTCTATTATGCGGCTACTGGAAACAAGACACATACTTCTCCTGGAGATTTACCTGGAGTGAGATCAAAAGGAAACTGCTTTCTCCCTTCGCTGCGTGAAGGTTCAAAATTTGTTTTGACTAGTGACGCTAAAAATAAATAAATATATGGACTGACCTGAATAACTTGAGCAATTCCCTTGTGATTAAGGCGGGAAGTGTTTGAAACATGAAAAGTTGCACCCGTGTTCAAATGAGAGAGGTCCTAGTTAATTATTTAGAGCAGCCGAAAGCTCATCAAAAATTTAACCAAGATTTATTTCTCTGTGATTGTGCAGGCACCACAATGTGCAGAAATGGAGGCTTTCACTCTGTTAAATGAAATTCTTGAGTTTTCACCCCCTCAGCTTGCCAGTGCTGGCTCAGTGGGGCAACGCATCCTTTTCTCCCAGCTCCTCTCTTCCCCAAGCACAAAGGCAGAAAACTGCCTTTGACTGTTGATGATGCATATTAGTAAGGTGGATTTAAATAGCATACCTAGGCAAATAAATAGCTTACAGCATTTGAACTACTGCTGTGGGGGAGTTGCATGGGCCGGCAGCAGACTGTAGCTGCGGCTTTTCAAGGCTACAACCATTCGCCCCTGGTAGACGATGTCAAATACAAGCCAGTCTGCATCTCTGGGGTGGTGTGACTATGAGCCCTGGACCTGGCAGGGCTTAAGGAAGGGAAGGGAAAGCACGGACTGCCTTCCCGGTGCCCTGTAGAGCAGTTAGTGTCCGTATTCCCTCCCCATGTAGCGCTGGCAGGAATTTAAACATTCCTGGTGAAGGTGAGGAGAGGATTTTACAGGCCCAGAGGTGAGGATAGTTCCTTGGTTTTCCATCCACCCATCATACTGGGATAGGTGCTGCACTGCATGGCATCTCTTCTTCACTCCGTTTCTCTTCTTAGGACTGTATTTTTTTGGTTTCTTCCATTGACCCTCAGTTCCCAGACTGCGAAGTCACAGCTCTGGAGCGTACAGACTATTTAAAGCTCCCCAGTGCCTGAAGCTTCCCTGGCCAGTGTGAGCATAGCCGCAGGACTGGTTTTGCAGACAGGCCCCTTGCCGTCGCTGGTTAGCAGCAGGTACCCACAGCCCTTAAGTCTGTGCTCCCTTAAATAACCGGTGCTGCAAACTGGGAGTTGTTTTTAAGCAATTTAGTTCAGATATCACCAATTTTGTGCACACTGGCTCAGAGCTAGGTCTGGGCCATTGCCCTTTTCTTTGAAGTCCATTGCATTTGTGATTTTCTTTGATCATTGCCGTGGAAATGACTGAAATGTTTTTCTCATAGGTTTGTATGCACACAGGCATAAAAGAGGGCTGAGAACTTTAGTAAAGGTGAAATATCTGACCTTATCTTGACTTGGTTAGGATTAAAGTAATATTGAATAGGACAAAATTATGTTCTAACTACCTTGAGAGACTAATGAGGAGGGAACAATATTATTCCACTACTGCTAGCAAGATACTGAATACATTAAATGGCTGTGCAAGAGCTTTGCCAGTAAGCCTAGTGATTGTGCAGGAATCTAAAAAAGCCAGACAGGACCTTAGGATTTCTAAGGCATCTTCTTCTTTCACTGAGTTTCCAATGGTGCCACTTTTGATACCTAATATCTCAAAAGGGACAAAAGGTCACTGGAAAAGAAAAAAAAAGAATCCATGCTTTTCCCACCATCTCTGAGCAGAAAGGTCACAAAAAAGGGGAAACTGGCTTTTCTGGAGAAGCCCTGGCCTTTCTGCAGTCTCCCTGATTTCTGCAGCTTCCCAGAACTGCTTGTGCACTGAGCCACAAGAGGGAAAGAAACAAGTCTCTGCCCCATGTTCCTGTGTTGGCTCGGCTGATTTCTTAATCTACACGGCTTCATTATAAAAACTTACTTAGGAAACAGATCTCTGTGTCATTGCATACAGTTCCTGCAAAGGCCATTCAAAGTTTAGAGGTGATCAACCAGGGGAACAATGCTAGGAATAATGCGGAAAGTGCTGAGGAATAAAATAATGGCATTTCTTAATTTTGGTTATAGCACTCTGTGGTGTACCAGCTTGCAAACCCCACTTGTGATCATCTTCTCTGAAAAAGGCTACAAGGGAACAAGAAAGGATGGAGAGCAGGAAAACAAGGGGTGTCTGGAAGGAAGAAATGTTCAGTACGAGGTGAGCTGAACAAACATCAGACCCGTTGGGTATCCTACTGGGCTTTCAAATCATGAATGATATGGAGAACAGAAACAGGGGACAATTATTCATCCTTCCTCACAATACATTAAATAACTTTTTACACTGAAAAGATTTTTGGTGAATAGCTAAAATAACCCCCCAAAATCAAGCTGAATATTTTAATGCTTTGTAAGTGGTAATCAGGGAAAGACAGTGTACAAGGCTTGCATTTTCATTTGAAGTATTACTGTATATTTTGATTCGTTTGGCTCAGTTCATGATATAATGGAGCATAACTGATGTAACTTGGCTTGATGTGTCTCCTTGTTACACACACTGGAACAATATCTGCAGAAACATTTGAAATTACACATTTTTTTCAGACATCTATTTTAAGGATCAGTAACTACAAACAAGCAGAGCACTTAGGCATATTTTAAAGGCTTATTTCCTGCAATCATGCATGGGTCATGGCTTAATCCTCATCAGAAAGCACACAGTTTGGTATCCTGATTACTGTAGGGGACAGTGAAGGAAGGACATAGACAGAAAAGGAAAATTATCAGAGTTTTCAAAAAGAGCCCAGAGATTTTGCACCCAACTAGTAAATCTTTGATGCTAATTTAGAAGAGAGCTGATTTTTTAAAATTCTAAAGAAGGGACCCCAAGAGGCAAAACAAAGTTGATGATTCAAAAGATCTGTTAGGAGAATTCATGTCACTGCTCGGCACTGTGCGTCTGTGGGTGACACAAAGGACAGGCTTTGGAAAAATCAGCTGTCCTGACAGGGAACAGACAGCCTAATGGGAGGAGCAGCTAAATCCAATATTTCTTACTGAGTTACTGATTTTCTTAGTACTCTGTAATAAGGTTTTTAGCAGAAAGGCAGGCCTATGAATTATTTTTGAGTGAGGAGTAGGGTGGCTTTGCTTGGCCATATGCACAGCTACTGTCAAACGAGATGGGGTGGCAAAAGAATCCTGGTGTTTTACTTGAGAGAGGTAGAAATACACAGCTTTCTGCAACAGATAAGAGCTGGATTCTGGGCCATTTTGAATAAGTTAAGCAAATAATTACCTATGAATAAATTTCTTGGGAAGAAAAATGCTAAATATATTTATTAATATATACCATATGTTTTTTTGCAACTTCTTAACAGAAGGCTCATAAAAATACACAGCTACATTCAAGAATTCCCCAGTCACACACATTTTCTGCTTATACACTCACCACTTAATAGACAGAATACTCATTTAGTGGATATTTTAAAAACTTACAACCATCCCTTCAAGGGCTGTGAACATATAGTAGAAGTCTGTTTATTCCTTTCAATCACACCTAGATGAAGTGTCAAACATCCAAATTTCTTAAGTAATTTAATTTAAGAAATCTGGATATTTGACAGTTGAACAGGAGGTTTTCGTATTTTAAAAAATGAGGAAGGGAATTTCCTGTGGAACTCAGTTTCCTTTACTTTCACACATCATTGAATGAAATGCATATATTTCTGAAGTATAGGACTTTTGAAGATATTTATTACAAATTATTGTTATTCTTGTTTTTAAGAATTCTTCCAAATGTCCCAAGACTGGTGCACATGCTCATTATTGGAAGTGCTCCCCTGCCTCTTCATACCTTTCTGTTTAAAGGTTTTGCCAACTGATGTCGCTTACAGGCTGCTCTTATTTGTGCTAGGAGAGTGACTCTGAACTGCTCAGGCAAAAAATAAAGGGAGCACAAACCATGCCAGTATTCCCTTTTGTTCTCACCCTTTATACTCCAGTCATTGTCCATTATCTCCTCAGAGACTCCTCCAGAAATTGGGTTATAGTTGTCCTCCCCCTTCACATTTTTTCCTGATGCCTGGTAATGTCCAGAGCAATACCCAGGCGTTTCAGCCGCACAGGCATAGGCTCTGGCTAATTGGCTCTCGTTCAGATATATGAAGTGTGGCAAGCAGAGGCAGGATTTTAAGGTCTATTTAATCAGCCCAGTAATTCAAAATCTGGTTTGAGCTTGAGCTGTTTGTGTACAAGAAAGAGGATTCTGCTTCTGGAGGGATTCTGGCCTCTCTGCACCCTGTGTATACCAATTATTGGAGATTCTAACAACCACACCATGTCCTGAGCAACAGCAGTCATAACAGTGTAAGAAGGATAAACTTTTGCCAGCACTGTAAGAATAAGAGAAGATTTTAGGAGACGTTTCAGTTGTCTTGTAGGACAGTGATGAGTAACCAAGCAGTTACCGCGGCCATAAGATGGGGACAGAAGTGCCCTTGCTGCAGTGTGGTAAGAGCCGTTGGCTTTATGTGCATTTCTCCATGTGCTGAGCCCCATGCTGCTTCGGCTGCTCCTCCAGCCCTACCTGAACTGTCCAGGTTTAATCCCTGGCACAAGCTTTTGCGACCCACACGATGCCACGACTATGGCACTGCAAATCCTCTAGGAAAGACCTGAGATCTTTTCTCTCAGAGCATCACTGTCTGGTTTGCCGATGTTAAGGTGCTATATTCTCTGAACTCCAGCATGCTATAGGTCCAAGTGTGGTGACTGACTCTTGTCTCACTGGGCAGCTGGTAATTGCCAAGGGTGTTTTCAAGCCTTTCATAAGTGGAGAAAAAGCCAAAGAGGCTGGGCTGCACAGTTTCGAAAACTGATTTGTAAATTCCAAATTCAAATATTTTGATTTTTAAGCTCAAGTTTAATCTCACTACTGTGAAAAGCCTGTTTCTCCCTACCTGTTACACTCAGAAGCACTTCTGCAGATGAAAACCAACTTTACATCCTGCAACCTCCCACAGACATATGCACGCACATTATGTCCCATGTTTAATTGCCTTTCAAAACTGTCTTATCTTGGCACGAACTTGTCATTGGTTTATCTCTGCTCAGGATAAATGCATACCTAATCTTATTACTGGATGCACTCAGAGCAGGCAATCTCATTAATAGCCACCCTTAAGGGATTTTTATCCATGGATCAATTTCATAATTGGAACACAGCTACATAATATATAAATATATCCCTTCAATAGCACAGCCGTTCTCATGCTGTTCAGTCTTGCACATCTCATGGAAAAAAAAAAAAAAAAACCAGAAAAAAAGAATCCAGAAAGAAAGAATGTATTTTTAAACCAGAGATCCTTCTTGGAAGCTTGTTAGCTTTTCAGATCATACCACAGGCTTACAAGCTTGATTTTTCAGGTTCATGATTGTTACTGGATATGTGAGTTTTATCATTTTTAGTCTGGATAATCACTAAGAATAGTTTTCCCTATTCTTAGTGGCAATGCATTGAATTCTGTACGCTCTTTGTTGTAGCATATAGAATTCTATAATGGGAAAACCCTAACTTGTTAGCTACATATAATTTTCAAAAGCAGCAGGAGCTATATAGCTTTTAAGAATTAAATTATGTTCATTTATTCAGTGACTCCAAAATACCCTACTAAGAGTGTAATAGCTTAAAGGCTTCCTAATCAACTTTACTTCATCATTAAATAATTATGCTTTGTGTATCTGAACTACGCTTTTGTCACATCTCATATGCAGGGTAGTTAGTGAATATGAGTCATTACTGAGGCTGAGTGAACCATTCATAACTAAACCTGAACCAAGCAAAACTGCCTGGGTTCAAGTTGTGTGAAGCTTTCAGTGAATCTGGGCTAAGTTTCCAACAAACTTCAATTCAATTATATCCAAGCCGCACCAAAATAAAATATATGTTTACTGCACAGACCCAAGCCACAGCAAGCATTACTCAGTTTGGAGTTTGCTGGATTGCCCCCCTCCCTGCCTTCTGTCAGGATCATTACACCTCTTTTTGAAAGGGATCGATTTTCCTTCTCCCTCCCACTTTGTAGGCACGCAGTGAGGATGGGCATCACTGAGGCTCTTGGAATACATACATCAGAAATTAGTGAGCAAGTATTTTACAGTTTTACCTGTTTGTAGCTGCCAGCCATGCAATTGCACACAACGTGTTTCACAATGACACCACTGGGCATTGCTAGCCAGCTAGTCAAAATGTGAGAGAAATTACTGTTATAATTCAAAAAGTAAATAGTGGTATTAGTGATAAAGATGATAAATCAAAAAATAGCCAGAGGTGTACATTTACTGTGTTTGATTATCAGCAGATCCCAAATCACTCAAAAAAATCAAATATCCTCATCGGGTGCCCATAGTCGTCTTTCTTACCCAAGGTTGCCAACAGCAAAACATTCTGTCTCTGCTGGCATGATGGGAAATAGGCTGCAATGAAAATAGACATTCATGGATGCGTGTTCTCATTGCAGTTAACGTGGGACTTCTTACTTAGCTGGTGCAGGGGAGTAGGACGTGCTGTACCGAGCTCACTGATGAGGCAGTTCTCACAAAGGACTGGGGTTCTGAGGCACGCAGGTGTCTGGGCAGTCAGGTGTGAAGCGGGGGACATCTCTGCTCAGGTGGGGAGACCAAAGCCCAGAGTGCGTCAACTCATCTGGGGCTGTTTAGATCACTCTGTCATTGGAAAGCTGTCCTGCAACATTACAAGAGCCAAGAATGGGGGGGGGGGAAATGGCCTCATTTTAGTAATAAGACACCCAGTTTGAATTGTGATGGGAATTCAACATCAGACCTACTTCCTTTGGGACATGATGGATTATCTGCTGCTTGCGGTCTTCAATTCAAATCTTTCCAAAACACGAGCTACATACATTTCAAATAAAACAGCTAACTAAAGCACACAGGGAAGATGGAAGGGTTGGGAGGGCAACTGATTGATAGGAAGATTTCTTTGGACCATGCCATTCAATTGCTTCATTTATATTTCATTAAGCATGAAATTATGTTTATAATTGTATTAGACAACTGTGTGAGAGATATTAGCTCATAAGCCCAGGCTGAATTAGAACAGTTATTAATTAAGTAATTTTTATTCTGGTTTTTTTCATTTTTAATGAAATTATGCTTCTGAATTGGAAGCACTAGTGAAGGTGTATTATTTTTAATTCATAAAAATATCACTTTGATTGGCTACTCTGTAGGAGAATAGGAGTTGGTGTTATTTAACACAAACACCATATCATCCAAGAATGCACTTAGCATAATCTATATGGAGAAAAGAGACTCCAATCTCCGAAATGGACAAGAGAAAAAAAAAAATCCCGTCTCAGGGTCGTGCTGCAGGGAGATGGTGCAGCAACCTCAACAACAGGAATGGCCATGCAGCGTACATGGAAACCAGTGAGGAGGAGACAAAAAACCATGGGAGGAGTTTAAAAAAAAAAAAAAAAAAAAAGAGTAAAAAAAATTATGGGAAGCAGAAAACAATATGCAGCCATGGGAAGTGTGAGAAGTTAGCACGAAGCACCACTCACTGAGGCAGTGGGCAGGTATCACCTGGTAGCCTGAATGTGTGCTTCTGTGCTGGGAGGGAGCGTTGAGCCCCTTGCAACACTTCCCTGCTTCGCTGTGGCTTCAGGCAGTAAGGTCAGACCTTGTGATGATGCGTCGCCATGCCAAAAGTGACATAAACGGCCAGCCGGCAGCCAACCCTTCTTGCTGGGATCTGGCCTCGTCCACAAACCCCTGTGCAGTGGAAAGGGAGTGATGGCTCGGAGCAAAATGGGACTTCTCTGTAGTTTGTCCATACACAGAAATCAGAGCTGAGAGGGGTTTTTTTCATCTAAAATCTACCAGGATTATGGCTCCCTATTATACTTTTCTACTTCATCCTGTGATATTAATACATATGCAAAAATCACTTTGACTTCAAAAGGACCTGGTGTAAGAGCTGCAGGATATTTCCTGAGGTGTTGCAGACATGGAAGGCTTTCATTAAAAAAAGCTCCAATCTTTAGTGCTGTGCTTCAGTGCTGTGGCACATGAAAAGTTCTTCAGTTCACCTTCATATATTTTTTCTATCGCTTTCCAGTTCTTTCTTACACTTATTCTGCTAATGATTGAGGATCTCAAGCTCTTTAAAACAAAGCTTTTCACCTTTAGATACTTCTTCAATCTGTGTGAGCAGAACAGGTTCCTCGCTGGCATTTATCTTACAGTGTGCTCTCTGGGACCCCGACCAAAAATATTTTGAAACACGTTCCTTTCATCTCAGAGCTTTGTGAGCGCCAAGCAACCCACTTTTTTTACTTATTTTTAAAGTCTGATTTTTTTTGGCTTCTCCTTTTCTACTCTCTTTTCCTCTGTGTGCAGCTGACCACATGGTTTCATTCACTGAAACAACCGATTGCAAAATTAGACAAATACTTTGACTTTGCCCCCGGCTTTCGTGGTTGTTGTACCTCTGAACACTCCATTCACCTCTAATTACATGTCCGTCGAAATCATGCAGAGAAGGAACAGTGTAAGTCATTAGCCCCCCTAAATGAATGTGCGGCTGAGTAGCTAACAAAGGGATTAACACTCGACTAGTAAAAGTATTGCATGCTGAAGGAGAGGGTCATTGGGTGACTGCCTATTACACAGAAATAATTGCCACCCAATGCTGAGAGAAACTGATGTCTGCAGGCTGTGTTTACTGCAGAGATGCATTTTCTTGCAACTCTTACCCCTCTGCTTAATCTGCCTTTGCAAAAAACAAGGAGGAGAGCCATTACTGGGCAGGGGATGGTGGAGAGCTGAGAGCTCGGGCAGCAGGAACCAGCGTGGACTGGCTGGGGAGCATGAAAATGGATTATGGAAATACAAGGTGATTTGAAGCCCAAGGACGTTCAGTAAGAACCTTCCTGTTGAACAGAGAGCTTCCACCCCTAAGCAAAATCTGTACTTTTAAAGTTTTAAAAATACTGCTCTGCGTAATCCTCCATTGCCATAGTATGGCATGCGGCTTTGTACAAATGGTTGGTTGTTTTGAGGTTGGGTTGGGGTTTTTTTTAGATCTTTAATAAAGAGTATATAAGGAGGACATTGTACAAATATTTGTCTTCTTCCCCTACTGAGCCTTTTCTTATTTAAAAGCACTTTATGATTCAGGACAGTATCCACACTACAATGAGCCTTTAATAGGTTAAGCTGTCCCCAGACAGCTAATATTTTACCTTTTTGAGAATACAATTCTTATTCATGGAGCTTAACAGATCTGTTAATTCTGTGGCCACTAAGAAAAAGCACCTATGTAGGATTTCAAAATGCAGTAACAATTACTAGATACAATAGGAGGCTGAGTTAGGGGATCGTGGTCATCACTGTCACCGTGGTGCTGTTGACAAATTACTGAATTGTGCTTGCTGAAAACATGTCACTATATTAGCATAATGCGATATGGAATATCCTGTTTAGCAGTAAGAGTGATCTTACAGTTGGGAAAGATTTTGGGTAAGACTTCCTGCTGGAATAAATACTCATCACTCTATTGAAGTCATTGCAGCTGTTATGATTCAAAAGGGCTGAGATTCATTCCCTTGTCTTGAAGCAGACAAGGACAAAGTAACGGCTAAAATGATTGGGGAGCATTCAGCACATGTTTGGAGGTGAGCAGAAAGGGGCTTTACATTGGACTTCTGAGAAGGACGCATTTTTCTTTTGTGCTCTACCTTGAACTGGTTGCAATGCAAAACTTGTGTCCCAATACATGGCTGAAATAATTCCCAGCCAAGATCACACAGAGGATTTCCAGATGAGCAGGGTTTGGGGCTGGCTTCTGTTTGGTTGTTTTAACCTTGTCAACAATACATAGTGAAAAACTTTTTGGCCTATTTTGGAAGAAAGGTGCCATTTCATAGCAAGTTAGCTCAAAGTGGTTTAACTGGACTATACATAGATAAGCTCTGACACCTTTAGTCCAATTTAAAGACAGTGGATTTTAGTGCAGGCATTTTAATTTATCTAATCAGCCACTGAGATGGAAATACCATAAAGATACATAACTACGGCTGAGAAAAGACACAATAGCAGCGGGTATTGTACAATGTGAAAAGGATGTTTATATCCAAACATCACACGCACAGTTGAGCATGAATTCACATTAGATCAACTTGAGCTTCAAACATATATTTATCAGATATCAACTATTTTTCAGTAGTGGAGTACTAATATCACAAAGGTTTTCATCTGGTGAAAAATATCAGTTCTAAAAACTCAAACATGGCTAGTATTTCCAAAGGCTTGTTGAACAACAACGTCTGAGTACAGTTGATGATACCTAGTCATCTCTGTTATTACTAATCTCTTTTTTGGCCTTATTTCTTTCTGTACCTTTAGTGGCACGTGAGTTTTGCCATGACATGCCCTGTGCTGAAGACATGAATCCACGTTTTCCCTACTGACGTTTTAATATTTCATTACGGTGCGTGAGCAGAGCAGATGAGGTGAGCACAGGTGCCCGGACCTGCGGTCAATAAACCTGTACGCAGCCACTGCCCCCTCAGTGCACATAGCCACTGGCCCAGCTGAACGACTCGTTACGCAAATAGGAGCTCTTTCCACTGAGTGCAGTGGAGGTATTCATGCTACCCGTGAGCAAAAGCTGGAGGAAAGGCCACAGAAAAAGAGATTCTGGGAATGAAAGGAAATTTATGCATGAGCCAATGGGCATTCCACAGACAGTCTTCCATTCACTATGGAATACTCCCTCCTCTTGTCTGATAAAGTGACATCTGGTTAGTATATTTGCCTGATTATTTAGTTCTCTGCATCACTTGGAGCAACGTAATCTCCCTAATTGGTACACAGAATTTTTTCCAGTATGGTTAAAACAGCAGATTCTGTGTCGAGATTCCTCCATGGTTGTTTTTGCTATCAGCTTCAGAAATCATGCAAAAGGAGTCTAATTTTGTGTTTATGCAGTCACAGGTTTACCATATTTGCAGCCTTAGAAACAGTATTTAGGTCTACATACGAAGGAAATAAAATGCCCTAATTAATTTTCTGCATCACTGAAATGAAGCTTCAATCAAATGGGGAAGGCAGACGTCGTGGATGTCAGAGAGCCATCCTAGAACCAAGCCTCCAGCACTATTTGGGAGCAAAAGGTAAAATGAGACGGTAGATGAGATGAAAATGCTAATTATAAGGGGGTTTTGGGTGAGATAAGCAAATCTCCTTATAATCTCAAATAAATCTGCAATTTTCTTCCTGTGTTCTCACCCCATCCCAAATCCATCATGCGTTTTGTTTCTGAAAGCAGCCCTCAGTCTATTTTGATGCTCAGGAAATAACAGTCTGGATGAAAAGACTCTTCCTTGTCCTTATTTGTTAAAACCCTTAAGGTTATTTCCTGAAGATAAGAGGGTGGGCCCTGCCTTCACAATGGCACAGATTTTCCTTAATATAAACAGACCTGATCTATTTGGTTTGGAGTGGTTTTTAAAGGCCAGCTAGTAATCATGTCCTCAAAGATGTCTGTGTCTTTCAGAGCTGGACCTACAAATCCATCACTCGGCTGGAACCCAAGAGGAAGACTTGGAGATTGAGTAATAAGGCAAGCCTGCTAGAGGTGAAATAAGCAGGATTGTGGGGTTTTGGGGTTTTTTTTGTGTGTGTGTGGTTTTTTTTTCCTTTTTGCTATAAGAAGTTGTATTAAAGCATGGTTACTACTGAGAGGATTGGTATTTGTCAGCAGATTGTATTTGCTGTGTTAGACTTCCTCATACTCTGACTACTTTAAATTTCTCAGGAGGCTTTTATCCCAGTATATCTAAACAGTTTAGCAACATTGATTAGGCATCATGATACCCCAGTTATTGACTAAGAGAGCTTTCAATGCCCACTCCACAGAAGCGGACATCCTGAAATATGTTTAGTTGGTGAGAAAGGAACGGAAAGGGCTAAAGTATCCCTGGTTCCAGGAGAGCAACAGGCATTATAAAGAAGAAAAATTTCCTTTTTGTAAGGATAAAACTGAAAGTGGTGAATTTGTAAAGCTTTGAAATAAAAAGACGTTATAATAGTCTTCTAATTCTCAAAAAGTCTGCAAAGACGGTGCTTCTGAAATACTGTCCTGGTCACCAAAGGTGCAAGAAAAGTGCCTGGCTCCACATGCAGCAGAGGTTTAAATTAGAGATTTGGAAAAGCATCCTAATGAAGGATATGTGATCAGTGAACCTGGCTGCTAAGGGAAGCTGTAAAATCTAAGTTATAAAGAACCAATTAGACTAACACCTGTCTGGAATAGGCACAGCAGGATTCTGCTTCCATGCAGTGAAAGTGGCCTTAAAGCCACTATCGTACTGTAGTACTATTTTTTATCTCCAAGAACCCCACTCAGTTCCTGAGATTTCATTTTTGCTACGCATATATATCTCCCAAGACTGTATGCAAGCCCTCCAAGCTCAGCTGTGAGTGCTTTCAGTCTGTCTTACTTCTATAGCACTAGCCTGTCTGGGGAAAAAAAAAAAAAAAATCATAAACCTAAATTATGTGAGATCAAAGTCCTCTCAGGAGGAAGTCATGCAGATTAAAATTAATTTCATTATTCTGAGTAGAGCAGCCTTCCCTAGGGAAAAAGTTGTCTTCTTCACTCTGTTGAGCTGGTACCTCAGCTGACCTCAGTTAGGGAAGACTCTACCCCATAACCATCTTTTGGGGGGTGCAGGTGTTCAAGGATGAGGATCCCTGAGGAGAGGGGACATTTCCCTGCAGGCCTCGGTGAGGTTTGCAAAGGCTCTCCTGGTTTCCCACAGCCACTGTGAATGCAGTAACTTTGGATGGTTCCCTGATCTGACTGATTCGGTTTCCTGGTACATTGTACGAGAAGCGTGAACGTGCCATTCACAACTCTGGCTTCCCCTCTGAAAGCCAGGATCCTTCATGCCAAAGTCAGTGCTGCTTCCTAGGGTTCTAAATCCTTGAATTTAGTCTTAGTCATGAGCTGCAAGAATGATATCCAGCATTGTAAGTCAGCAGTATCCCTCAAATAAGATGATAAAGCAGCTGTGTTGGCTCTAGAGCAGCTTAACTTTACGCTTCTGAGTATGATGAATTATTGTTTAAGGAGATGTATTCATAATTCTGCTCCTTCCAAGCAGGTGGTTGATATTTTGAGATCCCTGCTGTATCAGCACTATGTATATTTGGCACAGAAACTGCATGAATATTATAAATTCTGTATTTAATTGGGTCTCATAAAGAAACCCTGTAAATCAAAGTCATCCCATCAAACAAAACAGGAAATTGATATGGTGAGGTATTCAATAACATCACTTCTTTCTGCCCCTAAAGGTTAGAGAAAACTTTGTTGTTTCCTTAAGAAGAAAAAAATGTTGATATTCAGGTATCTTTGATGCAGTTCTGTTTATCTGAAAATAACATAACATCCTAATTATTAGCACAGAAATCAAGTAATGTGAGAAAGTACTTTTATATACAACACCAAGACTCCCTGAGCCAGCACTCAGCTGAAAAAGCTCTCTGTTTAGGCTTTCAGCAAGACCACAATGCCACTATTTATTCAGGTTGCATCCTAAGCTTTCCTGCTTCTTTATATCTTCCTTGAAATATTTCTTTCTGTTTCTCTGTCTCATGTATTTTAGCAGAAAATATCACAGTTTCATTTGCTGTACAGTAGGTTGTGAAACTACTTCATTTACATTTGTGAATGTTAGGTGGTATTATATGCTGGGGCGTGAGAGTTACTACTGTTTCAACTTACTCGGTCTGCAAAAATCCTACCGTGTTCTGCTTTTCTTGAAGGAGAGATAGTCCAATAGTTCTTTCCATACAGATAGACTCTGAGGCTATGGTAAAGGACCTAAGTCACAATAAATAGAAGCGAGTCAGTTCAAACAAGTGTGAGTTTTACCTAACAAATAAGCGTAAAATGCACATACCAATGCAAGCAAAAGGAGATTTATATCTAGTTTCCTTAAGTGGGTTTGAATCTGTACATGACTAAAGCTGCTTTCATTATTATTGTATTATTTTGAGTTCTCCGTACCGTTGGATTACAATGAAGTACTATTTGCACCTGTTTTATCTGTAGTACATCTATTACATCAAATCAAACAAGAGGTAAGACAGACTTGTACTAAATGGATGCAGTTAAATTAGTTGGCTGTATCTGGCAAACTGAACAAAGGGGGCGTGGGGTGGATTTTGGCACCTGACCTGCTTTGGCAGCTTTTGCCTGCAGAGTCCTCGTCGTGGGAGAGAATAGTTTGCTACAAGGAGCAACAGACAGGCCAGTGAGCCTTCTGAAACACCCGCTGAAACTCATGCATGACCGCATTTTCTTGACAGGCTGCCTCAAGTGCTCTCTAGAGTTATTTGATCTGGTCCTCCAAGCCCTATTCACACTGTTTCTCTTTACTGCTCTTACTGTGGAATTCATCACAGGCTATTTTATCTGGGTGAGAGCTGAGCGTACACATGGGTTTGAGTCCATGCAGTGCATCTACAAATAGTCAGGCTGCTATACGAGGTCCCTGGCCTTGCTTATCAGAGTGAAATGGCTGGGGACCGGCCTTCTTGATAGGCCAAGGTGATCCTGAAGCATCGCACCCCAGGCAATTGCAAGTCGCAGCATGCAATAGGCAAGACATGCATTTGCTTGTCACAGGTCAGGGAAAGGTCCCATTTGAGATTGTTTGCAGATCTGTGCTGAAAAGCCTCTTTGATATGAGTGGATTGTCCAGGTATGGCAAGAATGGTACTTGTGATAACGTTTGAACATGACAACTGTGTTGCACAGTACAATAGCGATGCTAAAGAAAAACCACTCACGTTAGCAGCTCCTGTGCTGAGCGTAAGGGAAACAGCAGAGCAAAGGGTGAGCTTCGCTCCACCTGCCGAGCTAAATACTTCCCACCTCCCCGGTTTTCATCCTCTACTGCAAATGAAAGCCAGTGACATCTTGCAGTCATGTCTTTCAGAGATGTCTGTTTCGATCTTGTTCAGCAGCAAAGTGTACCCCATATCCATAAATCTGCAGAAGTTTCAGGGAGAAGAAAGCGATTGTGAAAGACCAAAAGGAAGCTGGCGAGAGCACGAGCAGGGGAAATGGTGTCTGCTGCTGGTTTCCAGTTTGCTCAGGGAAGCGGGAGATGGGTAGCACAGTCTAAGAAATGAACATGGTTACACTGAGTAATACACGTGGTTTACTGTTTTTCCCTCGTATCTGAAATGATCCAAGACAAAAATTGGCCAACAGCTCACTCTGGGGGAGCAGGCATGGTGTCATATGTACCAAGGAGTTCACTGCAAGTATGAGTAACTATAGAATTAAGTAATTGCGAATAAGATTTGAGCAGGCAGGATTTCATGAACGTGGGTTAAGGAGGCCTGAAATGTATTGGAAAGTCACCGTGCTCAAATGCAATTTTCACATTTTTCAATTACACAAAGAGAAAACTATGTTGCCCACCAGAAAAGGGCCTGAGCTTTACTGGAATAGAAGTGAAGAAGTAACTCTGCTGAAGTCATTGGTATAAGCTAATGAGATGTGAATATACTTTCATATCACAAACAATACCTGGACAAAGTTTCCTGTTGATTTCAGTGGGACTATTTGTACATCAAATTAATGTGCTGTACGCGTCTGGCTCTCTGCTAAAATAAGATTACATGTCTATTAGACTATCCAGAAGCTACAACATTGCAGTATAGTGTATTACCATGCACTGAAGATAGGTCCTTGGGAAATTATTCAATAGAAATATGTAGGAGACCAATTTCCTCAGTAAAGGGAAATCTCTCAAATGCTGCAGTTTAGGTGACGATTTAGCTCTTGGAGTAGAATCATTTAACTTTGGATTTGGAAAGGCCAGTGCTGGAAGTTAGGGAGCAGCAGATTTATGTGTCACTGGATTATAATGTGGAGGCTATTTTGCAAATAACCTGTCCTCTGAAATTGCTGACGGTAAGATGCTTTAGGAAAATTGACATTTTGCCACAAGTGCAGAAAGCTGACAGTCAACTCATATCATCAGATGACTTCACAACACATTTCCTTGCATAAATGAAACAATCCCCTGTCCTCATAACAATTATGAGAACATCTTTCAGTTCTCATGCCACCCTGCGGCAAGGAGAAGGGTATTGATGCAGTCCTATCCTTCATTTACAAACCGTATTTATATCACGACTGTTATTGAGAGCTTTTCTGGGGAGAAAACAGAGGATATGAAGTACTCTTAAACATTAAGCAAATGGGTTCATCTCAAAGAAAAACATCCTTTGAAGTAAAATGTTCAAAATGTCCTAAGAACAAGGAAACACAAGCACCTGGGTCTATGAACTGCTCTGGAGTAAACTATTTCATACTGCTGTCATAACAGGGGCTCAACCAAAGGGCAATCTCCCTTAAGAAAAACAAAATTACAAAAAAAATCATGGGAGGTCACTCCTACTTGAAAGAGTTTTATGTGTTTTACGCATGGGGAACTAAATAGAGAGAGGCTGAGGTTTTTTCCTGTGAATCACAGAGCCCTTGCTGGCATTGGGAACCAACTCAAAATTTCCACAGTCTCTATTCAGTCCCGCCATCCTTTCTTCAAAAGCTAGGTCCAACAGGAGATCTGTAGTGATTGTATAGTCTCCTTACTATTGCTCTGGTAACTTTTCCAGAGCTGTAAAGCATTTACTCCTGACTTTGCCTCTTTGAAGGTAAGAGAACAACTAACGGGCAATGCAATATGCCCTGGGACACTGTCCTCTCAATTCTTTTTTCAGCCTTGCTCCTTCTTGCAGCCAATTCTGTTGGTATTGGATGGAAAGAATTGGCTATAAGCAGCAACAATGCTGTTGCAGGTGGATATAAAAAGGAAAAAAAAAAAGTTTCATAGCTGGAAGTACTGCTGAGAAACCTGAGATCTATTTCTACTTACACAGAAGACCTCAGGCCGATGTCCTTCTGAAATACTGCGAAGTGCGTGCTGCTCTGCAGCCACCACTTCCATCAATAGCAGTGGGCAGCTGTTAAGAACGTGAAGAAATGCTGCCTTCCTCTTCTCAAGGGGTGATTTGTTTCCACTAATCCAGAACATTTCAGTATTTTTCTATTTGGTTTCTGTGTTGTCTTTTCAAGTATGCAGCTGTCAGTGGGCAGTCTGGGCTCTTTAACATCTCAGAGGTGTTTTAGTCTTACTGTCATTTTCTATACCACTGAATTTTAAAATCACAATTTCATTTGTTGCAGCATTTATTGCATTCAGTTGTCTTTTTCTGAGGTTTAGAGAGTTGTTTTATTTCCTGAAACTCAGTGACAAAATCTAGTCAGAAGGCCAGAGCCATTCCTTGTGTTCTAAATACATATGTGAAAAGTACCAGCTAATTAGTACTAAATTAAACTGCAAAAGGAATATCCATTATTTTTAGGTTATATGTATACTCCACTTACTTCCTCTACCGTTTCTGAAGAAAGATCAGGCACTGCATGCTGAGCCACTGAGAATACTAAAAAAGCTGTCGCAAAATGATATCTTGATAAAATAAGACGACCTTTAAAGTTGAAGCTGTAGAAGAAAACCAGATAAAAAATGTTTTCAAATTACACACAAAAAGCTCTGCAATGGAAGGAAAACTGATTATTCTCACATTCTTAATTATTTTAAAAGATTGATACAATTAAAGTAGGTATTATTTTAAAACAGTGGGATTTCATACCACACTGGCTACCTTATTCATTTTTGAATGAACTTTTGTTTTTTCCATTTATGAAGAAATGCTGGGGGTTTTTATGCACACTTCTCATTTTTCCACACATACTGTATAGCTAGGACAAAAATTTTCACAGCAGGAATTGATTACTAACCGGTCACTTTAAGCCATGTGGTCTTCCTTCCTTGTAATTACTGAGTGACTCTATGACTTTATCCATTTAAAAGGTTTCTAGCAGCAGACAACAGCTGGGGTCATTCTTACTGCTCCTGAGTAATCTTGTTTGGTACAAAATATCCGAATTTGCAAAGGAGCCATCCACTCTCTCAGAGTACAGAACCTCTCGGCGGGGGGGGGGGGGGGGGGGGGAAGGAATCCAAAAACGTCTGCTACCATCAATTGTATTTTCTTCTCTTTAGATTCTGGTCCTGATTTTACAGTTCCATGCAAGTGGACTCAAAGAGTTTGAGCCAGGGTCAATTTGTTTGCTATATTTTTGCATAATGCCTTACAAATGAATTCCTAATCCCTGATTCTGACTGGGTAGGTCATCTGCCCTAAACATAACAAATAATATTAAAATTCAGGCTTTGCTGATATCAAAAACAAATGAGAGACTGTGAGGATAAGCAGAGTTGAGGGGGTGTGTGTGACCTTTTTCAGTAATCCCAGTTTGGATCTACAGATTAAGTCTATTCTCTTTGAACAAATACATTGGCACAAAACCCCCAAACCAGTCAGAAAGTCCACAGCATCAGCATTACAGGGTTAAAATTTGAATTAGAGTGTGGAAACGAGTCAGTGGGAGGCAGTCTATTATTAATTGAACTGAAATCCTGCTCATAGCTACGCATCTTGTGAAATATCCAGCTATGTTTTAAATGTTAGTCACATTCAACAAGGCTTTCCTGGCTCGTGTCGACTGAAAAGGCAGGGGAAGGGTAATGAAGTGACTGAAATGTGAAGTTGAGACCTGCATCTGTTGACAACTGCAAAATTCCTATGGCCAAGGAACTGAAGCAGGAAAAACTTGCCCAGCATGTGCCATGTCAGGAAACAAATATTGTTTGATGTATACTCCACTTCGGTTACTTTTGAAAGAAACTGGGATGGAGTCACAAGTAATTAGCCAGTCAGATATATCCAGTGAATCCTACCTTCAAGTTCCATACTGCTGGCACAGAGATTTTCCTGGAAAAAAATTTTCATTTTCATATCCTTCAGATGAGCTGCTACAGAACTCAATCACCATATGCTTTCTGGATTCAGGGAACTCGTTGGATGAAGTCCTATTGCTTGCTTTCTTTTTCCTGGAAGGATGACTTCCCCTTTTCTTCCCTTTGAGCCCTGTGGTACACCTTGAACTCCTGCTTGGCCCAGTGAAGCTCACCAATGGAATTGCAAGAGGGAGAAAGTTGGGTTGTTTATCTGAAAAATTACCTAAGAAAAGAGTAGGGAAATCCTGGTTTCTACACACCAGGACAACAAGGAGAGGAAAAAGAGGGTTTTCTTTTTTCCCCATAAAACTGAACAAAAGTTTCCTTCTTACCTGGACAGGAGGGGATCCCTGGTTCCTGGAATCTGTTCCTGCTGGGTTTTCTGTTTCTCAGGGCCACATGCAAAATCCTTTCCTTGCCTGCTCCTGGAGACTGAAGGCTAAAGCAAACTTCCCGTGCAAGTGGGGTTTGCATGTGATGCCATCTATTTTTCTGGTAAAAGGGGATTTGCGATTTCTAGCCCCAGAGACTCAGTGGTTCCCACAGCCCTTTGAATGTGGGACAGTTGGCAGCCTTGCAGGTAAACAAAATTTAATCTCCCTTGAAAGGCCAAGCTTTCCAGCTTGGATTGCTTTCTTTGCCCCTGTTCAACTTCTGTCTGAGTATAATAGCAAAGGGAAAACAAAGAGATGGAGTTATTTGGACAATTTGAAATTGGGACGTTTTTACTGTCTGTAGCTTACTCCAGATAAAAAGACACCAATGTTAAAATGGGGGAACATCTTTGATGAATACACAGGGAGTTCCAAAGCAAATGTCTCAACTGCAATTCCAGATTTTTACTGAGGGTCTGATTTTGAGAGGTGTGGCAAGTACTTCATATCCCTTTCCAATACAAGTTTAAAGTGAAGGAGTCTAATGAACAACTCTGAGACAAAATTAACTCTTTGATGTTAAAACTGTGATTAACTCTTCCTGTCTGGGGAAGAACAGTTTATGTTGTCATAGTAAAAAAATAAGTAATTTTAAGGAGATATTTGTTCTTAACATCAGTACCAGGGAGCTCTAGAAATACTTGACAAGAAACGGTCCTTGACATGGCCACTATTCTGAATTAACAAATCAGGGAAGATTTTTATAGGCATTTACTGACACACAGTCTCACTGAAACACCCTCAGACTTCTTTGATAACCATAACCCATATAAATAAGTAATACATATTTTTTTAATCTCAAAGTTGATTTTGTATTGCACACAAATCATCCCTGAAACTAGACTGGTACCTACTCAGATGTATTTTTTTTGATCTATGTACCTTAATGGTTCATGCAGCTTCATGTTCTTTATAAAACTATCATTAATTTAACTGAAGTAACAGTTCTTTTGACATCACTACCTGTTTGCTTATGTTACTCTATCAAATTGACTGACTGGAGTGCAGTTTCTTGGTCTTACATATTGGAAGAAAATAAATGGTTGCCTATGCGTAAAGAAGGAAAGGAAATGTTCTACTTGAGGGTTATTTTTTCCTTGTTGAATAAATTGTCCACTTTCAATGTGTTTACCAGTAAGTGCAGACTGTGCTTTGCAGAGGGTTGTAGGATTTGGTCTGCCATGAATACAAGAAAAGGCGATGATTATTTGCAACCTGGCAGCACTCATTAAGTTGAAACTCAAAGTAGAAGGAAACCGCATCCTTTAGAAAAGGCCCACCCAAAGTAAAACCTTTGCCATGTGTCCATCCTTCCTTCAGTGCTTTGGAGCTTAGTTCAAAAGGCAGCACTGCATTTCCCAGGATAGCCCAAGTCAAGTAGATTAGTAAGCAATGCAGGTGGATTTTAAACTCTGAACATCTCTCTTCAGCAATAAAACACTGCTGTTCATTATAAATCTATGAATTATATAAAAAATAAATATACTGTTCCTACAAAACAGGACATGTCTTCCTATCTCTGCCTATCTGAGCACACTGCCTGTGTGCTGTGGCTCTCCGTGTGTTCAGACAATTAGTGGTGTGCTTTGTTTCTGTGTTTGGACCGTATGGCTAAATCTCAACCCATATGTTACAATGATGCTATTGAAGGTGATTTGGAAAGGCACCCTAATTAAACAGCACAGTTGGCTAGTTAGGATGTTCAACATTGTGACTTAATATCACAGTATGAGTCAATTTGGAGAGGTGGTTTTGACTGGGGGAACTCGAGACATGTTTGATTTTGATAGCTGAATTAAGCATGCAAAATGTAGAACTCATATGCATAAGGCCACGTTTAAAAAAACTTACCTGTAGGAGGTAAACTTCAATTTTGTTTGCAGACCATCCATAGATATGTTCTAATGGAAGACATTATATGTCTGCATATAATTAGCTATGACAAACCTGACGAGATCATTGATGTGAATTCAAATTCACATCACCCTGCACTACACAAATAGAAAATCCAAAAGAACAGCTTCCAGTGCAATTTGCTGCTGAATGTACTTCAGATAATGCATAAACTGGCTGAAATGAGGCCAAAAGTTTATGGAAGATTTATATCTTTGATGTTCTGGTTCAACATAGGTGGCACAGTAATCCAGAGAAATGCTGCATTGCAATATCTCTTCATTGCTGAGGACCTAGAGAAAAGGAGAAAACAAATGTAAAACAGGACCCTAACTATACTACTGCTTCTCTTAGAATTGCAATAATTAGGCCAGTCCAGGTCATGAATGAAAGCTGTAAGCCATCTTCTGCAAAATAATGGGTCACCAGGTCAAGTCCAATAAGCATTAATGCACAGCAATTTTCTACTGCCCCAAACCCAAATTGATATGACAGCTGAATCACAACTGTAATTCAGAGAAATAGAGAAAACAAAACATTCCCTCATTGACAATGGAAGGAAAGAAAACAAACTGTGCAAAAACACAGGGGGCACTGACTTTGCAAAAGTATCGTTGTTCTTGTCAGCTTCATTTGACTTAATCTTTTGCCCTAATCTTTACAAGGAGTGTTTAGAATCAGCACCCACTAGCACTCACTAAGACTGGTGCTTAGCCTGATTTTTGAGCTCTCTCTTATTGCAGTCATTGAGTAATACCTTAGTTCTGTTAAATGCTTTCATTCTTTCAAAGGAAAAAGAAAAGCACAATAGGGACTATTACAGAAGTATCCTGGGGTGACATTTTATCCTCCTTCTGTCATGAGCTGAGAGGCAAAAGAACCAGAAAAAAGAGAAATGAGCCATAAAAAAAATGAGCAAAAGATGACACTTGTGCATGTCAGAAATGCCATACAAGACCAGGACTGTCTTCAGTCAGCAATGACATCAGTTTTTCAGTGTCTTCACCATTGTTTTACTGGATCCATCAGAGCTAACTGGACACTGCACTACTCAATCATTCACCTGTCAATCACATTCTAAAAATAAAGTTCAACTGTCATCAAGTTATTGGAATTCTAGACTATTTTATATGCTGGCCACCCTGTCACTTTAATCCCCTGCATGACTTCTGTGTCTTCTGTGATACAAGCATTTCAGATAAATTGCAATGTGAGATGTATTGAACCTCAGGGACTGGATTGCGCAGGGAGTTTGGTAGTAACTGTAACAAATATACAAAGAAATAGTGGAAATGAAGATTTAACCAGCATACGCTAATGAGTTTTGGGTGGTTTTTTTTTCCATACTGGTTTCCTGCTTTGACATGTCCTTTACCAAACCCCTTTTGTGGTTTGCAAAAGATGTGCTTGACATTTTCACCCCATCCTTCTAGATTCCAGCTGGGATAAAACACTGAGGTTCTCACTATAGGAGTCACCTATAAAAACTTGCCAGTTTCTGAAAAAAAAAAACCCAAACAACAAAACAAAACAAAACCAAAACCACCACCACTCCCCCCAAACTCCCCCAGTCTGGATAAGATTTTTTTGCATTTTCTGTATTATAGCTATTATCAACTTGTAGTGAGAGATAAATTGTATGAATGTTGTACAGTGTCCTTGGTATCCAACACTGGCTTGCAATGAGTTGATGGGAACCCACCAAGAGGAATCAGACTCAGGGAGAAAAGGTGGAAGTTGAGAGCAGCTGAAAGCAAAAAAGCTCCTTTTTGAAGTTTGTAGCAGCTCCATGGAGGAGAGACAGATGATTACTTGCATTATTTTTTGGAAAATCCCTTGGGATTTGGTTATATGGGACCAGTTTAAAGGGTGCCAGTTTGCTCCCCTCTCTTTCCTTCCCCTTCTCACAACTTCCTAAGGAAGGAACCAACCTCAGCTGAACTCCTGCTGGTTTGTGCAGTGGGAACTCAAATCCCACAGCAGTTTGTCACAAACCCCAAAGCACCCACAGACACCTGCAGAAAAGATACTTGTTACATCCAGCCAAAGGTGGGTAGTGTAGATAATCTTGCCAGAAGCAAAATTCTTCCTAATTCTCCTGTTTCACTCCACGTTATTAAGCATAAAATATCAGCACAGCACAAAGCTCACAAAAGAACAACAACACAGAGACATTTCTAAGATGCTGGGGAAAAAAGGCTTTAGGTTCACTTAAATAATTACTCAGTTCCTGAAGCAGATGCAGCATGTACTTCTGTCTGTCTGCATATTTATATTATTTCTATTATCTCCTGTGCCCTTGGTGAGCTATCCAAGCAAGGTAGCAGAAGGTTCATCTGAAAAGCACAGAAGTTTTGCATCCCAATTTTCCTTCAATATAAATTTGTGAGACTGAGTCTTTGAACACACCCAGTCACCTGGTTTTATTATTTTATTTAACTCTGATGTCTTGCTTTCTTCTTTATCTTCTCTGCAACAGCTGGCAGTACTACTGCCAGATGCCACCAAAGTCTACAGAGTATTAAAAACAGGCCAGCCCTAACCCTGGGCTTGAAAGAGTGATGATGTCTCAGCAGCCAGAGGACACAGAGGAAATGAATGAGACAGAAGGAGCTTGTCAGAGAGTTACAACTTCAAACTAACAAAATAACAAACCTGAGATTCAAAATGTAGCTTGGTATTTCCAACAACAAGCAGACGTACCCACATAATTTTTTTTTTTAGTTAGTGTTCTTTGGTGACAATTAATTTTCTTAAGCAATTCTTGGACGTTGCACATGACTTTGCAGAATATGTCTGATTCGTATAGGCAAGGAAAAAGAAAATGGGTCTGGAGGTGTCATGCACAGACAAATCATTTTCTGAAGTCAGATACAGGCATAGTCTTCTTCGTTAGTAATCGCCAAAGGCAAAGGTATGTCATTTTGATGAAGAATCTAGTCTGGCAGATCGCCATTGCCACAGTGGATACCTCTCACCTGTCTGGTGAGGTTAAAGCGTGCTGGTCCTACAGTCAAGAACATCCAAGGTGATGCAAACCCACAGCTATCTCCTCTCTTAAATCAATGGAATTACAGCCTTTAGTATAAGCTCAGAGCAAGGCTCAACTACCTCCATAACTACACATCCTAATGTCTTCTCTGCTCCATCAGAAACTGGCATGGTTACACCCATTAGTGGCAGCAATATGATACAGAAATATGATTTTCCAGCACAGTGATGGTTTATTTGAGCTCTACTTCAGAGGTTTCTGGAAACTTCCACAGGGTCATGGTGGAATTATTACCCCTTTGATCCTCTCTCTGAGTTGCGTCTCGTGGTGCACCACTGAAGCCAAGTAGCCTGAAAGTTAGCAGAGGATTATTTCCAGGGTATTGGCTATTCACTGAGAATTAAAGCTGAGGCAGTGGCTACTGAGAAGCCAACTGGAATAGGTAATGGTAAGGAGCTGAAGCCAAAGGAATCCAAGCCAACAGGATCACTGGAAGCCAGCGAGAGCTGTCTCTGGGGACTGCCCTACTGCACATACAGTTGGAGCTCAAAAAAGGAAAAGAGGATCTCAAGGGACATGAATCAGACTAGTTGAGCAACGCTGGGCACTTGAACATTGCTGCAAAGCCAGAACTTCTTTGCCTTATCATATCCAGAGCTTATTAAAGCAAAATACTGGAAAATGGCAGAGAAACAAAGTCTGATCCAAATCATTATTCGGAAGAAACAGTTGACAAAGAGCATAATATATATGCCAAGCATCCTCTTAGGAATAGACTAATTTTGCGCAGACATTCCTGAATAGGAGATACATTCATAAAAATGTCTTGTCACTGGGTTTCAGAACAGCATGGGAACTCCTTACTGAATTAGTTACCAGGCATGACTCAATCCTCTCCTTTATCTCCTTCTCCCCCTATGACCAGTTAAGAGCAGCCACCCCTCCTCGGTCTCTCCGCAGGGGTCAATTCATTCATCTGTGTTATGCACACACTGGGATTGCCCTGAGATTTTCCAAGGTAGAAAGAGAAAGTGGAAATAAAAAGCAGCTCCCTGCATGATTTGTGAAACATGCAAAATACAATAGCAATAAAAATAGTAATGAGCTCATTACAATAGAAATGGTCTCATTAGCAGTGCAAATGCCAATCATATACGTGGCCAGGTTCCTGATCGTGCAGGGAGTCCTTTAAACACTGTCCTTCCCTGCTCCAGCAATATAAGTCCTATTTAAAAACAGGTAATTCTTTCAATCCTTGGGCTGCTGTCCCTCCCTTTGCTCCCCAGAAGGTCACTGTGCAATATATAATGCCTGGAAACGTAGCATATGGGGGGGGTCAGATGCTCCGCTGAGGTAGCGCACATCCCCACATCCCCGTGCACTGCTGTGGGCAGAGAATCGGTCCCTCCCATTCAGGCTTTCACCGCCACAAAAGCAGAGGGAAGAGGACTCCATTTGCTGGCAAGAAATGTCTTGAGCATACAGTGGGAAAATGTATTTGGAAATATTTTAAGTGGGAGGAAAACAGTTTTCGTCAATGTGCTGGTAATGAATTCAGGGCATTTGCAGATGACTGGTAAGAATGGGGATTATAATGCAGCCTCAGAGGTTTTAGGCCAATGAGTTGGAGCGCAGCATACAGACCGTGCATGTCCTGCTGCTCAAGACATGAGCATACCTCTCAGGAAAATGCAATGAAGGGTGATGGCATCTGTCTGTGGCTGGAGCACGGCTTCATCCCTCCTCTTCCCTACAGCCAGGTGGTGTGGTTTCTTCGCTTTCAGTTTCAGGCAGAAATATCGCCTTAGCTGAGAACATGCTGGGCAATGGTCATGCTGGGTGAGAAAGAGCAGCCAGTAGATGGGAGAAGGTGGGGGCAGGCGCTGGGAAAAAGTGTGGGAAGGGCATCACTCTGAGGGCCTGGGAGCCTTCTGCAAAGGAAACTCAGTCACTCCAGTCCTGGTAACACCTAGATTCTGTATTGCACAAGAACAGAGCATGCCCAAGCTCTGCAAAACATGCTGTGTGGATATTAATTGAAAAGACGATGTCCATTTCACCCTTTTTCTGAAGGCACCCTCTTTGTCTTCAAGTTATTTTCACTGATCTGGAAGAAAAGATGCAGAATGCCAGCCGAAGGTGTTCAGGAAAGGTGAAACCTCTGAAGCAGAAGCTAGTAAAGACTAGGCAGAACACGTTGACAAGACAGAGAGGAAACTAAAAGATTAAATTGGCTATTGTTGTATATAATCAGCATTCAAGACCAACGTACTTCAGAGACTATACCTGCCTACCCAGGTCCTGCCTCAATCTGGGTCTGAAGTCGAAAGCTAGAGCTGAGCTCCTTGTATTAATGTATTTGCCTATGTACATGAGAAGACATTATCTTCATTTTATAGATCAGAAATTGTACTGCAGGAAATGCAGACAACAGGACTTAGTGGGCTCTTGGCTGGAAGTCCCAGAAGTTCAGCGCCTTTCTCTGGGCAGCAATGAAGCTGACGCGTAGCGTTTTCTGCTGGCTAGCATCCATAGTCTACACAGCCTTTCACGAGTCACTCTTTTTCTCATTACGCATTTATATGCCTTGGGGATCAGATTTCACAGGACCTAGATTTTAGGGGACCTGAAACAGTAGGTGCTGAAGCCCTATAGTCCCTCCGCACACAAACATTGCCATGACTTTTCCACCATCATACAAAAGCCCGCAGCACAGCACAGAGTTAAACCTCTGCCCCTGTGGGCCAGGTTGTGTCGTAATTGCCAACCAGTACCCCCTGTCTACAAAATTCTTTTTTCATTTGTAATCTAGGCTACCAGAAATGTACAACTCCATCAAGATCTGCAAGGTAATAATGAGCCACACTCTTCAAAAATGTACTTAAGGTTGAAAGTGATTAAAGATGCTCCAGCCTGCAATTACCTATTACTCACTGGTGCTCTAAACGGTTCATTTTTCACATCATTCCAGGAAGTTGTAACTTCTTAAAGCAATGTTTCTGGTAATTATAGGAGAGCAGCCACAGCAGCCACTGAGCATTATCTAATGCTGCAGCAGTCAGAAATGCTGCCTTCGGCAGCTGATATAACAAGTGTAGGGATGTGGCAAAGCAAGGCAGCACCTGGTCTCACTGCTCGGCATCTCATTGCTCAGGCCTGCTGACCACTCACCAGGACTTTAGTCCGTTTCAAAGAAATATGGGACTTGGGAAGGCTTAATCCTGCTTGGTCTGCATTTCTGAGACCAGCTTTGGCCTCAGAACAACGGGAGCTCCCAGTACGGTTCAGAAACGTGGCACTTCTTTTTGCTGGGTCTGAGTTAAACTCCTGCCTCTCTGGAGCTGGCCTAGGAATAAGAAAAAGCTTTTAGCAACGTATTTTTAGGCTCTCTACTTTTTAATTTTGAAATGTAGTTAAAGTAGCTACGACAGACACATCTGACCACTAAACCTCAACAATCTGTCTTCACCTTCGTGGTCTTTACTCCGTTAATGTTTTTTATTTACCAATTTTACTTTTCAGACAAAGTTAAATGAGACCTGGTTTTCTTGTTGCAAAAGCAGTGCCACTTTAGTCTGATAAATGTATTGAAGAGATACCACAATGCTTAAATAAAAATAGAAACATAAATAAATTAAAAAAAAAAAAAAAAGAATCCTGGGCACTTGAGACAACCACTCCATACCAGACACTGTAATTGCAGGACCAAACGCTGTGGTTATCCTGGCTGCTTCTGTGCATAACCCAGGGCAGGGAATGAACCCTAATGATGGCTATATCAAGGTCAACAGTTAGTGCCAGTGAAGAACATAACTTTTATGGGCTCCTCTGGCTGGAAACTGCTTCACTGTAGAGACATACCTGCAATACACAGAAAGTGTTAGTTTTACGTGTGCTGTGGTGCGCTGACGGGTGTTTTCACTTTTGCTTCCCGTTTTGCTGCTCAGCTTGTCACTGGGACATCCTCAACCCACCTTTCCTGGGGTTTTTGTCACCTCTGGCACAGCATGATGGGACCATACCCCCTGAAAAGAGAAAGAGGAGGAGAGAAAGGAGCAGTGCTAGCAGACCAAAGGTGGGTCGGTGACAAAGGGCTTCAGGCTCTGCCTGTTGCGCCTGGGTGCCGCTGGGCTGCAACACGTCTCTGCATTTCTGATGAAGACAACTCTGTGCTTCATTAAGACAGCCATCGCACATGGCCATTTGTAGCCTTTCACTACTTTGGCTATGAAGCTGAAAGCACAGAAAGAAATGAATTATTTACTGCTGGTTCTGCTACACATTTTGACTTGGAAAGAAAAAAATGTGCAGACATGTTCCCATTGCGTGTCCAGGCTCAGCACTGAGCTCTAGCCTGCTCCTCTTGGTATCTCCTACTGTGATGTTTTCTCACTCAGTCATTCTCCCTCCTTTATACTTCTCAGATACTATATGATCAAGTGTGCTTCTAGGACAGTCTGGATTCATAACTTGCCTTACCCATACCTTTGCTTGGAAAGTGGCATTCATTGTAGTTTGGAAGAGGGTATTGCTTTGCACAAATATTATTTCATCCTTAAACAGAGGACAGCGATCTCAGCTGGTGAGTTTGTGAATTTTATCTCAATAAAATACCAACAATAATTTTTACCTGTTTGGAAAGTACTGTGCATACATGACACTGTATAAAGAGTAAATGGCACTATTACTAATATTACCTCTATTACTAATGACAGGATCTTATGTCAATAATTATAAGAATAATAAGCTTTCCCCAAATGACTTCAGCTCATTTAATCTCAAGAATTTATCTCAATAATAAGGGAAAAGATATTAAATAAAATAAAAATCTCAATAAATCTCAATAAAAAGGGAAAAGTACAAATAGAAGATGTGCATAAGGATCATGGAAGAACTGTGTGTCTTCTGTGTGATAACCATGGTGAACAAAACGAACACACTTTCTTGCTCAGGTACGTGTGTGGAAAAAAAACCCAAACCCAAACCCTAAATTATGCATGATGTATTTATGCAAGGAAAAAAGCTAGAAAGGAGAGGGTATTCTTTGGCGTTACAGGACCAGTGAGCTACCTGGCTGGTGGTGCGGGAGGCTGCAACCCTCTGAACAGCAGCAAGATTACATGTCTGTGAGTTTGGGCAAGTGACAAGTTTTCAGTTCAGAAATGACATCCCACCACTGGCGAGGTCCTGTGCTGCAGAGGCACCCAAACTTGCAGAAACTGAGTTTGTGATGGCTGGATCCGACCCACATTTCAGACGCCCACAGGAGCCGCACGGCCCCTCGCAGCAGCGCAGGTCTCCCTTCCCACGCTCGGTCTGAAGCTGCCTCCGATTCCTCCTGCACACGCGGGTCAGTTAGAGAGATCTCCGTCTTCAAAGCAGAGAAAGACAGCTGAGAACACAAGTTAGCAAAAGGAAATGAAGGAGCAGCAACTACCAGATGATTAATGCTACCAATATGAACCTTGCTGACAGCTCAGAGACTGGGCACCTCTGCTGAAACAGATTGACTTCATCTCTTGAAACATGGGAACTAAAGAAAAAGAAGCTGCCCGCTGGGAAATGTTTAAATCCATAGAAGAGTGATGAGCGTGTTTGGGCTGAAGGAACGGCTGGAGAAAATTTCTGGCAAGGTTTGCCACTCTTTATCTGGGTGCTTAACATCCATTCGGCTCAGCGTGCAGATTTTGGCTGACCAGTGTCATGTCTATTAGCTGAAAAGTCAAAGGCAGTGGCAGACGAATTGATCTTAATTTTTTCCCACATAGTTTGGAAACATTTCCTGAGTTGTATTTTTCCATCCCGACCTATATTTATGGTGATGATTCATTTTTCTTTTCTTTTCTTTTTTTTTTTTTTTAGATGGCAGACTGCAAAAGCTTTGCCTCAGCTCGTTTTTCCCACCCTGGCTGCCTATCACTGCATGGCAAAAAGGCAGCACCACGTGCCATGACGCACCCTGGGGACAAATCGCTCCTGGACCACCAGCCTCCCATTTCGCTTACAGGGTCAGGAGATGCTCTGGAAACTTCAAAGGCATAAAGAAAAGTCAAATATGCATTGAAATACTCGTTGTGTGAGTGCATGTGAGCATGAGACGTGCTGCGTTTTCCTTCAGCGTTTTACGGCATATTTATTCATGTCATAAAACCAGCTCCTGAGTGGCAGGCAGAAGTCACTCGCTGGCGTGAAACTTCCCACAAAAAGCAAATAAGGTCTTTTCCCAGGCCTTGGGGTTACAACAGGGATCTGCATCCTGCTCTGCCCAAGGGCACTGAGGTTGGGTTTTAAAGTGATCTGAAATAAAGGTCTGCGCTCCGCAGCCACGTGGGTTTGCCTTTTGTGGCCGTAGCACGATGTGCGCTTTAAAAGCAAGGGACTGGCTTTGCTGTACATGGCTGGGGCACGTGCATTCAAGCAGAGAGACAGAAAATTAATTTTATTGCTTATCGTATTTCCTTCCCACATTACACTCCCACTTCACTCTCCGGAAGAAGTTACAAAACTTGAGCGTTGTCTCAAAACACTGGAGACCAGCAAGATTTTTAAGGCCTGATCCGTAACTCATAGGAACATCAAAGGAGAAGTGCCAGTTTCCTGAGGGTTTTTTTCTCATCTTTACATTCCGGGTCTGGTCACAGCTGATTTTCTGATAAGCAAAATAAGCACAGCCCAAGCTGTCCGACTTCAGTGGCATTCTATTGGGCTGAAGTAGAAAAAGGCTTGCACAACATCTTCTAATGATTTATATTTTGGGGAGGAGGAACATCACCTCTAGGAATTCAGCTTTATTGGATACTCTAATCCAGAAGAGATAAAAGCACTTACTAATTACTGCTGGGTTTTGTTTCTTTGAAGAATTGGGTTAAATCTCTTTTGAAAGTAGATGTCTGTTTGTGCTCGTTAGATGTATAATTTAATTTGTTTAGGACTTTTTCCTCTTTTAGGGTTTTGTTCTAATGATATCTGTGCTTTTCCTCCTCTTCTTTCCCTCTCTTTTCTCCCCAAAGAGATGAACTTTTGATTCACTCTAGATTTCTTTTCTTAATTTAACAATGAACATCCCCAAGTTGATGCATCTTCTTTGGGGCCTTATTTTTTCCTCTTTTTTCCCCTCTTGAAAATTCATTCCCTTTAAAAAAAAAGAAGGTGCTCCTTTTGCTTGCCTGTTTAATAATTCTGAGATTTATTTGCTCATGGACATTTCCTGTCTGAAGCCAGTATTCAAGCTGGAGAGAGAACTCGAAATGTCTACTTTAGAAAAGAAGAAAAAAAATAATTGTAGTATTATAATTTATCTGCCAACCACTACTATGCAACATTGCAGAAGGAAAGGAAATTGGGCTGAAAAGGAACTTGGAAGGTCATTTAATTCATACTTCTTCCCCAAGTCAGGACCAGCTCTGCCTGCATCATTCCTGACAGATGTTTTTCTAACCTGTTCTTAAAAACCTTCAGTGACACTAGGTGCACAACCTCCCATGGCAATTTAATATTCAACTGTCCTCACTGTTAGAAAGTTTTTCCTAATGTTTAACTTAAATTTCCTGAGAGGCAGTTTAAGCCTGTGACTTTTCATACTGTTCACGTGTATTTGATCTTGTTAAGTCTATCCGGCTGAGGGAAATGGTCCAGCTGAACTCCCAGGAGCTTTCTGCACTTGTGTTCCTCTGCAAATACAGACTAATTTTGAAAAATCCACCCACTGAGAGCTACGCTGAAAATTCACATAGAGATCAGCTGTTTGCCCTGCCCATGCCTGCCATCTATTGAGATTTTGCTGGGCAGGGGCTGGGGACAAAAAAGAAAAAGTCTTATACATCACACACTGCACTTAATTGCACAACGCCCTTCCTCTTCCACCCCACCATGCAGCACAACAATGTTCTTCACTCCTGCTCTAGGTTACACATGGAGGTATTTGAGTATTTACCAGTTACTTCTGCATTGAGCTCACTAATATTTGGATGATATATTATAAATGAACTCTTCCCCCTGCAACCTGAAAACAATACACCCAAATAAGTAATACTTCTAGTTTGCTATACATATAAAGAAAAACTTTGATTGACTGTCCTGTTTCTTATCTGTGGGATAGGAATATATACTCTGCTATTGACTCATAGATGCTGTCATGGCTCTATAAATGAAGGCTAATGTTGCAGTCAGCTTTGCCACTGGCCTGGTAGTTTCATTTGGATCAGCCAATTAATCCTTCCTTTACCTGACTTCCTATGTTAAAGGCATGATTATAAAAGATATATTTGCAAAATGCTCTGAGATGTACATCCGAGGTGTGCTTTGTTTTATTGTTCTTGGGTCTAGAGATTATCATATGAGTCTATAAAACTCCTCGGTGCAGAACACTGCAGAAGGGGAAGCAGCTCAAGGCTTCATGGCCAAGTAGCCAAAACAGTTTCTTACCTCCCTAAGGCGAGGGGGCTGAGAGGGATCACACTTCTGGCCGCCACTGGTGCCCCTCAGCCTTTTCTCTTTCTGAAGTAGCAGCCACAGCAGCACTGGCTTTCCAGGGCTCTTCCACAGGCAAAGTAGACATCTGCTAACCAGGGCAGAAAACAGCTGGGCCACAGCTATTTTGCTGTTCCCAGCACTTGCGGTAATTTTGCCTCCCTCTGGCACTGGCCCTGTCTGGTTATTAATATTTGTTTTCATCATTATAATTATTACTACTACTATTCCAAATAACAATGGAACAAATTCCTTCTCAGAAGTAATTTATTTTTATTTTTAAAGTTACTACATCCTACAGCGATGAAAAGAGAAATATTCTTATTGTATTAGTGGGTGAGATTCCTTCACGCTGGATGATGGGGGCATGAGGAACTATGGTTGGAAAAAATTGGGTGTTGGAGTCAGATGGCACAGGGAGCCACTGCCTCAGGCATCCGGAAACACTGGCTTCTCTAATCCTGGAGCAGTCATAGCCTTGAAGGCACAAGCCCTGAAAATGCAGAGGTCCCACAGTATGACAGACCAAACTGGTAGGAAAGCAGGGAGGATCTATCAGACCACAAATGAGCAAAGAATTGAAAGCATTTTTCTGATTGGTGCCAAATGATTGTGTTACTGGCCTCAGGAAAATGAAATACTGAACAACAAAACACCATCATTTGGGGCCAATCAAAGATTTCTTGCTCAGCCCCAAGCTGAAACACTTTTGGTTTGTTTGATCTTCTGGGAAAAAAAAATAAAAAATATCATGGACACATTTAAAAATGGGGTATTTTGGGCTGGAAAAAAAAGGAGGACTAAAATACTTTGTTTTCTTTTTCAAGTTTTGACCAGCTTTCTTGTGTGAAACTGTTTTGCAAATTTGCCTCAAATAGTTTTTGTCCAAGGAAAAAAAATACAATCACAACATCTTTTGCTTTAACTCAAACTTTTTTCTTTGGCATCACACCATAAATGCATTATGAGAACTGCATTTCCATCAGATGCTTCACTTCTGGTGAAACAGGCTCTGGTATCGTAAAGCTGCTGAGTTTGGCTCAGCGGACTCTGCACCTGGGACTGGAGCGCCGTGTCCCTGGCCGAGGGGACCATCAGTGCCTCTGTTGGAGGATGTTTCTGAGGACAGCTAAGAGAAACAACAGTCAGGAGCAGTGTAGATGCAGCTGAGCAGGCCTTTAGGCATGACTCCGCTGACCTCTGGATGAGTCTTGCAGCCCCATGATCCCTCCGTTATTCGGGTGATGCATCAGGTCCCCCACTGCAGATCGAGGTCTTGCTGCACCCAGAGTCACGGACAAGTAACAAAAGAAATCCCCGTCCTAAGGAGCTCACATTTTGTTTTCACTGCCTGTTGAAAGGAGCTAATGAGCTTTGGCCTGGAAACCCTGAGACTCTTCTCCAAAAAGATGTTCAACTTTTGCCTTTCTGCAGAAGACGTGACTGCAGCAGATGCCGTGCTGAGGCTAGAGAGCCAGAAAGATCTCAGCTAGTAAGATGGATAGCTTATCACTTCTCTCCTAAGTGGCAAATCAATAAAGGCTCTTCAAAATTAAGCCCCGTAGGTCATATTGCGTCAACAAGTCTGTAAGCACCGTCATGGCTTTCAGTCTCACGAGGCGGGACAAGGGCCCCAATGCCACAACACAAAACCTCAGAAACGTAGGACCAAGAGACAGCAGCATAAAACCAAGAAATACACAGTAATTTCCACAGAAATAATTTTTAAAATTATTATTGCTTGTTTTGTTCCTTAGCTCATCCTCCAGCAATGCACCGGAGCAGAGTCTGTAACAAAATAAACCCAAATATACTGGCAATATCCCTCTTGCCTTATGCGCCATCACACTTCACAGCCTCCACCACCACTCAGTTTGCAGCACACCTCTGTAACAGGAAGGTGCCAGAGCTCCTAATTTACCGGTGGAAAACAAAGACACAATTTCTAAAAGGTACTAGGTCCTGATCCTGCACCGCACAACTGCCGGCAGCAGCTCTCCTCCAGGCTGGCTGACAAATACGGGCGGAATACAGTGACTGGTTAAAGGGCAGTTTCAGAAACAAGATATTTTGCAAATGGAGGATCTTAGCAGTTGGGCCTGAACTTTGAGCATGTCGGAGGTCCCCTAAGCACATTTAAGAGCCTGATTAACTCCCCAGAAGCAGGCTGAGAACGTCCCTGGTACAGACCTGAGTCAGGCTCCTCTCTCCCACCCATATGGCTCTGCCCCACTCGTGGCATCACCCCAAGCGAGCTGGCTCTCCTGGCTTTCTTAAAATTAAAGTGTTTAGCAATTGCTTGTAAATACTGAAACAGATCTTATTATTCACATAAACAGGGAAAAGAAACCCCCTGGTGTTTCCCAAAAACCAGGCAAAATGGTGCATTGCGACAATGCAGGAGGGAAAGGCATGTGCCACCCCAATCCCATATGGAGTATGTGCAGAAAGTCTCTCGCTCACTTGACAGTCTGTTGCCAGCCCCACACCTCTTTTCAGAAATGCTTGTACAGCGCACAGCGGAAAAGCAAAGATTTTTTTTTTTTTTTTTTTTTTTCCTACTCAATAAAACACACAAACCCAAACCAGTGAATTCTCCAAATCCAAATGCTACTCATGCAGAGCAACCCAGCCATAACCTCTTCCATCAGCTGCCTTAGAGAAGGGTAAATCACAGCTGTGATGAGGGGTCTGGGCAGCCTCGTTCCCCCATCCTCTCCTGGCATTGCTTCATTCCTCTGGAGCTCACGGAGCTGAAAATAGGAGCGATGGCAGCAGAGTGGCATTGCTTTGTGCTCTGTGGCTTCCCAGCAGCTCACTTAGGCAGTAATGAATGGGAAGTGAAAGCTCCTTGGGCTGACAACTCCACACGCGAACTGTGGAGTTGCAAGTCTCTGGTACAGATGTTAGAGGACACAGGACAGAGCGCAAAGACATTGCTTTTAACCACCTTGTGTGTTATCAGATCCCCTCTAACCTGCACAGGGAAGATGGATGTCTTTGGGTCGCCGACTCCTGACAGTGCTGCCATCGTTTCTCCCTCTCCGAGCTTCTTTCTCAGTTTTGTTTTTCTATATTTCACGTTCTCTTTTCTTCCTGCTGCCGTTCTTGCTCCAGGGTGCCCTAGCCTCCTGCCCCCACCAGCGTGCAGGGACGAGCTCTTTCTTGTGTAGAGCACAGCCCTTTCCCAAAGGAGCAGCTTGTCCCTGCCCCCAGGGAACCCCTTCCAGCCTGCTGGGAGGCATTAGGAGGGCAAAATTATTATTTTTTTTCCCCTTTCCCCCCTGTTTAATGAAATGTCTTTTCCAGCCCGTGGGTGGCCAGGCAGTTGAACACCCCCTTGCCACCCCCCCGTTGGTGTTTTGCTTTGCCTGTCCTTGTGGGTGGCTGAGTGGCATCTTCCCCGTCTGTGCGTTCGTGCCCACAGGTGCCCCCATGCCATGCCCACGGATCCCAGGCTGCTCCCTGGGTCAGGCAGAGCAGGTGGAAAAGAAAGCCGAAAGCCCCAAATGTGCCATCCTCCAGGATCAGGAAGCAGAAGGGGATTCCCCAAGCAGCTTACGGTGCTGCGCACCAACAGTTAAACTGAGGTGGGAGGCAATAAAGATGTGAAACTCTCCTTTTCCAGATAGAGCAGTGAGTCAGCTCGGTCACATTGAGGAACGGTGGAGTGGTTCCAGCAGCATGAAGCACAGACAATGGACTCGCCTCTGTAGCAATTGCATTAACTCCTTTATAGCTTGTTTTCAAGCCCAGAAATAACAAATAAAAGCCATGGAACGTAATAAATTAGGTTTTGCTTATTTTTCTAAAATTATGTACAACTCGATGAGCTTGTTGCCAACACCAACTGCCAGAAAGGCAAACTAGCAGAGTCAATAACCTCTGCTTCAAGAATTTGACCATCCCCAAATTTCTTTTGAAGTCATGAAATTTTTAAGACTAACACAGCCTGTGGTTCCTTTAATTTGTTTTTTTATTATTATTATTTCTCAGCTTCTTAGCCATCCACATACCCCAGTGTCACATTTTCAGACTTTTCTCTGCAACCATAAAGGTAAAAGCATTTTTTTTTTTAATTACAGCTTTTATTGCGTGTTCCAGAAATGGGCGCTGTCAGTCAATATTTGAAAGTTCACAGCAGTGACAGAGCAACCCTGAATCACCCCTGTTTATGCAGGAATTTAGACTGTGTTTAGTTCACTCCCATCCAGCAAAATAGAAGTTTTTATGAGTATGGCCAACGAAAGTCACAGCTGACGGGTGAGCATATAGTTCAGTTCTTGAATGAGGGCTCGATATCTTGCTGGTGACCAGCCTCAGATCACCCTCAGATCAGCTCTGTGCTGTTGCAATTCATAGATGCGCACGTATTCGTCACGGGTCGGATCAGACTCAAGTCTCAGCCAACAGCCGTTACAGGGGAGGCAAAAGCCTTTTCCTATTGCACGAGGGAACAGGCACAGGGAGAGAAGTTGGTGCTGTGGCCCAGGCATAAATCAATGCTGGGAACCTGAAATTAAGACTTTGCTCCAGTGATGAGTAATCTCTTTGCATAATTCCCCTCTAGATGTTTTGGATACCGCAACATGTTGTTTCTCCTGTAGCAGCAGATTTTGGAGGGTCTTTCTTACTAATTCATGTCAAGTCTAGCTGAGCTGCAAGTCTGTCTCAGTAAAATGAAAAAATTACTCATATTTGGAGACTTAGGCAAACATACAAATGTTTTTAGAAGAATGAGTCTCCCATTTTAAAACATATGTGTTCCCTCCTTTGTATCTGTTTTGTCTTTGTTTTTTTGCAAAATTCTTAGCAAATATGTTGGCATGAGCAATACGTTTCAAGCAAAGAGAGCAAATACTTTCAGAAAACAAAGTTTTTAAAAGCCATAATAGTTGATTAATCATGGTAAACATCTGATTTATGCATTTACTGTCCCTCTAGTGAGGACGTCATAGTATTGCCCAATAAAACCAGTTATAATCTTGAACAACAAATGCTATAAATGTTCTATATACCATAAGCTACAGCCCAAAACCTGTTTGCAGAAGGGTTTACTATGCTGACTCATCCCATCTGTCATCATGATGGTCACTTATGCCCAAGAGTTTCTATCTAAAAGCAGATCCACTTCAGGAAATAGGGACCGAACAGAGCAATTCATGAGTACAGGAGGGAACAGGGATTTCTGAGCCTGTTCTGCATCGGATGCTGCCCCAGCCCATAGAATCACAGAATGGTTGAGGTTTGAATGTTGTCTGGTCTGTCTGGAGGTTGTCCGGTCCATCCCTGCTGCTCAAGCAGAGCCACCTAGAGTCAATTGCCCAGGACCGTGTCCAGACGACTTTTTAATATCTCCAGGGATGGAGAGTCCACAACCTCCCTGGGAAACCCGTGCCAGTGCTCAGTCACCCTCACAGCTGGGCTGCCTATAGTTCAGATTTGCACCAGCTATGAAAAAACTGTGATAGTGACAGAGTTGACAGAGAAATTAAATTCACACCTTCATTCCCGCCTTCCCAGGCTACCGCAGGGGCTGAAACAGCCCATGGGCTGTTGTCAATAAGTAAGCAACGGTGAATTTGGTGGGTTTAGTCGATTCCTCTTCTGCGGATTCAAGCCCTCTTGAGAGATTTGTTATTATCCGGGAAATGCCTCTAAGAATCTTTCCTTTAAAATCCTTAAAGATTACATCTGGCATGGTTTAACAGGCCAACACAGGGTCTTTGTTGTCAAAATCCACTAAAAACATTGAAAAATAAGGCTTATGTTGCGTTCCAGTCTAAGCTGATCTTTTGTATGAGAGGAAGTTTCCCCCTAAAGTAATTTGTATGAGGCCCAACTCAACGTGTGTAACCTTTTCCAGCTGATTTCCCTGCTCTCTCTGCTCTGGATGGCAAAGCTGGTTACAGGCTCACTGCGTCGCAGAGACGTTCTCCATACACCGTTCCCTTTTGAAGAACTCCACCTCAGCCCTGTTAGAAACAACTCTGCCATCATTTGTTTTATTTCCAGTAACCATCTTCTCCTGAGCACCTTTATTAGAGGCTTCGAGTTTGGAGTTAAGAGTTAATTAAACTGACAGCGCTGCCTTGCTGCAATTCATTGCAAAACAATTGAGCTTTTATTTGATCTAATTTCTCAGAAGTGAAACCAGGCAGTGCTGGTGAGAGAGCGAGATCTGTAAAATACAGTCACGGGTCAGTGGAGTTCCGTTCCCGTCGTATCGCTGCGTGCAAGACACTGACCACATCAACAGGCAGGCATGAGGTTGTGCGTGCTGGTGGAGGTTGGGCATCAGGTAGCGTGGGAGTGATTTGGCGTGAAGGTGTGAGATGGCTTCCCGGTGAAGCAGTGCTGTACTACACCAGCACCGTCCTCAGCAAAGGGTCAGTAAGGGTGAGGAGATATAAATGGGGGAATTCACTTGAGACAGAATCACTGACCCGGGAAAATCCTGTTCCAGAGGGTTATTTGAGCTCTTAATTGGAATCAGGAAGAAAAGTTGTTTTGGGTGTTTGTTGGTTGGTGTTGGTTTTTTTTAACAAAGTGTTTAAAATCACAGAACACAAAATTCCTGTTTAATATTTTTTGCTCATGAAAAATAATTAATTTATTAAATTACATAGCAAGAGATCTTAGAGACAAACACAGATCAGATGCTCAGGAATTATCTGCTCTCCACTAACATGGGCACATCGTTGCTGTTGTAAAATCACAGCTTGACTGGGCACGGTGGGATCACTGTGCTTAACTCAAAGCGTCCGTGTCTGTTGCTCTGTGCAGATTTCTTTTGAAGTGAACTGGTATTTTGACTTGGTGGTGAGTCAAATTGAGCTGACACTTGTTTCTCAAAGATGGAATGACATGAAAAGCTTATCATCATATTGAGATAACAGCCAGGTTTGGGCAGGAGACAGTTTTTCTGTCAAAGTCAAGATGCAATTTTATAATGTGAGCTCACTTTTGCAAATAAGAGAAAAATCTGAAAAACAATAAAAGAAAGTCTCGGTCCATATCTATCAAGAAGTTTCATTTTGTACACAAAAAGGTTCTTGACTTGAATTTAAACTTTTTTAAAAAAACCAAACAAATCACTGCCCCTTTTTGCTTATTTTTGTCCCGTGCATCTGAAAGTTTACTTAGAAAACTTCAAAATAGACGAGACCTTTTCAGGTTGAGAGATCCAGCAGAGAACAACCTTCTTTCTCAAAAAATCGTGTGAGGCAAGACAAGTTTTTCAAAAAGTCCTAGCAACTACAAATAATTGCTAATACCAATGGCTTTTAAAGCACCAAGTATCTGCGTGATCAAAGCACAGCTTGAACACAGTCTTAGGAAAGAATTCTTTGTTAAACTGCGCAGTAACAACAGTCATAGTTTTTAACTCCATTGAATGAAGAGCCTTGCTCCTTCTCAGATGCCTGGCTATGAACCATGCAACCCTTTGCACAGCAAGAGGTCAGGTTTTTATGGGCACCTGACAAGACCAGGAGCTCCACAGTTCTTACTGCTTAGCTTCTGGATTTTGACCTACCCAGTTAGAGACCTCAGCCACCACTACGCTGTGTTATTTACCATAGCTATATGGGGTCCACCTTACACTGTTGCATTTGAAACTCGGAGAAGAAACCTACGTTGTACTAATGTGTTAACACTCTTTAATGTTGTTTAACCATTGTCCATGTTGCAAGAACATCTTCTGGTCCTGAGGACTTTAATAGCCTTTGCTTGTAGCAGTTCTCACCTCACACTGGCCTTGCAGCCTACGGGTGCTTATAGCCATATGTGGAAGCAACCATAGCACTATCCTGCCTATTCCTATGACCCCTGAGATGCTGTTTAGGGTGTTTAATGGAAGGTGTTTCACTTGTTACATCCCTGAGCAATTTTGGCCATGTCAGTGCTTTAGCTCAAGGACTGCAATCTATTCTTCCACCCTTTTAGCAGTTGTAAAACCAAACTTTTTACAGGGTGCCTAGTGCTTCCAACTTCCGTTTTGTTAAGGTCACATTTTTTTCCAAAGAGTTTATTCGTAAGAACTTTCCACTGTGCTGCTAACCACCTCTTCTGACTAATCGACATTTTTCCATAGCTAAAGATGAGGAAGGACAAAAAAAAAAAGTCTGCCTTAGCCTATTGATATAAGATAGTATAAGTAGATAAAGCCCTGTTTTTACTCTGTACTGGATGCAAGCCTAACAATCTGTAAAGGTAAAGGTAACTTTACAACTACAGTTACTAATATATACAGTTACTAAACAAATAACTGGAGTCTAAGACAACAGATGCATAAATAATGACTGGGAAGGAAATAGCATAAAAGAATGGTCATTTTCTATGTTTATATTACCATTTTTATATGACTAGCTCATCCAATATTATAAATGCTATGTTAGTGTCTTACTGCAAAAGGATTTTCAATCATATTGCTCTGTAGAGTGTATGATTTTTTCCTTAATATAGCATTCAAGCTGAATTAACCACCTGTACAATCACTTAAGTAGCAAATCACTGCAATGACAAATTGCTCAAAAAATGCTTTGTTATTGGGTTATAAACATAGGATTTAAAAGGAAAACCAGCGTTTTCAACCTGACCTCTAGAACATTACAGTAAAGGCTCTACCATGGTTATAATGCTGTAACGTGGCCACATCTCTGAGATAAGGACTCCTAAAACACATTGCTGTTTGTTTGTGGTGTGCCCCCACAAGAAATTCTCCATGTACAAAGCCCTTTGAAGTTATTTTAAGAAGTAGTCAAAGGTAACAGGTTATTTTCTTTAATCATGATAGCAAATGAAGGCATGTGTTAAAGCTGTGCTGTCATGATGCCTGTGTTGTAACTGGGATGGTGAGGCTTGCTGGGAGAGAATGATTTCAGCTTTATTGCTTTGCTGAATCAGGGCCTTAGGACTGACTGGTGAAAATGAGTAATTTAAAAAGTACAAGCTCATTTTGTACTTCTGCTAATTGAAACAACACTGTTCTTGCTTAATACGGGAACTCATGAGCTGGGGGGTGTCTTTCCTCCACCATCTTAGAACCAATAGAGGTGGCTATTCTTGTGTGCCCTCTGTGAGCCAGTGGCACTGATTTAGAAAATTTCCACACGTTTATTGTACTTCCTCACACAGACTTTTCCTACAGATGACCTTTTGGAGATGGAAACTCTGAACACTGTGGACAGAACATAATTTCCTGCCTGCTACTGTAAGTGAACCTTGAAACAGCAGACCTGCACAATAAACCCAGCAAATAAAACATGTGAATAGTGAGATCAAATGAGGAATTATGGTGAAACAAGTAAACAAACAATGATCAAAGTAAGCTGAGGAGTCTAATCCTACAGGACAGGAGGAACTGGTGTTCTTTTTCTAACACAATTTTTAACTTCTGCTGTTGGGAGCAGAATTTCAAGCACCTTAAAGTCAAGAAGATTAGTAAAAAAGGGGGAGGCACTGTGTCCCAGGCAAGGGAAAAAGTGAACCTGCAGAAGTCTTTACCATGCAATAGAACAGATAATTTATAATTTGTAAGATATCTCTTAATATTCATCACAAAGCACTTGGGTCCAGATGAGGGAGATCCCAGCATTTCATGCAGCATTTATGCAGTAAATGGGAGAAATCGGAAGGCCTATGGGGAAAAGGTTTAACATTTCAGTTCAAAGAGGCAGAAAAAACCTAAAGACAGGATGCCACTTCCCATAACGGTGACACTCAGCTGCAAACATGCAAGCAGAAAGCACGGGGAGGTGAAGGAACTCCCACAAAGGATAGGATTAGCATATCGAGGACAGGATGATTTCAATTAAGGACCGTGCCGATCCAGGCGTGCGTGAAAGTATCTGTGGCAGAGAGTAAAATTCTTGGTAATTCCCCAGCACATCTTCTCTTGCCTGGGCCCAGGCTTTGGTGTACAGCCTTGCTCCTGGGCACATGGGCTGGAACGAACGTGTGAGCAGAAAGAGTGTGCTGCTTTGTCAGTGCTGCGTAGCCCAAACTGTCTTTCTCTTGGTCTTTGAGATTGGTGATGACATGGGGAATACAAGGCCGAGCTGAAAAACTTTGAAAGACAAAGGAGGCACAGGGGTTAAAAAATCAGCCACCGTCTTTATACTAATGGCTTTTTGCCATTGTACCAAATGAAAAGTACAGTCTGTCTTCACAGGCATGATTAGCATAACAGTGCAGCAATAGGCACCAGCGTGAAGAAGGAAGAAATGCTGATGTCCGCTGAGATGTCTAACTGCAGTGGGAGGGTTTTCACTCCCTCTGCCTTGAAGCCTCGGTCTTTGAACACCTCACTGGGGATTTCTGCCCTTTGAAAGACTGCTTTGAAGAGCCGTACCTGAATAAAGTAAAGATATCAGATATGTACCACAGATAACTTGCTACGAATACATGTTCCCAAAAAGTCTAGTGTAGTCTCCTGATGAAATAAATGTATTTTTTTCCATGGATGGATTTCCAGAGATGCACATCAGGAGTATTGAGCCACATGAAATCCTGAGCATGGAAAATCAGCAAGTCAGTTGGGAGTGCTGACACTGAGCAGCAGGCATTGTACTCTGCTCCCCAGCAGTGGCACCAAGCAGCTTTTCTGCTTAACCCAAAGGAGCTCTGTATACATCAGGGAGAAGAGGAAAAAGGGTGAGGAAAAAAAAAAATCTACTTGTCATCTTGGGGGCAAAAGAGTGACAGACAAATTCATCTATCTCACAAGATTTCTGTCATCGTGTTCTCTACAGCTTTTATTTTTTTTTCCCCTTTTCCAGTACATGCATAAAGAGAAGAACAGCAGAATGATGAAAGATGAAATAAGAATGAGTTGAATGACAAATTCAGTAGATATTATATAATGAGCACGTTCTTCAGAATTGTTTAGGAGCAAATTTATCTCATATAAATAAGATGGAGTATTTCAGCATGGCATGGGACCATTTCTGTCCATCTGGCTTTGCAAAGAAATTGTGTGAGGAAAGTAGAATTACAGTTCAAGTAGTAAAAAAAGGAAGAACTGAAATGATATCGGTAAGGGTAAAACAAACAAACAAAAAAGAATCCTGACTAACGCTATTTAAAAATATGGAGCTCTTCTAGGAAATTTTAAAAGAAGTGGGAACTGATGGAAATGAAAGAACTAAGCTTTGAATTTAGTAAACGATGCTTACTTGATTACACCCATATGCAGTCACTGATGAGCTCTTGAGCAGAACTGATGAAAAATTGGATTGTTTACATGTATTAAACCAAGCAAATGGGAATCTGAGCTCAATGTGCCAAAAAACCTTGAGAATAAAAATGCTAGCAATAATTGCTACATTTTATGTGTCAATGGCATGCCAGCAAGGATTCTGCATCAAATTCTGACCAATGGAAAAAGGTTGGGTATGTGAAACTGTAATATCACTTATCTACCAAGCAGGCCACCTGATGACTGACAACTTTAATTTTAGCGTGAAATTGGCTGACTAGCTGTTGAAACATCCATCCCTTTTGACAGGGATAGTAGTCTCCAGATATTTACCACTAGAAACTTCCAAAGTCAGCCTCCTGCTCTACTCATCTTCATTTCAAGCAGCAAAGAGAGCTGCCTTAACTGAAGTTACAGCTCTCCATCGATGAGCGAGGCAGTGATTTTCTCATGGTCTCATCAGCACATACTGTGCCTGCCTCTAGGGAAAGATCCATGTGCTCATGAGAAAATGTAAGTACTGGGGGGCTGTGTACCCAGAGGTGAAAGTGCGGTCTTTGAGGTAGGAAGACTTTATTTTACATGGAACAAATATGTGGATCAGGAAGGCAGATTTTTAACCAGAGCCCTTTTTGTGTTCTTCACAGCCAAAAGTAGACCCACCAAAAGAGCAGAGCTTGAATTTATTCTTGGATTGTACGTACATGGTCTTGCATGGGAAAGCTATGAATATAATCTAGCAATGGGGTTATGGCACACATTATGGCACCTCCACAGAAAGCTACGATCTCTTTTTTCAGAAGAAATACTAACTGGGAGAGAGAATCATCAAAATAACCAGGACTATTGTACATTTACTATGTTACTAAATACCCTGAATATTACAGTGCTTTCCTGCCTGTACAGAAGAGATAATTTAGGCTGAAAATAGCTGTGCTTTGGTGAGCTAGGAGAAAAGTGTGTCTCATTTTTAAGCTGCAATCTCATAGATATAAAGAACTGACATGGTTCTAAAGCCTATAGCATTTGAATGTCTTTGCTTATTTAGGAGCTTCATTAGTACTTGCAATCATTTAATTATTCTGATTTTGCTATTTGCCATCCACTCTGGGTTGAGGGAGTGTTTACAGCTAAACAACAATTAAAACAGAAGCCAGACAGCAAATTCCCAAGTCCTTCCAAATCAGCCTTGAATTGTGAGCTGCCTTCCTGCAGGACTGTTCTCTACCAGAGAAATCACCATCAATTCCGGGGACTTTGCCACAGCACCATGTGCAGATTTTGCTTTCTCTCCAGTTCTATGTTTAATCATACTAAGAATTCTCCAGATCAGTGCAGACACTTCTAAAATATTTGGTTTCACAGTGAAAAGGTCCACAGAAGACATCCCTCCACTCACTGCAACAGGGGACTTTCCATCACCCTATGGCAGAGAGACCAAGACAACCATTCCATAGGGAAAGAGATGACATTTAAAAAAACCCAAATCCGAAAAAGTATCTTCCAAAATAAAAATCTTTCTTATGAATTTCTGGCTATTAGGATCTTATTGGCCATTGTGCTTCTGCTGTTTTGGCTGCCTGGTGCCTCAAAGTAGTTGTAAACCTTACCCATAGCAGCTCTGGAGTGACTTTGCTGTGCCAAAGTAGGACACAGGATACTAATAGTGTTTAACTTTCCTAAAAATGCCATCTAAACAATGGCCTAAGGGAATGGTAAAGTACATATGAAGCCTGAATGCTGCATTGACTTTTGGATTGCAACAGAAGGCTTCCACAGAATTGAAGGATTACTGCTAATTTTTATTCAAAAAGGAAAAATAGAACTGATGAGTATAACTTGTACACATAGAGTATGCTGAATGCTGCATCAGGCCAGAGACTATTAGCACATAATTAATTAAAATGGCTTGGCACTTAGGCTTATGCTACTGACACTATGAGAGCTGATGCTGGCCCACTTTCTACTCTCATTACAATCCATGTCAGTAGGATGGACACATTTGAAACCATCTCCTGCTCTTTGTTACAGTATTTGCCAATAGCAGGAGAAATTGATGCTGTAAAAGTGAGAAAGCATCTCCAGCATTGCAATGGAGGAATAAATTATTCTCTGGTGAAGATTATAATTGCAACATAACTTGGTGAGAAAAAATTAACCTTCTCTTCTGATATGGTCAAGAGAATTGTTCTGTGGTGCTATGAAAAGATGCTTTGATTTGTGGTGTTAAGTAATGAAGGATTCCCACAAACAGCCTTAGCTATCATAAACACATGCTTGGCTAAGCTTGCTCTCTCACCCCAAGCTTATGAGTTTATAAGCTTGCCTGTCCTAGGACAGGCACTCAGTGAAGTCATGTCTCAGCAACAAATTGTTCTCTTTTTCCAGAATCAGACCTTCAGAGCAGAACTTTCATTAGTGTTTTCTTAAGGACCCATTCCTGAAATAAATAAAATAAAAAAAAAGAAGAAAAGGTGTGCGGTCAGCCCTCAGTGCCTGTTTAATAGCAGAGATTGACCCACTTTTGCAGGTGAGCATCCCAGACAACTGCCAGAATTTCTCGCCAGAGCATCCCACCAAGATCAGCCTTGCACAGAGCTGAGGGTTTCCTGCTTTGGAAAACAAAGCAGGAAAGGTAGATGTGTATAATAATGACACAGGGAATTGAATAAAAAATAGTCAGATTTTCATAAACTTCAAGAGAAAAAGTTCCAGCTTGTATTTTGGGGTGATAATTTACCTCCTTTAAAAACCCACTGAATCAGAATAGGCTTTCTTTGCCAGAAAATATTTGCTTCCCAACTACAGTAGTCAAAGTCTGTAGGAAACCCAAAGGGCTCGTACTTTTTCAGGTTTAAGGACAAGGACTTGCTCTGACATTGCACGCAAAGGCAGATCGTCAGTGCGGTGAAGTCCTCCGAGCTCCTTCGACCTCAGCGGGGCTACGCTGTTACCCCAGCTCAGGCTCAATCTGCAGCACAACCGTCTTGACAATACTGAGGTCTGTGTATCTGCAGAACACATTAAACGCAGCTCTTGAGGATTTATTAGTGTTGCAGTGTCACCAAGAGCTGATTAATTATCAAGGATTTCTGCATAGCAGCTAAAGGGAGAGAAACGTGCTTTGAAGAACAGCATCATTCATGCCAGTCCTGTAGCAGAGAGCTAATTATTTCTGCCTATGTCATTGTTGTTGCCATCAGAGGGGAGAAGCTGGCATTTCTCCAGCTTCTAGTACTTTAAGGTAATAACGAAGAGTGTCTCAGCATGCTGCATGTTAGAAGGAGATTTAATGTGCTTGCTGAATATTGTATTGAGTTCCTGATTTGTGTCAGCAAGACCTGTTAATTCATAAGAAAAAGTGTCATCAGAACTTATTTTACATACATTTAGACACGGGTAAATTACGCTGGAGAAAGCCTGACTGTAGCCATTAGTACTTGCTGCAGATCTTGTCTGACTTGAAAGGTTGCTAGGGGATCCACCAAGGTACAGATAGACCTCGGTGTGCAGAGGCCTGCTCAGACATACCCCTCTAGGATACCTGCTGGTCGTTCTCCAGAAAGGCTCATGTATTTTACTCCTGCTGCTCCTCTCGTTGCAGAGAAATGTCTCAAGACTCTGTCCCTACCAGCCTGTGCTTCCCATTCCTACGGTTTCTGCACAGGCTCCTGCTCCTCCAGCATCCCCTGGACTCTCCAGCAGCTTTGCTGATCCCATGGTGCTGCCAGGAGCCATCTCAAATGGCTTTTGCAACTCCCCTCGCCTCTCCCGTTGTGTATATAAGACAAGCCCCCCATTTGCCATCTAAAATTCACTCTCAAAATACGTAGGAACTCCACTGACACAAAATACTCTTTCCCCATTTACCACCAAAAAGGAAAACTACTGAAACCTGATGCAAGGTGGATTAGTGTTTGGGCTCTTCGGGCAACACGGGGCTCCCTCCTGCTTTGGGGGACGAAGGGACCCCTCCGGTCTCTGCTGCGGTTGCGATGGGCGCTGCGGGTCAGACAGAGGGGAGCGAGTGGCTCATGTGGCTCCGTACTGGAGTCTCCAAGGCTGCAACATGTATTTTGATACCACGAAATCCCAGAACCCTTCATAAAATATTCATCACTTTTTTAATGCCGCATCTTCTAATTTTAAAATTCAGCCCCTAAATAATTTAGCAGACTTATGAAAAAAAAATAAAGAAAAAATAAACAAGTCGCCAACAAACAAAGCCCCCATCGAGGTTGTGGCACAGTTACTAAATTAAACTTGTCAAAGATTCCCCACACATTACTTATTTCTCATGAGAGATTTATAGCTGTGCCCACTACCTCCAGGCATTGAGCCTTTTTGCCATCCGAAAGCCAGCAGTTAATAGCGATGGCCTGATCCTGCCAAAGGCAGGGTTGTGCTTATGGGAGGTGTAACAGCACATTTGCAGGTTTGTGAAAAAGCAGCCCAAGATAAAAACCCAGCTGCAGCCCTGCTGTCACGCTTTGTCCTGGATCCCACCTTCTCAAGCTGCCACAAACTCTATAGCTTTGCACCATAATATTCCTCGCTGGATGTCCCACATCCTTCCCATCCCACACATGTCCCGGTCATAGTCCCTAGGGGCCAACTGAACGCCCAGTCTGGACTCCGGTGTTACAGACACGAAGACACTTAGAGATGGAGTGTTCAGACCTTTCCGCAATACTCGGTTGCGTAATTAAAGCATCTAATTTGGTTTGAACTTGTGTGCTTTCAGCTTCCAGTTCTTGAGCCTTATTACAGTTTTTCTACTCTAAACAAAAAAACCCACCATGGCCCAAACTTTCTCTTTTTCCTTGTAGAGGAAATGCTATCCCACAGAAACAATGCAAAGTGGGCTTCTCATAGCTATTTATCAATATACAAAAAGCTGACTAGTCTGAAAGATGAAATTAAAATTTAAACCTCTCTACCCATGCACCTATTTTTCAATAACCAAATGTTGCCTCTGTGGTTTGTTGCTGTTCAGGGCTCGCTTTGCATAGGTTACTTTTCTGAATGCAGACTCAACTCACCTCTCACTGCAAAAATACAGTATGTTCTCTGAAAGGGTAAATATGCCAGCTAACTTTCCCAGTTTAATTAACTTTTCCCCAATGGCCTTGCTTAAATAGACTTCAAAGTTCAAAAGACAAAAAAAAAAAAAAAAAAAAGAAAAAAAAAAAGTGCATTTTAATAATGTACTCGACAAAAATGGGGAAAAAAGGAGTTTTCATTATTAGTTACTGAAGTCATGGAAACTCCTGTGCCTAATGGCTGTTTTGCCTTTTATAACATCAATAATTTAAAACTTAATTGTTGTGCATTATTTGGTTAAAGAAGATTATGACTCTAACATTTGCATTTATTTATCAGTAATGGTGAGATAGCTCTTCCTCAGTAAAAATATATTTGGAAATTCATTCACCCTGCAAACAGAATCACAGAGTAGCTCATCTGTAATGCTACTATTTAACCACTGAGAAATTAAGCCTCTCTGTTCTGGTGTATGATGAGAAATGGCTGTTTATTACCAAGCCATTTTGGTGACTTTTCTGCAGTGCACTTTCAAACCATTTAAAAGCCATATTTTGAGGGTAATCTCTGGGAATAACAACCCCATTATAATGTGCTTAAGCTAAGTGAAATTTCTTGGTTGTGTCTTCAAAGGGCAGGAGATGTTTCTTAATGCCTTTCATTTATCAGAAGAAATTAAACCTCCCTGGAGCAGTCTGGGTGCACAGGACAGCGCTGTCAACCTTCAGGAGAACACGCTGGCACTTGTCACATCTTAAAGGACTTTACAGGCTGCGAGGTGAGGTACTGCTTTCCCTTTGAATTAAGGACCACACGGAGCCCACGGGCTTTATGTGAGCCGGGTGGAGGGCAGGGTAAAAAACCACCGAGCACCTCGAGGCTGCCGCAGGACTAAGGCAACCCCCACCATAAATCTGCAAACCTCAGGGGAAACTTCCCTTTTGCTTCCCGATCGCGCTGGTACAGGCGGTTTGCTCTGGGGACTTCTGCTTTTTCCTCTGCCCTTCACGCAGGCGCCGCTTCGTGCCAGCCCTTGCAAGCCAGGCAGCGTGCAGGCGATGGGCAGTCCTGCACCAGGAGACTCCTCCCTGATCCTCTCGGCTTTCAAGATTATAGCTGAAAATCCCATCCACCATTAATTACGGCGAATTTTGATGTATTCACCTCAGAAGAGTGAAGGCTTGACTTAACTTTCCAAAAATACCACCTGCGGTCCTGCAAAGTCCCAGTGGTTCCCACCCAATGCTTAGATCACCATCACAGCAGCGGGAACAACAGCAGAGATTCAGGAGGGAGAAAGGGTCTTTCAGCAAAATGTGAACTCTGCTGGGATTAAGTGGCACAGAAAATTCATCCGCTGTTTTAAATCCAGCAATCTTGTAACATAGAGCACTCTTGAGAGCCTAATCAGAGCAAAAGAGCAAATCACTTTCAACTGTTGATTTAAAAAAAAAAAAAAAAGGACAGGAGCAAAAAAGGACTGTTATACCTTCTTTCTTTTACCAAGATGTACAAAAATACCAGAGAAGGTGGGAGGTAGAGATTTCAAAGGAAGTAATTTCAGTGCTCAAATCCTATGGACCATTTCTATACTTATGCCCTTTTGAACAGACCCCTGATGCAGAAAGGAGAGCACTAGGGACCATGACTCTCGTGTATAGATACGTAAATTGGAAAAAATTAATAGCTTTGAGAAGTTTACAGGTTCAAGAGAACCACCAATTCTGTGACACATTTGATAAGACTTGAATCTGTGAGTGTTTGCATGTGGAGTGTAACATTTTCCACTGCCACGCTACACACAAATCTGTGTTTTGCGGAACTCCAGTGAATTCAACTCTGACAGCAATTAGTCTCACCACCTTATCATATACTACAAAAAGTCAAGTCACACGAAGTACAAAACTAAAGGTTGGATTTTCTGAGGTTCCTAATGCCTGTTCAGGCATCTGTGCAGATTTTCAAAATGTGCATTAATTAGACTCCACGGAACACTGAAGTTACTGCAGAAAAACTGACTCCCCGAACTGCAGGTTATGATCCTACTGGGAACAGGTTTGTTTGTGTGTTTTGGGTGGTAGGTACACTGTCTGCTCTCTGAAAATAGGCAGCCTGAGCAAACCCTGCTAGTTACTGAGCTAGAAGATAGCATGCAGGTTGTTACAAGCATCCGTAATAAGAACTAGAAATCCTCAGGAACGATAAATGCCCATAATAGAACTTGAATCCCCTTTAGGGAAAAGAATAACCAATGACCTCCTGAACACCTCATGTCAGAAATATGTGAAAGGTGGCAATCTGTCTGCATGCAGACGGGTGAACTGTGGTTGACAACAGGGACTCTGTCAGACTGCAAACTCCATTTTGGATGAGGATCTCTCCTGCTGTCTTTTACCTCGGCACAGTGATAATCCCCGCAGAGGTGTCAGGAGACAATCTTGCCCCTGGCGCAGAGCTAACAAGGGTCATTAAACTCTGATGAACATCCATTTAAATTGATCTTTCGTAGTCAAAAAGTTGGCTCTTGTCCAAGGCGACTGTTTCTCAACACTGGACCTGCTGCGCTGGTTGGAGGCGGCTGGGCAGACAGGGAGAGACAAGCTAAAACCAGGCAGGAGGCAAAACCAAAGACAGAACCTGTGTCCAAGAGATATTCCACGTAAAAGGCAGTGCCGCGGTCATTGCAACCAACGCAGGCACAGTGGTCCCCAGACGCAGCATGGGGGGACCAAAACTCAACCATCTGGATGTTCCTCTCCAAGGAAAAGGCTGCTGCTGCTCTGCAACACTCTGAGGGGATGAACGGGTAAGGAGAGAGATACAGACGATTAACAGAAGCTGTTGCATTAGAGACAGAGGAATTGGCAGACATCCATAGCTTTGACCTCAGACTAATGCAGAAGCACAGAAAGTGTGATTCCATCTGTAAAAATCCATAGAAGGTGTTGCCGAGGGCCTCATGGAGTGCAAAACCACGTTTCGCTCAATCCTGGCTACTACGCTTTTCACGTGCCTGCTTGGTAGCAGCGCTGTGGTCCATGAACGTTAGCATTCAACAGATCTCAGGGAAGTGCAACAAAGCAGCTCTGTTAAGACACTTCAGCCCAGAAAACAGGAAATACTAAATAAAAATCCAGTAAGTTAGTTGGCATTCCCTTGCATATTTAGTGTCTATAAAAGTACTTGCATGTGTTTAGCAGAGCATTTAATTAAGTGGAGCTGGGTGGTAATATTTACTCAGCTAATGCCTCTTTATTGGCAATTGCTTTCACTTGTGCAGTGCTCCTGTCTTTTGTTTTTAAAGGCCTGCATTTCTATCACCACACCTTAGTCTTAGGAAGGGTACAAAGTCATCTGAAAATGACTGGTATTCCAAAATCCAGGGAAAAATTACCTGCTTTCTAGATAACCAGTGCTATTTTCCTGGTTGCAAAGAATACAGACTGCCCTAGAATTATAGTCAGTCTATAATCTCCTGCATTTTATCTTATATTTAAATGCTATATTTTCACTTCAGCAGGTATATCATCAGTCTCGCTTGGTCATTCACAGAGGAACACTTCACCATTCATTATCTGCCAGCACAAATTACAATTGCAAGTGGAACGTTATCTAATTATTGTTTTAAGGGAGACCAAACCAGTAGAAAACCCCCTTGAAATCCAAAGAGGTAATGTGGAGGCAGATTTAAAGGGAGACAATGCTTCAAGGCTATCTATTATTTATGCTCAGCTATGCTGACCTTTGAAAAATAATCTTAAGTCACACACAAAGAGCACAGAAAGCCCTGAAAGACCTGACCCAAACATCACTGAAAAAGATTACACTGGGTTTTAGTGGGCTCTAGATCAAGCTCAACACTAAATTAATTTCTGGGTTGTTATAATCTTTATCCTTGACTATCCTTCATGTTACACCATATGGTTATCAAAATGTATTGCATTTCCATCAGGGTGTATGCATGAGCTGTACGTTAACTTTCAAAGCTGAACATTCATTATGAGGAGAAAGAGGGTGTTTTTAGTGGCTGAGAAGGTCTAAGGTACAGATCCACCATGCAGTAGTGCTACAAGCATGTGTTCACCCAGGTCTATTTTATAAATGGGTGTGTTTCTTGATTTTTCTTCTTGTTTTGTGTCTTGTCTAGTACTACTGGATAATATTTGCTCTGTGCCACTTCATAGCCTGTGAAATGGAAGGATAGTTCAGCTGACAGAAAAAAAAACCCCAAACACAGAAAAAGCCCATCAACCCAAATGACCCTCATGTCCGCATCACACCCACTTAGAGTTGGCTGGAGGCTGCAGAGCTAATGGAGCGGATTAGCATTTCTCCCTCAACAGGTACTAATTTGGGAGACACTTATTTTCCTTTTGCAGAGTTTCCTGTGCAAATGACACGCTCTTTTGAGAGAGAGGATCTAAGCTACAAGAAAGATCTTGTTATGCTGTGGCTTTATAAACAGGAGCTTCAAAAATCAACAGAGCCTTGTTATATATGGAATAAACAGAAACGCCATGAAGGAACTCATTGTCTGTTGTAGATTCATGAAGTGAGAATGTGCATGATTTTCCAGCAGATAGGAAGTCATTCACTGCCTTCAAAGTTTCTGGCTCCACAAAGATCAGAGATCCATGTGCCCAGCACCATTGCCTGCAAATACAAGCTGGGAATTGTGGAAATGCAAGAAATCTTTTCACGCAGGAGTCGAGAATCCTCCTCTGTCAAACTCTGGAGCACACAATCCTCAGTGTTTTAGATTTTTTTGACTAAGGGTTGGAAGGGAAGAGAGAAAGCATAAGATGTGCAATAAATTACATTTATTTATAATTCTGCTTTAGTTTAGAACCCACTCAATTTATACCAAAAGCCCTTGGCTCAGAAACACTGTATATTTTGCATAATATCAAGTACTCAAAGAAAAATATAGTATACAAAAAGTAGCCAAGATTTTTTAAAGTGACTAATGATTTTTGAGTGTTAAAATATAAATAATTTTAAAGAGAACATAATTTTCATAACCCTTGAATAAACCTTTTTGTCTCTTCTTCAAGTAGATACTACACTGCAGTGTGGAGGTACTCTTAGAAATCTGGGCCAGCTTCTCATTTTTAAATTCCATAAATTTAAATTAAAATTAAGACGTTTTTTCTCCTCCATGATGACTGTCAAGCTACTGTCCTATACAATGTAAGTCCCTTTGAGATTTCTCAAAATACCCTTACAAGGGCATGGTATTCTCTTAACATAATGTCCCAACCATTCTGTTAAACAGCCATAATTTTAAAAGCTTTTTTCTTTTTTTTCCTGTTTTGCTTTGTTGCTTTTCTTAAAAAATAAAAACAGATATGAAAAAAGTGTTCTGTAGTGAGCTCCTTGTCTCCTTTTCATGCCAATTCATTAGTTTACCATTTTTCCTTCTTCCATCTTTAGTTATTCTACCCAATACTTGTTTTGCTCCCAAATACTCCTCTTTTGTTGGTTGTCTGACTGTGCTGCTCCCACACCTCTGATACCTTCCTCTTACTCCACCTCCTTCCCAAACCTATTAATTTAATTTCTACTTCTACTGCTCAGGTGGGTTCTAACACTCAGCATCTTCCACCCCAATTCTTCCTCTTCTCCAGCCCCCTCTAATCAGTTACCTTCCCATAGTCTACCATCTTCCCTCCCAATTTCCCAAAGTAATACATTGACTGATAAATATTTCCATGCTCTATCCATCTTGTGTTTCTGACAACCCCAAAATGAGCTGCCTTGCTCAGCCATTAATCCAGTCTCTCAGTGGTCTTCTATTATCACTTCACCCTTTGCCATCCTCTTTGCTGTCAATCAGCTCTTCTGGGTGTAACCAGCCCGAATTTCCACTTCAGTTTCCTTTGTACCACCATCTTCACTCCCCTTTACTTCGGCATCCCCTTGCTTCTCACAATTTTTCCCCCATGGCCAAACTCCTAACCTACCTTTATCCCTTTCAGCATTCCTAACATATATTCCAGCTCACACTGTTATCACTCTGTTTCAATATTCATACCAGGGGTAGGAAGCAACCAGCCCAAGATAAAAATAGAGCAGAAATTCAGGGGATGGCTTCTGAAGCATGCAGTTTTTAGCAATCATGGGCAATGACATTTTGAGGCTGCTCTGTTCAAGCAAAAGGCTGGAGGCATCTCCCCGGGGATGGTAATTGAGGAACTAATGCTGTCTTGCCAACAGACTCTCTTTCCTGGTGTCTGCCCAACAGACATGACTTGGATATTATCCTTCCGCAATGCCTTGAAATCTGGGCATACTAAGTAGTCATTTTCCCTCTTGCTCAGGTTTTAATTCAACCTCCCTGACCACAACAGGTGGTGATGTTGGAATCGTGTACTGAAGAGGTGCACATTGCTGTTCTCACAGGACATTGTATTTGTAGTCCAGCAGCAGCTGTTTAGTAATAATATTTACATTTTGCCCCACTCATTTTAAGTGCATATTTAGCATGAGGCATTGCTCCCCTTTCAGTCTGTCTTCTGCATTTGCTCATTTTTTTATTTGCTTAATCCTGCATTGCTGATTTTTCCATTCCCTTACGTCCCACCAAACTCATACCTAAATTGACACATGCTTGTGCCTGATTCCCGCTCCGACCACTGACAGTTGCACAGAACAATGCTGACATGAGAGGAGCACGTGGAGAGGATAAGGACAAGGAAAATGAGGAGAAAGTTTCTGTGTCTCATTTATTTTTTGCTTCTAAGCAAGCAGGTGGTGATGGGTCACAGGTTCAGTTGCATTGCTGAAGTTGCTGGCTAGGTTCGTGAAGAGTGAAAGAGCAGAGGAATAAAAGAAATTACAATGGAGCCTGATGACAAATCTATGTAATGGGAAAACTTTCCAAACCAATTTCTATAGACATATTTCACCAAGGGATCTTCATTCAAGTACTTACGCATTCCAGGAATAATCAGTTTATTTCTCCATTAAAAGGTTGGAGATGTCCCCTCCATGTCCCTCTCCAAAACAGCTTCTCTGGGCTGCAGCCCTGCTGAGAAACCAAACATTTTTCCTGACCACTGGAAGACTTGCCCATGCAAATCCTGTGCACGGTAGGAATCGTGTGAAGGGCTGGATTTGAGTGCCTGCACAGGTCAGAAGAGTTGATATGGCCGATAGCAAGAACATTCAAACCTGTCCTGTGGTTGTGTTGAAGCGGGATATCCATCTCACACTGCCAGTTGTGAGAGAGGCATCCCTTAAAAAAAACAGCAAAGGGAATGGAAACAGCCTTTCCTGAAGTGTGATTAAAGCGGGGAAAAGGTGTAACAGTGGTGCTCACTTACTTTATAGACCTCTTCCTTGAGTATCTTTTAGATGTTGGCTTATCTATTCAAACATAAAGAATGGAACTCTTTTGTTTGGTTGTTTTTTCTTGTATTTTTGTCATATATTTATATACAATTAATTTCCCAGACTGGTTTTCCAGGGAGTGGAGAAACAACATGAGTCAATTCAATAAATTGTTCCAGAGTAAGTAACCTGCTCTGCCATGGAAAATTGGATTTGTTCTTTCTTTACTGATGTGGAAGTCTGAAGTCTTGAGTATACATATATGTATGCTCTGCACTTCCAGAGTGCAAAACTGGAACAGAATTATCTGATATTCCTGACGCGAGGAAGGTTTTATGCCTTTTACCTGTGCCAAGTCAACCCAGCAGAAAGAGAAAGGGATTTTGCAGTGCCTTTCTCAGCCATGAGTACCAATGTCAGGTCCATTAGCTTGATTTTAATATTTCCCAATTTGATTAGAAGCACTGGCAGTTGTGAAAAAAATGTCCTTGGACTAATAAACAGCAAATTTGATAAGGAATCAACAGAAAGACACTTGCTGCACAGCCTCATAAGTACAACTTTCAGAGATGACGATATTGCTTATTTCAGTCTCTATAATAGTACATGGAATATGGTTAATATTTAGATGATGCTGAGAACCTGGATTGTTGTCTGGAATAGCTGAGTCTCTGAAGCACACACATGAATTTGTTTTGGGTTGTTTGGTTTTGGTTTTTTTGGGGGGTGGGAGTGAGTGGGGCATGTTTTGGTCTGCCTTTTTTTTAAAAAAAAAAAAAAAAAAAAGATTGATAAGAACGTAGCCTTGGGGACAGCAATATAAATTCTGCATCTTGGCTCAATAACTCCTGCGCCAGGAGAGAGACAGTGAAATCAGTGGGGGACCTGAGCATGGTCTGAGGGTGTTATATAGCCCATGGATATTTTTTGTTTGACGTCTGCTTTACTTCTCCCTGCCTGCATGAATGCTGTTGAAATGAAAAGTGAAACCAGCCCAAAATACAAACCTTACATTTACATTTTTTAAAAACGTTCCAGCTCTTGGTTCCATCTGTGCAAATCAAAACCCATGGATGGATACTATAGAAAACCTTATTAAAAAATACTAAGCTGAATTATATGCAAATTAGGCTTTCATTGTCTTTCATCTCATAAAGGCTAATAACATTCCAGATGACAACCTTCTTATCAAAAATATTTTCTAATACAAATTGCCTTTGACTATATTTACAATGTCACTTTTAATCAAGTAAATTGTCAGGCTACTGCACTTCTGCCATCTACATTACACAAAAAATATAATGAAGAGGGAAGTGGGTACAAGTGCTTTCAGCTTTAACTGGCTGCCCATTTCATACCAATTACTTCCTATTTAGTAAGCTTACCCTCCTGTTCTTAGAAAAAAGCTGGATATAGAGGTACAGGTTCCTCTGAAGGAGACACCATGCAGAAAAAGCTTATTCCACTTAACAAGAACATTTGTCTTCATAATTACACTTACTTTTCTTACTCCTATGCAATTAGTAAATACAAGCTAAAAATAGCCACTTGAATGCCGATTTGGTCCCTGACTGTTTCTCTATTATGTCACTTTTAGGTTAGTTCCATGTTCCATTTGTTTGCAAGTTAACAGCTTTATTCAGATGTTTTTATCCCTGCAGGTGCATTTTCACTCAGCGCACACACTCTCGTCCACACGTGCATCTCCTACAAGGACACAGGTAATACCGGCCGTGCTGTGCCCTGTTCTCAGGATTCAGCGAACATCCTACAGCTCAGCCGCACACTGCCATGTTCGCTGTGGTTTCTCCCTGGGCATGCTGAGACAGAGGTTTTCAAATACAGATGCAAGTATTTCTACTGTTTGTGCTTTTTTGTTGGTGGTGCCTTTTTTTCTTTTAAGCTCCGTACAGAAGCAGCAAGCGTTTAAAAGCAGAGTACTAGCACTGAGGCTGAGGCTGTCAAGGGCAGACAATGCCCATAGTCTCTCAAAACTACCTCTGGCTCACGACACTTTTAGGAGATTGCACCGTCCAAACCCTCTGTCTGCAGATACAGCTGTTGCAGGCTTGCACAGCGCCGCAAGGACGTGAGCTCTCTGTAAAGCCAAAATGGAAAGAGTTATGCTTCCAGCCAAAAGGAGAAAGCATTGATGCAAAAGCTGCTGGGTGAGTTGCATCACTATGTCGCCTGGGGGGGGGGCCCAAATGGGGAGAGACTCCCAGTTTTTCCCTCAACAAAGGCTGGGTTAATATTTGCTGACCACCACAAGAGTATGGCTGCATCCTTAGCTGGTGAACATCAATGTAGTTTCACTGGAAGCAAAGGAGATGGGCTGATTTACACAAGCTGCGGACGACAAAATTCAGGAATAATGAGTCCAGACCTTCACTGGCATTGTTTAAAAGATGACATAGTTCTGAGAGCAAAGGAGCTAAAGTAAGCTAGTTTCCATGTGTGGATCCTCTAATATCTGGAAAAAGTGATCTTATTAACCATTTCCTCTCTTGGGAAATAATAGAGTTTTTTCCCTAAGGCCAGCAGCCCATTTCCACAAAAAGTGTAGGAACTTAACACAATTCCATTGCCAAATGTAGCTGAAATCAGCTATTGGGTTTAAATGTATTACTGGAGGACTGACAGACAGATATAAAGACAATGCGAATGCGTACCTCTTAGAAGCTGGTCTAAAAAACGGCATAAGCGCTAAAATGTTTCAAGTCATAAAAAGCATGATTCTTTCATCCGTGTTCATTCTTCTTTGCTCAAAAGACAGGTTCCTGCCACCAGAACAGAATTATTTCAGCTGGAGAACGAATACACTCAAATTTAAGTATGTGCTTAAAATGCCTCAAACCCTGATGGATTATTGGCCTGTGGAAAAGAGCACAACATAAATGCAGAGAACAAGGACAAGAGCCTAAACCTGAGGAAATCAGGGACAAATCTTTGTTGGTTCAAATGGATCAGAGGTCTCATTCCCAGGTTTTGAATCTGGAGCCTAATTTTCAGAGATGTCTATTAAAAGCTCTATCCCCTTCAGACTTCTAAAAGCCAGGCATGTTGGAGTAGTTGGCCTTAACTTGGAATTTTGCCCTTGATATTAGGACAATTTCAGGTAATCCTGTGCTTCTAGACCTCCATGGGTTTTTGCTAACGGCATTTAGCAGAAGGCAAGTGGCCAAAGGCTGCAAACAGCCCTTGAAACATGAAGGAAAGACCCAGCATTTATATATAGTGTCATGAAGGCTCTTGCAAAAGGCCTAGTTTATGATCCTTTGAAGCAAGCCTGGATGTCTGTTTGAAATAGCTATTTTTAGGTATTTTTTGCATGTGAACAAGTGGACTTGAAAGGAACTAGCGGCAGGACTTTCACTAAGAATTGAACAAAGTCGCTAGCTGGTGTCTTGATCCAGCTGCTGGATCAAGACAGTGGAGGAGGACCGCTGTGGATTTGGGGCTGACCTAGAGCAAATTGTACTTTTCCACAAGATCTTAAAAATACTTTCATTTTGAACCCAAAATGAAGCTTAATTTTTTTGTGGGGTTTTTGATTTGATCTTGCTTTACTTTGCTCTCCATGTTTCCTCAAAAGGAAAGTTCAAGGTGCTTCATTTTGAAATGAAATGTCATGCCTTCATTCACATTTTCTTCTGCCTGAAACTTTCTGCTTAACTCAGCACAAACCTGGGTATAATCTCTGCCCACTCAGAACTTGCGTTTTGGGGGAAATAACTGTGTTGCTTGGCTGTAGCTTTGAATCATGTGTGACTTTAGCCCAATAGAAAGCAGCAACTCAAATTTGTAGGAAAGCAAACCTCTGTAAGTATCGTAGGCAGTGATCAGAGGACTGGTGACAGTCCTGCTCTTGCCAACCAAGGGGTGCCAGGGCCACCGTTTGGTCCCTCTCCTGCCCAACCTCTCCTGCTGCCCTGCGGTAAGACAGGCCAGAGAACCGAGTTGTTAAACACTAACCTGGCACTAAGGAAAGAAGCTTCTTAACAAAATACTACTCATCAGAGAACACGCTTCCCTCCTTCCAAGGAGTGGAAAAAGGGAATTTCTTCTATACCCTCTGAAGGCAAACTTTCAAACCAGGTTTGCAAAGGTCACTTCATGTGCAGAGCTGCTGTCCTCCTCCTGGCAGCTCTGGTCATAAATTGAGAGCTCCAAAATGAGGAAATAAAAGTTTTGATTATATGCACTAAATTTCTATGATACTTTTCATCTCTTTTCTATCACTGGGTTCTGTTTCCTGAAAACTGCCTCATAAAAATAGCGGCCCTATCAAGTTTTGTGTATTATCTCCAAGATGTGCTGATTTGGCCCCATACTTTCCCAGTGACAGGACCTGCAGCAACACCCAGCCCAACGCCTCGGCCCCGTCCTGCCTCGGACCACCACGCCGTCATGTCAAACAGCCAAGCTCTTCTCTAGCAGGTCATGACCTTTTCATTTAGTGCCCAGTTCCCCTCCAGTAACATCCCCTCTGTCGCTGGGGGTACCAGCAGCCACTATCATCTCCTTCAGCAGTCATAATGTAGAGGTCACCCCCAAAAAGCTCTTAGACCCTCGTTACGGGACTGCTAAGACAGACGTGTCACCATCTTTGTGTTCAGCCTGAAGAGCTTTCTGTTGTTTTATTAAGGTCAGTAATTCTCCCGGCCCCCTTAACACCTCTACTAATGGCTGATGCAACTGCTTAACTGCCCTTCCTCACCCCTCCTCACCTTCCCGAAATCCCAGCACAACAAAATGAAGGAAATTAGGGTACTTGGGGAGGAAGGTGTCTCCTTCCCCAGATTCAGTTCGCTGAGGAAGTAAATACCAAGAATTATTTACACATTGTACTGGTCTCTGACGTTTGCTGAGAGTCCCCGTGGCAGAGACATCAGTTCTGGCCTCAGGAAAACTGGCTTCTAGCTTCAGTTTTCCTACAAATTTCCTTTGGGCAAGTCCTTTAATTTGTCAGCGTCTCAGTTTGCTGTCAGCTGAGTAGGGATGACAATTGCTTTTCCCACTCCCTTGTACATGCAGATTTTTGCTCCCTGGGATCGTTGCAGACAGAGGTGCCCGAGCCAGAGGCAGTAGCAGCCCTGATGCTTCAGGAGCACTAGCATCCCACTCTTGCAAAGCCAAATGTTGTATTTCCGTATTCCTTACATAATAAACAATAAAAGTTGTCTGAATTAAAGAGCTAGAAAAAACAGAAGGCAAAGGAATAACAAATTTTAAAACCCACAGCTCTAAAATTCCCTTGTGTGTTTAACCACCAAACACTCAGGGATCCGAATTTCCACCTTTTTCAGGGAATAATTTTCAATTTTTATCAGTCAACAATATTTGAAAAAAGTTTGCAGCTACAAATATTAAGTACTAGCTTAATTAGAATGTTAAAACGTAGCTCATATATAAAAATATACACACATGCACACCCCCGCCTCTCACACACATGAAGGTTTTTCACACAGGTCAGTTGTGTGTGACTTCTGCTACTTTTTATAGAACAATTATTTTTATCTATAAGAACCCTGCTTTGCTTATTGAGAAAAATATTCTGCAGAACAAATAAATTATGCATTAAAATACTATAAAATGAGAAATACATTATCAGTTTAAGAGTTGGATAGCACCTTTTTTTCCTAAATACAAAGAATTTAGAACATTGAAGAGGAAAGGACAAAAGAATTAAGTTAATATATCTACTATTCCTTTTCTTCAGGAAAAAATATTGCAGTACTAATTTTCTCAAATCCCAAAAGAGCGAAAACTCTTTTTTTCCTCCTTTCTCAATGCAATTTTCATTCTTTTGATGAATTAGAAATACTTCCATTTCCTTTTTCATTACAGTTGGAATTATAAACACAGGCATAAGCTACTGGGGACTACATGTTCAACAGAAAGGCACACAAACCATATGTGGCGATTCCAAACCGTTAATGCACAGGGAGAGGGGACATCACTGCTGGCGCAGAGGTCGACCAGCAGCCCCGAAACAGCCGGCTGCCTCCTCTCCTGCCCCTTGGCTCGCTGGATTCTGTGAATCCTTCATTTATAATGTCTCGAACTGGAAAACAAGTGACTTTGTTTCCTTTCAGATATTTCCATTCCTTTGCGGAGTTCTGCCTGTATGAGCTATCTGATGTTTATCCAATGCCTCAAACCCTGAAAGCTGGAAACCTGCCCGTGCAACGCTCCAGTTTCTGTCGTCGCACCGAGTTCACAGTCCTGGTGCTTGTGCAGCAGAAAACTTTCTCCTTGAGGAAATTAAAGTAGACCTTTTCACCCTCAAATGTTTCTAAAGGCTTGAAACCAGGCCCTGAACTACCATGCTATAGAGCTCTCTTTTTGCCGAATTATAACTTCTGGCTATAATACTGGGCCTGACCTGCATCGTGTCAAAGATCTCATTATTTTAGTATTACAACACAGAAAACATTAGGAATAAGAGTAGAAATGTGCTGGCTTCTTCAGGGACAAAACCACTAGGTTTCTAATGAGTTAGGTTTCTGTCTTAAGGCCAAACCCTCAGTATTTGACCTGTGGGTCCTTTCAGCCATGGAGAGGTCTCAAGGGTCTCAGCAGCGCGTTACCAGCCCCTGTCAAAGAGTACAGAGATGATCTTGAAGAACTTATAGTTTGGGACAGAAAGAAAAGAGGTCGGCAACAGAGACTCATCAACGTGACGAGATCTGCCTGCTGTCACGCAGGAACTGGCCTGGCTAGCACGAGGGTGGAGGAGAGCTTCTCGGGCATCTTCACTGACACACACCACTTGCCAAATTTGCACTCTCTAAGAGGTCCTAGACTCCTCCTCACATCAGGCATTTATAAATAGGGTAAGCAAGAAACCACCTTTTTTAGCCCCAGAACATGCAGTCTTTCCAATATTCTTTCCATATTTGCAAGCAAACAGATCAATTTGTTTCACAAGCTTTCTCCTGTCTCCATTCAGCTGCCAGAAGGATGATCTCAGGGTGAAGTCTGCCAAACAACAGAGAATATTTTGGGGGGAAAAAAACAACGTGATTATAGAAATAGTCATGCGTGCTTGCCTCCCTTGAGCCTTTTAATTTACAAAAGTCTAATTAGGGAAGACTTAATGTATAGCATACATAAGGAAGCTGAAACTTCTAACAAAATATGCTCAGTACCATTTTCTTCACGCTTCATTAATAAAGAACAAAATGTCTCTAGACTTTCTGTAACATATGCACGGAGTGATTTCAAACCAGACTGAGATTCTTTTCAAATGAGGGTTATAATATACTCAAGCAATAACAATGCATTTTTTTATTGCTTTGCTTGTAAAGTTGTTTCCATGTTCTGCTAGGACAAAGTTATTTGTCATTTTTGCAAAGTATAACTTGTTACTTTGATGGTTTTTAGGACCTTTCTATTTCAGCTATCGATTCAAGGTTGAGTGTAGCCTACAGCAGAGCTGAGCTTGGGGAATCGGAGTGCGAGAGAAAGACTTGTATTTTTCTATAGAAATTATATCTTTTCATACAAATCAGAGACACAGGAAAGCAAAATTTTGATTCATCTTCTAAATCGTATATAATGCGTAGGGCTCTGTGCCACCAGATCACAGGAAAGCAAAAGGGATTTCTAGCTCGTCCACATTTGCTTATCTTGCTCAGACTACACACAAACAGTTTATTCATCCAATAGGTCTGAAACAAAGAACCTCCAAGAAACAAATGCAACCTTTACGATTTCTACCAATGACTGTATAAACAAAACCAATGATGTGTCCTGCTTTGTCTTCGGATGCAAAAATGCCATTCTTTTCATTGGCTATGCGCACTGAAGAGCAGGGCTGTAGCAGTCTAGACAAAAGAAATGTCTGCCCCAATACTGATAAATGGGGCAAGTGTATCTGCAGAACTGAAGAATTTCCCTTTTCATATCCATTTCCAGAAGGAATCAGACAGAGGCAATTCCCCCGGTGATCTTTCACTGAACACAATCTTTCTCTGTGTGGGCAAAGGGGAATCAAAATGATCTCATGAGTATAAAGTATTTGATAGTAAGACAATCTGGGGGAGAACATTTGCCCAGGAGATTAAAAAAAAATATATTCAGCTAGCTTTGAAAATGTGTGTATGCTCCTACAGTGAGGTGTTAAATTGCATTATAAGTATTGAGACATCAACGTTTACCAACATTAGCAATTCAAATATAAGCATAGAGTAGCAAACTGTGAAACTATTTAAAGGTGTTAGTGTATGGATTTGTAAGCAGAGGTTTGTATCATAGCTATTTTGGTAGCTATTTATTTCTTGTTAATGTTTATGATGGCCTGACTTTTCATGTGATGTAGATCATATCTGATGGGTAAATGGCACCAAATCAGTGTTTTGCAAATACAGAATATTTTCATATTTGGCCAGTGAAACAAAGAGATTTCCTAGAGTGAGCATGCTATTAAAATGCTAATAGGCTGTATCTGAGAAAGTTTACTCAGACCTCAGCAGGAAACATATACCATTTACAAAGATCTAGATATGTGTTTTTAACATAAAAGGGTTTCCCTTCCCATGGAACTGTAAGAACCTTTAGAAGAGAGATGGGATAATGTGATAAGCCCCATGCAAATGAAGAAAGAAGAAAAATATATGGAGGGCTAGTGAACTTAATTATGTTGAAATACAGATATAATTGTGAGCATGAAGTATGTGCATATAACCTGATAGCAACGTTTTTTTGTTTAATGTTCTAAAAGGAACTCAGTCCAGTGAACTTCTGGTGAGAAACACCACAGATACTGTCACAATATGTTTCATCCCATCCATGTCATCAGAGATTTTAACCTAAAGATGCCCAAGTTTGACTTTTTTTTTTTTTTTTTTTTCATTTACTTCTGGATATTTCTGCAGGTCAGCCCTCCAGATTTTTCAGTACTGAGGAACTGATCAGGTGGTGGTGGGCATTTTGCCCATGATAGGAGCAGCAAATAGTAATAAAAGAAATGAGGGCACAGCTCTGATCAAAATAGGCAGCATCTGTACGTGCAGACCTGCCACCGCAAAACACGAGAGCAGGCGGGGCATTAAGCAGAGCTGAGATCAGGTAAGGTCACAAACAGAGGTGCTTGCTATATATTGCACGGCGTTCAGTGATGAGTACCACCTTCCAGACGTCAGGGTATGTGTTTAAGAAATGCCGTGAGCTGTAACGCAATGTTCAGAATGAGAAAATAAAGAGGAAAATCTTGATTGTATTTCTCAGTCCTTGGTGAATTCATGAGCAAAGCTGGTGCTGGCTTCAGTGGAGGTGACTGGGTTTGTTCTGTATGGAATAATTCTACTGAATCGTAGACTGCAGGGTCAAAGAAAGCAGAGAATTCAAGAAGCCTATAGAAACAGAGTCCAGATTTGCTGGAGAGCTGTAACCTTCCAGAAATTCCAGTAATTAAACAAACAAGCAAGGAGTGTTTGGAATTGAAATCTCTGTTTTTAAACATCCGCTCTTACTTTATTTGAATATCACAGTGGAAGGTAGAGTTCACATGTTGAAAGAAGCCAGAAGATTCCTTTTATCTTCTTTTTGTCTTTTTTTTTTTTTTTTTTTTTAAACTAATTCTGAACATTGAATAAACAAAACATTAATTGAATCGCATCTGCTGGTCAGTACAGTGACAGGATTTGAACTCTTACATTGGGAAACAAATTACTTGCCGAAAACAGATTCTTTTACTCTGGCTCCTACATTCCCAGCTCATACAAATAAAATACACAAACTCAACTCACTGACAAATGGCCTGGATATTCAAATATATCTATGTCTCAGAAAGAGCTAATGAGCACTTTTGGATTTTCTTTATGTTTTGGTTCCACTTTTACCCTGAAATGTATGTACATCAATTGTTTCATGCAAATGCCAGTACAATCCATTGCCATCAGCTTAACACATCTCCTCTGAATGGTTGAACTCCCTTGCATTGTGGGGAAAGTGCAAGAATTAAGACTTCGCCCAGTCACTTAAAAAAAAAAAAAGTGGAGAAAAAGAAAGATTATTTAGCTCATGGATTTGTTTTGCTTTCCTAAAACAAAATAATTCTGGATTCTACTTACTGGAAATCTGCTTGGTTAAGAAATATTTAATGAAAACAGCATAGGGCTGTTTTGCTTTGTTGGCTTTTTGTTGTTTAGGATTTTTGGAAAGGTTTACAGTGGAATTATAAAAACAAAATTAAACAGTAGTTTAGCATTTTGCAGAATCACATGGAAGAACAAGACATTCTGATTAAGAAGGCTAAATCACACAAACAGAGTGCAGCAGGAGTTTTCTGATGAACGGTTTGCTGCTAGAAAATGCCGGTTGGCCGTAAAAATCTCTTTTTCTAGATACTTATTGGTAGTGAGCAATTTTTATGAGAAATGTCCTCCCACATAACCATCCTAACTGCTGCTTCCATGGCTTCTGGGTCTGAAGGACTTCAGGACTGATGGCTGCAGACCTGCGGTGCCACCTCAATGTCACCCAGTCACAAGCTCAGATGAAGAAGGACGTGCCCATTTAGTTCTCTGCCTTGGAGCATTCCTTGTGAGGATCAAACCTCAACACACCCTCACTGAAACCACAACTCTCGGAGCTACCAGGTTTTCCTTCTGGAAGCCCGGAAAGACAGGACTCAGCTTTGTTTTTTTGCAAAAGGGAGACAGCAATTGTGTGAATCCTAAGTGGAGTTCAGGACGTGAGAAAGCCCAAACTTGCTAACAGTATTGGCTCAGAGCAGAGCCTCAGATTATCTTCCCTGGTGCAGAGCTGGGGAGCTGGCAGAGCTGCTAACGAAGCCAAGCTTGGCCACATTCACAAGCTTCCCCAGTTCTTACGGTCATGACAACCCTTTGGTGTGCTGGTGGCCAAGAGTGCCCATCCCATGATCTCCTTTCCTGATCCTGCCACCATCCCCACAGGAAGGTTATCCCACCTCTAGATATTCTTTTTTCCTCCTGCCCTTTTGGCGTGACTATTTATCTTTAGGGGGGAGAAGGGGGGGGGGGGGATAAGTAAATAAATAAAATTGCCTATTTCTCTTGTGTGGGCACCTGCAGAGACTTAGCACAATGGAGCCCTGAACTCATCTGTGGCCTTAAGGCATATGCCCCTTTAATGTAACTGTCTTTTAGAAAATACACAACAAACGGACCAGAGAAAAACTAATTTTCTGCTTTCTTTCTATTTAAATATCCTGCCAATTCAAAAGACAGGATCCTTTCGTCATCTAAATGTCTTTCCCATGTACAGCATTCCAGCTATTACAGATAAGAAAAATAGCTGAAGTTGTGCAGTAGTTTCAGCAACTGGAGTCCACACTCTCAGAGAGCTGGCATCTCTGCCAGCTGGCTGAAATTAAAGCCAATGGCTGGAAAACCTTCCCAGAGCCTGGAAATCATACAGGTTCCAGGATTCAGGTGTATGTGCTGCTGGTCAGAATGTTCAGCTCATTCACAAGCTATGTACTGTTATGGGAAGTTTGTAAGCCTGAATGACAGTAAATGTATAAAAGTATTTCCCTAACCTGCATATCAGTTTATCTACTAAATTCATCCACTCAAATATCCTATAAACCTTGATCGATCAAAGTCACACAGTGGAATATTGACCTGAATTCTTATTTTGCAACAGGCTAGCTGATTTTTCAGTAGGCCTTGATTATACTGATATAACAACACTATGAAGATGCCCGTTTCACTTACATCACTATCACATTCAGTTATCTTGAATATTATTTTTTCAGTAATAGCAATACTGAACACAGAAAATATTAAGTACATAGTATTAACCAGCAGGCATTCCTTCAATCCAGATATTCCTTCTATAGTGAAAAACACTTAAGAAAGAGATTCAATTAATTTTGTTGCTCAGATGTCAGCACAATCTGCCATGTACACATAACAAACGTGAGTAAGTAAGTCTCAGTTTACAGCTTCTAGGCTTTTTTGGAACATGTAGAATTACAGAAATTAATTGCTGCTGTTTAAAGAAAATGTGAAAAGCTATTTTGACATATATGCTGGGTAGTTGTGAGTTAAACACATAGAAGGGAAAAAGTAGTAGGTGGGAGTTTCAGATGACTGGTAAATAACAGAAGCGTAGTGATATGCAGTCTTTTAAAAATCAGAGGATACGTTATTGACTTGCATAAGACATGACAAGGGAAAAAGAGAAAAATGAACCTAATATTGTGAGACACAATCAATTAAGAGCTGATTTAGTAAAATAATGCTGACTTCTTGTAGATAAGTTAGCCTCCTCACTGCATTCAAATTAAAAAAAAAAAAAGTTAATTCCAATGTTTTCTTTGTGTAACTATACCTCTTTTACATGTAATATTATATTTTTTTCCTCTTTAGAGCATAGTCTGCCAGATAAATCAAAAAAGAGATTAGCTTTTATTGGTATCCAGATGCTGCCTACAAGTTGTCACGTTTGCAAGGAGCACACACACAACCCTCCACTTGTTGCTGCTGATAGCATAAAACCTGGATGGTCTGTTATTGTCACATTCCTTGCAAAAAGTCTAAGGTAAATTGGCTCTTACCCCTCCTCAGAAATGTGGGAAAACAAAGTGCATAATCTGGGTGCTCTCAGTGTAATAATACCTCACTAACAACTTTAAATTCACTATTCTGAAAACAGCTTAGGGTTGGTTTTGAGCAGGGGGGAGTGGGGGGGGGGGGGGTGGAGGAGGAGTTTTTGAGTTTTCAGTTCATAATGACATTATCCTTTAGGAAAGAATTTGCTGTTTGTATCTGGTTTTACACTTTCTTCATTCAAGAAACTACGTAGTCCAAGAAAAAAATATTTCATCTCACTTGGTCATAACTGGCCCCAGTTTACCTGAAACTGTATTTTAAGTATCACCGTGAAGTATTGCATAGGTCACAGAAGAAGCCATTTGTTAACGTAGTTCAACTTTTAATCCTCATTTTATAACAGAAGGCAGAGAAGAGTTTCAGAGGCTTCTTCAAGTCACACCAGGTGAATTATGTACTTGAGACAAGAACAGTATAATTTTTCTCTTGTGTTAAAAGTAGTTCTTGTCTGGCCTGTTCCTTTCCAGCAGGGTCCAGATGTCTTCAGCCCTTTTCAAAACAAGGATAAAACAAACCCACTGATTTCAGCAAATGAATTTTTCAGGCAGTTCACTGGTGACCTGCTCTGTTGTCACACAGAGTGGCCTGACAGCGTCCCTGTGCCAGGCTGAGGCCATGGTAATATGCCTCGGATGACCCAACCAGCTGAGGATCCCATACATATATTCCTATGCATCTACACACACATTTATGTGGATATAGAGGGAGGGGACAACTTAGAATCATAGAATCACTTAGGTTGGAAAAGAATTTTAAGATCATCGAGTCCAACCATCAACCCAATGCCACTATGTCCACGAAACCACGTCCTGAAGTGCCACATCTACACGTCTTTTGAATACCTCCAGGGATGACGACTCAACCACTTCCCTGGGCAGCCTGTTCCAATGCTTGACAACCCTTTCGGTGAAGAAATTTTTCCTAAAACCCAATCTAAACCTCCCCTGCCACAACTTGAGACTATTTCCTATTGTCCTATCACTTGTTACTTGGGAGAAGAGATGGACACCCACCTCGCTACAACCTCCTTTCACATAGTTGTAGAGCGATCAGGTCTCCCCTCAGCCTCCTCTTCTCCAGACTAGACAACCCCAGTTCCCTCAGCCGCTCCTCGTAAGACTTGTGCTCCGGACCCTTCACCAACTCGGTTGCCCTTCTCTGGACACGCTCCAGCCCCTCAAGGTCTTTCCTGTAGTGAGGGGCCCAAAACTGAACACAGGACTCGAGGTGCGACCTCACCAGTGCCCAGTGCAGGGGAACAACCACCTCCCTGCTCCTGCCAACCACACTATTTCTGATACAGGCCTAACTTAGCTCTAACTTCAGTTAGTGCTGCAAAAGAGAAGTGCTACCTTTAAACAATTACTGGCTTTGTTAACATACTTTGCTATATATGAATTTATTACCTCTTTTTTAACTGCAGTTAGTGGTTTCTAGACGAAATCATAACAACCACTAATCACTAGCAACCAGGTTATGTTCACAAAGGAAAATAAAAGCTTCAGAATACATATTAGCTTCTGCACTACAATGTTTACAGAGCCTCCAGGATTTTGATCTGTGCATGTCCCTAATGTACCAAATGTTGAAAATCCAAAACAACTGCCAAAATTCACATTTGGCCCTGATTATTTCCTTGTTTATCATGGTTAGCATTCCCCAGATAAGAGACAATGTTGCAAGCTCAATAACCACAGAAAGTTTTGAAGACACACTTAAAGAGAAACATAGCTATTTTACTCAAAAGTGGTTCAAAAGGAAATTAGTGTAAAACTTCTTAGATTTTGAGCGAGTGATGCATAGCAATGCTCAGGTCTCATTTGTGAAAAATTCTACTTGATCTATATTCTAACTAAATAGATGAAAAATTGAAATGGTTCCTTCACATATGCATTTGTCTTTCACCTACTAAAACTGTATTTCAGCTTCCTTTTTACCTGTCGCTGTAAAATAATCCCTAAATTTCCACCAGTAAGTCATTTTTTGCATGCAGTCACAAAGATCTCAACAGAAATGGAAGTGTCTTGTCCATTTTCTCCTAAATCTAGGTTATGGATATAGAAATAGCAATTATTGTATTGCTGCTACAGGTTACCCCGTGGAGACAGCAACGAGTCTGTGGAACTTACTGTCACAAGCCCTCGGTGGACTGAAGAGCTTAGTAGTATTCAAACAGGTTAGTGTTTTGTTCGCTGAACAAGAATTTGCAGACATACACACAAAAAAATATGTTGCTGGAGAAAAAAAAGCCAGCATACTTCACACCAAGACAGCACCACATGGTTGGGACTTAGGAGGAAATTATGAAGCAAGGACAGTCATAAGGGTTCACTGCAAGCTTTTTCCTCTTTTAAAACCTTTCCCCCAAGCCTCTGCTAGCTCTTGGTCGCATTAGATGGTCGATTGCTCTGCACAAACCGAGCAATCTCCAGATTTGTGGAGAGCCTTATCGTTCACCATCACTCTCGGCACGGTGCATCTGGCATGTCTGCAGTTGGATAGCACTCTATAAACAGGTGAACCAGACATGTGAAAAGTTAATGTTCTGCTGTTGTGACAGTATAATTATCTCTAATAATAAAGGAAAACAGCTGCTTCAAATAGTCTTTCACTTAGAAACTGTGTGGATCATTATACTTTGACTTTTATCATCTGTTTTTTGGATAAACTCCCAATGTGGTTTATGGTTCTGCAAAATGGTAACATCTCATTTTATGAATGACAGACAGATGGGGTTTGCTGCAAGGCTTATTGATAGTAAAGCACGTAAGACCGTTCAAGATACTTAACTGCAAGAAATACTGGAGATAACAAAATATTGCCTTCTCTCACTTTTTAAGACTCCTGTTACTTATTTTCAATGGTTTCAAGTTTTCTTTTTTTGAGTGTTCATCAGTATTATCACCTGGTAATTCCAACAACTTTGTGATTTTTTTGTTTCAGTGCATCGAGAGAGAAGAACAGCTGTTTTACAATTAATTGAAAGCCAGTGGAGATGTCGTCCAGATTTCAGAATAATGTCTGTTTGCAGGAGATTTGTATGCCATTCATCTCTTTCTCTCCCTGTCTCCCTCCCACCCCCAGCAATCATCTAATTGGATTTTCATGTCCAAATCCTGTTCTCTTAATCAAAAGGCAAACAAAATCAATCTTTCAGGTTCCCAGAATCCAAGTGAAGCATTTAGTCCTAAAGCACTAAGAGACTTATTCCGCAAAGTTCTGTCAGACCCAGCTTACTAAATTGGTTAACCCTTGTCACTAAAAGCCACAGTAAACATCCATGCGATCTGCTGCAGTAATGTTACTTTTTGTTATATTAGGAAAGGTTTTATTTTCCCAAACCTTTGCAAAATCCATACAATTGACAAGGGACAAATGGTTGGGGTCTTTTTCAGTTGTTCTTTAAACTATTTGTTATCAAAACTTAAGCATTTGGAAGCAGATACTTCAAATATATGGTGATATTATGCAACATTCAACCTGGAAAGAAAGCATCTAAAATGCATTTTTATGAATTTGCTAGATATTTACTCTGACAGACCAAACCCTTGAAATTGGAAATTCAGCTCTGTGACCTGTCTTCCTCTGTAGCGATTTATGTCTTAGGACATAGAGCAAGGGCAGGATGCGTCCCCTCATTCCTTTCTCTCAGCTGCACCTCTGTTCCAGGACCCTCCACAGTGATGCAGAAGAGGATGACCACAGCTGTACCCCATGATTTCCAGATAGGAAATTCTGGGACGATAACTGAACCCCCAAATCCCAGCTGCCAGACCAGCTTTCCGAGGTGCTGGGAAGCTGGGAGTCAGTCTGGAGGATGGAGGGGCTTGTGGTCCCCAAATCCATCAGCCACAAAGGAAGGACACAAAAAGTGAATGAATCTTGCTCAGATTTTGTACTGACAAAATGGAGACTTGTGAGATAGACAGAACTGCAATATTTCACAAGCAACAGTTATTTTAAAGGCTGCGCAAGTTCCCACAGAACACAGCAGTTTAAATCATCTGTATATGGACTGCAGGAAAAAGCTGGAGACCATTTTCCATGTAGGAAATGGAGACTGCTGGTAGTTAACCAACAACGGTGAACCTTCCCAGCTTAGCGCACAAAGCTATTTGGTAAAGGTATTTAATGGTGATTCACTGGGAAAATTCACAGCTTCCAGTGGTGTGCAGATTCACAGTTTTCACTGCGAGCAGCGTTGCTCTCCAGCACAGTCTGCACACCGGCCTGCAACATCAACGCCGGCTGGCTGGTGAGCTGCAGAGCAGTGTAGACATCTGTTTCTTTCTTCCCTTTTCTGTATCTTCACCGAAGAAAGAAAAACTCTTGTTTTCAGCAACAGAATTAATGTCTTGTAAAAATCCCTGGGAGTTTCTGGCATCCCAAGCAAAATGCCAACACTAGACACATGCAAGGGAGCACAAACACTGGCAGCAGCCTGGGTGAATGCAGCCCACGGTGTTCTCTGCATCCGACTTATAGTCAGCATCCCTTAGCATTCGGAAATGGCCTAAACCACGTGCTTTTGACTGGGGATGTACCATACACACATGGGTCATACTGGGGAGGACAGCAAACAGCACTTTGCTCTCCTCCAGCCCTCTCCTCAGCAAGCGATGAGCACAGTTGAGCAAATCTCATTTTAGGTCCTTCCCAAATGACAGTTTTCCAAGCCCGCAGAAGGAAGTAGACTAGGCAGAAAGCAAGAGCACTGTCAGACAGGCGTCACTCCTGCACATCACCCGCTGTGGGTTAGGGCAGCCCAGGGGCTGCTCTGAACTGTGCAGGTGGGCTCCAAGCTGATTGCTGGAGGGGCTACAGGGAGGTGAAGTGCTGCCATTCCGTATTTATCCACTGCAGCTTCCCCTTGCTTCATGCCCTCTGTACTGCCAGGTAGTGCATACAACGCAGAGCGCTTACCCCGTAGCTGAGGTGGCTTTAAAGGTTAAATTTGCAAAGCAAAGCTTTAAGCTGGTGGACACAATTTTTTCATAGGAACGCTTCCCTATGTCTCATGTTTGACAGAAAAGATATGAGTTGGCAAAGGACAGGCCTTTAAAAATATAGGGAGAAAACAAAGTGCCTATGAGGCATAATTCACTGGGCCTGCTAAATTCTGTGATAGCTGAAAAATAGCTCCATTTTACAATTCCATTGCTGCATTAAAAATCTGCATATCCATACTATGAGCTATGTCTATGCTGAAAAGGGAATAATGAGAGATTGTGCTATCCCCGGTGACGCTTAGTCAAACCAGTATATTGAATTTTAATATCAACAATTTCATGAAAATTATTCTGTGGGAAAGTAATCAGGCATATATACTATTGATGTTTTACTGAAATGTGTACTAGCAGAATGGAAAGTATGTTTTAACTTCCCCTTTCATTTTCACGTGGAAAGAAACAAGTTTCTTTTTTGCTCATCCAAATCCTTGAATATTCAAGTTGCTTAACTGAAAATGCTTGAAAGGAACAGACAGCAAAGAAAATGATGAAGTGCAGGTCTTTAAACAGGGGGAGCTTGGAAGAACCCAAAGTTAAGTTTCTAATGCATTATCAGTGCCTCTTTTAGAGAGAAGTATTTGTCTGCAACAATGTCAGTGCTTCCGTTCTCCTCAAAAAGGACCTTACAAACACTGTCAGGAGCACAAACAATGAAAGCTGCAATTTCACTTGTCTACTCCCATCAACGTGCAGCATGAACTCTGTCCCACACTATCCCCATTATTATGCAGGGAAGAATTTGAAAATTGCACGGTTCAAAGAATATAGCTGAAGTGGACGCAGAAATAATACAATACAGGCACTGCAGTAGATCGCAGATCGCAAAACTTTATTTAAAAACGCTATAGTGAGTGTTTTCTGCAGCCCTGCAATTTCTCAAAGCTGCTGCAACATGGATGTCTCGCAGCAAAGCTGGAAAAAAAAAAAAAGCTGAAATCATACCTTTATACGGTTATTTTATGACAGGATCACCTTGCAGTCGAGACTCACCTGTACTGCAGATCCTAGAACCTCACCAGTCAGGGTCTGAGGGAGCTCTGCTTTCCTTTGAATGTTTTTATCTCACTCATCCTGAGGCTGTACTACCATCTGAGCAATGAGGAAAATAATCTCTTTGCATGTATTTTTGGTTGCTTTTCAACAGTGGTTGCCAACGTGCTGTCTTTCTCAGCTTTCTCACTGAAAGAATCACCAAAAAGGAAGATCCCTCTTTATTCACCCCATCTCGGTGGAGTGGCCATCTGATGTTCAACCTCTCCCATGTTCAGTCTCTCTTAGACCAATGCTCAAGTCAGAGCTCCACTACTCTTCACTAGGCTGGAAGTTTCGTTTTTGTATCTACAGGCTAGATCCAGCTCCAGACACCCTAACCAGGAATCTCAGAGTTACAAAAAGCACTTTTATCCTTAGCTGTCTCACAAGAGAGCATTTTTAAAGACATCACAGTGGTCCCTGCTTCAGCACTCCAGCTGTGGTGGGGTCCCTACTCAGCACAAGCACCCAGAGGAGACCTCTGGTCCTGGAGAGAAGCCCCAACCAGAACCCACCCAAGTGCTTTAGAGCTCCCTGTGTCAATTTTTTTAGTGGGTTGTAGGACAGTCTGCTTGAGCAGAAGCAAAGAAAATGACCTTTAAAGAGAAACAAAAGAAAGTATACAGATTGCTTATGTCTCATGATAGACTCATAAAGTAGCTGTATTGAGTGTCAGCGTTGACTGCTGTTGCAGTTCAACATTACAAGATAGATTCCCAGCTGAAAAAACACAACTTGATCCCAACACAAATGTTTCACAATAATCTTTGCTGGAAAGTCACCGCATAGCTTTGGGAACCCTATAAAATTCCTCCAGGGAAGAATTTCCCTCATGCTGCAGTGAAGCCAGTGTTTCTTCTAGCATTTATCACATACCTAGAAGCTTTATAACCTTTTAAAATGTGCAATAGCTGAGCTTGTGACAAACTTCCTGATCTTTCTTTTACAGGAGACGTGTAATGTTTCGCATGCATTATGCAAATTCAGATTGCAAAATAATTTCCCCAGGAACTGCCTGAATAAATCCAGCAAGGCAAGTTCAGAAGCACTTAAAGCCAACAGACCAGGTCAATAAGGACAGGGATAGCCTAATTTGTGAGACTGCCTTTGCGATTCAAGGCAAACAGGTAATTAAAGACATAAGTAGAAGATTTAAATACTTATTTATACAGCTACGTTACAAATTCCTTAGTGGGGGGATGTGGAGTTGGACCCGAAGAAGCAAAAATCGGCAGAGGTGCAAAAACTTTGGTATATTTGATTGCATCTTACAGACTATTTCTACTGAACGATAGCAGGCAGGTCTGCAGATTGCCTCTTCTTTTTGCCACCTGCATGTGGCAAGCATGCAATTGCATTGGGGGGGGTCCTGCTCCCCAGGGCAGGGGTACTGCGCAGCGCAGGATAGCAAGGGCAGAGCTAACACACGTGGGAGCATAGGTGGAGCAGCTGCTGAAAATATTTGAGTTCAGAAGCAAGGGAGGCGGGACGTGCAACAACTTGTAGTACTGGAAAACGCAGAGTCTTAGTATAAAGAGCAACAGAAAGGGAAAAGCCACATCTGAACAGGAGCCAGTAGCTCATGGATCTTCCTCTGGCAACTCCTTCGCATACATTAGAGTGGGAAAACATTCATTATACCACAGCAACTCACGTCTTCCAAAAACCAAAGTCTGTGCAGTTTTCCCATGCCGCTGTCAGCCTCCACCCTAGTCCTGCAGGCATTCTTGCCTCCAACAACACACCGAGCATTTCAGCGGATGGAAACTCCGACCTCACACTGAACACAGCCCAGCAGCCCACTAACTAAGTAGAGGAGACAACTCCAGCCCTCTACTTAATCTTCTTATTCCCACCAGGTCCTCTGCACTGCCAACCTCTCACCCCGAGCCCGAGATGAAATAAGCAGATATCATATCCCAGGTTTGCACCAGACTCTGTATGAGCCTTACGGGTTTGCAACATGAATTGAGCACTTCACACCCTGACGATGTGAAACCGAGCCCGTCTCCAAATATTATCCAGAGTTCAGTGATCCATATCCTCCTAAGAGCAATCAGCAGCTTTCTGCTCCTGCCAGCATCTGCCCTGACAATGTCTCAATAGAAAATTTCCTGCAAACAACAGTTGTTCAAATGGAAAAAAATCAAGTAAAATAGAAATCTTAAAATCCACCATATAAACAGCTGATGAACTTTATAATCTAACCTTGAGGCAGTGGAAAAGATGTAGGAAGGGAAGAGACAAGTTCAAAAGGCCAGAAGTAGAAGCAGATCCTAGTAACCTTTTAAGAGTTAGTTATCTAGATCCTAATTGAAATACATTTATAGGACTCCTGGTGAATATGTATTTTTAAAATGTAATATGCAAAAGAAAATGTAAAGTGCTGGTGGCTTGAAAGCATGTGTAGAATGTGAAGGATGAAAGACTTGGAGACACATTCTTTCAACTGTCCAACAATTTCAGGGGCTGCTGTCTACAGAATGAGCCCTGATATAACCCAGACATAAATGAGATTCAAAAATTGACAGCTGTGCATAAGTCTTCTCTTAAAATAAAAACACACAGTGTAACCTGCATTCAAAACTCAGCACCTCTTGTTTGCTCTCCCCTCAAAACACATCCAGCTTCATTTATGTTTAGCGTGAACATTTGTGCACATTTTTCATTTTACGTAAACAACATCTGCCTGGTGATAAGGTGCACTGGAACATGAGTTCTTGAATGTTTACATCCACAAACTGTTCTATATGAACTTAATATATTGGTCTTGGTATTCGTCAGTCTTGACCTGGTTTACAGGGTTATAAATCAGAACAAATTAGATTTAGGTAGTAGTAAAACCAGAACAATTTCAGTGGACATTAACTTTTAAAGCTTTTGCAGCTGACAATAGAGAAGAGTGCATGAGAAGAACTCTACCTCTTGGACACCTGATACATTGTGAAAACTTTACTGGATCTTTAAACTACTACACAAGCATGAAAAGAATAAATGAAATAAGAGGAATATTTCAATTCTACATAAGCTCACGTTCTGTTTCAAATGGAGCTTAAGTATCTCTGGGTAAAACCAGGCCACAATCGACATTCCTCAGATGAAGACACGTCTTTGCAGCTTTCATTGACAAGTTGTGAGATTCTTTGTTCCCATCTTTGTCACGGATTTGGATGGTTTTAAAAGGTTGGCTCATTATCAAGGTTGAGCATCATCCCATCTTATAAATGCAGCATTTGTTGCATTTAAATTTTCCAGTTTGCAAAAAAAATGGACGAATTCAAAAAAGAGAGCAAAAAAATTGATTAATGGAGTTGACAAAAAATATAGAAGCAATTATTCTTGTTGGTTGCTCCTGGGGAAAAAAGTACTGCAATGTTATTCTAATGCTCATTTCTAGGAATCAAAGATTGTTTTAATAAATTGTATCAACTAAGTGTCAAACTATGGATTGATAGCTCTGCCCCAGACTTCCCAATCTTGACAATTTGCTGATGCCTTTTCAACCAGTCCTTGAATACGTTCACAATACCATCTTTGGGGTATACCGTGGAACAGTTCCTGAACTGCACTGTTGCTGAAATCCCCATAAAATGTAAGCATGGCCTGAGAGGATTCAATGAAATCAGTGATGATCTAAAACATACATGGTGAAAAAGAATTCTTTATGTGGCATCGTGGCTGAAACAGGTAACATAGCACATTGTGCAGATACGAAAATTAATTATTGAAAAAATTTAAGTGGTTTACCCAAGGTCACACATAATATTGGTTGGTTGAGAGCTAGTCCAACCCCTTAGGAAAGCCCAAGATGAGAAGAAATCAACCAGTGTCTACATAGCCCAAAGATGTGATGAAGTGATAACTCCCTGCAAAACAGTATTTTCCTTGATTTCACATTTCATTACAAAGACACATGGCAGGGCAGGGCTGAGATTTGGGTTGATTTAGTTCAAACAAATCAAACTGGTGCATTTTGTACCCTGCACACCCAGCTGCCTCGCTGGCTGCAAGGGCAAAGAATGCTCAGAAATCACTTGTGGGCTGGAAAGCGGAGAGCGAAATGGGCAGAAAAAGGGGGGAAGATTTTATTTAGAGCTTTGCATGTGGCTTGGGAACAAGGTCTAAAAGCTTCTGAGAGAGAAGGTGGTGCAGCGCAGGCTGAATGAAGAGGCCAATGTGACAGAGCACTTTAAAAAGTCAGGATGCAGGATTAGAGACTGAGAGGAGCACACAGAATTTTTATGACAGTAAAATCACATACAGCATGAAGGAGGAGTAATGTTGAAACACACAGCAATATTTTCTACAGTTTATTTATTAAAAATCATTTCTCAGAAATAACCGTCTGCCTTCACAGCAACTGCTCTTCTCCAGAGAACAAATGTAGTCTATTAGTTTTCCTTTATATATCCTGCATTGTTGTAATATTGAGCAATACTTGAATCTAATTCTTCTGACACACAGTTATGAAAAATGTAATTTTTAAACCTTAAAATATTTACACAGCTAGTGAAACTTACACAATTAAAGTCTGAATCAAATTGTCATTTATATGTGGTATACAACAACAGATTTGTTAAATTCAATCAGTAAAAATAAAAGCAGCAATAAAGTATCACCAGACAAGAGGAACCCATTTTTGTCTGCATCCAGCTGTTTGTTTATTTATGTATTCATCTGCTTAATAAATTTCCACCACCCCTACAAATGTGCACATTTTAATGGCAATTTTAGAGAGGCAACTTACAGGATTGGGGCGGGGAGGGGAGAACACAAGTTTTCTTCTCAGCCAGGAGCATGGCGTACTTAAGTTTCCAACTGTAGTAAATTCATTTATTTCTATTGTAGCTTTGGTTATAGTAGTATTTGGCTGCTGAAATACCCTTTTTGGGCTTGCACACCCAGATTAGCATCCTGAAACTTACTACAAGGAGCACTATATCCCCATAAACCGGCTCAATGAAAGCCAGTTGCATCAACATCCAGGTCAGCAACGTATTTGCTACAGAAACGATGACTGTGAAGTTTATGTGCGTGCTCAGGATGTTAAACTTTTTTCCTGCCTTACAGGTAGGAACCTGTTAGGTTCAGTAACTGGATTTGTACAATGCCTTTAATGATTGGATTCTGTCCCGTGAGTGAAGCTCATAAAAAGTATGGGATCAATTATATGAGGAATACTACTACTTATTACTAGTAATAGTTTGCCACGTTGATTAATTTAGTTTTTCTCACTTTGACTCGTCTTTACTGCCTGCATGAACCCCTATTACACACAAATCATGGAAGCAGACTTAAGTGCCTACTTGCACCTAATCTTGTTCAACAATTTCTTTTCATTAGTGGGATAAAAGCACTCTGCTGCATTCAGCGCTTCACTATACGCTCTCTGAGGCTTTGGCTTAACCCTTTTAACATGATTAAAACAAACAAAGATCAATGTGGCCAGCATTCCTCAGAATGACAGATACAAGCCTAATTGCTATTGAAACTTCACAAAGGAAACAAAAAAGCTAAAACTTTTTTCCTGTTTTTTTAACTTAGGGGAAAAAAAAAAGTCTAATTGATTGTAATTAGTAAAGCCAATACTTTGAGGTGTTGTCTAGGTTACCAGATTTATTGTCCCTTTTCAGCAGTCTTGGCCATTACTTAACTATTGGATTAATTGTATGCAGAACAAATCATCTGCCATTTCATTTTATGACTCATTAAGCAAGTATAGCAGATAACCATTACTGCTTTTTAGTGTAAGAAGATTTCAAAACTTATGCACTGCTAATGATGCTAGAATTAGGAAAAGCAAATACCTTGCTGTGTGCAAAGGTCAGAGTAAGCACTAATGGAATACTTATCTGCCCCAAAAGTAAATTAAATCAATTTCCTGAGCCTTGTAAGAGGTATAAAGCCGAGACAGGAGGCTGCAGGATGAAGAAATTGCAGTTTACTTGCAGGTGGCTCTCAGTGATACTCTAATGTAGAGCCCTGCTACATGACAGTACGTACAACCCAGCAGAGCTGCTAAGAGACTTTTTCACTGTGTAAGGCAGGATGCGCTTTGGGCAGAGTTCATAGAATCATAGAATCGTTTAGGTTGGAAAAGACCTTCAAGATCATTGAGTTGGTGCCAGCTAGGAACATGTCTGGATTTGGGGGAGGCTGATGTCTTATGAAAGGAAAACACTTTTACCGAGACACACATGGCACACTTTGGAAGGACAAAAAGGAGAGGAAGAGACTCCTCTTGCCAGGATGGGAAGAGTCCATGTCTATGCTGTGATGTTTTTTCTGGAGATATCTCAAGGTCTCTCACCCTCAGCCTGCGCTCTGCCTCAAACCCCATCACTCTCTGTAAAATCTCATGAGGTGCAACACCTTCTTCTGCTCCTCTGGTGTGGGAGAGCTTTGCAATTTGTATATGAAGCATCACATAAAATTCTGATCATACGCTGCAGTGCCTTATGCAGATATGGAGGGAAATGGAAAAAAAGCAGAGCATGGAGTGGAAAAGGTGGAAAATTGTTGTTTGTGTACTAATAACAATCTTGTTTCTTTGGAAGTAGGGTGTGGATTTGTACACTTTGGGATGCAGAGCAGAAGACCAATTAAACTAAACTGCAGATGTGCCTTCTCCTCTCTCTTCTGGATTTTTCTCTCTCTCTCCTTTCTTTTTTTCGTTTTGCTGGACACTAAGTGCTTATACTGTTCTTTTTCAGAGATCTAATAATAATAATAACAACAGTAGTGATCGATAATAGTTGCACACTGAATTCTCACTAGTGTCATTAAAAGTTATCTTTTATTCTAATACTTATCCTATATATATGTTGCAATCTGACCTTTAAAGCTGTGAATAATATCAATCAAAGCATGTTAGTTTCTCTTCAATATTTTAATAATGGTTCTCAATATTGATCACATTTTAGCCATGTTCCTGCACTTATTCTATTAAAAATATAAAATTTCTTCCTCCTCTCATTCTTAAAATATTAAAAACATGGGAACTTCAAGGGGACTATCCTGGTGAAACCTGCTGTCACAAATAAAATGTTTTTAGGAGAAGGGAAGAGGCAGGTAAGACACGTAGGATGTCAGCACAGAGCCCTCTAATTCTCACTGAGTTAGGAAGAGCCTGTGGGGTTATTTCACCCAGGCTGAAATCTGGAAAAGGGGAGAGTAGACCGTAAGTGTTCACTAAGAAAAATCAAAGTGCCCCTGTGGAGCCTGCAAATGATGGCCTGTAGCAAGGAAACCCACATTACAAAGGTGTTACAAATTCTTGGGAGCGTGGGAGGGACTTTTTTGAGTTGGCTATAAGGAGAAAGGCAGAAACTGAGACTCAATTTCTTCTTGGCTGTGTTTCTACCCCACCTCTCCGCCTGCCCGGTTTCAAAGGTTGGATGCCAGCTGAGCAATCCACAGCATCAGAGCAAGAGGAAAGTTAAACTCTGTGATCCTCTTCTTTTAAACAAATCTTGTTTCTTATCTCCTCGCTGCCTGGAGTTGTCGTTTCTGATGTCAAATTTCAGTGTTTAAACAGCAGGGAGGCATCCAACTTGTGTGGCATCAAGGTAACCCTAGGACTCAACAGATGAAGTCTTTGAAATGACTTACTGTCTGTAGTTACAGCATGTTCTAAGGACTTGTATGATGTTTGTGAGCCGTTTGGCTTAATCTTCTCCCTGATGAATGAGTTTTCATAGATCCAGGACAAACTCCTCATTTTTCTTTTCCTTTTAATAGAACTCTACTGTGCAGCTCCTCTGGAGCTGGCACCTTGTAGGGCTGTTTTGTCATTATCCAAGTTGCTGTAATGTTCTCCTTTGAGTAAATGCTAAACTTTTTTTTTCCCTCTCCAATTTACTTTTCTCCAATCATTCTGTGTAACTGCATTAGATAGGAAAGATGTCGCAGCTGTTTACCAAGAGAAAGTATTGCTTTACTGTGCTTAGGAATATAAACATTTTCTTATTCTGCCAGCTTTCCTCACTTAAAACTAGGAAAACAGATAACCTGAAAGTGTCCCATGTTTTAGAGACAGAACACATTTTGGGGCTTTCAAACACAGGTCAGGTAAACAGGCCATTATTACTTTCCCATTAATACCTATTGCCAGAGAAGAGAAAAAAAAAAAGAACAACAATAGGCTGTCTGAAGGGCTCAGATCCAGTGTTCCCCCCGCCACCCCCAGCAGTTCAAACCTTTCCAGTTTCATTGGTTACTGTTTACAAAATGTTCTATACTGAAAAAAACTCCTAAAATTGCTATTATTATTATTAATTTAATATTATAGGTATATTTGTTCATAAAGTACTCTTCTCTGCCTTAATGCCACAGAAAAGCTCATTCATCACATCACAGCTTCTCACCCTTTCTTTGTTTGATACTACCCAAAGTGTACCATGGAGGGTACTGTTATTTCCTCAGATATATATTCCCCCCCCCCCCCTTTTTTATTTCACCTCATTTAACACACTAAATACATGTTAGGATTGCAAAAAGAAGAATTGCCATACATTACCACCTGAATGCAATGAGAACCCATTTTATGCTGCCTTAACTTTGGATTTCTAGTGCTTTGACTGCAACTGGGGTAACCATTGTGCTTAACAATGGGGTGCTACTGTTAAGAAAATAACCGTTAATGGCCAGATCTTCTTGCTCTAAGAACTCTGAACTGCATTGAAATATGAGGCACATCCACTATTTTGCTGATCTAAATGCAAGCACCACTATGCGTGAGATCTTTTGATTGTGCTGCCAAGCCCTCTCCTTCATGTAAATTACTTGAGCAGGTTAAATTCTAACTGATAAATAACATTATTTTGGACAGTTTTTATTATTTGCAGGCAATTATAGCTTATTATCTTACGTATTTGCTAAACCTCCTATTTAACTCCCCTAGTGTTTCAGGTCATTTTCATTGACCTCATGAACATCTCAGGTTCCCAGTGACACATCTGTTCCTGGAATTACAGTGTTGCAGAGCCTAACCAGAGGCTGGAAACCAGACAAAACAGTTTAAAATGGAATGGACTGGCTGTAACGGGCAATACGGACTGGAGAGGTTTGCAAGTGCCTTGTTTTCAGGTGAGAGCCAGGTGCCAATCACTGCATGCTGATAAGAAGCGGTGGGGAAGCAGCACACTGTCACAACCCGAACTTTGGATTTCTACCATTATAATGATTCTGTGACAACTGCAAAATCTCCCAGGCGGCCAGAGGCTCATAACAACACATGAGCATTCATAAATACATGAGACTTGTGCCTTGCTTGCTGAGTGCATCAACCTTGGCATTTCCAGAAGACGGGGATATATACACTGAGTTAGTAGTCAGTGGAGCGGGGCAACGGACTCCCAGTGCTCACCCTAAAAAGATCTGGCATTAAACAGACCAAATGAGGCTTCTCGGCAGGGAATGAACATGGATTGTCTATCAATCTGTCATGGCAAAAACAAGCTCCAAGCAGAGGCGTTATTGCTCTTATGGACAAGGATGCACTGAGCTGTATGGGAAGTGGGCTGCAAGAAACGTGTTAAATAAAATGACATGGGAGCAGCAAGAGAGGGGAGAGATGGAAATGAGAGCAGAGATGTTATTAAGGCAGACAACCGAGATAGCCTTGGAGCTACCAGCATATGTGTCAAATAGCTGGTTGGTCAAAGAGTTTTAGTCACTGTTCTCACAGTTCCTCATCAGCAGACCCTGACTAGAGTCACTGAATTAATTCCTTTCAACATCTCCATGAGTTACTTTTAGAAATGCAACTTTGGTACCTTTTCTTGTATCCACTTTACGAGCAAAGTTTAAAACACTCCACAGAAGTTTCCAAGGGGTTAAAATATATGCGCGCCCCCCCCATATTTTCTTTATAATAATGTGGGGTAAAGTTTCACATTCCTGACGTATTAAGTGAGAATAATTCTTTTGTATTTTAAATTATTTCCAATGCCATCTGGAGCATTTTAACACTAGATGACTCGCTAGCAACCAGTATAAAAACCAAAGTGCTTATAAGAAAGATACATGGCTACAATTTGGCCTATTAGTATTCAATGGTTTATTTTATAACTTTTGAAGATACCAGGCTCTGATCTGCATGCAACTCCAATTAATGTTAATGGGAATTATGTGAACATCCAGAGTAGTTATATGGCCCTTAAACTCTTGGTACAACAACTCTTACTGTCTACTACTCTAAATTTGCATAAGCAATTAACGTCTCATTAATGTCTCATTAGGAACTCATGGTGTGAGGGAGGAAAGAGCATTAGTGCCTCTATGGAAACAGTATTAGGTCACTCATGAAAATGACTTTACTGGTTTCATCTTGTTTTGTATTTGTACGTGCAGAAAAAGACAAAATTGCAGAGATGCACAAGTTGGCAGAGATCAGCGTGACTGCTGGGGAGTAAGGCAGATCTCCAATTGCAGATGTTTCCAGTTAGACACAGGACATTTAGGCAGGGACCAAGAAAAGCCCACTGAGCACCTCTGACAGCAGAGCAAGCTCAAACCATGTGCTTTAACGTCTGCCATTTGTAAACCTCATATTTAACTTCAAACATTTGAGTAGTCCCACTGAAGTCAATTCAAGACCTACACTTTACTGGCCTGTAGCCATCATCCCTTTGCACTTACAGAAATCAAACCCACTTAGGTTTGAGGTTGTTCTGTTATGTTCAATGAATGACCAGGCTAAATCCATATGGATCCTGCATTCCATAGCCTGAAAGCTCCTTCTGGTTACTCTGCAAGGCTGGAAGCTCCCTCAACATCTGTAACTCCTGATTCACTGCTGACGTGTTCATCCTCTGAACACCTCTCTGAAGAAGCAGTGGTAGCATGGGGGAAAGCATTTTGAACATTTATATTTCTAAACGTATGCACTGGATTTACAACACATTGTGAGGCAAAGTAGAAACATTTGGAGGTACAGCAGAGTACTAAAGTTGACATCAGACCCTGTCTCAAACATCACGTTTTAAAAATCTCCAGACAAATAAAACTGTACCTTCCCAGTAGGAAGTCCAGTCATTGCTGGAGGAGCTGGGGTTTTCACTGTGATCTGTATTTAGATGAGATCCCAAAATTTAGTTCAGAACAGTCTGAATGTGAACCAGAACACTGCCATATGAACGCTGGCATCTGAAGATCAAAATCTTCAACCTGTCCTACTGACGCTTTCTGTGAAAAGCCCAGATCCTCTGCAATACTCCATGACGCTGAGAAGCCTTGGTGCAGTTGCTACATGGAGCGTTTTAAGGACCAGCATCTGAAGGAGCATGTGAATAACTGATATATTTAAGGGGGTCCACTTAACAGTCGGGAACTGGATGGAGCCTCCTTACTAAATGCACGCTGAAAGAACTTTGTGTTGCCTGAGAGAGCCCATTTCTTTCCTGAGGAAATCTAATGGGATTCATACTCTGAAGTCAAAGAACATCCTAACTATTAACTGAAAATATAACTAAACGTTCTCGGTGTGTTCCTAAACCCGAAGAGAGCACATCCAGTCCTCTCAGCTCCTGTTAGCTGTTACCTGTACCTTCAGCATCCTTTTGGGCTGCTTCAGCAAGTAGAGCTGTAAAGAGCAGCACATTTATTCTGAAGAGTCCCAAAGGGATTCCGTAGCTCTAACCACACTGTGCTTTCATACGTGCAGTACTGTTTCTATACATTACTGAAAGTTCTCCTGCTTCAGCTGGAATATTATGGTATCTTCAGTTCAGTGGGGTCAGACAGCCCATCTGAGCGCCGGCATCTGTCAGCCACAGAGCCCTGGGCCAAAGCTTACAGCTGGCATACAAAAGAAAACAGTACAAAGTGCTCTAATTTTCAGTGGAAAAGGACAGGAAAGAATTAAAACAAGCACAGTGCAGTCCAAAATGGAGAGACATGAGCAGTTAATCAGAACAGGCGCAATGCTTAAATGTACCTGCAGTAATTTATGGAGAGAGTATTTTTTTCTGGATAAGCTGTTTACTATGCAAGTACATGGAGTTAATCCAATGCTGATTTGTCAGGATATGGACCACAGCACCTGAAGAATACTCCTGGCAAATATTTCAGATCCAGCCACTCTGAACTGTACCTCTGATACCTCTCAAAGCTACTGGAACTGCTGTTAGCTGGATTGAAGGAACACGTGAAATGAAATAGACCTTTGCCTGGGAAATGGTGAAGAGCTGCAAGAAAAGACTGCTCCAGAGCAAGGAATGGGAATGCTGTAGGATTGTGGGGATGAGGCAGATACAAGCAGAAAAAGTACACAAAATACTGCCAACGATGCTCCATATAAAGCTTTCAGTGGTTTGAAATCCTCTTTAGGTCTGCTGTTTAAATTAAACAATATAGCTATTTGTTGGGGAAACAAGTTTACGGTCCCTGTATTCCCATTCTGATGCTCATAAGACACTGTGAAGGTACTGGCAGATACTAATTACACAAATACAAGCATCCTTAACTCTAGGCAGATAGAAGTTTATGAGTTTTCTGATGCATTCCTCAAAACAGTAATTTCTACGTTTCTGTGCAACTTGGAAATCTTTAAAGGGTTTCTATGAGAAATCAAGTCTATGCACTCAGTCCTGAGCCTGGACACAGTAATGTTGCCCACAAACCAAACGAGAGTGCGTAGGAAGGAAAATGCTGCTCCTTCTTTTATCACCCTGTCCCTGTCCTTGGAAGGCAGCTTATGCATCACCTCTAAAGGAAGAATAAGTAAGACAAAAGATAATAGTCGGTAATGAGCAACACAAACGCAGTTTCTGTCTGTGGTCTCACAGGCATATGATTCTTCTTTGGTTCCGTAATTTTTTTAATGCTAATTTCTACATTTTAGGGTCATTCAGATAACTACAAAGAATTGGCAACCACACTGGATGTAAAATGTCCCCTGGGGCTGGTCAGAGCTGTTTCTCTAAAATGGTTTTGTTTATTATTCTTTCTGGCTTCTATGAGTAAAATCCATCTCTCTGAGATGGGAATGGATTGCTACCCTGTGGAAAAATAAATTAATACTTCTAAACTATGTTTTAAAACCATTTGAATCGGAGGCTTCTGAGTTTGGCCCATTTGCACCTGTTAAAAATAGGGGTAGCTACTCAAATGGCTGGAGATTGAAGCTGGTGCCAACATATTTTTCTCTTCAGACAGTCACCAACTCAGAGTGCACCAGAAGTGAATTAAAAATACTGAAAATAGAATAAAGTCCTCTCTTTAATTGGGCTGAGGAGTGAATTATGGCAATCTCTAAATAGCTGGACAGCTTAGTAGACCATACTCTATCTTCTGTCCAAGAAAGGTAACTCCGTTTTTAATAAAATTGTTTTAGTAACTAGAATTTCAAGACTTGGATCTAGAGAAAATTGAAAAGCAATGTAAGCTGGGCAATCACTGAAATTCATGCAATTATACTGGCACAAAGGGACTGACCTCACTGCATATCATTACGCAGGTTAGTCTAAGAGCCACTGCTGCCTTTTGAAGGCAGAATGACCCAAGCTCACCCTCTCTGGGAGCCATCAGCACGCAGTGGGTTTATAAGAGTTTGGCTCAGCATGTGTAGGGTGATGCACTGAATTTAAGGAACTGACCTGACAATAACCAGACTCAAAGCAAGACAAGGAAGAAAAGTTTTAGTAAAAAGGCAGTATGTAATTAGTTGAGAACTGTGGTTATTTGCAAGTCTGTCTCTACCTCCTCAACACCATAGATGTTTTACTGTTTTGCTGAGTGCATCTGTATTTCTCATTGAATCTCAACAAACCTTATACTTACCCAACCGTTCTGATTGGAATGGAATTTAATTTATGTATGTTGGAGATAGCTCTCCCAAGCAGAGTCCTCCTACATCTTTGCACGCTATTGTAAAATAACCAATGTTTTCTGGACAGAAATACTCTGCAGTGTGCTGCGAGCCTTCTGGTAGATGTGTGAAGGACTGCTTTTCTAGTAAATCAGGACAGACCTGATATATTTTCTCTCCATATTCAGGATCAGAGTTACAGCATACTTAGCCTTAAACATACTGCCAGGGAAAGAAAACCAGCACCACCACAGAAGTTACTGAAACCAAGTCACCTTCTCTAACTAAATGCATTGGCTTCAGTGGGGCTAAACTTGTCTGGCTGTGAGTAATGTCAGCATTCGCACCAGTCTAACTGCCAAGCTCACATTTTGCATACTTCTGTGGAAAACCCAGATGAAACAGTGTTTATCTCTACTTTTCTTTTCTGCTCTTTTGTAAGAATTGATGTACTACTAATCAATATTTCCAGAAATGAACACTGTGGTAAATAATACTTTTGATTAAACAGTTGTACCGCTAGTGTTTTTTTAAACACAGATTTAACTATTACAGACAATCTGTTAAATTTTAGTAGTGAGTATGCTTTACTATGCTATAGGACTCACTTTGGACTTTGCAAGTAAAATTTTCCATCACCTTTTATTTAAGAGTCTCTCTGTAAAAACATAATTTATCTCCAGTTGAGGCACCAGACTATGTGAATAGAGCCTGCCTCCATCCCAATAGATCAGCCCAAAGCACCAGATGTTTTCTGTGAGGAATAAAAGCCTTTTGGGTTGGGTTCTTTTTTTCAGTTCTTAGTTGCAGTCCCCAAGCCAATGTACGCCACCAGGATCCAGCAGAACAATCAAATGGATGGTTAATAACGATGATTTCATCGGGCTTTGATTTACTCAAGTGAATGATCAGAAAAACATTTGCAAAAGAGGGGCTAACAATTATATTCCCCAGTGTAATTTTAAAAAGGAAACTAAAGGAAGCTTTAGCACCATCTTCACCTGCCGTTCTGCAGTAGCGGGGCTGTGACGCCCATCACTAATGCTCACATCTAAAGAGCTGGCCCCCAGCCCTCCTGGAGGCAGCAGAGGTGGCTGGATGGGGCATTGGCTCCAGAGACAACCGCTTTCTTCACAGGAGCAGGAAAACTGGCACCGCATCTGCTTTTCAGGCTCGGCACTTCCATTGCCAGCGTGAGCCAAAAGTAGCAATATTTTAATTTAGCAGGAGGGACTGGACAAAAGTGTCTGGCAGGGGACACGTGGTTCCCTCTGCCACCTCTGCAGCCGACGCGGTGACACCCAGCACGCAGGCGTCGAAGGAAAGTGGGAGCACAAGTCAGAGCCCTGGGTCTTCTCCTTATATCCCTAATTGTTTTCAGACTGAAATCTCAGTCCCGTAACTGTCTCGCCCTCTGCATTTCCTACATTGGGACTCTCAGGCGCAACCGTAAAACAAACACGCATGCTGCTCGTGCTGACAAACTTGGCTCTGGTGGTTCAACAGTTCACCTTAAAATATGAAAACTTTCTTTTGCCAAAAGAGAAGATAGTCTGCATAAGCAAGCTTATTGGCAAGAGTTTTCTTCCACATTCTTTCTCTCCCTTCTGCTTAAAAAATTATCTTGTTACCAGTAGGCCCTGTAAAACAGCTTTTATGTTCAGATCCTTGAGTATCAAATGGCATAAGTAAGCAACAAAAGAAAGCAGGCTGCTATGTCCTGAGATTTGCTGAGGTTCCTAGAAATGGTACAAAATTCTACCGTCCTGTTTGTTTTCCTGGTATTATGGCAAGTGTGTGTAGCCCAATTTTCAGCGTTTCACTTCTTGATGCCTTGTTAGCAACAATTGCAGCTCCCGGGAGGACCTAACAGTGTAGAATCTTGTACTAACTATAGAGCGATTCTTTGGGGAATTTCATACTTCACAGTACAAGCTATCAATACAAAAAATCATAACTGCCTCTGGTTGCACAAATCTTAATGCAGTTACTGTACAGGCAGGAATGTTAACTCTTTAAAGCCCCTTTATCTGATGTTCGCATTTCAAACCACATTCATCTCCCAGTATCTCTGAGGTTTAGCAAGTCTTGTCTGAAATGGCATATTGTAATTACTTTCCTTCCGCCCCTCTCCCCAATACATATAAATAAAGGCTTTTACATCTTACCTCCCAAGCTACTATGAAATGCCTTTGTTTTTGAACACAGTAGAACAAAAACAATGTTATATTATTCAGTAGCCGTGGGAAATAGTTCTTTATTTGGATGCAATTAAACTTAAATGGTTAGTTCTGCTTTTTATCAAAAGCCTCTATGAAATATGTATAAACACAGCAATCTTTGCCTGCTCATTTATTCACTTTGAATAAACTATGCAGAATTAAATTGAGCTTTATTTCATTCTTGCTGTTAATAAGGTGGATAACTAGCTACTAAGTTCTCAGGACATGTTACATGCTGTATTGATCTTGTTTCTTTAATCTACTTCCAGAAAAAAAGGGGCAGGATTCTTGATGCTTCAACTGCCAGTATTTTCCCTTACTAAAAGTGTAGCTCTGTGCACCAGCTGAAACTGGTGGATTCGGGCCCATCTAGTTCTCATGGAGTCAATGGGCATTTTCTCATCGATGGTGACATCTGAGAGCCTGTGGCTGATTCTCATGGCATAAATCCACAGCGCTTTGGAAATCACGATTTAATCTGCAAGGTTTCTTAAGCTTGTTCTGCCCAAGTTTTTGGGAGTTGGAGGAGATCTAACTGGAGTTTTCTGAGAACTGTTATTGCAAAGAAGTTTTAGGGAAAACAGAGGGAGGTTACCACAAAAGACGGCCTGAGAAATCACTACCAGTTTGCTACCAAAATCGGCATCCCCGGTGCAAACTGCGTGGGCTGCTCTGAGGTGGGGGCAGAGCTCGCACAGTCCAGCCTCGGGGCTCCAAAAGCTTCAGGGCTCCCCCTTGCACAGAAGAAAACTCTGACACCCCCCCTCCAGCTAAAGATCACTTCCATTTTGTTTTGGAAACAACCACCAATATTTTGCTTTCTTCACACCCAAAACAAAATGTGACCATTTTTTCCCCGAATGTAAAAGAGGTTCATTTTCATCATAATTCTGAATGAAAACTTGTTCACAATGAGGGGAGTTCCTGTAGGATGGAAATGTTGAAGATTTTACAGTGTTACCTATTGGAACCATCAGACAGCTGAAGCCACAAAGTTATGAAAAAGATCAGGTTGCCTGGGCAACAGTTTTTTTCACAGTCAGCAGATCAGTCTTGCAACTTGTTTTTAGCTTTTCTCAAGGAGAGAAATACCATTGCAGAGGAATGCTGGCAACAAATAAAAAAATGCACTGTTCCTAGAAGTAGTAAAAATATTAGTTCGATTACACTTGTATGAAAGGAAATATGATCTATGCTTCTGCAAAAAGGCAAAACCGCAAGCTTTAAAATGAGAAGTCATGATACGCATGGAAAACACTCTGATTTTGTACCTGATTTGCATGAGCACAAAGTCAGCTACTTACACATATAAATGGCTAGTTATACATCTTAGAGATAAACATGCTTTCCTTGCACAGAACCCAAAATCTCACAAAGCAGCTATAATCTTTTATTTAGCAAGTCCCTGAAATTTATATTCATATTACATGCATTTCAACATTTGTGTAGAGTAAATATATTTGAGAATTTGCCATACTTCTCAGCTGTCATGAATTTTATTTTGGTGCTTGTTTATGTGAAGTGACATTAAAAAAGAAATGAAACAGGAAAGATAAAAACATATACAATTAGTTACGATGTTCTAAGATAGCTTTTATTACCATTTATCCTTGTGAGCGGCAACATGTGCTCAGCAACTTGAAGACTCAAATAAATAGGCTCTAGCAGTGCATTTTGCACACCGACACAAAGCTATCTCTAAGGAAACAGTTCAGATATTTCAGGGGGAAGCAACAGGCAATAAGCATTTTCTGAAGAACCTGAATTGCCATCCCTTGTTGAAGAGGTGTTATTTCTATCTCCATGATAGTGAAACTTCCCAATGATCAATAAACCTGGTCTACAGACACTCTGGAAACAGCACTCGTGCCAGCTTCATGGAGTATGCCTTGTTTAGAAGTACACCTGACACTCTTTTTTAAGAAGAGATTCTCTCTGACAGCCACTTTCCAATCAGATGCAACTGTTTCCTCTCCAGCCAGCAGAAGTTTTATGTCCTAGCTCAGTGCAAACTTCTACTTTGAGTTTACACGTGGAGAGGATATGCAGGTAGACGTTTTATTCCTTGTTAAGGTACTAAGGCTAGTTTTAAAAAGATTTCTTGTAAATGCAAGTCCAAGTGTGTTCTCAGGCAAGCATGACTGCTTTACACAATTAAACAGCCTCATTCTTTTTAGGCAGCTGCCAAAGCCCTCTGTCTTTCTGGACCTGTTTTGACTTGCTTGTGCTCAGGCTTTGCAGAGGAGGGATGCAGGAGGACAGCAGAAATAGCATTTCAATCGAAATCCCCTGTTTCAAGAATTTTCTGGTTTTGGAGGAGCCGAGCCAGGATGCTCTGGATTCGGGTGGCCGCCAGTGACCAGGCGTGCTGACTTCTACCTATCAAACAGGACTTAAAAGGCTACAAAAGCCCATGGGAGAAAGTGCTGCCTGGAGGGAAAGGAGGAGCCATCACTAGGAGCTGAGCCCTTCGTTTTTCAGCTGTGTGCAAAATGAGGGCAACACACAACCCACCACGTAACTCCCATTACTGTACAATGTATGCATCTAAGATAAGCAGGTAAAGGGGAGGAGAAGGAAAGAAAGACCAATTCAAGTATCAAATGGCCAGCCCCCAGCCAAAACACATTACGTCACCAGCAGCATCTGTGCAAATTGCCCCACTTTGGGAACCTTCCTCAGTTCTGGTGCATAATTCTACTACGACATTAATTAATAACATGCACTAATCTGCACTTAAACTCCCTTTGGACTCAGATGTTGATATGACCCCTAGCTAGTCACTCATGTCTAGGTCAATATATCATCTCGTAAACTCGGGCAGCTCTCCTCCGCTCAAAACCTAAAAAACTCAGGAGCATAAGGCATCTAGTATTTCAAAAGAATCCCTGTGTATTTTTTGCATCCAACTTCTATCTGTTTTTCCTCCATAACTGGGACACACTATGACTTGTACCCCCTTACCTGTCACCCTTAATTTTGGTCTGAATGTATGCGATTCAGCTGTGTATTTCAGATGCTACCGGCATTTCAAAACCTGGTGCAATATGAAGGTTTCCTTAGCAACAGTCACCATAGGAAGCCCTTTAAAGATGCCTTTCCTGACTCTTGTAATTCTGCTTTTAAGACATTTATACAGGTAAATCAGATATAAAGTTTTGACATGAACTTACAAAGCAGCAGAAAAATAAGTGTATTGAGTTTGAATGCAAATAACTTATTTCTGAATATGCTCTGAAAACATATCTCCCATTTAAGCTCATATTATTATAACAAGCAACTTGCACAAAAGAAAGCAGAAGGGATAACTTTTCTAAAAAGAGTAGCCAAAACCAATTCCTCTCTTCCAAGAAAGCTTGTTTGTGTGATCACCATTGATAGGAATGAGCCACACTATATATTTATTATCTGTCATGTTAAGATAATTAAACAGCTGGTTTATGAACCACTGAACTAGTGTGTTTGTTGATGATGCTGTAGGTTTAGTTGCAATTCATGCTCTGGTCCATCTTTCATAATAATCTAATAATGAGGTATCAATTAATTATCGCAGCTTTGAAAGGAGAGTGTGGAAAATGCCATTGCTTCAGTAATGTCTCCAGTAATATTTTATTTTCTCTTTAATTATACTCAGGAAGCAAATCTAGCCAATATAGCTCAGTGAAGTCACCACTTGTAAATGGCAGGCTAGCAGACCATTAATCAACAGGAGCTCTGCAAGGAGATACCTCTTCTATGCTGAGCAAAACATGAGCCTGATTTTACAGGAGGCATAAGCAATAAAATACCTACTGCTAATATCTAATGTGATGATTCCCTTTTACTTGTGTACCTGCCACTGTGAAATATTACTGAAATAAGCTGTTTTCAAGCATGATGCTTTCAGCATCAGTAAATCAGTATTTCACTGGCAAGAAAAAACCCCACCCTTATTTATGCAAGACCCCTTGCAGAAATGTGCTATTTCTGGAAGAGGCAGCCATCATAAAATGTTTTTCTCAGAAAACATAGCTGTTGTCCATGATAAAGAATTATCCCGATCTCAAAGCAAGACAGAAGCATGGGGGGTGAAGTGAAGAATATGAAGAAATGCCTTCAAAGCTTTGTTAGGGCAGGGACCTTGTTATAACTCTGCTCTCTTTGCTTGGGAAGCTGGCAAGGTTTTCCTGCTGCTAAGAAAGGTTTGTTTTCCTTAGCAGCCTGTGGATAGTGCTGTCTCCCAGCCCTTCTCTTAGCATGCATTTGCATGTGAAACATTTAATAAATACAAAATTTCTAGTTGATGAGACTGTAAATGAACGGCAAAGCCAAGTCTGCAGACAGGAGGAGGCATAAAGCAAGAGCCCTTTTATGGGAACAAGGTAGATAAGGGCAGTAGAAAAGCAGTGCAGATGGAAGACAGTCCACCCAAAAGCAGTTGGTGGAATGTGGAAGCATGATCAGAAGTGTTGCTAATATTTTTTGCACTGAGCAGCTTGCAGTCCTCTGCGCTTGCTGCCCATTTGCCCAGCAGAAACAAAATTTGGTCCTGTAAAGCTTCTATGCCTAATTAGAGCAAAAATACAAATTAGGAGCCGGTGGCCTGGGAGAAGCTATACTTTCGGAGGAATTTGTTTTTCTACATCTTGTCTGATATTCAGAGGCACACAGGCGAAAAAAGTCTGTCCCCCTGCAGATCTGTCCCACTTCCAGAAGCAACACCTCCTTTCCTTCCTTCCACAAGTCCTGAGCTCTGCTCTGCCCTTCCAACACCTCCTCCCATCCGCTTCTGGGGAAAGGGAGAGGATCCAGCCGAGGCTGACACTGGGACTGTGCCCTGTAGAAGGTCAGCCCAGGCATGTATTCCCCTCTCTACAGCTGCTGTGAGTCACCAACATCTGCCTGGATAAGATGAAATGCTTAAACCCCTCAAATACGTTAAAGAAGTCTTCAGGTATTATCAAGGCAGGATACTCCAGGAATGCTCAGAAATTCTGTCAAAGCTGCTTAGCAAATTTAGTTTTCAAAATAAAGTGTCGTTTGAGACAGGGAGCATGGGTGTGGGAGCAGCAGGAGCAGGGCTTTGCTGTGCTTTCATCCCCTATGCTAATGAACATGGGCTTCTGCATAAGTCAACCACGTTACTCTCAGACGAAACCTGCCCATTCGATACAAGAGGCTCCGCCAAAAGGCCAGGTCTCTACTGCTGTTTACATACTCTTTTTAAGGCCCACTTATCAAGAAACACAAGTAGATTATATAGATTCTCTTTTTCAAGGTGGCTGGAGTAAAGGCCTGCGAGTTTTGAAAGGTCAGTCATGGTTATTGACTGCTTCATAACAGTACTAAAAGCCTTTTCATAGCAAAAGCACTTGATCACTGAAAAAATATCGATTCAGGCACCAGAAAATACCACTATGTAGGACATGAAGAATATTGCAGAGCAGGAGAACTTAAACACACAAAGAACAATTCATAAAAGCTTTCACAGTCAGCTTTAAAGAAAAAGGATTATTAGATCTTTATTTTTTTTAATTGCTAGCTGGACAAACCACTGCTACATTATGTTGATATTAAGGAGAAATATAAACAAATTCTCTTTTTTTTTCCTCTGTGTGGTTTCCCCTCTTTGACTTTTTCTTCTCAGAGAAGCTGTTACCTGACTTGTGGCAACTGTGGTATTCATACCCAGAGAGTTGACTTCTCTCCGTATCCATTCCTAACCTCCCCCCCCCCCCCCCCCCCCTCATTTCTTAGCCTTTAGTATCGCCTTTAAGGCATTTGGGTACACAATGGGATGAACTCAAAAAATGGGACAGCACCTTTCAGCAGAAGATTTTCTGTTGTGCCAGGTCATTATTTGTTGCAATATGTATTTTATTAAAAATATTACAGGTGCTCATACTTGGGACTAAGTGGATAAAGGTCAGTTCCATAACCTACACTGTAAATGCAGAAAGGTTTGCAAGCCACAGACGTCAGGATATTTCTTGAGTCTGCCAACACATACAAGGCTGCTTCAGGAAGGGGACATTTAAATGTAGTTTTGGACAATTGCAGGAATAGACAAAGTGCCAAGTTGTCCCTCAGGGGTAAGTTCACAAAATTCACAGCTGCAATGTTAACATGGGATGTCATCCTAGAGATATGGAAGATGCTTAATCCAGGATTAAGAGATTGCAGTTCGTTCTCTGAGGTTTCCAACATGAAGTACAAATAGGTTTCTAAAGCTCAGGTAGTAAACAAGAACAACTGAAGTCATGCATCCTTTGAGTCCATGGCATAAGCAGAATGTAAATAATTTGTCCTAGTCTCATGTGGCATTTTCTGGGGTTAAATCCTAGAAGAGGGGGTTAGTTGGCCTCAGATAACATCAGTCAAACAGATCGTATAGTTAGGCACAGAAATATGCATCTAGCTGGGGATACTTTTTTTCTGGTTTTGGAATGAAGGCATGGATTGACTGGTACGAGCCTGTAAATGCTTCTCTTTACAAACTCATTAAAGAAATATAAAGTCTGTGCATTCAGGCTTCTAAAGTTAGACAGACTGGGTCAACAGGGAGCAAGGGGCATTGCAAATTCAGTATTTTTCTCTTGGAAAATCCATGAGGAACAACAACAAAAAAAAAAGGAGGAAAAAAAAAAAGAGGGAACTAGCTGATGTCTACAGAAACTGAATCCATCTCCCCTTGGCTCACATATATTAACTTCTAGAGAACTTCCCTGCAGGGAATGTGTTAAGTAAAGGATAGCATACGGGGTTTCTACTGCATTACAGACAGAAATTTCCATTAACCTGTTAGTAAATGTCGACAATAAGCTTTATGAATTTCTTAGTGGGCATTTTAACTGAGTTGTAAAATACAGCTATGTGAAATCTTTTCAGATTGTGCCATTACCAGGACGCAGATCAGTAAGTAAGAAATGAGCTGTGGTGGCAGCTGTGTGTACCTGGAGTCAGCCTTTTCCACAGCTTCAGTGGTAGAGAAACCATAAGAAACATAATTAGGACTTTGAAAAATATCACTTGTGACACTGAATAAAGCATGAACTTGGCCGGTGTTTGCTTTTAAACTTGAATAACACCTTATATTTTAGTATTTGCTACTAAAGTGTTCCTTGATCAGTATCAAAATAAGATGTCTTCCCCAACGCAGTACTAATCCTGCATGTGCTGCTGATGACCATCAAGAAATGCTGTTCAAAAGCTTCTTAACTAATGAAACAACATTAATTTGGGAATGTGTTCTGCATCAGTGTTCAGAATTCAAGTATACTTGCCAGAAAAATTCTTCGTTTTATTCCCTAATCAAAACAACATATTCCATGGTCTGACAGGCAGTGCAACAGTTGTTTACTACCCATTGAAAAATCACTCAGTGTTGCTCAAAAGTAATCGCCTGGAATGCAGCTCAGTTGATTACTATCACACGTTCTCTTCTTACATTGCTGCAAAAGGCCATTCAGGTTTCAATCATAAAGGCCATGATTCACCAAGAGACAGAGACTACCCTCGCGGCCCACCTCCATTAACACAACCCCACATTTTCTGGAGCAGAAAAGTCCCTTTTCCCAGCCACAGTTATATCTATAGGGACTAGATGCTTCTGCAAATACACACACACACTTTCTCAGAGCATCACAACAAAAGACAGACACTGGTGACGGTAACAGGAGCAAAAAAACCTTCAAATCTCATGTTATCATCGGATCATCCTGGAATCCAAAGATCCCTTGAATCAATACCAAAATCCCAATGCACTCAGTGCTATACTAGCACGTAAGTTAGCACAGTCTTTAAGACCTGACAACTTAGGCTTTTTTTTTTTTTCCTTTGTATTTTTTCTTTTTTTTTAATGTGCTTTGACTGCTATTCCGCTTCTTCCATTACTGCCTTTCCCTGTTTGCCCTTTCTCTACTCAGCCTCACAAACTGGGACAATAAAGACAAAGAAAAATGTTTTTATGCTGCAAGAGTTTCATTTCTTAAAGCAATGTTCTTGTATTTAATACGCTTAGGGAAAGTCCGAGTTCTCCATAAGGTTTCACCCTTGCTGATGAAGCAGAAAGACACGTCTGAAATTATTTACCTCTGGCCAAAATGCTCTTGCTGTGAAAGTGGGAACTGAACTCTGTTTTTTCCTTCCAGAGGCAGGTGACCTACCTAGCACACATGCTTCTAGATGTTACCTAGTCACAAGCATGCGAGAAAGATGTTTTACTCCAAGCCTCTGGGTAAAGAGGTACATGAAGAGAACCACGTTAGAGGCATTTTGGAGAAGAATGAAATCATGGCGTCACAGACATCCTTGATGATTATTCCCATTTATGTAAAAAGAGGCAAAGATTTAAATTCCAGTAAACAGGTTTTTCACCATAAAAACAAGACAACTTTTCATCTCCTGACTCGTGCACAGATATCATTTGTGGACATCTTATGTATGGAGAACGCATTTTTCACACCAGAGAGCAAATATATTCTTCTGAAAACTAAAGCCATACTCTGTGGCAATGTTTGCTATATGTTCATTAGAGAAAGATTAATCATATGGGGCTAGCTTTTGAAGATGAGCTGTGTAGCACTTGGTTTGCATACTATTGTACTGAGCATATGTTTTCTGCTACAGTTGACAGGTGGTACTGGTTTTTATTGAAAACAATTAACATCAGGGTCAAAATGGTTGGATATTTTATTTTTCTGCTCCAGGTCTGGAAAAATGTAATTAAAAATAAGAGACAGGTCCTTACTTTAATTTTTAACTGTGTGCATGCCTGGTTGTGTGCATAAATAGAAGTTAAACCAGAAGCATGTTATGCTGTTCATGCCTCAAAAGGCAAATCCACACACTAGAGTTGAAAAACACTTTCCCCTCTGACATGACACAAGATAACATATATAGAAATTCATAGTATCCTCTAGCAGCATGGGGGGGGGGGGGGGGGGGGGGGGGGGACTTGGCTTATAGATGGGCGAACCTCATTTATGAGATGTGTCTAACGAAAGCTTCCCCTCTGATAACTCCTGCGTTTATATGGCTGGTGTTTACTTGACCAGTTACAGAGTGATAAGGAATATTATAAATCCAACTCCTAGCTAAGTTTGGTTTTTTTTTCCTTCCCCAGCAAATACTTCATAAGTAAGCACAGAATTTCTTATTTACTTTTTCCTATTCTAAAGACTCCCCAAAATTTCAGTAGCTCAATATTCCCTTTGAAAATCTTGCCTGATTTTCCCAAGCTGACTAGTGACCTTTGCTTAGAGAGAATAGAGCACCTGCCCTTTAGCTCTGTCATCAGGTGCCCCCAATTGCCTGTTACTTATATAAATATATAAATAAATGTGTATAACTATCTTTCAAAATTTCAAATTGTAGGAGATATAAAAAGCTGAAAGGTGTGTTCTTTCAAAAAAAAGGTTTTTTGTTCTACTTTCTGCTAAAAGTCTGGATTTTTATGATTTATTTTTTTCTGCAATCAACAAGGATAAAGAGAAGCATGATTTTGTTAGGTGTTGAAGTAAAAAGGAAAAAGCTTCAAACAAAGCCGCTGTGGGAGTGAGTAATAAGGGTAATACTAGAAGAATATCACAACTGGATTTTTATTTACAAGGATCTTTATATTCTTTGGTTTAATAAAATGAACCCTTTAAACTAATGACTAAGTAAAAAGTTAGTAAAATATTTAGTTAATTACAGATTATCGTCCAGTCTGTAGCACTTGTAGACAAAATACAAACTAAATTGAACCAGCATTTTAAGTGCACTTTTATCATCTAGTGCAGACAGAAATGAGATTAAAATCCCCATCAAACTAAAAAGCCACCCAGTCTGTTCAAGCTTGTTCACTTCATTGGGAAAAATTTGTACCAACTACAGACAAATCAATACCATGAAACTAATCTAACAGAATAAACCTCTAAGGAAAGCTGATCATTGACCTGCCATATTATGATCATTCCAACCAAAATGAATTTTAAAAGTTTTGCTGATTTATGTATTGGACCACCTAAAACAAGAATAAAGGCTAGTGCCTTCATAAAACAGATTGCCCGAGATGTGAGAAAATAAACATCAGTGTAATGTTTAGCATGAAACCAGTATTAATGTAGCTATTAAAACTATTAATTATGTCCACAGCTCTGTGATTTCTTAACCAGTTTCAATACAGTATTACTATTACCATTGTTAAGATTTATTTCCTGGCTTAATGTCCTATTTTAAATTTTAATTTCAAGCCATTTTAAACTCAGCATATAAACTGTCAGTTCAGAAAGCATGTTCATTAAATCATAGAAATGGTCAGAAATTTTGTAATTATCTGAGCTAGAATCTGGCTTTTAAACCACAAATCCTGATTTTCCCATTATTTAATAAAAACATGTACATGGGGAAAAAAAAAAGAAAAAACCTCTGAAGTTTATTTAAAGGGAATTTTATTCATAGGGATTATTTGCTTTATTTAAGTTGATGTTATTTAATCCTGGCTATTACAAGCTCTAAGGTACTCTCCGTAGATGAATACTAAGTCCCTGCAGCACTTCTGGGATGGGCGTACATGTGTCTGGCTGGCTCGGTCGCTAACTGCTGTGTATGACTCAGCTGAGGACTCAAAGAAAAGCAGGCACTATGTCTAAAACTCTTATAGACACCCTCCCCTATTCATGCCTCAAACTCCAGCAACGTTACTTACCGTTGTACCCAAATTAAAATTACTCCCTGCTTGGTAGGTGAGGTAGCAGTCTTCAGGACCTGTTCCCTCACAAGCAGATTCTCACCTTAGCCCAACACATAACGTGAATTCCCATCGTGTGGAGCACTGCAAGAAGCCAATGTGGTGATGAGGAGAAACCCCATCCCAATGGGACGGTTAGAGATGACCTATTCCTTCTGCTTTTGGCAGCCAAGACCAGCTTTTCATCACCACGCACAGAGTGCTTCGTCTTTGCTGGTTTACAGCACCTGAAACACCCTGAGATCTTTTTCCGATCTCAAATGCATGTTGCGGCAGATTATTTTTAAGAATCCATAAAATAAAGCCGAACATTTTGCTTCCCGTAAGACATAGGGCTTATCTTACGGCCAAGATAAAGTCTTTCCCTTTTGTGGGAACTCAGAATTCAGCAGCGTCACATCGGCATACCGAAGCGTAAGGGGGACTGTGGGAACACAAGGCTTTTCATAAATCACTGTAAGCTGTCCCTTGCCAGGCAGCTATCCCTTGCCTAGCATGTGATAACATAGCTGACATTTCTTTTTTTTCCCCAGGATATTCTGAAGCCAATTAATCTGTTGCACAGATTAATGAGATGAAAGGACATCCTAACGGGCAGAAAACCTGGAACAACCATTTTGCCACATCTTTGTATTTTAAATGTAAGAAGTGAGCATATGGTATTGAGAAAAATTTTATTGGTAAAAGCAAAGTTGTAGATTGGTAATGAATGAATCCAGAAGCCCTGGTGTGATAACGCATTGCTTTTGAGCATGTACAGTTAAAATGCACTCCTGCTAATAAGACTCTCAAAAGTCAAGTTTTTATCACCCACTCACACTGTGCTGGCAAAAATCTGATTCATTTTTTTGCAATACCACCTCTGTTGGTGGGACATAAGGAGTTTATGGTAGCTAATACATTATAATTTAAGCAGGGATGTGCCAGATGAGTGCTATAATCAATTATTCTTACATTGCAACACCCACCAGCAGCAGGAACTACAGTTCAGACACAGTGATCTCAACTGACTTGATGCGTTTTATCTGTTTGAATGAGTGTTTTTACAGATCATATGGTAGTATATCTGAGAAGCTCTCCCGGACTCTGCTGATGCTCACTGAAATTGAGTGCTTTCTTAGTTTTGGTAATTGTCTTTGGGAATTCCGGAAAAGAGGTTGGAGTCATTTTCTTTTAAGCAGGGGGGCTGAAAACTTCATTTGCCACCCCTTACATAACAGAAGACCACAATCTAGCCAAAAGGAGCCAAGAAACCTCAACTGAAAAGTAATTCTCCTCCCATCCAGCAACTCAGAGGAGCCTTATATTCTGTTTTCTGGGCTTTTATATACTGGATGAGCCTTTTCCCTGAAGCGGTCAAACTGGCTGTGGGGACAGCAAGCTCCACTTCCAAAGCTTGTCACCCGCCAGACTGCTAATTCATAGAATATAAATGGCCTAAACATGTTAAAAAATTTCAGCCCTTGAATAATAATTTGATTTGATGCAGACGCAGACGCATCTCCATTATTGTTCCCAAATTTAAATCCTGATTTGTCTGTTGCCAACCACTTCAAACAGAGCTCCTTATTGAAAAAAATCAGGAACTGTGTAAAAGATTTCATAGAAACTTATACTGCCTATCCAAAACAACTCAAGTAATTGAACTATTTCCTCCCTAGAATCTGCCAAGGCAAATAGTCTGTATCATAAGATAATGATCCACATCTCAGACGAGAACAAAACTGAGATGAGAGCAAAAAGAGAGAAAATGGATGTAGTCCAATTATAGTAGCTCTAAAGCAGAGGAACAGATAACCATGTTGTTATGTTTACATCATTAAATATGCTTTAATGTAGACAATGATGTTTTAAGAGGATCCTCTGGTCAGAGCTATGTAACCTGGGCCATCAAACTTAACTTTGAATTCCTGCTCATGACCCCAACGAAGTGCTCTGGCTTAAGGGCACAACCTGTGCTAGAATAAAACCTTTTTGGCTCTGTCTTGACTGGAGGCCACAGAAGCCTATTGTTTCACCTGAAAGCTTGTTATCAGGGACATCCCACCTCAAATTAGAAGTGTGCCTTATTTCTTGGCATTTGCCCGACTCAATCTTTCAGCTACCGCCTCCTGCAAGACCCCACTGCTTAGTTCCAGCACAGAATAAAATGCGCAATTAAAAAAGGTCCTCAATTTACGAACCCTTGTGTAGGAAACGTAAAGCCACTGACCACCTCAGACGAAGCCCTCGCTCAGTACACGTCACCCAGCCCCGAAACCACCGCTTGAGCCTTTGATGCTCCCAGCAGCTAACACCAGCCATTTACTCTCCAGCAGACGAGGCAGGCTTTGCTACTCCGCCGTAGCCATCAGCCCCGGCAAAGCAGCATCACGACGACACTCACTTTATCCGCGCAGAAGTGCACAATACAACCCTTGGTGAAGTGCATCGTTACAGAAGAAGTAGACTGTAAGCGAGCAGAGGACCGGCGGAAAGCGAGCCACACTAATGGGGCTGCCTAAAGGGTGGTCTGGGCTCAAAACCCAATTTTCCATACAACACGCAGCTCGAAGACCCACAGCTCTACATGGACTGAGGGGGTTCAAAGCCTTCTGCAACCGGTGCACCCTTGCGCCCCAGGCCTGCAGGATGCAAGCGCAGGTCCCCAAAAGTGCCAGGTTTTGGCAAGGAGGATTCAGATTGTGCCGCTTCGCTGCCCTTCCCCATGCAAGGAAGCAAAACACTCGGGCTTTATGCAGGCAGATAGCATTTCTCTTGCTCCGTGCCAGCTCTAATCTCATTTGAACACAGGCGCTATCGGGTTCCTCCCCGTGTTGCCCTGCACTGCCTGTCTCCTTTGACAGTCCTGACCGGAGCACGCAGGCTGCCAACCTCGCTGTGAAAAGTGGCCTGTTTCACTCGAGAATAAATAAGCCTTCTTCTGCCCTCCCTCCTGTTTTTCCCCAATAATCTTTCCCCTTCTTACCACACACTGCAAGTGTTGTCGCAAATAAAAAGTCAAACAAAACCACCCCCAACGCCACCAGTCCCCTTAAACTCTTACTCTATCGTCTCACACAAAAGATGCTCTTTGGCCCAAGGGGGTTGCAAATCAATATGCAGTTTCTGAGCTGAGTATCTATAGTGTTCTGTGTAGGCTGTAGCGACTTAAAACTGTAAAGAATGAGCTGGGGCTGTTTTGTCACCATTTATTATGTTGATTGTGTATTTATTCCTTGAAGCAGGATTCTGCTTAATGTTCTGTGCTTTGAAAAAACCTGGCAGCTGGTGTAAATGAGTTATAGACCCATTTGCCACCAAATCAAAGCCCAGAGCCAGATCAAAGCCAGATAAAAAAAATCATTTTTCTGTCACAGACTGGATGGCTTCTTCTTTGCCCTGTAAATAAAATTGATATTATTTCATCCAACTTCTATTTTCTCCTGATCAAAATATGATTCTGTCTAATGCTATGCTGTCCAGGGCACTGAAGTTATACGAGATGTGAAAGCTTATTGATGTATTCAATTACTGGATGCTGCTCCATTGTCTGCTGAGCAGAGGTGCTCAGTTATCGGTTCTTTAGAGCTGTACATTTCTGCCTAACAAAGTCATAACTCCCACAATTACCTGCCTGATGGATAGAAAACAGAAATATCTCAGGAGTCCAATGGTGTTATCAGCTCTTCTCCATCTCTAAAATTGCTTTATATTAATGAGATTAGGACTGTGAAAGAGGTATCACAAGATTTAATTATTTATATTTTTCGTCCTATGGTAGCAACACACTCATGTTTCTTGATTTGCATAATGATTTTTTCTATAGTACAGCGTTTCCACAGTAAGAACTGGATGAAATGTGAAAAGCAGTGAAATGTAACCTTTCTAAAGGCTTATGTAACTAGGGCTTACGTATCTCTTTTCCCACCATCGAGACATCTAACCCATACACCACAACAGTTGTCACAAGAGCCCTTAGCAGAACCTGCACGGAAAATATAAGAAACACCCTTGCATTTAATTAGGCTGAAACACACAGGCTAAGGTCTTTGGAGCTCGGTGCATTGACTGCAGGTATCCATACTATTTATAAACACACTGAACATCAGCAACATTTTTCTCCCTATAGCTTTCCAGCAACAACTATCCATGCTTTATAACAGTACTGAGTAATGAGCTGGCATATGCATAATCCCGTTCTCCAAATGCCAATGCACTCCCATCTATACTGTTTTCCTGGAAAATCTAGTTGGAGGTTATATGACTGCTGGTGGTGTATTTTTACCCCTGCCTTGGACTTGTAAGAGATTTTTTCATCAAATAGAAACATCTTCTCCTACTGCAATTTACTCTGATGAGTGGGACAAGGAGAGGTACTTTCCACACAGTTGTTCTGGGGTGCTATCCCTGCAGTCAGCATTAAGATTTTAATATAAACAATACAGCTGTGATACAACGCAATTGCCCTGAAGGCTGTTGAGGCTGGTTCTATGTTTATTATTATTTAGGTTACACAAAAAAGCATTTCAGCTTTGTCATTAAGCAGAGCAATTGTGGAAGTGAAGCACATGGGATGACCCTGTAAGTACAGCAACCTGAAAAAAATCCTGGTCCAGCCTAGGCTGTTTAGAAATGCTGTTGCTCCCTGAAGTGTGCAAGCAAAATATTTAACCAACTAAGAGATTAAATTTTCTTTCCTTAACATTTAGTAATAGGTGATCTTGTCTTGCTCCAAGCACAGGGTGTAGTTTGATGCTGAGGCTCCCTTGGCCTCCTGGGAGTGATTAGATCATTTAGCAGCTCTTTTTGGCACTCCTGACTGCGTATTGCATGCAGTTGGTGACATTTAATTCATCATCCTCAGCTCCCAGGAGGTGGAATTATGGAGCTCTTCAGAAGTGACCGCACAGCCCCATGTCCTGCCACTCCTCCCACCTACTTGTCTCTGTCTCTGACTGACCGTCTTTCAAACAAAAAGGTTTAAAGTGTCACTGCCACAGATGATTTTCAGTGGTATTTCTCCCTCTCAGCTCATCATTCTGTAGCAGCCTGAGTGCTGTCACCCTCCTTTATTATATATAGCAGATGACAGGAGTAATCTTAGTTCAGAGATGACAGTTTGTTTTATAAAATCTTAGCATGGTGTAAGCAGTATTACTTGGTATCGCTGGCGTATAGCTTGAGGTAGTCATACCAATGCCAGAGATAACCACATCTTCCCTTTAGACCCCAAATTTAATTTGGATGCATTAATACAGCATTTTTGCCAGCGTTCAGTCTGTTGTGACATTTAAGGAGGGAGATCTGTTACACTGAAGATCTATACTGCATTTCATACAGAAAAGCAAAATAGGCATTTTTCAGATCAGAGTAGTCAAAGCAGTATAGATAAAATCCTGGGACAATAGCTTTGAAAACTAGACATCTGCATTTATTTAATGATCAATCTCTTTGGACTTGTACTTTTCTCCATATCTCAAATATTGGTTTCCTTCTTTACTCAGGAGCCTGCAACTCTACTGTAAGAAATTGTGAATCAAGATAGTTCATCGGTATTTGTTTAGAAAGCATATGTCATCATGTGAAGTGGAACTACTTATGACATTTTCAGAAAGCTATGAATAATCACACATCATTAAAACTGTTGATTGAAACAGTACTTTGCCATGACATTTTTAATCCATGGCATAAGTAAATGCACAATGTCCCTAGCAAAAGGAAAAAAACCACCACAAACTCAGAGTATTATACCCCAAAGTGCTCTGTCTATTGTATCCTAGACATAAAATAAAGGAAAGTGTGGCTGACAAAGCCAATAACAAAACTTCCATTGATTTCAGGGGGACCAGGTTTACCCCAGTTGTGGTAATTTCCTAAGGAATAAAGAGTGTATGTTGTCTTTGGAAGGGAGCTCAAGGCTCCTTTCTATCACACATAGAATCTTTCGATCGCTCTACATTCTTTGCATCAAAAAGCTGCTTTATTTTGCTGAATTCAGAATACCAGCCTACTCCTTGTTACAAAACAGTAGTTTCACGTAACGTACATGCTGGGAATAAATCCGTTTGTTTACAGAACTTAAGACCCAGGAGTGTGAGAAATGGAAAGAATAAAATTCAGCCAGCACAGAGCATAGGAGAACTGGCGCACCAGTATATCGAGCAAGTTCTCCTCATAACCCATGTGGTGGGAGTTGATAGATTTATCACCTCTGCAGGCAATACCTACTGCATATGAACTCAGTACATCTGAAACACAGGCTGCCATTTCAAACGGCCTACGAACGTTCCTCACGAACCAAGATCCTACTTATTTCCAAAATGTCTACTCTAGACAGGAGACCACTATCTAGGAAGAGGCAGTCATTTCCAAGCTGGTTTCTCAGTGACCAACAGCAATGAAACAAAGTACATTATACAGAATAGTGTTTCATATCCTGCGTGCCAGGCAGTAGCATTTTAAGAAAGTTTCAGTCCTGTAAAGCTAAACTGACCCTTTTTTTAAATAAAAAAACCTGCTAACAGGGATGCTGTATGTGTGGCTAACACTTGGGGGGGCGGGGGGGCGGGCGGGGAATAAATCAGTGAAGAACATGATCCAAATTCCAGTGGAAAGAAGGGCATCTTCCCATAGGAGCTACCCACAAGAGAGTCTGCAAAGTCTCTACCCTCTGCGATAAAAACTTTCAGCCAGCATCCAAATCACTCTGCAACCTAGATGTCAGAAAGAACACCACCAGCCAGGTAGGTTTTTCCTTGTTTCCTAACCCTAGTTCTTTAGCAGAACTACATGCACTGATGTTTCTGTGTGGCTCCACTTGCATTCAAGTTTAGTAAAGAGGGGGAGGTTGCGTGAGTGCAGCAAACAGCTGGTCTGACTGAAACTTTGAACCTTGCAACAAGTTCAAAGATCCTCCTGGACCTACCCACTTCCCTGTATCCCAGCTCCTGGTCTGGTTTTCTTTTCACCCTCAAGCGCTGTTCCCATCCGTCTTAGCCCTGCTCATCTCCCTGCAACACCACCATGAGCTGGCCAAAGCTTTGAGACAAAAATGACTGTCTGCATATGTACACATTTGATGTCAGCTTGCCAAAGATGGAATTTAAGTCCCTACGCCTTTGTTCTAAAAACAAAACCCAAGTATTTCTTTAAACAGAAAAACAAAGACAAATACTGTTCAACCCTGGACTAAAGCGTACTCAGCCAGACTGTAATCAAGTTGGAGTACTTTAGGCTGGATGATATCGCTGAAGATCATTTGCTCCAGCATCACGCTCAAAGCATGGCCAGAAAGTCCTGCCCTATCCTCCTAAGCCTGCAAATATTTATAGTATTTATCTGAATAGCACATGCCTATTCTCTGTGAGAAAACGACGAGTACATCACTGGAATGAGGACACAATAGCTGCCAAATTTCAAAGGGCTACACTAGACCTTCATGGGAGCATTCAGTTTTGACCTTAAGAAAAACCACTGTTTCTCACTAGGATTTCTGGCTAACTTTCACTGGAAACTTTGGTCCAAGACAGACAACTAATGAACTTTCTCTCAAGCTGGTAAAAGTTTGCCAAAATTACAAGCAACTGAAAATGGGGTGCACATTACTTCTTGAAGGTGACTAATGCTTCCCAATGTCACTGTTTTCATCTTGCAAGAGACGAATTTATGTATTCTAAGAAGAAACCCCCTCTCAATATTTCTCAATATTACACATTTACCCATCTGATGGCTCAGATAAAATTGCCCCAAAACAAGAACTGCTATTAAGTAGCAGCCTTTCCAGTTGGATCATGTTAAATTCTGTATTCTAAACTTTGAGAGTCATTCAATTTCTTGGTTATTTTTCAAATCCAGTAGCAGAGTTACACATGTCTGGTTCCTGCACCTAAGAAGGTGCAAGATATGACAAAATCTTGAGGTGAAGAAAAAATGAGGAAGGCACACACTGAAATAAATCCTCACTGATGCTTTCTATATGCCATTCATTTCGGACCTAATCCAAAATCCACTGAACTCAGAAGAATCATATTCATTATGTTTGGATAAAGCCGTTACTCATGAAAAATACTTCTGCTTCCAAGCATGCTCTGATTAAACATAATAATACATCCACATCTCACAAGCAGCAAATACTCAAAGTAAACAATTTACAAGCTTTATTTACAAGATCTCTGCAGCGAATACCTGGGAATATATAATCCCTTGGTTGAAATCAGGGTCAACTCACACATCACAGAAACAGAAAACCAAGACTAAATCGGGAGTGAATTCATTTTCATTGCATGGTTTAGCCAGCTCTCAGTATAAACTAGCTGGACAGAAGGTGAGCCGGCTTTGAGTTCATTTGTTCGGGATTATTTTATGGCACCGCAGGAAATCTGTAGTTTTTGAACAGGGGAATCTGAGCTTTAAAAAACCATACGCCTCCCTTTTCCCCTGCCACGGAAATTCCTTTTTTCCCAGAACATCACTAAAGAGCATGCAGAGCAGAGCTTCCACTTTGACACCTGGAAGCAGGTGGGCAGTAGGAAGAACCATAAACCCCAAATAAACAGCCAGGTTATACAACACAGCACCCGTCCTGTGCTGCATTGAGGGGACTGCTGCACTGTCCTCCACAAAAATTCAGCCTGGCTTCACGCCTGCCAACACAAGGATGGCAGGCAGCAAGCGATTAGCGCTCAAAGCTGGCAGCAAACGACCACACTGGCTTGCCCAGCCGTGCCCAAAATGACTGATAATTGCCTTGTACAAAAGCATATGAATTCCACGGAAACGTTGTCCAAGATGCTGAGGAGACCTAGGATGTACGGCTGCCCGGGAGCCATCAGCTGGAGCCCCGCACGTTGATGCTCTCCTTTCTTTACGCACTTTATGGTGTCTTTCTCTGCTGGCAACTGCTTTTCAGAGCTGTTGGCTTCAGTGAATTTTTAGCATATTCATTAAAAAACTTGGACTAAACCTATGGCCTTTCTGCCAAGCAGATCTGTTTGTGAAGGTAGTGTCATTGGTGGAGATATTTATTTTCAAAAATCAACCTTTCAAGCTTGTATTTTCAGTGCACTGTCCAATCAACCTCAGAGAGCAAATAGTTCAACAGAATATAGGTGAAACTTTATTCCCATTGACATTAGTTGGCTTCTCTTATAGGTTAAGCCAGAGGTGAAGTCTGAGACTTATTTGTTTACTGGCTGAAAGGAAAGTTTAGATGCTCATTTTGTTCCTAGAAAATAGTCTGATAAAATGGTTAAATACACATCTCCCTTATACCTAAAACTTCCAGAAAGCAGCATGAATACTTGGCTTATTCAGATTAACTTCTCAAGTGTGCAATTTTATTTCTGCAATAGCATGTGGTGTAATATTGTTTAATGCTGTAAAATAGCATTCCTGGGATGCTAAATTACTATCAACTATACCTTTTTCAAGTTTAACCTAACTTGCTCTAGAAATGTCAGCAAGAGACAAAACTCATTAGCAATTAAATATTGTCCCAGAAGTAATTCAAAATATTAATGATACTAAATAAGAATACAATTATACTCTCTGGATGTCCAGTGTGAAGCAGTAAAATTAAGTCATAGGAACAGAACATGGCAAACAGCTGGATTTCAGAAAGAGCTGAAGAGACTTCTTAACACAATAATAGTATTTCAACTCCTTTAATATAAAATGAAAGCTGTAGCACTTTCCAGAAACATAGTTAGTGCTCAACAGCAGCACCTGCTTATGCACTTCACTTCTGTATGCCAAATTCATAGGCAGGAAATCTTTAAACTCATTTAACTTCACCATTTTAACAAAATAAGAACCGAACTCATGCCAGATCTGAAAAACGTCCAAATCTGGTTCAAGTTCAGTGAAATAAGCACATTTGATTTGTTTGCACTGAAATATTGTCTTTGAGTCAGCTCTCTTGTGGTATAGATGGTTATAAATTTTAAGCCTCAAGAGGTTTTTATAGCGTCATCCTTTTTAAACACTGATATTCTGCTTTGCAATACTTCTCCCCAAAATCTCACCAGCTGTAATATTCTTAACCACAGAGTCACTTTGAGGGGATGCAGCTCTTAAAATGAGCCTCTATTAAAAATCCTTGCAACTGGATCGCAGTATTTGACAGTACTAGCAATAATGATTACACCCAGCCAAAAAACTTTTGACAGAAATCTGGGGTTTTGACCAGAGAGAATATTTATGAAAAGTAGGCAGTTTTATTTTAAAGGAGATTTCCTTGGAGAAAGAACTTACTCTGATTGCTTTTGGTTTACAAAAACAAGAAGTTGACATTTTCTGCAGGAAGTACAGCATTTTCTGATTAGCTCTAATAGCCACTTTTGGGAGATGCTGCAATTTATCCCAGCATTTGAAGTAGTTGAGTGTCATTAATTGCTATTCACTAGGGTATTCAGGGTACTTGGTACCTGGTAAAGATGGGAGCTAGAAATCAGAATGCAGGCCAGGACTGAACAAAACACTTCAGCACATGAACGAAGGCTGAGCCAAACACAAATCTCCTGTGCTTTGTTGACCTGGAATTGTGCTTTATAAACTCCAGCAGATGTGTCAGACCAAGTAGTAGTTTAAGCATCCGATAGCAAAATACGCGTCCATTATTTGGTTTTCTGGTTTCAAAAGCTAGGCATCTTTTTCATACATCTTTTTCTGTGAGGCACTGGAACAGGTTGCCCAAAGAAGTTGTGGATGCCCCATCCCTGGAAGTGTTCAAGGCCAGGCTGGATGGGGCTTTGAGCAACCTGGTGTAGAGGAAGGTGCCTCTGCCCAGGGCAGGGGGGTTGGAACTAGATGATCTTGAAGATCTAGATGATCTTGAAGACCTCTTCCAACCCAAACCATTCTATGATTCTATACATAAAGTGCTGCTAGAAAGTTTTCCAAATTTTTGTCCCCTGCATCACTCTCTTTTCTCTCAACATGTTTCTCAAAAATACTCCCTCCAAACTAAATATATCTCAGCCTGATATTAAAACCACATAATTTTGTTACCCCGATAAACCAGATCTTGATAATGCCAAAGCTACAGTAATACGTAATTCTTGTCAAAAGAGTCACTTATTTCATTTCCCATCCTCAGAGATGTGCTCTCTAAGTCGGTTTCTGATGGAAACAAATGAAGGCGATGATTTGTCTTGAATAATAAAGCACCTGCAGCTGTTTGCAGCATTTAGAATGATGGCTTATCATTAGCAGAAATGCTTATATATTCCAAGCACCCTACATGCCTTGCAGGTAGGACGCCAGGGTCTCTGTCATTTACCTTAGTTTCTCACCATTTTCCAATAACAAGAACATCAAGGCTGTAGCACATACATCACCTGCCTAGGTGTCTGGATTTGCTCTAGATAGTGACCTTTGAATAAGTCCCCTCTGCGCCCCAAAATGTCAATAGGAAAGATTTCCTTAGACTTGAATCATGTAGAATCTATAGAGCAGAACTTCCTTCTGGGTCCAGGAGACAGTGAGCATGATGGGAGCCTGGTCTGTGGCTGGGCAGTGGTAAATGCTAAATAACTTCAGCAAGGATTTTAAAGGCAATTAATTGTACAGGTAGATACTCCCCAAGCTGGCAAATCTTTGAAGACCAACTGTCAGGTTTGTCTTTCTTTGTGCTTAACAATCCCAATGAGGTAAGACCTATGCACATATTCCTGTGCAGACCTGAGCGTGAAGCAGCAATAATGCTGGGGAACTGGATTTGGGGCTGCGCTAGCCAGCTGATATGGGAACTGGAAGCAGCTTTTACAGTGTAGTCATACAGCGCGAGCAACTCAACTTCATTCCAAATAGATTAACTCATTACAGAAAACAGGAGAATAAATTGCACAGGAATGAGTGAGGGATTTTCAAGGGAGTTAATGCACTCTAAAATACCATGAAGCTCCTGTATGACTAGAAAGGATGAATTTGTAGCAGTATAATTTACAATTTAGAAAGTTCAAATAATTACACGTGAATCGCTAAAATAGTCATTAAGGGAACATCAGATCCCTTTACTTTATAGAATAGCTTTAGTTTTTCAGCAATTCCATAAACACAGCTAGGTGAATCAGTTACTTGTCACCACCTTTCAAATCTTTGGTGACCTATTAAGAAATAAAAGCGCCATCCAGTTAGTATTTCACATGATTGCGTCTTTGAGTCAGCATTATCTCTAGCTGCAAACTCACAAGTTACAGCTCCAGTGCAAAGTTAATACTAGATCAATTACTATAATTAACAAGATCGATAATAGGCTAACAATAATGTATTTTTCCTCTTAGGATAAACTGCTGCATTCACATAGCCCTAAGCTTAAACAGATCCACAGCTGAACACAGCAACCTTAACATCAAGAAGACTCAGGGCACCAGGGCAAGCACAGAAGAGCCTTTCTGCCAAGACTTACGTGAGTCCCTTCCCCATCTCAGTCTGACATCCTGGCTTTGCCTAGGACAGACAGTAATCAAAGCACAAAAACTAACAGGGCCAATTTTCACGGCCTTCCACGTAGTCTCACGCAGCCACGCTATCATCTCCAAAATTCCACCGACCCGACCCAGCAACCCACGTTCAGAAGGAGCTGTACCTGCTGCTGTTTTCAGCATGATAGTAACTACATTTGTTCACTGTGTCGCTGGGCATCCTGCACAGCTTTTGCTTGTCCTATTCTCAGTTTATTTCAATTTAGACACCTCTGCCTTTGATTTCCTCCTACCATGAAGGGATATTCCTAATTCCTCTGCTCATCCAAAGCAGCAATAGTCTCACAGACATTACAGAGGACATCTTATTGCCCTACCAGTCCAACAGACCTATCTCCACCCATCTGAAGGCATACTGAAGCATGCTCCTCAAGCCAATTTTACATTTGCTGCATGCCATATACCATGCATCATCATCCTAGCCCACAACTTCTCTCTCTTACAAGACCTGAGGAATGAAGGAGAGCAACTGCCTAACCTCCTTTTTGGCAGTACGAGGCTCTGTGCTGCGGAGGACGGGAGTAGTTTTGCACAAACACAACTAGTTTTCCCAGACAGCTCAGGGAGCTTGTGGAAGTGCCACCAGACACAAAGGAATAACAATCTGCAGACAGTAAAACATTGCGCTCCCTTGCTGAAAGGCTGATTTTTGTAGTCAAGAGACTGCGTGGCTGTATTTGCATTTCAGTCAGGGCATAAGAGAAAAGCTGGGAGCTTGTGTTCAATAGCCTGGCAGTCTACTGATGGCCTTCTCTTGCTTCTTCTGCCTTCCCCTCCCAAGGTGAAGCAGGGGCTCTGGAGGGACCTGCTGCTCCTGTAGCCCCTGTGGACCGGGCACATCAGCCTTCAGATGCTCCAGCAGCGGAAGCCAGCAGTGCTGCATGTTCCTGGGTCAACATTGGCCTCTTGTTGGCTTTCTGGCCAAAGTATCCTGTCCCAGTTGATACAAGCCACAGTCTCTGATCTTCTTTCTGTTCCCACAGAGATGATGTGACCACTGGCTGTCCCCATCACCCTTACAGCAGTCCCCCAAAATGGGCACAGAGCAGGAGAGTGGGGGACAGGGTCCTAGAGAGGGGTAAGGGGCTATGCAGGACCACCACTTCTCCAGAATGCTTTATGGAAGCCAACCGCAACGCTGGGAAAGGAGTGAAGCCTTACGGGCAGGTCTCTTGGGCCACATCTAGGAGTTGAGGGAACGGCTCCTCTCCCGTGCTTGGAAACAGCCACACTCATACATGGAGTTAAGTGAGAGAAACCTATTTACAACACCACCAACAAATGATAGGGAAACTCTTTCCTTTGTTCCCCTCTGAAGAAACATGAAATCCTAGAAAAGTAGTGCTTGAGAAGTCACCTATTATGTGTCCTCAACTCCAAATCAACATCAAATCTATTCCTAGCAGATGTTTGTCTAATCTAGCCTTTATAAAGCTCTGAGGATGGAGGTATTTTGAACCCTGCTTGGTTAGGCTATGCATAAAAGTTAAGAGATTTTAGGTAACAGAGTGCAAGCTGCTACAGCAAATTTTGCAAACCTGTGCACAGGCCTATTATCATATTCCAATGTTATTGGCCTTTACTTTTGCTGTGGGTTGCTGAACTAATATGAAATTCTGATTGAATTTGTGCTGCCAGTGGAAAAGCTGGAAATCAGTAAACATGCTAAAAGCAGACTGTGTCTGCAAGAGCACCAGGCAAAGGACTGCCACAGGGAAAGAGAGAAAAGCCTTGAAGAAATGCTTCAGAGTGAACAAGCTCTGCTAAGCCCTCCAGTATTGCTGTGGGAACGTCTGCCCTTCGTCACAGGGATCCCTACAGTGGTTGAAGCCAGCGGGTAACATATCATCTAATGGCCATTGAAATGAGAGCAGAAAGGAGAAGAAAAGCAGAGAGGAAGAGATTATTTCAGAAGCTTTGCTCACACCATCAAGGGTTTTCTGCTTTATGGAAAGTATCAAATTATCTTGGGTTTCTTACACAACCGGAGCTTTCTACACAGCCTGTCAGAGATTACAGTTTGGGTTTATTTCCATGCAGTTTCACATGTCTTTGGCATGACCTTGAGAGCTGTCATCCTGCAGCAGCCGAGTTGCAGGGAATTGGCTTGGCCGAAGCATACCATCTGCGAGGCATTTCTCATTTTCCTTCCACAAGCCTCCATCAGCCTGTGTGTTGAGGTTAGTTACCAAACACATGCCGGTTTCACAGGGCTCCCATAGATGCTCTGGCCCACCAAAGGCCTTTTCTCTTGCATTAAAGCTCTCCCAAGAACATTTTCAATGGTCTGAGATGCACAAGCACCACTTCCTTCAAGAAAAGGGTACGCTCATGGGTAATGCCCAGCAGCTGTGCTACCCCATCCCTGGGCAGTCACACAAGTTCATTGTGCCAAGTGAATCAACACTAAATATTACATACCAGCAATGGCTCTGTCCTTGCTCTCAACCCCTGAAAGGGATCTTAACCTGTGTTCAGTTTATCCTGGAAAAGTACATACTTCAAAGTAGTGTTGCAGGCAGACATGAATGCACACATCTCTTTTCAGTCCTTAACCAATGTCTTCAAATGGATTTTTCATCTAAGCATAGACATATCCCATAGGATTATCTGTTAAAAACCCTAATTTTTCTGAGCCAATATAGCAACAAAAAACCAGAAATAGCAGGGGAGAGAGCAGTCCCTTACTTGTCTCACTGCAGCCATGACACAGCAGGGCAGAATTCTGTCCTTTAGAGACAACACAACCTGTATGCTGGCAGGAGTTTAGGATATACCAGGAAATAACCACATGGAAAAAAAGTACAGTTCAAGGGCTACATTTGTCAACATTTGCAGGCACCTAGAACCCAGTCAAGCCTCATCACAATTCATGCAGTCAGCCCAGAAACTAATCATCACCCTCACTATTATTTTCAGTTGTTCCCAAGCTATGACTGTGCATGAGCAACATAGTTGTTCTGAATTATTTACAGTACTCAAAACACCTCTACAAAAATGCTAGCCCTTCTCATGTTCACGCTGGCTTTTGGATTAGGAGCAGAGAGTGGCAATTAGGATTAGAGGCAGAGCAGAAAGAGTCAGGACAGAGATTAAGATCCAATTTTTTTTTCTTTTTAGCCACCCACTTGGCCTTGAATAGTGTTTTATTTTTCACATATCAAGACTCACACACTAGGCTTCAGAAGATCTGCACTTGATTCCCAGCTCCTGTACAGATCTAATACAGCTGTGACCAGGATATTTTATTTCTCTATGACTCAGTTTCCCATACATGACAAAGAAGATAATTTTCAAAATAGGACATTAAGATAAAATGTGTAACATTTGAATTGCTTAGGTATTATTGTGATGGTCTATGTGAGCAGAGAAATAGCTCAGGGCAGTGTTCATTTAGAAGAGATGTAGGGCAAACCAGCTTTCTATAACAAAACGAGTGAATCTAATTTCAAATCACAAAGGTATTTTTAAATTTATTTAATTATCTTGCCATTAATGCTTCCACTTTTTTTTTTTTTTTTTTTTTTTTTTTTTTTTAAGGGAGGATGTTCAGTTTCCTGAAGTGATTCTACAAATGCCTCTTTTAAACCTTAATTTCTCTGAATGAACCAGCCAATTTCAGGACTAAATAATGATTACACCTGCCATTCATTCAGAAAAGCAATTTAATTTTCATCAGGACCTACCTCTCAGCTTTGAATTCAAATTACGATAGGCCACAATTTTTTAATGTAGTTACTTATAAAATGGAAGAGAGCTTGCTGCCTGCAAGAGACATGTGAACTCTTGCCATACCAAAAATTCATGTTAGATAGTTGGTACTTAAAGCACAATTCTCATTAAAATGGATTGTAGCATTCATGTTCTGGAAACGTGAAGAATAGAGCCTAATGGATTAATCCATGGAGAGTGCCACAATGATCCTTACCTTGTCCTTGCTAGAATAGCCCTCCCACAATCCTTCTTCTTTTATTCAACTTCTAACAAACAAGGATTCTTTAGCTGAAAAGAATTCACTGAAATCAAAGTTGCCAAGAATCCTAAATATGCTTCTCTCCAGCTGTGTGGTGTGACATAGGTAATGGCGCCTTTGACTTTGCACCAGTAAGTCTAAAACTACCTTATCTTATATCTGCATGTAAGAAAATCTACATCTGAAAAATGTTTCCAATATTTACATTAGATATATTTTAATGAAAGTGCACCATAAAAATAAAAAAGCCTGCACCCATGAAAAGCATCACTTGCATAATATTAAACATCTAAGATTAGGTGGAATCAAATTTCATTCTTTCCAGCTATAGTGACTTTTAAAAAAATAATTTCAAGTGATAGCATTTATCATCATGTACTTTTCTAAAAGGAGAATACATTGAGAGGTTGACTGTATTTTAAAGCTCCTGTGATAAAGCCAGGAATTAGACATTTGCATGTGAAAAGTTCTGCAGAGGAATGCTCTTACTTATGCCAATAATTCTGCTAGCTTCAGCATAGTGACCGGTGAATAGAGGACTCGACATTATACATGTTTCTTTTCTGCTACCTCACCAATCATCTGTCTTAAATATAACCACCATAGATGCTAGCCATATTTAGAGATCAACTCTATAAAGTTCACAAAAGTGATTAAATAACCCAGCAATTCAATAGCAGGTGAGTAGACTCATTGATGCAGGGGATCACTTTTGGTCCAATGTTCCTGATTGCATTGCCCATGACCTTAGAGTAAAAAGTCAGTATTTGTGCTGCTCTAAAACTGGTATTTCATCCACATTTCTGCTTTGCTGCTAGAACAGAGAGTTATAGGACCATAAGGGACATGGAGAATGTCATACAGATACAGAAATGGAGCATGAATCACACTTATGTCATCTGTGATCTAATGTTAACTACTTCCAAGGAGAGAGGCTCCACAGCTTCTCTCAGACAGGACATCCCTTGGCAACCCTTCCTGCAAAGGGTGCTTTTTCTAGTGCCTAATGTGAAGTCTTCCTTGCTCTAATCACTTGTAATATCTCCATGTTTATTCATTGTGGACGTGGACAAGTAACCACCTTTCTCCTTAACAGCAACTCTATTCAACTAGAGGTCTCTCCCCATCTTTTCTCTAGGCAAAAGAATCTCCATTTCTGTCTTCCCTTGGAGGTCATGTTTTCCAGACCCCTCAACATACTCTTTGCTCCCCCACGGATCCTCCTCAGGGGATGCACATCATTCTAACAGCACTGTGCCCGTGCCCTTAAGACAGCATCTCCCATACGCTACCTGTTGATACAAAAAGCGATACCCAACTTCTGGGCAACTTATCCGGGTTGGTTACAGCCCTGAAGCTAACCTATCCCTTCTTTTCCCAAACGTGGTACCAAGAGCGCCTGATTGCTACAGCTGCAGACTGATAAAATAGGAGGGAAACTTCAGCTCAGACAGAAGAAAGATTAAAAGAAGCAGCTTTAAAATTGAATCTAATAAGTTGACTGACTTTTTTTCCTCCAAACCTTCCACGCATAACCTCAACAGCTTCCTACAAAGATCTCTGTAGGCCCCTGCAAGTCTCCTTTTTTATCATCTTGGCTAGTTCGGCATCTGCTCTACATTGTAAGTTTCCAGCTCCCTTGTTGAGCTTTTCCATATACCCTTGTGCAGAAATCTCTCCATTTGCCTCCAGAAGTTTCTCCCAGAGAGCACCCACTTGCTTCCCATGAAGTAGCAGACGATTCTTTCCTCCCTAGACTTCATCTGGCCCAAAATGCAGCAGCCAGTACAGCCTGCACAAGCCACCATCCTTTCAGGCCTCCAGCTACACCGTTATAACCCATAATGAAAAGCTGAATACACTGATCCATGAACATATAAATCAACAGTTCCATCTAGAACAGCTGTGTTCACACATCAGGTAGTTTTATAACCTAGTGGGAAGATCTGGGAGCAAGTTGTATCTGGGAGCAAGTTGTGTCTGGAACAATTTTGATACAAGTTCTGTCCATTAGTTCAAGGCTTCTTAAACTTTGGAAAGTGTTGAATGCTTTCATACTGGTGAACAACCTCATTTTGGAGGGGTCTGTAGTGTCCTAGCATAGACCCAGCACAATTAATTACGAGACTTGGATAAAAAAAGCTGCCCAGGATCAGGAAGTGAACTGCAAAGGCATGAATTCTTCTGGGTACAGGTTAGCTAGCTCAGCTATAGTGGCTGTTTGAGCCTTACTGGTGCAGAAGAACTACAGAGGTGTCTGTCACTCGAGCAGATCTTGAAGGTATTAAGCAAGTCAGCAAGGGCTTAAGATCAGTTTCCTCCAAAAACATCCAGAACAGCCCTGGAATATTATATGTAATTGTATGGATAATGCCAAATGAGCCATTATTTTAATCCTGACTGGACTGCAAAGTTACATGGAGGAAACACAACTCTGCCTATTCAGTGTTGTTTGACACGGGGATTATCCGGAGGATGCCTTCCAAACAGCCTGTGTAAACCCTTCTCTGGTAAAAGATGGATAGCATGATGTGTTATTGGCCTTCAAATCATACTAAACAAACTGTATTAACAGACAGGGGTAGCTAAGTGTACATCAAAAGAAAATAGTTAAAACTTGACTTAAAATTTGGTATTGAGCATGGAGGATTTCAATTAGTGAGTCACTGCATAAACAAGATGCACCTCTAAAAGTGAATAATCAGGTGTGTGACTTTAGTTCAACTGAGAACCTAATGCTACTTCTACCAGATTTTTGCCCTGCAGCTGGACTGAAAAATGTAGGTCAATTTTAAAGAAAAAAAACCCCAAGATGATGATTTTGATCACAGTTTACTGCAGAAACTTTAGATTGTTCATAACTTAATTTCAATCCACTGCCTTTCTTGTAACACCAGTACTGAATATTGGGGCAAAGTAGTACCTTTACTGTAAGGGAATTGCAGCTTTCAGAGAAAGAATCTGATTTTTTCAGCCCAGCAAATAGCAAGTTATAGTAGTCCATTTTCAAAGTATTAAGAGCAATGAAGAATTGTTTAAAAGCACTACAAAGCAATGGAGCCTTCCAGTGCCTTGCCTGGCAGGAGGAGTGCAGAATTTAACAACTGAGCAAACGCAGCTTCAAAAGAAGAAATGAGTCCATAAAGTCCCTTTGACTTTTCTATATAGGCGGAATTAATTTAATTGCATCAAAAGGAATCAGAGTTCCTACACCACTTTCCTTGTCAGTAGTGACTTAGAAGGAGCAGAAAGGAGAAGAGGAATTGGAGAAGGGGCATAAAACCAGAGTCCTGTAACTCCAGAAAGGGCAGATGACAGGAATGGCAGGTTCAATCTGTTTTGCTTTTGTACTTACACTCTTGTAAGAGTGTTGGCACCAGGTTAGTTTAATCTCTACGCATCACCAGCTCCTCTCCTCCAGTGTTTCACTTCCTGCGCCCCCCAAGGGGAACTGCGTTTTTTTCCTCACCGACACAAGTCCACACTTGGTATTTTTAAAGTTAGTCATACAATTGAGCTTGAAACACTTAAACCAAGAGATTGGGAGCGGTTGGTGGAACGTTACCCCACACAAATGGCAGTGCGTGGGTACCGAGCACTGCTCCCACCTTACTAGAAGATGCAACCGAGTGCAGGGCTGAGTACAGCCAGGCAGGAATAGGGTCAGCTAGGTGTAATACTACACAAATCCTTCCAACCTTTTCATCATTGCTGCTACCACCAGTAAGTAGTGCAATGCTGGAACATGTTACAGCACTTAGATTTAAGGGTGTAGTTGCGGAGGAGGGGGGCTCTGCTAACCCTCCATGGCATAAAGTAGAAAGGACTCTTGTTTCTTAACCTGAAGATTGAAGATCCATCCAAACTAGTAGGTTTTTATTACACTGCTCATATTTTTCTATATAGATGATAATTAAGATGTTACCATGTGAGGCAGTTAGCATTACATCATTGCTAAAAAGCAAACACTGGTTTTAAAAGAAATATTCTGGCCCATCATCTTATATTTAGTTTTGAGAGAGTGAATTTTAGTTGAAGACACTTCTGTGTGCAGCACAAGACAAAAAAATCACAGTCCAAAATGGGGATTTTATAATTCAGAACTGTTCCACATGGCTGCCCATTCAATACATATAATTAATTACCAAATCCCAACCCTGCTTGCTCATTGTCATGTACAATGTATGGGTTGGATTTAATTTGAAATGCTATTTAAATGCTCACTAGCAGCATTTAAATATGAATCTATAGAAGTTTGGTTACACAAAGTCCAATTAATAGTCCACATGTTTGTGTAATCTGAAGACCTACCTCCATTCCAATACCTGTTTTGTATTTCACAGCAGGTCACAGCCACAAAGGTTGCTTGAATACCAGAATAAAACAAAATTTTTTTATGTGAATATTCTCCCTCCATTGAACTACTAGCAGATGAAGTATTACTCCCATGATGAAATTAACATGGCACTTGTATTACTTTAAGACAAAAAGATAGCCTTTGCTTTATGTTCATCATTTGCTTTCTTTTACATTTCATTAGCAGTGCAGATTTATTAAGTATCTTGACTAGACCGGATACTACTCAACCCCCAACCCCACTTTTTAACATCTGGATCAAATGTTCTCTTAATAGTGTATTTTCCTGAAACAAGTTTCCAGCAGAGTTTTATAGATAGCATAGAAGGAGCCTTATAAATTTGGAGAGCTAACACCAGAACAAGTTAAAGAATGGTTAAAACCGTATTGGTTTCTGGTCACTTTAGTTTATGATTAACTTAAAGACAGGAGAATGATCTAGCCTTGACTGCATTAGGTCTCCACAGCGAGTGTTCCTCCTGTGCAATGCTGAGTCACAAAGACGAGAGGAGCAGAGACGTGGCCCTCTTGAATGACGCTGCCGTTGCCAATGGAAGTCCATGCCTTTGGCATCGCTTCCTCACCTGGAGCTCTGGAGCAACCGTTCTGCCTGACACAATGCTCCTGATCCCCAACCCAGGGAATGAGACAGGCCCACAGGTGAAAAGCAGATGATATCTGCGCTGCTCTTGGTTACATCCCACTGTTAGGGGACCTGCTGATATACTCCTAAGATGCGTGCAGGGCAGTTGTGTGGTGAGAAGCCACAGGTTTCAAGCTAGAGAGTTACATGAGCACATAGGCATGGATGCCTGACACATGTCAAGCCAGGAAAAGCTCCAAATACTAAGTGATGGAGGTAATTCCAGCCTGCTGAAGAGCAACACGCACCATTACATACCACTCGGTCTGGGAAAAAGAATAGATTTCTTTAGCATGGCTAGGCATAGTCGAGAAGCAGATCTTGAGACTAACATGAGCTCAAACAGCTTGCACTTCCCAAAGTACACTATTTCTCTTCCATCTGACCAAAGAATCTATTTTATTAGAAAGAAAAACTAAAATACAACACACGCCTTCTCCTTTCTGCACCTTCTTATGAAGGAATTGTACCATAGATTTTGCTGTCCTAGTGGGAACTGGAGCCTAAAGGATCAGCCTAACCTTGAGACTTGTAACACAAGTTGCAGCCTTCACTCACCTGATACTCTGAGAAACGCTGAATCCAAGTGATTGGAAATAAACATGCCCTCAATGAAATGATAAATTCATAATGAAAATTAGACATTATATTTATAAATATGTTTGATGTATTTTTATGTATACATACACATGAAATTATAATCCACCACTCTAGAGGAAGAACATCTACAACAAAAGCCTAGTGACGTTCCTTCTGAACTTCTGTCCCTGTTAATTACCATTACCTACACTGTAGCTGACACACTTAATGTTTGTCCACACTCACATGTATACCAGAACTGTTATTTTAAAAAACAGTGCAAAAAGTGGACAAAACTTAACTTCAACAAAGCACCTAATAAAAATAGTGCACTTTGATTTAAATTGAAATAGCTATTCCACCTAAAATACAAATCTGAGGTACCATGCAAATACAATACCTGTAAAGACTGTAGGTAGCTATAAATAAGGCAAAGTCAGAAAGAATAAAGCCAAGGTTCTACTGAAATGGAAATTTGGAGAATTGGTGTAAGTCAGAGGCAAGTTCTTGCCTATTTCTGTTCATCTGTGGAATTCACTACAGGCAAAATGCCTGAGTTGTTTCCATGTGTGATTATGTGATAAAATGAGAAAGATATTCTGTACCATCAGCTCCTTAACATGTCTGCATCACTGAACAATACGGTGAAGGCAGTTTAGAGCCAAGACCTATTACTTATTTTGGGGCATACCTGGAAACACGGGAGTCATCTGACAAACCCCTCACATGTTTCCATCTACTGAAATAAAGTTCCAGCGTCACATTTCTAAAATATCTGAAGAGCAGAGCAGGAGGCAGTGTTGTCTTCAGAGATGTAAAGCATCAGATTAACAGAAACTCAGCCTGACAACTGGCTGGATTTGTTCAGTGTTTGGAACAATCTGGTGGAAACAAAAGGAATTTAGAGCCTGGAATTGCTCTTGATTGTTATTTTCCAAATAGAGCATGAAAAAATAATACAAAAGAGAAGAATCCATTGGCAAAGATGCAACCCTATCAGTTTTGGATGAAAATCATTGTCTGGTTAAAGCTGAATATATTATTTCAAAATCATGGTCAATGAAAAGAGCTGAAACACCCTTTTTTGTTGGAGGTACTCTGTTCAGTTTTTTATTCAGTAAAATATTGCTAGTTTAGTGAGGGTTTTCTAATAATCTTATTGAGGGGTTTTGCAAAACTTACATCAAAAGGGTAACTTGACATCTAAATCAAAAAGATTTTGAAATATGGAAAAATGAAAGTTTTTTCTACAGCTCCTGTGTATTCTGCCAGAGAAAACCAAGTCAAAATACCACATATCACTCATACCCTGCAGTCTGAAGTTGAAGGCTTAAGCTTCAGCCCTCATCCTGCAACGCTCATAGAGACAGGTGTGTGCAAGCATTTCCCTTTGAATTCAGCAAGGCTCAGCCTGGCGGTTCGGGGTTTAGTGTGTGCAAAGAACATCCTGGCTCATTCTTGCACAGCAGATGCCAGGATATTGTGGCAATCGGAACTGGAGTTTTTACAGTGAGTTTTTAACTATTTCTTTTAATTCTTTCCACTGCAGCTACGAAACAGTTTGCACTTTTGATTAGACATCCTGGGCTACCAACTGCTTTGGTGCTAAACCCATACCTCTATCCCTCCTGTCCTGCCATACACTCAATCACAGCACTCACTGTAGCTGTGGACAGTGAAACTCAGGTGTTCGCGGTCTTCCTCTCTCCACCTACAAGCCCTCTTTTCTACCTTAATGACACCATAATGCATCTAGAATGGGGGAAAACCATTTGGAAAGCAGGAGTTCCAGAGCTGTTTAGACATCGCTCATGCCCTCTTCCACTTTTTAAGTGGAGAGCTTGAAGGGGACCTAGATGCAGATCCTGAATCGCCAAAGCAAAAAAAACCTCAGCCCCTGGCTGTCTTAGACAGCAGACGTGCAGTGTTACAGAGGCCCCAGTGGAGGCTGCAAGTACATGAAGGCACTTTTCATGGTCAGGCACATACTTCACTGGCCTCACCTTTGCAAAATGGAGTTCATGCCTTCAAATGTTACCACACACTTCCATCATCTTAATTCTGCCCAAGTCTGGTTACAAAGGACACGTCTGATCTGGAGGATCTAGAATTGCCCAAATCCTGCTTTTGTCCTAACTCCCTGCTGTGGAATCTGTGGTGCCATGAGAAGAGATTAACCCAAAATGGCAAGGGGCACATATTCCCAGAGAACACAACTGAAGCCTAATACAACTGCTGACTCAAACCCACTGTCCAGCTTTTGTAGGGATGCTCGGTTTGTCCCTTCAGCCCGCTGCATGATTGTCCCAAAGTTTCCTTAGCAGTAATGGCCAGCTGGATCAGATGGGAATGCGCTAATTCTCTCCTGGTACTCCTCAAGACCAGGGGAAAAAACCTCCACCCGCTCATCAAAAAAGAAAAAAGGAGGGGAAAAAAAAGAAGACCAGGAGACAGAGTCTCTCATAGGAACACAGGAGACAAGCTTCTAGTTACAGCCTGGGTTGGCAGAGAAAGCACAGCTCTAGAGCAGAATGGAGGAAGCAAACACGAGAGTTATTATCTCAACTACACAAGGTTATAAAAGGCAATTGGCCTTTCCATTCCTTCATAAATAATGTCAACAAATATTTTGTCTTTTAAAAAATTGGTTGGTGCCTAGCAGGAAAACAAGAAGCAGTATCACAGCAGTAAATGTGATGATTTAGAGCTGATAGAGCTGCACCACTTCATTATCTGTTGCTTTCTAGTTCATGCAAACTTCTCAGGCCATGTTGCTCATCATCACACATGGACGGGTTGGAGGGATTATTCCACTTAGTTAACTTAAGGTTTCAGACACCAATACGCAAGGCAGTGAAAGCATTTCCAAAGAACAGGGAGATGTCAAGTATTTGAACTGCAGTGGTCTTGTGCCATTGAGGAAGTTTGTATTTTAAGTGATGAAACTATATGACAACAGCACAGCCAGTCTGAATCTTTGCAGTTTTGTAAGTAGGTAGCTATAAATTGCAGCATATTCTGACATTCTTTACCAAATACAACATTAAGCTGACAAATTATATTAATACAGTATGATTTCAAGGTGTATCCACATTTGCAGCATGTGTAAATTTCTCAAATAGAATCCGATGTTTGCTAATATGGTACGATCTAAGTTAATAAGATCAAATTATGTCTGATCATACTACATTAGTAAATGTCACATCAAATTAGTCATTTTCAGAATTATAATGAAGTACAGAAAGCAACCAAAAATAACTTTTCCGACACAAGTAAGCAGTGCTGAAACTGAAAACTGAGCTAAATACCAAGCCACTAGAGAACACTTTTTGAATTCAAGGTTAGCTGAATTTTCTTTTCAGTCTTATTTCAGAGAGCTCTCATACATGATTTAAATCATGCTTTGAGTCACAGTAGAGGCTTGTCCAAAGGTCACTAATAGGGGCTGGAGATAAGGTCAAGAACTAGGAGAAGCTGGCAAAATCCCTACTGAAAGGCTGTTAGTTCAGGGGTAGTCATCTTTCTGCAGGGTTGTGCTCACTGCAATGGTTCCACATAAGAAAATTCATGAAAATCCAGTGAACAGAAGTTTTGAAAGAGAAAGCACTTTAAACAGGAAGCTGCTTGAACAGTTATTAAACTTTCTTCCTTTCAAGTGTATTATCTGAACTGTTGTATTTAGGCCTTGTATGTTTTTATTTTTCTTTTCTGTTACTGAAACCAAGTACTTGTCAGGTGTACATTTGGTATAATATCATTTATTTGCAAACAGAGTTTGGTTTCTTTGAACACGGTAGGAAAAACAAACAGCTTCTTGGCTCAGAAAGTCCTGAGTCTGCCCTTAGCAAGTTCCTCAGCCTGACATCCCTGGCCGTATGCTGGATTTCAGAGCCACAGTTATCTTTTTCCATGTTCTTCCACCAACTTGGAAAGCTTCCTACGGATTTCCTCCATATCCCAACATCTAGAGGTAGGGAATATCTCTTGAAATGCCTGCATTAAAGCTGACCTGTCATGCAGCAGAGGCTACCCAAATAGGGTGCCCACAATCTCAAAGCCTACCCTAAAAATAGAAGGCTGAAGTCAGTCCTGTCAAACCTCAAGGATGTCTCACACACAAGCTTTCCCAGAACCTTTAACAAGGCTGGGGGGGGGGGGGGGGGCACAGAACCTGGCATGTGGCAGAAGCAGAAAGAGAAGGAATTTGAAAGAATATTCAGCGGTCCCACATTCACTGGGAACATGGAGAACGTCAACGTCCTCAAAGATCCCCATTATCTATTTCATTTTGAGAGTGGGGGAAAAAAAAAAAAAAAAAAGAGGGAAAAAAAATTTCAACCCAAGACGGCCTAGTAAAGGCAGCATACGACCGGAGAGATTTCTTCTGTAAGGCTAAGCACAGCCTCCCTGATGGGGAATGAATTTTGCCCCTATGCCACCAGGTAAAGCAGGGTCTAGGATTTTCCCAGGCCATTGTATCAACTCCAAGAGACAAGGCTTTTGTCCCTTTTGATGAACTAAGAAACATTGGAAGGTTAACAAATATTTGAGTGATTTCATTTCTGTCTTTACTGAGTTAAAATATACCCACATAACTACAGCTAAGTCTATTGGATAAATCACCTTTATTCCCAGCTGAATAAATTAGTGCCAGCCGAAAGCATTGCAAGCTCCGGGCAAGAAGTATTTTTCTGTGTACAGTGTTTAGGAAAGTGAAGGCCAAAGTAGTGGTGAATACCTCAGTTAACAGTTCAGGGTTGTTTTTTTAAAAAGTAAGATTAAAAACCACAATAAACAAGATGTCCACTGTTGAAAGAAGGATTTCTAGCTACTTTCTCAAGTAGAAGGTGGACCATATGTTCATTATTGTGACCTGTAGTGTTTAATATTAATTTTCTTGATTTAGTATACACTGGCATATGCTTCAAAGAGTATTTTTTCCCCACAATGGCTTTACCAGCCCCTGTTGCTCATGACTTTTGTTTATTTGCTTGATATTTGTTTCTTTTTAATCCAAGCTGTCTGCATGAATTTTAACTCAATTATGGGTGTTTATATAAGGCAGTCTGTTCAGGGACAAAGTTGTTGATCCCTAGAGAAAGCATTGTTCCTATCCTGTCTGTATTTCAGCAGATTAGGTTTAAACCAGACCTATCATCAAAATACACTCACTAGCACACAAGCTTTACATGTGTTTTAGTTTGAATGGAGTTGTTATAACAGACCAGCCTTTTTTTATTAGTAATTATGAATACTTCTGTTGGATTCTGGTATGTCAGTGGACTAGGAACCCTTTGTTGTCTTTAAGCTAATGTCTACATTATTCTGCATTTTCTTCTTCTAATCCTTCCTCTATCCTGGAGGATTTTAGCAACATTTTACTGTCATTCTGTTATGAAACTTGTTTTCCCTTGAGCATGTGGCAATTTCATTAGGTACCTGAGGATCGTATAAAAATCAAATAACAACATAAGCTCAGCCAAACTAAAAAAAACCCCATTTCTACTTAGCTCAAGACAAAAATAAAAGCACATGGGAGGAGGAGGGGAAAGAAAGAAAAATAAGGGAAGCGTTATTTGCTGCATTTTGTTTAACTCCTTGCTGGCTATATTTTGTGGTGGATCTCGGGTGGTGGCTGTGCAGTAGAAGCAGCCAAGCAGCTCACTCCTGTGGTGGTCTGCAAGCCTTTCTCCAGTCCGCAGCCTGGGACAGGGCACTGTGAGGCACTGGCTCTGCTCTGGAACTGGCAACTCTAAGTGTAACTCGAAGGGGGCAGACATTCGCTATTTTTATATGGATGTCTCTACCTTTCACATGGAAACACAAACTATATCCTGCAGTGATGTCTTTCCTCCACTCTGCTCTCCCTGCCCGGAAAAAAAAAAAAAAAAAAAATCTTCCAATCTTCTTTCTGGCTGAACACAGCTTGAAAGAAAAGTGTTGGAGAAAGTCAAGGGAGATTATGCAGGACTGGACCTGATGACCTAGAAGACCCTTCTAATCTTTTCCAAGGGAAATCATCTCAGCTAATCCCAGAGAAACACATCAGAGTCGCATGTCATAGACTGTCCTATAAACTCCTGTCTCTGACCAAATCAGACTGCCTGGGACAAGCTAGCCATTTTGATGGGACAGGAAGGCTTTCCACCATTTTAGCAGGACAAATAGCTATTCTTCTCACTAAATCAAGCCAAACAAGAGGTTCCTTCTCCTTGGGACCTGTTAATTACATGCTTGAACATTTTCTGAAATATTATTTGGCTATACATGGACGTGACTGATGAGTGTTGTCCTATTGACCTCTGCTTGTAGGACCCAAGAGCCACTCTTATTACCACCTCATTCACATTCATTTGAAGCAGTCATTCAGAAACTCAAGAGCTTGGATGTGTAGTGTTTGCATTTACCAGATAAGCAATCTGAATCTAGCTAACATCCTCTAAAAATGGGTATAAATCAGGAGCAAACCACTCAAGCCAGCTTTCTGTGCAACGTCACTGTACAGTCAAATGTTTGAATATACGTATGAGTTCCAGCTAATTAAGCACAGTTCGGTGATACCAATACAGTAAGCAGCATAGCAAAGCTGGCAACAAAGGAAACTCCTTGGCAGAGAAGGCAATGTGTGCTGCTAACGCTGTACGAATAGCATTTTAATCAAAGCCAGGTTTCCACAAGTCACAAGCCCCAATCTCTTGGCTTTGGCTTAAATCTTGAGTCATTTTTCTGTTACACTCAAGCCCATCTCTTAGGATATAATACTGCTAAGATTTTACATACACACACTCCCCGCCCCGAGAAAAGTAACAACATCAGTAAATAGCAACATCAATAAAACAAGCTTTTCATGCATTAATTTATGGCCACTATGCATGGACAGTATCACGCAGGACTTTGCCAGGCACAGAAAGATGGAACATAAATTGTTCTCGGAGTGTGTCAGTGCAACAGCTGTGATAGATCACTTTTTTTCCAAAAAGGAGATTTTAAAGTTGAAAATGGCATATATAAAATTGGCTTAAAATGAATTAGTGCCAAATTAAGCCGAATGCTTGCTAAATTTTTTTAAATAGGGTTAAGAGACAGCAGAAACAGTTTTTCCTTGTGTTTAGGTATCTTGAGTGGAATTTTCTAAGCAAAAGGGATTTAATTAGCCAATGCTCATTAGCCCTGAGTGAGAACTGGGCAAACTAGTCCTTGAATTGGCTTTGATAATTGCAGTTTAAGATTTAGGAGTAGAAATAAGATTTCTCCTTTTGTTTTTAAAAGCAAGTCATGTTTACAAGCAAGAAAATTAAAACAGGTCTTTGTTCATCACAGGAGAGTTAAGATATATTTGAAGACAGAAACATGCAAAACCTTTGCTTTTAATTCCTCCATGGTTCCCCACCCTGAGTGCTTACCCTGCCTGACCTTTCTGAGAAGCAGTCCTCCCCCTAAAAAATTATTTACACCTCTTGGACATGAAAGGTGTCTGCATCAAGATAGACATCTAGGAACAGACCAGCAGTCAGGGAACAGCAGGACTTACTGAAGAAAGGATTCAGTGAATGGAAGAGTTTTCTCCACTGCAAGCACAGCTAAAGCTCTGCACTGGTTTGTGTGTCCTGGCTAGCCTAGGTAGACACTATGAGATCTTAGTAAGTTTGCAGATGACACCAAGTTGGGAGGGAGAGTTGATCTGGAGGGTAGGGAGGCTCTACAGGGGGATCTGGACAGGCTGGATCGATGGGCCAAGGCCAATTGTATGAGGTTCAACAAGACCAAGTGCCGGGTCCTGCACTTGGGTCACAACAACCCCACACAGCGCTACAGGCTTGGGGAAGAGTGGCTGGAAAGCTGCCCGGCTGAAAAGGACCTGGGGGTGTTGGCTGACAGCCGGCTGGATATGAGCCAGCAGTGTGTCCAGGTGGCCAAGAAGACCAACGGCATCCTGGCCTCTATCAGAAATAGCGTGGTTGGCGGGACCAGGGCAGTGATTGTCCCCTGTACTGGGCACTGGTGAGGCCGCACCTCGAGTCCTGTGTTCAGTTTTGGGCCCCTCACTACAGGAAAGACATTGAGGTGCTGGAGCGTGTCCAGAGAAGGGCAACCGAGTTGGTGAAGGGTCCGGAGCACAAGTCTTACGAGGAGCGGCTGAGGGAACTGGGGTTGTCTAGTCTGGAGACGAGGAGGCTGAGGGGAGACCTGATCGCTCTCTACACCTACCTGAAAGGGGGTTGTAGTGAGGTGCGTGTCTCCTCCCAAGTAACAAGCAATAGGACAAGAGGAAATTACCTCAAGTTGTGCCAGGGGAAGTTTGGATTGGATGTTAGGAAAAAATTCTTCACCGAAAGGGTTGTCAAGCATTGGAACAGGCTGCCCAGGGGGGAAGTGGCAGAGTCACCATCCCTGGAGGTATTTGAAAGATGTGTAGATGTGGCATTTAGGGACGTGGTTTAGTGGTGGACATGACAGTATTAGGTTAACAGCTGGACTCCATCTTAAAGGTCTTTTCCAACCTAAATGATCCTGTGATTCAATTTTATTATCTTCAGCATTATTGAATAGTCGATTCTAGTCCTGTCTAGTGCCCTTGAATTAAGAGATGTAACAGCATTTTTTCTTTGTTTCCTAATGAGCAGCCCTCAGTGACCTTCACGAACCAAGGTTGGCCGAGTATATTACTCTTTGTCTGAGCACATTACACAGCCCAACAGGACAGAGAAGACTAGTTCTACTGCTCCACTTACACTAGAAGGATCCCAAGCAGCACCCAAGTGCTCACTCTGTGAGAGGCTGTTCCTTTTCAAACTCTTCAGCCACTGAAGTATTTTTTCATTTTAACATTAAGTGAAATGCAGATCCGTCTTTAAGGCAGTAGTAGGTGAGGGTGGTCTAGGATTTAAAAGGCCATCCAAAGCCTAATTATTCTACTATTTCTTTGACAAGGCTAACCCACAGCTGGCCTGTGCCTACAGCACACCAGACAGACAGACAGACACCACGTTCAGCCCATTCCTTGGGCATCCGCCCCAGGGTGGGATTAAACAGACACATACAGCATCTGTTTCCTTCTGTAGAGCTGTTCTGCAGAGACAAAGAATCTCCCTATTTCCCTCTTACACATGTGCATGGATAATTAATGAGCCCTATACAGTCAATTGCTCCTTCCAAGAGACAAAAGAAACAAGGTTACTCACTCTCTATTCATACTGTGCAGAGTGTTTTCAAGGCAGAGACCGTATCTGGCCAGAAGAGTTAAAATAAAGCCCTTCTCCCAACCTCTCAGCAATTTTGAGGATTTATCCATACCTTATAAAGCTCCATGACACCAGAATGCTTTTGAAAATCTGCTTTCTGCTTGCAGAAATGAGCAGCCAGGTGGACAGCGGTCTCCATCCCTGCAGGACGGATAAAGCAGGGAAGGGTCACAGGGCGGTCTTGTTACCAGGACTGAGTCCTACTCTGGGGAAACTACCTCTTTGCTTAGAGATCTAGACATCAACAAGGGCCACTTACTAAAAAAACAGAAATCTGAAGTCTGGAGACATTTTTGTATAAAGCTTTCTATTAAGATACCTTAACTTATCTCAGACCTGTTGGGCCGTTTCATCAGTATTTGTTTCTTTTCCTCCCATTCCCTTCTGTGGTTTAATCTCCCAAGACATCTTCTCCCCATTTGATTTTTAATTTTGTGGAAAAAGGCACAGATGGAGGAAGCAAACACAGCTTCCTAGAGGCAGCATCCACACAGTATCCCCTCCCCAAAATGAGGCAACTAGGCTTAGAGCACTGCAGAAAAGGCAACTTCCAAAAAACCTCTGCTACTTTACCTAACACCAACTACCCCCTCATAAGAGAAAAAAAGGGGGAGGAAGGAAGAAAGCACAGTTTTCTCCCTACCCCAAATCCTCAACAAGTCCAACCTCCCCACACCCCAGTTTCAGACAATCAAGCTTGCTGGAGCAAAGTCATTTTATGTGTAAGGGAATCCCTTAATTCATGACAGCTGTCCCTGCCCTGACACCCCATGTACTTAGGGCATGCAGCTGTGGTCTCTCTTCTGCTAAAGAGAAGCACTTAACCTCTTCCCTGCTAATCCCAAATGAAGGCTGCAGGCACTAGAGCAGACAGAAAGTGAATGAGACTGAAGACTTTTTATTAAACCTTGTGTATGTGATTGCTATCAACTTTACAGTTGAAACAGATTCAATTTCCAAACAGAAACAATTGCCAGATTTTGCTCTTCCCCTGCAGAGTGACCACACCACATGCCATTCTGGTTTCCCCTTTTAATTTCAAATTTCTTCTTTTCTGGGAGTTCATCACCTGGCAATGAAACTCCACTGTCTCTGGAGTTTCCTGAACGATAATGAGTTCAGTAGATCTGCAGCATACAAAATAGAGATAACAGATGGTGAGTTTGCATTAGTGTGGTACTTCAAATCAGATAGACACGTTAAAGACAATGTCCCAAAGGTCCCCAAATTTGGTTCACCCTGCAGAGAGGTGCAGGGACATGTGAACTGGATTGCTTGGGTAACTTCAGCAGTATTACTCCATGGGCCAGGGGAAAATATCTCCCTGATAGTAAGGGTATTGCCAGTAATTGCAAAAACCAGGTGGCAGAGGAAGAGGGGGTAGGTATTGGTATGGAATGGACCATGCTCTTCGTTCAGGTTAACATAGTAGCTGAAGATGGAAGGGAGATTTGTCCATGGGTGTGCATCTCCCACCTTCTTTGAAGGCATTTTGCTCCCTCAGCCTCAATGTTTCCCACACATGTGCTCACTTCTAAGCCTCCTGACCTGAATATTCTTTAAGGACCAGATCTCATTCTCCACCACACCATTGTAAATGGGGGAAATGTAGGGTTTTAGAGTGCTTTTACTGAAAGGGCAAAGATCCCCATATGGAATTACAGAAAAAGGATTCTGTGAGAAAAAAACTTACAAAAACATGGGGCCCAGCCTGAAGCTTACTGCAGCTTATGTGAATCAGGAGTAACTTGGTAAGCTGGTGAAGTTAAATGGACAGAATTCAGAGCAGAGAAAAAAGCAGACCTTTTAGCTTCATAAAAAACAGTGTTTGTATGTGGATTTACCCAAAGGCATTAAGGAGGGGCTGTAGTACCCCATTAGTGCTGCCAGCTGCCACACACTCTCACTTCACATGGTAACAGTCATATGGCCTCAAGACACCTTCACTCTCCCATCAAGACAGAGTTGCATCTGCCATTAGCACATTTCAGATCTAGTTTTGGACTCTGGTTTGCCCTGCAAGCTCCTGCATGCCATTTGGCAAGGGTTTATGTCATTATACACAATTAATCTGTAGCCTTCTCCCTTCGGATTGGGAAGAACAAGCTACAACTGTACTCAGCACACACCCTCACTGGGCTGCAGCTTTTATCCTACATCTGGATCTGCTCACTAAGTCAGTCAAGCACTGTAAATATATTTTAAAAACACCAAGACTTGTAAACGCTGCAAGAAATTATTACTGTCTCTAAGTGATCAAGAAGAAATATGCCCTTTCATAAATATGAACCATCTGACTCCAGAAAAGAATAAAAGAATAAACAAGGGCAAGAAACTGCTGTTGCTTACAGTTGGCTTAATCCTAACTGTGCTACACAGACACCTGATGCCATTACGTTTACATCGAGTGTCACTGCATGTTGACCCCACTTTTAGATGTAAGAGGTGGATGGTCCCTTCATATTTTTCAACAGCTGGGACTTGCGTGGGCTTAAATACTGTAGTCAGGTAGGCAACAATACTAGTGGTACTACATGGGAATGATTAGTTTAATTAATTTCTGGGTCATTATAGGGATCAATTCTGGTGTTGTGGCCCATTAAGCTAGTTTGGTTTGTCCCAAAGCACTTGGTCATTATTAGCTCAGAGTCAATAAGCTACATCACACAACCAGAATCAATAGATGAAAAAGAATTTTGAAGGAAAAGAAAGAAAAGGATGGATTTTGATCTCACTTAGATCAATAATTTCCCAGAAATTGGTGGGATTCCCTGATGTAAAATCAATGCGAGCAAGTTCAAAATTGAGTTGTTTTGCTTTGTCAAGAAGATAAAATGGAGAGCTTGGACTGTGCCTTTAAAGAGAGACATTTATAGATTAAATTTTATTTGCAGCATCTTGCTCTCCAGAGATTTTCTCCCCATTTATAACCTTGAAATATCTGTGTTCAGGGAGGGAATAGAGGGATTTTGCACATCTGCCTGAAAGGAACTTTTGATAGTACTTCAGGTCAATCATCATTCACAAAAATATTTACCCTCTGTCATTGCCTAAGATAGAATAACAGATGCTCCATTTAAAACCAGTATTTTCATTTAGGACACACCATTGGAGATGTCTGACATTTATTCCCCATGGTTTTAGCATTAACCTAATGTGTAGTCTGGCCCAAATGTCACCCACAGGGATGTGAATTCTTCAAGGGAGCAGCCCCATTGCCCCATGCATTTTGTGCAGGTGCGTTATCATTCCAGGTGTGCTTTTGAGAGCTGTTAGCATCAGACTGTCCCACCCTGGGCTATAACACTCCATGGGGATAAATCCCAGTGTGACCGAGCTGGTGGCAGCCTTTAGGACCCCTTGAGAGAAAAGCTGTTGAAGGATATATAGATGGACCAAGTCCATACAGTAGGTGTTTCCAAATCGTAAACTGAACTACGTACATAGGTAAAATAAGCTTTTTTGCTAGTGATCCTTTGAAAAAGTTCCAAGCTGGTTTGAGATTACTAATTGGCAAATAGTGAAGCACATTTCACGTAGGACTCCAAAACGTGTGTAAAACCACACTTAGTAGGTAAATGCATGCTCTGCTGAGTTCAGATATAATTAGTTTGTATGGCACCATTCAGTAAAGCAAACAGCAGGTTGTAAAGTCATAGTTATATGATCAGGCTATGCAGAAGCAAAAGAGGATCCCCTTACATCTGCAAGTTAACAAGTTATAGAAAGCTCTTCTTTCAAGTCCCAGCAGGAGGGGGGATTAGTGAAACCAGTTTTCACCTCCAGAGTTTGAACTTGTGTTTGACCACTCATCCAAGGAAGGTGTGAGTGAGTCATATGGTCTCGCCCTTGTGAATGTAATAAAACCCATGAATGGTACAAAACAGCGAAGCACACCTTGATGTAAGGATCTGCCTCTGCTTCAAATTTCAAAGGAAGCTTTTGGTGAAAGAATAACATGGTGTGCTGACAACAGCCTCTGAGAGCTCAGTGCTATCTCTGAGTCCATGGTATCTGTGCAGCAAGTCAGAGGCTCCAATCTTCAAAGGGTATGGGCAGGGGTTACTGCAGGGTTACCCTCAGCATGACCCTGTGGGCACTCCGTTATTTCCCAGTAATTGCCTGTTTCTAGCTGCTACAGCATTTCCTGCATATAAGAAAGTTCACTTCTTAACTGAGGTATTGCTCATTTACTGGGTAGGAGGTAAGGAACAGCTCTTAAGGGTAGTCAAAGAGCTGCAACTTCAATGCCTCATTTTCACTGCAGTGACTTGTTGAGCTCCTTGTTCTGTAAGAAAGTTACAGCTCCAACGGCAATTTGTAATCATTGATAACTGGTAATGGTGGTCCTCTGAGCTTTGCTGAAAATCCTAGCCAAAATGATCATCTCCTTTGGCTATCAACTATCCCGTTCACTTACAACAAAAGTGCCAGAAGATGGAAACACTAAGAAAAGTCACTCCATTAGGGTTCTTTTTTTTTTTTTTTTGTAAAATATTACATCTGTGCCTGCAGTAGTTCATTTTAGAGTTGTGACATTTGGCAAGCCCCCAGAAGCCCCAAGTGTTCATTAACAGCACAAGCCAAATGCTCAGCAAGGAGACTGACAGTGTGAGTCTCTGAACTCACCTCTTCAGGCTAAATCTTTGCAAAGAGAGAAAAACATGATAGCTTAGGAAGAGATGCAGATAGAAACTTCACACCCATTCTGGCCACCCAACTGAAGCTAACTCCCTGTCCCTATTTCAAATCTTCTCCAGTTAATGGTTGCTTTTTAATGAATGTCGACTGTTAGGATAGGAAGCACTGTCAGCATGGAGTAAAGGTTGTGATTAGGAACACAGATTTGTTTCTAATGTATTTGTAAAAAAATACTGGAGCATCATTACAATCTTCCATGGCTTTAGGAAGTTCAATCTCCAACGCTGTTTATAGACTGTTTTGCTACAGCTACCCAAAGGATGATAGTGACAGCAAGATACGACGACAAATTTTGCTCTCTGGACACTCGTGGTGGGATTCTCTGCCTCCCCTGTTCACCATCTAAGGAAGGTGAAATTATTGCTGCTGTGAATTTTATGCAGTTGAGGGTGTAACAGAAAGTTTGAGTGAATTCAGCTTTGGAGGTGGAGATTGAAGTTCAGGCCTGGGAGCAATCAGGACTTTCTATCAGACATTTCAGAGTGCCAACCAGTGCACGAAACCAAACTCTGCCATGAGGCAGAGCAACAGCTCTGTTGCCTTGCAGGTGTATCTATTACTGATGTAATGCATCTCTCTGCTTCCAAAAAGTCACATCAATTGGTATTGTGTACATTTTAATGTTTTGCTTGTTCTCCTTCCCTCTAAGAGAATGATTATGGTCTTACCTCCTCTCATTCATTGAATCAAACCTTGTTCTCAGCACAATGAAGAGTATTCCCCACTGGATAAACTTGCTCTTGTGCTGAGACCTTGTCAGCTCGGTTTCAGCCTAAAGCAAAATTTTCTGGCTGGGTTTATAAGCTCTTCAATATAGAGGGATTATAATGGAAATTGCAATTTTGCCTCAACTCTGAGGGCCTGCATGCCCTGCAATGAGACATTCAGTACCCCACCAGACCAGTACACGTGCCCTCGGGCAGTATGAAATGACCACTTTCCTGTGTGACAGCCAAACCTCATGACTCGATACAACTGTGTGGTACGTTGCTCCACCGATTTGTTTTTATAGGAGAATAATTAATTCACAGTGACTGACATTGTTTTATTCCCACCCCATCACTGGCATCTTGTCTGAGTTACATCATATCCCACAAATTGCGTATCTTTTTTGGCTGCTGATGCTCTCTACTCCCCCTTCTTTAGTATGATACTTATTATAATCTGCTCTCTTATACTAAGGCCAAGACTCCTGCTGTGTTTCCAGGTAATGTATTCTTTTACTGAGTGATTCATTGGGGAGGAGAGAGGAAAGAGAGAAGGAAAAGCCTCGAGACGAAAAATGTCCAAGTTTCATGATTTCTGAGTCTCTGAAATAGTTCCAAAATTCCTTGGTGTTCTGGAGGTCTTTCCCTGCACGATGAAAGCACTGGGCTTTTGTATTGTTTGCTTTGTTTTGCAATATTTTATGATTCTCATATATTCTGAGTTGTGTTGATTTGTGACTAGTTTTTCATCATTACCCCGGGAGGAATTTTCTCTGGAAACACAGGAAAGAAACAACGCCCTGAAGTGAGACACTGCAAATGAGCAACTGCCATCAGACGATGGATTCCGTTATTTACCCAGTTCTTGCAGAATACTGCAGCATCTGATCACTTCCCAAAATGATAAAGTGAAAATAAAAGCCTCTTTTTCCCCCTCCCTCCCCTTCCCATTTACCTCCTGCATCAGGTCTACAGGCTATTACATAGTGAGGAAGAGCCACAGTCTTCCCCAGCCAGGGAATAAGGCTCTGTGATTAAAGAGGTAACCATGGATGCAAAACATGTCAGCTCAATTCCATCCTCCAACACATATTTTCTGGAGCGAACTGCCTACTACAGAGCATCTAAAGCCCCTTGATTTGTAATGAAACCAATAGAAGTTATAGATTTAAATCTTGTTAGGAAACAAGACTCCAGTCTCTCTCTGTCTCAGATGCAATCTGTGAAATGAGGATATTAGCATCTCCCCAGCTCACAGGCAATAATTGATCCATGTAGATATAGAAAACACTCAGATTCTGAGGCCACGGGAGCTGTTGAAATACCTAAGAATGATGACTCCATCTCCTTGCTCTGGGGTTATTCTTGATTTACAGAAATATAAATGAGACCAATTTCTCACCATTCATATTCGAGAACACTTCCACAGAAACAGTGGTTCCTTGAGCACTAGAATTCAGGAACCTAATTTCCTATGGATTTGCATCTCTATGCTAGGAGTCCCTCTGGATCCTCTAATGAGCCCTGAATTCATGATACAGCCATTCTTTCAACTGGGCACTAATAGGATTTCTCTTCTTTACCTAGCCGCCTACATTCATGAAATATGTTGAGCTTATTCTCCCTACCTGTCTGTCTAACACCAAGGCTCGTTTCCACTAAGAAATTGCCTTCACTAATTTAAAACATTCATATCCTCAGCTGCTGTAGCAGAAAGGGTATAAAGCCTAATACAATTAGTTTCAAGCCAGCTTTACTTACACGGGAGAAAAATTACACTTGCTTTCAGTTCTGATCTCCCAAAAGACTCTCATCATTTCAAATTCTGTTTGTATATCCCTGAAACTATATTGACATCAAATCAGCATAAGTTAAGTGAGAATCAGTTAATGGAAATTTAATCTATATCACTTAAAATTTTGCATGTCAAAATCTTGGCTTCACTATACAGTTGTAAGGGGTAGATACAGAGCATTCTCACTACAGCTGGTAGAACTACTCCCAATGTGCTAGTATAACTAAAAGCAGATTTGCAAATATATCCATATCTGGGGAAAGTGGGTAAAATCCTAGTTTCAACTTTGTAGTTGAATGTAAGGGGCAATAATTTCACCATGAGTTTTCTCTGGAGCAAGAAAGAGTGATTTCATCAGCTTGGAAGGGTGTTTTCATGTCCCATATTGTTCCGTAAAGGAAAATAAAAGCAGTAAAAGCTGATTTTCATTGGAATTTGCTTGACCAGGTTTATAAAGACTTGTAATAAAGAAGCATCAACTTTGAAACACGTATACAAGCCCAGTTTTGAACAACAAGCTTCTGGTGCAGTCTGCATTTTTTACCCATTCTTTTGCTTCAAAAGCAAATGGGCCTTTTTTGGAGTATATATAGAACAATGTCTTTTGGACAGCTTTCACATTAGGTGTCATTTTATGAAGCTGAGTTTCTTATTCTTGGCTACTGACACTAAAGCTGCAGTTTTTATGAGCACATTTTAATGTATCAATTTATATTCAGAACAAAGAACTTAGGGTTATCCCATCATCAGAAATCCTTATGAGCTTGATTTTTTACTGTTTCCATCATGCAAAATTATGGTTTCCACAGAAAAATAAAACAAGGTTTTCCTTTCTTTTCTTTTTTTTTCTTTTCTTTCCTCCCACAGTTTATTTTTGGAATAGCAAATACTTGTGGGTTTGGTTGTTTTTTAAAAAAAAACCCAACACAACAAGCATTTGTTGCATATTATAAATTGGAATGGAATGTGCCTTTTCCTACAAATGCATTAACCTGCTAGCCAGATGTGTAGTTTGGCACACTGACTGAATGCTGGTTCTCTCATGTAAAGACCCACAAGACAGTTTGGGTCTGAGCTGTGTTATATAGTAGGGCAAAATTCTTGCAGTATCAACCAGTACCAGATAAGGGTTCCTTTTCTCTGTGTTTTTTTTCAAAGCATTGAGAAAACCCTATAAACTCTAAACGATTTATGTGAAAGTATTGAAGTGCCTATTAAAGATGTTCAGGTAGGGAAATTCTCACTAGCATGAAGTAGCCAAAAAAGAATCATCTGTTTCTTCGCACCGATACTCAGAGATCTGCTACTTATTCACAAGACAGTAAGATGACATGTCAGTACTGTACCATTTGCCAGAATGTATGTGTGTGTTTATCAAGGCAGCATGAGTCTATAACTCTCAAGGCAATTTTTTTTTCCAATGAAAAACTGCAAAAATACATCAATTCCTCCACCTCCAGAAATTATATTTTCTTTTGAAAAAGCATTTTGATGGAAAATTCCTAGTCAGCTGTTCTTTGCATAAATTCTTAAAGAATTTATGTGTGAATTCTCTCATGCTTCTTGGTGGGTGATAGCATCCCCTGAGGGCAGAAACTCTTTGCAGCATTTCTTGCACAGAGCTGCTCTGACCTCCGGGGACTGCACACCACCGTATAGCTCCATGTGTGTCATGGTCCTTGCAGGATCAAGGTCTTACCTGGTATTTTGGAGTTTTCATTTACATAAGCATCTGTGAAGGAACATGCTTTAAGTATTTTACTCCATTTAGGCCCATAACCTCAACAGAGGAAAGCAGAGCAGAGACAGAATTTATACAAACATAGAAAGGAGCTATGTTTTATAAATGTCTTTATCCATCCACTTAAATGATTGTCTTTTTGTTGCCTCCTATACTATAATTCCCTTGCACAGCAAACTCCTTAGGCAATACCTTCAGGTTTTAAACTATTTGGGTGTAGTGAGAACTCTACATTTTTACAGGGTGCTCCACCTTCTTCCTGGAGTCTTGCCACAGCTTTGCAAGTCAAAAGAGATGAAAATGGACCTGGGAACCAATCCAGCTGTGTCTTTTACATCAGATAATGCTGGAAAGATTTTATCCTGAGACTATACTCCTCACTCACTATGCTCAGGAAAGAGAATATATGCTGTATCCATGGGGAGAAAATGCATTATACAGAAAGCTGGAGTCCAGAAAAAGATTCCTAAACCCCACCCATAACCCATTTTGAGAGAAATACCACTCCAGCTCTTAAAAAACCCCAGCTACTCAAAGGTACCAAAGATCCTCAGGTCCATTTTCCAGAAGACGTTTGCTTTGGTTGCTTTCAAATCCCAGGGCTTGCTTTCTTTGCTATGTCTCACTCTGTTAATCCTTTAGTCACTTAAACTGAGATGGAGTTTGCAAGAACCTTCTTGAATGTTGCCACCTAGAAAAATCCACGTGCTGTCTTGACACAGTTCATTAGGAATTTATCCATCACTGATAGCAGAAACAGATACTCAGCATTCAATCCAAACATGTGACACTGCAGGAGAGAGCAATGGGCGTTGAGTATATTTATGAGGAAATGAAAATGGAGAAAAGCTGGGCTTTTGGCTTCTGTCCACTAAGTTCCTTCACTTTAAATGTTTGCCCAGGCTTGACTGTATCTCTGCATATTGTATTAGCCCTAGCCTTACATAGCTCTGTTTTCATTATTAACCTACAGAGGAATTACTGGAAGGCTCTGGTGTGTTATGTATCACATAAACCCTCACAGAGCTGCTATGGCAATAGGCTGGACACCAGCATTCTTTTTTTAATGCTCTGGGGAATGGACCGATACTTCAGAGAGACTAAATAAGTTGTCCCTAACTAAGTTACTTAGAGCTCAATATAATTACATTTTTCCCTGCAGAGGTGGTAAGAGGAGGCTAAACTGTATTTTGGGCTTCCCATTCAGTAACATCCACTTTTCTGCAAAAAACAAAGTTAACTTCATTGTTTATCCTCATTTAGGATTACGAGAGACATTCAGGGTCCTGTGCAAGATGATTAATGTCTTCAGCTGCCAGTGAGGCAAATGGGAGTTGAAGATGCTCAGGTTTGCACTTTAGTTAAATGGATTTCTGCCTGGACGCAGCCGCTGGACTGCAATATCCACTCCGGAGGGAGTGCCCACGGCTGGGGTTGCTTTGCAATTAAGGAAAAGCTCCTGAAAACAGCCAGGCTGCACCAGAAGAACATACCAGGACTACTTGTCTCCAGCAACGCTCATCAGAAGATGCTCAAGAAAAGTGGCTAAAAATGAGGATCCTTACAGACCCGCCTTTCCCAGATACACCCTCCCAGCTGCCACCCAGAGGTTTATTTCTGCTTTGTGAAGGTGATGTTATTCTCTCAAATTTCCAGCCTGTTCCGTGTTCATGGGACAATGGCATGTCCCTGCAGACAAAGGACAACATTCTCCCTTTTGATTTGTCCCTCTAACCTGCACTGCACATTTGAATCTTTTCCCATGCACTCAAAAAATTGTCCCTAGCACCAGCAGCATAGATAAATAGTATTTCCAGCCTTCCAAGAAGAGAAAGGGAATGAAGGACAAAAATGTCCCTTCATTTGTCTTTTGCATGCTGGATTTTACTGCAGATTTATTAATGTCTGGAAAAAATCATTAGCATTCTTTAAAAAGTCTAACTCTCCAGCCAAAACTAAAATTAATTTGATAGATTCTCCTTGACTCTCAGTTATTAGGTGAGTGCAGAAAATGTTCATAAACATGAAGGACCTTGACACTGCAATCTGAAAATTGCCCTCATAATAAATTAAAGATTTTTTTATAATGTAATTTCTCATTGCACATTTTGCCCTGCTCCTTCTTCCAAATAAGTTTTTTTGTATATATTTCAAGCTCCCTCACTTTCTCACAGTTGCAAGATCTTTTATGTGAATAAGCGGTGTATTTTGAAATATTATCTTCACCAAATAGGTCTAACAGCAAACATGAAATAAAAACGTGAGCAGTACTGTTCAGTATCACTTCAAGACTTCACAGTGTGCTACGGTTTGGTTCAGATGGTCATGAAGATATTCTAATTAAAAATCCCAGTGGATTTGCTTTCTAAGAAAACTATCATTTACGTGATAATGTTTTATGTCTCGCAGAGAAACTGCAAATAGGCACTGAAAAGAAAAAGAAAGAAAAAATGCCTGTGCTGCAAGGACATTTATATATGAAAACTGGGTCAGAAATCATTACAAAGATTACAGCTATCAGAAATACGGTGTTTTCAGGTGGATAATTGGGTTTATCAAACTGCTTTTTAATTTTGGTGATCTGATTGGAAATCTGACATTGTAACCTGCATAGGATATCCTTCAGTCCTCCCATTTCCATGTAAATGAGAAGAGAATTTAGCCCACTGAGTGTGATGGGAGTTTGCCTTAATAAGCACTGAAAGTTTGGGTCCAACGCGAGACAGAGCTGAGGGTGGAAGAGCAGTATCTTGCTGGGCACAGGTATGAGATGTTGTCACTAATATAATCCTGAGATATATTTTCCCGAATTTAAAACTGTAGAACCCAATTGTAGTGTGTAGCCACATACATTTTATTAGATTATTCCAAAGTCCCTGTAAGTGGAATTTAATTCTTTTTTTTTTTTTTCTCTCCCTTTATATTATCCTTGGTGATAGTATCCATATGTCTCAAATGTAAGATAATTTTACAGACTTTATTTGGGGTTTTTATAAATATTTACATTTTCTCATAGTGCTGTTTCTTTTATATAAGTCACACTGTCTCTGTCTCACTGTTGGTCACACGCTTTCGTTGCTTGTAAAACTGTACAACATTTTCACACATCGAGTGAAAGCAATAAAATTCCCCTTTTGCTGGTGTCAAGAGCACATCAAATTAATTTACTTCAAGGTTCTTTTTTTTTTTCTCCAGATTTTAACAGTTAATAAATTGCTGTTTTGCTTTAGAGAAACTAAATGTTTTGCTTTCTCTGACAGAGTGTCGGAGGCTCAGTGCCACCCTTAATTACCACAAACCATGGGAGATCTATTGACTTAGGTGGAGCCACATCACTCTAACAACTGAAGACCTGGTCTCTAATGTGCTGTGAAAATCAAGTTTTCCAGGAAACGCAGTACAATGAACTTACAAGCTAAATAGGGAAAATGTGATCCTTCACTGCCTTTTCTACTGCACAGGCCATTCATAAGGTACCCACCATTATGGCAACCCACAATCTTTATGCAGCTGCTTTAGAAGCTGAAAAAGACACTCCAAGCAACAGGCTTAAACATTCAACTCGGTCATATCTCAACCAGTTGCTCTACATTTTCAATAATTTTTTCCACAGTGAGGACTCATACTACATTGCTTTTGTCTTGTGGCGTTTTAGCACAACCACTCGAAAACAAAATTGAAAAACCTGTATAGACAGAAATTCAACCTGTGTGTGTATATATATATATGTATGTATGTGAAAGTTATTCTTTCTCCAGGCTCTGCAGTCTTCACAGTGGCTGAACTAGTTTAGTTCAAGTTGCCAGAAATAGCCTTTTCAGGCACACAGAGCTCGTAAAATGGTAGGTGAAGTTTTGAGCGATGGCAGCAGGGGACTGGGACAAAAGCTGTTAAGCTACCTTGGCTGTTTTCTGTGCTTGTGCTCCCACTGTGATTAAGCAGTCAGCTGTACTGAGCTGGGATCCCAAACCCCACATCTTCTCATTTGCTCCAGTTGTTCTTTTAAATCTGCAGAAGAACTTAGAAACAAAATAGGAAAATTAGTCTGGTGACTTATTGTAGGTGGACAATTAATTGTTCCAAGATTACAGTCATGATTACAGACCTTTCATCTCAGGTGACGCTAATTAGGTATTTAATTCTTCTGCACACGTACATGACATCAGAGCAAATTCACTGCAATAGCACTGGGGAGGCCACATGCAAAGCCCCTCTGTTTATCATCGCCAACCACACAGCCCTAAAAACTACTAATCAAACACGTGGTTTACTGAAATAAGGCACTGTCTCAGTTTATGCAGTGTCTAAAGCCCAAGGTCTCTGCTCAGGACAGTTTGCTAGCTGGGTTTAGGAATACAGTTTTACCTCTCACCTATGGTAAAGCTATGCCCAGGTATGGCAGTCCACCCTGCAACCACTCCTCCAACTGCAGAGCAGACAGACAGACAGACAGGCAGGAGATAAATCTGATGTATATGCAGCCCCGACAGAGTAAACACAAGCATTTTTCTTATCAATGTTTGGGTGAAGTTCAGGCAAAGCCAGAAGCCGAAGGAGACATCCACTTCTCCCTGCTCCTGCTGAAGTCGGAGAGGACCTGGGGTAGGTCCGTAAGGGATCCAGAGGCGGCGGCAATTAATGCCACGTAGGCTGGGATCCATCAGCCTCAAAATGCCTGGCAGTGGGCGAGTGTGCAGTCCCTGCTCCGGCTTGGAAATTCAAGTACAGTCAGAGGGAGCTGCAGAGGAGCCGCACGCCCTAACGCGGACCGGGATGGGGCTGCTCTCTGCCTGCACACCCAGAGCTCTGGTGAGCACAGGGAGTTAAACTGGTTACGCTAGTGATGTGGAATCAGGCTGCTAATGCAGGAAAACGAGGAGGAGGGAGGAGGGCAAAGCAAAGCATGGGAAAGCACATGGGAAATTTGGGAGGAAAAATAATAAAACGGGCTATAACTGCTTAGTAAACATAATTTTTTTCTCACCCTGGGAGAACCCTGTTTTTCTGAATGTATCCTACATCATAATGGCACATGGAACAAATTAACTTGCAGCCGTGACCTACATTAGGATCAGAAAAAGACTGTTCTAGCTAAAACAAAGTTGTGAGCTGATGTTGTCAAAATACTGAGCTGTTGTTTTCTTACAGCCTTTAGGATGATCCCCTGCAGCAAAAGGCTTCAATGTATTCAACAGCCGAGCGTGTCTGTTAATAGCTTTCAAGCATTTAAGTCCTCAAATCCCTGGGAAGCATGGCTATCCCTCAGTCATTAGCCTCATTTGATCTAATGGGACAAGCACAAACAAGAGCAAAACCAAGGAATTGCAGGAGTGGAAACAACATTTCCCAGAAACATCCAGTAGGTGTGAAATATCTGGAGTCCCCAGCATAACCACATCAAACTAGTGAGATATATATCTACTTGGCACATCCGTACTAGTTTTGAAATTGCTTTAGCCCTTTTGGATTATATCCAAAGTAGGAAAAAGCCAGTACAATCTCCTCTTCTGCAGAAAAGGCAAAGCAATATTTGTTTGTTCAAGGGGCCTGTGCACATAAATGAGCCGTGCACACTGGCAGAAGGGCTGGATCCTATTTTTGAAGCCATACGTTTTGCAACCTAAAGATGCAAACCTAAGAAGGCAGAGATGGGTCTCAACCAAGACGTTGAGTCCCAAGCCCACGAGCAAGCGCAGAATCTTCCCCTTCCCTCTGGCTGGTTTTAGTCTCGGTACGTTTTCAGCAGTCTGGTTCCTGCGTTCACTTCCATTCCCCGTGTCCCAAATTCAGCCTACACCCTGTATGTGGAAATTAGCCTCTTGTGAAAGGAGTTGCAGCACTATTCCATAACAAAAAGCTCCAGCGTGCTTTGAGGACTGAGGCTGTTGAAGTGGATACACTAACCCATAACCAAACAACCTTTGCCAATGGACTTGAATATCAAGTCACAATTAGGAGGCTGCAGTTGACGACGCATAACACAGAAAAGTATGACAAGACTGAAGGAGTGCCACAAAATGTCATCGGACATTATCAACCGCCATTGGGCCTGGAGCTTTCCCAGGGAAGCCTGCCAAGGAGGCAAGAGAGTCCGATGTCTGCGACTCGGTGGCAAGTAGCTTCAGACAATGTAAGAGACCCAGAGCTGTCGTATATAAATCTCCGAAGGCTGGTTAAAAAACAGCTAGTGAAAGCAAGTGAAGCAGCAGGGAGAGAACTCTGGAGGCAAATGTTAGAGCATCACCGAACCATATGCAACCCTACAAAGATAATGGCCCTAAATTACCTCTCACTTGCATTGGTTCATTAAGAATTTGATAGAGCTCTACTGGTGCCACTGGAAGCCTGTTCAGAGAACTAAGTGGACTCTGGATCAGGCCCTAGGACTGGAAAATATATTAGGTCATAAAGTACACTATTACATATTTTATAAGGGAAGAGCTATCAACGTCTGCTCCACCCGCAGAACATACAAAAAACAGCTGGAAATAAAAACAGCTGTGCATATCCCAGCCCCTCTTTAGCTGCAGCTTCTTCCAGCTACTCCTGAGCTCATGTTAGAAAGACATTTCTATGGCTCCCTATCTGTAGGAGGAATCTTAAAACACTGAGAAAACAATAATGTTCAGTGACGTATGTGAGTAAAATAATTACAGCATAAATAAGATATATTTGACATTATTGTCAATTATTTGAGCTACCCTCTGGCTATGCAAATGTGGACAATGAGAGATGTGTTTGCAGGCATCTTTAATAAGTGCTTCTTACATCACAACTTTTCAGCCAAGATTTTGATATTTGCTAGCCAGATTTAAAACTATTCTATGAATACAGTCCAAATCACAGTATCTGTTGCTTATACGTAAGATTCTTCTGTTAAGGTCTTCACAGAACAATGGGCAACAGGGATATGTAGTGGGTGGAGGTATTGCTAATGAGACTACTACTTACTCCCAAGGCAGAGATTTTTAGACCTGTACTAAATTACCTGCCTCCTGGGCAAAATTCTTCACTCTCACTCACACAGCTGATTTTGATCACACGTTCTGTGCTAGATCCATTTGCAAGTCTACCACCATGTCATCTGCACTTCCAAGAGGGAAAAAGAGATATATTAATCTGTAGATAGATGGATCCGTGGTGCAATCTGGACAATTTTGCATTTAATTTCTTTTCCATCATGTCTGGGAGTTGGACCCAAATGGTGTTTTTTCATCATGATTTGCCTTCTCCTTTAGTCATATAAACTAAAATATGTGTTGCATTGAACTGGCTGCTTGATGACTGAATCTAAATATCCAACAGTTGGTAAAGAAATTGGTTTACTTTTCTGGCATATAACCCTGGCTCCCTGGGAATAACAGACAGATATTTAATTATTATAAGGACTTCTATTTATTTTCCTAAAAATAAATGATAAAAAATATAGAATGCTGTACTTCTCGGAGTGCCCTTGTAAAATATAATGTATCTGAGTGGAAAACTTGCCCAGAGTTTTCCATAACACACCAAATTAAATACGAGCTCTGTCTGGAAAAGACACACAGTATGCCCAAGGCTGTTTTAGTACTGCTCACATGGAAACATCACACCATACAAGTCTCCATTGTAACCCATGCAAAACTGATATTGCTCCCCAGGAATTCAGTCTCATGGCCTGTGCTGGTGGAGTAATAGATGTCAGTCTGCATGGATAATTGGGAGATTCCTGGGGTTTTAGCTCTCTGCAGTAATGCTAGCCTCAAGTTGCACATAGGACAGATTCTAGTAATTCACTGTCTCTTTGACTATGGCAGAACTACAGATGTCTATACACAAGCGATGACTTTTGGAGACTAGCGTTGCTAATGCATATATATCAGGCATATATGTCCTGAAGTTTTAGGTGAAATGCTTCTCCCATCTGATTTTATCCATGGGATAAGAAGTAGAACTAAAACAATTGCTCAATCATGACAGAAAAGCCTGAAGGTGATAATATCTGCCAATTTAATGTGAAAGTTGCCATGATGTAGAGGAATTCCTGGGTGACATAGCGCTGTGATGGCAGGTCCCCCTCCCAACAATTAATAGTAAAGCTATTGCCACTGAAGAGGAAGGGCACAGAGAACACCAGTGACATTAAGTGGCTGGGCCATGAAGATCGAGCCTGTTGAAATTAGTTTTTAATAAATATGCTAACACAAAGGAAATTCCTGAACACTGAACAACAGCTAGTGTGGTGCCAGGAGTCAAAAGTGGAGCTGAAATGTGAGCCAGCTGGCCAGCATCAATGCCAGGCAAGGCAATGGAAAGTTGATAAAAACTTCAGTTAATAAAGATAATTAATTAAAATAATAAAGTATAGAAATATAATTAAAGCCAGTAATCATGGTTTTATGGAAAACAGGCCACATCATATAAATCTGATGTCATTCTTCGATGAGATTACAAGTTTGATTGATAAAGATAACTGCAGAGATGCAACACACTTAGAGTTTGGTGAGTCATAGAACTCAGCAGAACACAACATGCTGATTATAAAAAAAATTATGAAACATCTGTAGAAAAGAGGTTGCCTGTAGCATGATATGGTTGCAGGCCAACCACAGTCAACGGTTGCAAAGCTTCAACAATCTGACATGCAGGAATCAACATCAGAAAATATGAAGTTAATCATGGAGAGCATGTGCATCATTTAGCAATTTGGGGCACTTACGATACATTTTAAATCAGCCAAATGCAAAGATTCACAGCTATCAATGAGGAATGTAGGCTGTACTTGCAGCAAGGACTACATGGAAAGTAGTGAGTTGGGAAAGAGTTAAGCAACTGAATATGAGCCCTTGTTCTAGGAAAAAAAAAAAGAAAAAAAAAAAAAAAAAGGCAAATAAGCAAATTTGACCTTTGGATACACTAGAAGAAGAGACTTGGCAGGTGGATTTTTACCTCTGCACACAGCACCAGCAAAACCATCCTGTTTTATCACTTGCATTTTTTAAGGCTGCTGAAAATTGGAGTAAAGTGTCTAAAATAATTTAGTAAAATGTTTTACATATTATTTATGGAATTCAATCAGTTTAACTAACCAGCAAGACAATGGAAAGGTGACTTGGTTCTTAGTTGCAGTGTGTTTGTACACACAAAAGAAGAAAACACTGGGTATCAAAGGACGCTTTCATCTAAAGGAGGAAAGCATAACAAGAAGCAAGGTCTGAAATGTGAAGCTATACAATTTTAAATGAGCAATTAAGAACTTATTTAATAGGGAGAGGTATAAATTGCTTGGAGAAAACACTGAGGAAATGGTGGATTCTCTCGTTCTCAGCATACACAAATCAAAATTAGATTCTAGTTGTTTTTCTGGAAAAAAAAAATATATAAGTTTTCAGGATAAATATAACTGGCCTTTATTAAACAAAACGTCAAAGTAAATGATCTAATGGTCCTTTCTGGCCTTAAACCAAATGAATCTCTGAAAAAACAGAGACTGCTTTTTCTTTAAAAAAATCACATGATGACTTTTGGTTTTCAGCCAGTTGAAAACATGATCTAAAATTTTCAGGGTTTTGACTGGTTTTCCCATTCTGCCTTGAGTATTTCAAGCAGATCAGTATAAATATTGATAAAACATATTTCCCACCAAAAAGGAGAGCGTTCAGTCAATAATTTCCATTGGCATTCATGTATTTTCATATGTTTATGACTGGCTTTACAAAGTGCTGGATTCCTCTCAGCATTTCCTGGTGAAAAGCAGAACACTTTGTCATTGAAACATCCATGCAGTTTTGGTTTGTATTTTCTTCTTACCTGTATATAATATTTTGTGAGTAATCAATGAAGTGAATGAACCTGACGTATGAAGTCATGGTTTATTCCTATCTCTGCAGCCAGAAAGAGTTACATCACTGCCATCTGCTAAAGTTTTTCATTTCTGTAGCACATGATGAGATCATATTAATGTGGATCAGTTTCTCACTGCAGCACCGTATGTGGTGTCACATTTTTTGCATGCCTCCATTGCTGTATAATACCTTAGCTTAACAGACAACTACATGGATTTGTGCAAATTTTGGATCTAAAGCTCATGAAAGAAGATGAAGAAATTTAATTCACCTAATGGGATGGGACCTCCAGGACCAGTTTTTCCCAGCATTGCTTATGGTATGTCTTAGTCCTTCCCATCATTTTCCCATCACGATGGGAAGACACCGTGCTGCTGCACCACGTGGCGCTGATTCACATGGTCTGAACCGCTTGACATAGCTCACACCCACGTAGCAAAAACTTAGAGAAAACAACAAACATCCTTTTGTCTCGCCAGCAAGGTCAAGGTTGGGTGTTTATTTAGTGATACAGCCAAATACGAGTTGGTTTATCTCACTGGGGCATTCCACTTTGGGAAAGCAAAGGATGAAGTGGTAGCTCCTCATGAAAGGCAGACACTCTGCTGCGACCTACAGGCCACAGCTGGTATGCGTTGGACAAGAAATGCCTTTTTTTTTTTTTTTTTTAGTAAGAGATTTTTCACTCAAGTTTTCCTCTCAGTGCTCTACTGATTGTAATGGAGTTATTCCTGAATTGTTCAATATCAATGAAAGGAGAATTAGGTGCACTCTGTTTCCAAAACTCTTCCCTAACAAGTACCAACATATTGTCCTCCATCCATCTCCCAGCCACGCCAGGCATTTACAGCTACTCTCTCTTTCTAGCACTATATTCACAAAGTAAAAAACAAAAAATTAAAAAAAAAAATCCTGCTCCATACACTTGCTTAAGGTATATTTGGAACAAGTACACAGCAGAGTTGCAGTCAGAGCTGCACTCTTCATACCAACCTTCCTCCAAATGAAGTGAAGGACTCAGGGGGCCAAATTACATCCGAGGTGTCAGGTTGGAGTAACCTTGGGCATCTTCACTAGATTTTCCCCATCTACCACGTTTGACAAGATATTTTGTCAAATAGCCAAGCCTGTATTTCAACTCCTTTACTACAGACGTGTGAAGAAGCACTTATAATGCTTGGAAACATCTTCTCCTCCACCCATGGGGAGCTCACAGCCCCTTGGTTTTGCTGATGACAGTCAAAACTCATTCCACATTCCTGGTTAAAGCATCAGTTTTAATTATGGGAAAAATCAATCTAGGACCCCAAGGAGAGAGCCACAGCTTTGCCCGGCTGGTAGTGGTCTGACTCGCCATCTGTTCTTCCCTTCGCCTCATTTTCCTGTTGGGGGATGGTTGCAACCATCAAATTACTAAGTAAAAAAAACATGTGGCTGATTAGACTCCACAAATAATAAGTAACCAAATCACCCAGAAGATGGTACACATAGGATGTGGAAGCTGTGCTTTTCCGGTCTTCCACCGTTTGTTTGTCGCTATCCTTTGTGCTTTTGAACATCTCCCTTTGTACATGAACACTTCAGACGCTGTCAATGATTTGCTTGAATCATACACATTTCCAAATAACTACATGGCCCTGCACCTAATGGTAAGCTCAGAAACCAGAAGCAGTTTGTAAATCATTCACAGATCAACCAGAGAACAGAGCCTTGGAAAGTACTATTTGAACAGCTATAATATACTTAACAATATTGCAACAAAATGTTGATACTTGGAAATCAATAGGGTCTGACAAACTAAGTATAACTCTGCGGTCACAAACCTGAGTTTAACTAACTTCAGAAATATTACTAGGCTGGATGAAGATGAAAATCGGCTTTTTCCTTTACAGAGGGTAGAAAACAATGATTTCCTGCACTGTGGTCACGCAGAGATTTCACCTCCCTCTGCTGCACCGCTCTCCTGATAAACTGTTTAATCTCCCTGACCCAGGGAACACCGATTCTGCTGATTTTCTAAATGCAGTCAAGACACGCAACATGCCTCCATCTCAGACATGTCTGGAGCCCTGAATGAAGCAGCATGACGGGACATGCACCAGAGCTGCAGTGAGGCATGAGTCAGCCTCCTCCAGCCATAAATCTAAGTCATTGCAAAACTCCCTTCCATTTATTCCATCTGATCCTCTCCCCTGATTAATTTTGCAATGGTGTAATTTTAAAAGCACAGTTACACTCTCTGAAGGAGGTACAGGATCTCTCAGGGAGTCTTGGAACAGTGTTGCCAACTCACATGATTTTTATCTTGAGTCTTACGATTTTTTGAGCATTCTTCAGCTTTGGCTGCCAGAAGCGTGCAATGACATGAGAAACACAGCTAGCTCCTCTCTTAATTTTTATTAATAGTAATTTTCTAGACTTTATGATTGTACCCTAAAGACCCAGAAATCAGAACGCAAAGGAAAAAGGGGCCAATTTATTAATTTTAACTGTGATTTTTAAGATTACTGGGTAATTCATGAAATCCTGACTCAAGATACTTTTCTGTTGAAGTTGGCAGCACTGTTTGCTTTCCATCCTCACTAAACGGCCCCTTAATATTATTATAAATTAACTGTCTAGGTTATTAAAGAAATGGGGAATACAAACTCTCTTTATCTGGAGGCAGAACAGCAACCCGAGTCATTTTTCTCAGGCGCTTGCAAAGGGGTTGTCGGTACTGGTTGAGGAATGGGGCTATTGGGAAGCTGGGGAGGAGAAGGGAAGGAGCTAGGTCCTAAATGGAAAGGCAGAGAAGAGAAAGAGAAGGTGAATTTGCCCTCCCTTAAGGAAATGCCACTCCATAGAGCCTCCCGCAGGCAGAACACCCTCTTTGGCTGTTTCCTCCAGGATGAGATGAGATGAGATGACGTGACATGACATGACATGACATGACATGGGCTGGTGAGAAGCAAAGGCACCTTCTGCAAAGCAGGTCTCCATGCGCATGGCTGAGTCTGCTTTTCCTCTGGTTTCCACAGGACCGCAACTAAGACCAGCTCAGAGTCGAGGAAATACTGTCCATATTTAACCAGCTTTGAACCCAGAGGGCCAAATTGTACATATTCTTGCAGTTACCCAGCTTCCAAGCTGAGCTTCTCCTTCGCCTTTCCAGGTGCCAGGGGCTGTGCACACAGCGAATGCATCCGCAGCGCCGCTGCTCTTCAAAACATAAAGGCTTGCAAATAAATGGGAGGGGATTAATTCTGTTCTTGGGCATTCAGAAAGGGTTTTGCTGAAGTCTGTTGTGGCCCAACCGTGCTGCTGACAGGGCCAAAATCTCTATGTCGTTAATATAGCATCCAAGCTCCCATAAAGGGGAGCTTTGTTAGGGACAACCAGGTTTGACCCTGAGGAGGCATACGGCCATCAGAGCCACTGTCTTTTTCAGGGGTAGGCAGGAGGCTGTGCACAAGTCACCTTTTCCTCTCTAAGAAGAGCTGCTTTGACACCAGTTAGGCAATAGGACTGTTACTCATAAAGGAAGTGCCCCAAAACATCATGCCAGAATATTCTGTGGGTGTATGTCCCCTTGCTGAGCTGTAGCACGGTCACTACCTGGTGGCCACAATATGAGTCCTCTTACACTTTGCATCTTTCTGAAAATGTTACCTACTGAAAGCATTTAATTAACTGATAATTTTAACCTTCAGAACAAACAAAACAAAATGCAACTGTTAAGCTCTGATGACTTTGGAAAGAACCTCAAAAACATAACCTAGGCATCCCCTGTAGGCACCAAAGGCAGGTGGAAAGGTTGCCAGATGTGCATTTGCTTTCAGATACTGTGGTCATAAAGTCAACCTCCTACTTTTAGAGAACCTGACATCATTTTTGCATGGGAGGAGGCATTAACAGCCCATTTGGGCATTATCTTTGAGAGAATATTCATTTAGCAGATATTTGCTATCTCTGGATAGTAATGCGCCACTGAAGAAAAATGTGTTTTGCTTAAGTGTTCATTACAATTGCAAGTTTCACTTGCTTTAAAACAACTTGCATATTAAGTAGCAATAATGTAAGCCTCATTAGGGGCTGCCCATATGTCTGGCAGTGAAAGGATACATAGCTCTGGTACTGTGAAAAAAAAATAAAGGTTTGCAATGGTAAGCTGTTCCCAACCTTTTCCACTGGCAACCCTGCTCTGCCAAGCTCCTTATCCAGGTGGAGGCTCCCACTTCTGCTACTGGTTTGACCTGCAGTCATTCCTCCTATCCTTTATGAATAACTACTCACATATCTTTCCATCTGTCAAGTGGTATATTGCTCTGTAAGTGCAAAATAGATGACTGGTATGTCCATTACTAGATTAGACTACTAGCAAAATAAAGTGATATTCAAGGAAGATGAGTAAATGTATCAAAATGCAGCATTAAGGAAGCATTCATCCCAGTACAAATGGAGAATTATGCTCAGCTGTACTGAGCTTTGCCCCAGAGAGAAGGAGAAAGACCTGGAGAGCTGAGCCTTGTAGCTTGGTAACATATATAATGATATTGGAAGAAGGGTTTTGACAAACTGAACACGTAAATATTCAAATTTGCATTTGTAAATTTGCAAATGTAAATTTGCACACAAAGATGTAGATTTCTAAGTGTACTGAATATTCTGGGAATGTGGAGATTTGGCTCTTTCTGAGTGAAAAAATTCAAGATTTGGTGTATTAATAGCCAGACCCAAACTAATAATGGAAGAATTTCACCCCAAACTGTAAGAAGTAGTGTATTTTTCATGCCTCTAAGCAATAAATATTGGTATTTCCTGCAATCTATAATACAATTAACTTCAATTTCTTCAAGCATGCATTTTTATGAAGTTAGAGGAATAAAAATTCTGACTTTGAAACACAGTCATACTAATAGTAATAAACTACAAAACATGTAAGATCCAGTTTATCATTATGCCTCAGTTGGATAAGATTAGCTAATCATGCAGCTTATTTTCCAAGCATCTATATGCTGCTATTTGTTTGTTTGTAGTTTTGGCAGACAAGGCTCAAAAGGATGAAAAGCATGATTAAGGATTTATTTACATTTTCTTTAAATATCAGCAGCATTATGTTATGAATGATGCTTTTAATCACCTGCCCAATTCTGCGTTTATAATGTTGCCCATAAATTTGGAGCACTGATTTTTTGACAAAGCATTGCTGGTTTTATGTGCAAACCTACGGAGCCTCATTTAACCCTCATTAGAGTCAAGAATCAATGGCTCTTACATACATCTGGGCATTCAACCAGGTCCCACTGGTACCTTTTCAATCACACAAGAGCAACAGAGAACTTGCAGCTTCACCTCAAAATCCAAAGTCATGTTAAATCTATAGTTTTAAAGCCAGTCCTTGGAGAGGCAGAGGTGAATGCACTCACTTTTACAAAGAGCACACCTACTCTTATTGGTGGCTTTTTAGCAGTAGCTCTGAAATCAGTGTGCAGAGGAAGCATTTTTCTCCCTATATTTCAGATAGGCAAACTAAGCATGAAGTTACACAGCACGCCTGAGAAGATCCATCAGTTTACCATTGCTAAACGTGGGAATCCTGCTCCCTTTGCCATCACTGCTCCTGCCTCCTCCTTGCACAACCTGTCCCTTGTAAGATACACCACTGCACCAGTTCAACCCACTAATCCGGCAGAAAACTATCCACTTTTTCCACCTGGTTAGCAAGTTCGCAGCAGTTACCTTAAACCCACACTTTTGCATCTCCAAAGCCACTTTATTGCAGAGGACTACCATGATATGATCACAACATTATATAAAATTATCAGCATCCATTATCAGCCTTGAGCCTGATTTTACCCCCACTCACACAAATCAAGAGGAACCACACTAGCACATAAAAGAGCCATAATTGAGGGGAGACTCAAGGCTTCAAGACCCCTGGGTACCCCAAATTGCTCCTGCCTTTGTGGACTGTAGTACACAGGCTACCCACTCAGCACCTTGGATGCCGCCTCTGAGAGGGGAAGGAAAAAATCAAAGGCTGAGAACAAAGAAGGTCATTCAGCAGCTGTTTCAATCCTATCTTTGTTTTAACCATAGCCTCCAAGAACTAAGAGCTGGGAAGACTTATTAGGTCATCCTAGTCAACTGCCTGCCAAAGCAGGAATATGCTCTGTAGTATTTTCTTGAGGGCTTTTATCCAGCTTATATTTAAATGATTCAAGTAATGGGGATTCCACAATCGACCAGACTGCTGTTTGGAAAAACTCACTGATAGCCAGCTGACATTTCCTCCTGCTCATTTTCATGCCATTCTTACTTGCCATGCCTGTTTCTACCATCCAACACAGCTTTTCCTGTGCTTTTGAAGCAGCTTCCCTCTCCCTGCCATGCTGCGCTCAGGACGGGATAGAACGAGGGAAAAGGTTGACTTATGTGGAGTACAGCTTTAAGCACAAATGTATCTCCAAGATCTTGGGAATATTTGCTCCTTGGCTGCTGGCATAAAACACAGCATTCCTGGGAATATCCTGAGAGGTTTAAAGCACAAACTGGTGATCTTAAACTAGATACCCTGCCCTGCTGGGTGTCTCCACTGTCACTACTGACAGCTGAATTACACCCCTCCCTTGAGTTTTTATTTAAGCCATTCAGGCTTCTTTTAAGCATCCCTCCATTTACAGCCCTCCCGCCCTAACTGACATCCTTCCAATCTGTCCAAGGGAGCTTTTGTTCCCCCGACCCACTCCAGAGAAACGAGGCCCTTTGCAAATTGCAGACCATCCTTTCAATTATATTTCTATAGTAATGCTGGCACATTAGTTCCACTTATCCTTGGTTAATAGTTCAGCTTATATTCAAACAGCCATTAACATAAAATCAACACAGCAATTTTGTATGAATTCTCATATCATTAATCCATTTAAAGTGGATACACAGTTCACACTCCAAATTCACTTAATTATTGACTTAATAACATTTAAAGAGGCCATGGTCTTTGGCTCCACTGGAATGCAATTTTTATTTTTTTTTTCCCCTCCCCTCTCCCTACTTCTATAGGTTTTCTGCAGAAGTTAATTTTGCAAGGTTTGGTTAACACTTGGAGGTGTGTCACCTCAGCGAGGAAACCCCCACCTAATTATAAGTTCAATCTCATAAGGAATAACCTTACAGAGCCTGGGGGCTGGTTGGTAAGAGGGTTGAAAGAGGAGAAATGTCTGTGACAGGCTGCATAAAATGGACACCATTCGCCCAAACCCTTCTGTGGGAGGCAGCCCTGAGCATCCCAGCCTGAAGCATCCCAGGGGGGCTCTTTCAGCCTCCTCCATCGCTGTGAGCCGCAAGGAAGCCCCCACGCTATCCTGCTCTGGTGGCAGCCACGAGCCCTGCTGAGGAAAGGGAAATAATTACATCTTCTTCTGTATCTGATATAATTAGCTCTCTAGCTCTGGCAAGGACGGCGGATATATCATGATAATTTCTAAGCACTACACACCAAATTAATAGTTTCATCAAAATTGTCTATGGAGAAGCTTGTTTTCCTCCATGCTTTGATCCAATACTTTTTTCTCACTCCTTCCCCATCCCTCTCTTTTCCCTCCTTGATGTCATCCATCGCAAATGATGTTTGCGCCTCAGCTGCTGTTACAGGGCAAAAGCAATCAGCAAGCAGCGGGTCTTGCATTTCACTTTGAAAAATGTCAGGTTAGGACATGTCTGAGTCCTCGCATAATTTGTGCCGCTGTTGGAAGCCGTTCCCAGAGACTCGTCTTCCTCCAGTGGCTCCGGTGGGATTTGGGAGCACGAAAGAAGATCTGGCGAGGATCAGAAAAACATCTGAGAGCCATGGGGAAAGGTGTGCATGGCTGACAGACCACTCTCCCTTCCAGCCTCCCTGCGTGGTCTGGGCACTTCCCGGAGGGCCTCTGGTGACAGAGAGGAGGGTGCCCAGCACCACACAGTGCCCCGGGCTGGATTCCACCTCACTGTCACACAAGGCAGGGCTATCGGACTCAAGCAGGAGGTAAGTCCGTGCTGGACGTGCTGCTTGCCAAAAGTCCTTGAAAACTACTTTGAGCCACCCCTGTGATTATGGTAGCTCATTTCATTACCTTAAGGCCACTTCTGTCTGACCTGGCTACGTGGCAAAGCCACATCTCACAGTACAGACATACCCTACACCCCCTTTTTCTCCTCTCCAGGATATCAGGGCAAGGCAGGCATCCCTGCTGCCCATAGTACGTTCATAGCACTATATTGGCAGGAAAACTTCCCTATAATAGACACCAGTGGAGACTAATTGCATTAGGCTTTCTGCTTGAGAAGGGTCATTGGAGCCTATGAGGCTACTTTGCTTTTCCCTGCCTTTCACAGAGAAGGAAATGCTTGGAGGACCGTATCAATGGAGAGGAGCCAAGTTTTATTAATGCACTCTTGCCACAGACATCAGCAAAAGCAGAATCAGATGCACAGTGCTGCAGATTATAAGCAAAGATTTCAATTTGGATAGTGTAGTAAAGAAAAGAGCAGAACAGCCCAGGACGGACGATAACCATAGCGTGTGGTTTCTTCTTCTCAGTTGGGCCTTAGGGTGTTTCCCACAACTGCACCACACTTAACTCTGTTCCCTCTTAATTCAGGCACATGGGAATCCCCAGACAGTATTTGCTTGTGACTGCCTTTAAAAGAACGGGTAGGAACTAGATAAAGCTAGGTGCAACTTTGCACCCATTTTATTGCTTGCTTGGTTATCACTCTGAGAATAAGTCTCAAATCTCAAATAGGAAACAACATTTATCTGCACCAGTAAAAGCAGTCCTTTTTTGTTTAATGTCTGCTGATGCATCTACTTATTTTATAAGGCAACACTGTAATCCTGCTTTTACTAGAAAACACAATAAAAACATCGAAAGGAGTCATAAAACTGCCCCTGAAACTCTGTGACATTTCACAAATACTGGCAAACATCTCCATGCTTTTCCTAAATTTGCCACAGATTTTCCAAATATTGTGTTTAGAAAACACAGTCCTCAAAGAACAGCTTCTCTAAACAAGGTCCAGAGCCTGATTTCAGGCATTACACAGATCAGCAATCTCACTGCGGGCATTTACGTGTTCTTTGGGACCACGGCTCCTCTTGCAATTGCTGGGGAGACACAGGAATTGAGCGCTTGCCCATCCCTACCTGCACATGCAGCAGCGATCACGACTCTTAGCAATTTGAAGGGTATGACAGGCCAGGAGAAAGTCTACCGAAAAACACAGACTGGTCCTGAATGGCCAGATTCATGTCAGGATATTCATTATAGCGCCCAGGCAGCGCACAGTGTGCAGCACCCAGGGCAGTACGACTACAGCAAGGGCTGGACCTTGCCGTGGCCTTATGGCTCAGCCCTGCAGCTGAGCTCGCTGCCCTACGGCACAGGCATCACACGTGAAAGACTTTTTAACCAAAACAGCTATATTTCCACCTAGCGTTTTTAAGAGGGGTGGGGAAAAAATAAATAACCAAACTCAAATTGTTTGAATACACACACAAACAGGTCAGGGTGCAGAGCACACCCACAGTCTCCCCCACCCCACCCCCCCAAAAAAAAAAATCAGCATCAGATAAATCCCCCGTGCAGTGACTCAGACAGCGTGTCCCCTGAGCTGCGGGTCGGTGCCTGCGCTGCTGGCACAGGCAAGCTTTCCGGGCAGGCAGCCCTGCCAGCGCTAATGGTCTCACTGCGCTGCTTCTCATCCTTGAACGCCCAACCTGGGACGTGTCTGGACAAACACGGCTGCTGAGCTCTAGCCTCGAGCCAGAACAGACTCGGCAGCCGGAATGGAAAAATACCTCTTCCCCATGTGTATCCATTCACTCCTATCGGCTGCTGCTCCGACCTCCCCGTTCCTCTCCATGCTATACATGAGTTAATATAAACTAACTTGGAGGGCTGCCCTGCTTTGGAGATTCACGTCATGCTTCCTGTTGGGCCCCTTGCCATCCTCATAAATCTGTACTAAAATTATGGTGGTTGTTCCCAGAATAGATCATGTCATAATCAAATCTGGAACAATGCGGTTAAATATTTTCTCCATCTTACTGGATCCAGCTATTTGCTGTGGAGAAACACCATCGGAGGGGACAATTTAAGGTTAAGAGACCTCAAATTTAACACAAACACCTTTTCATGAAGACACTTCAGAGAAAGAAAGGAAATGAGTCACTGCTGGGCTCCTCTGGGGCATCCGCCAGCAATGCTCAGCTGCAGGGATGTACCTGTGGATGCCCCAGCTATAGCCAACTCCTGCACACAGCTTCCCTCTTCCAAGGTGCTGCCTAAGAGGAGCACCGGGATGGTCAGAAATACCAGTCTCAGAAATAGAGGTAATTTCCAGCAAGACAGCTGTCTACATTCCCATCGACTTGGGTGGGATGAAGATTCAGAGTCCAGTTGTAGACCTGGAGACCACAAGAAGGGCCAATGATGCACAGCTGTAAATCAGAGAACACCAAAAATTGTCTTTGTCTCCAAAAGGTGGAAGTTATGCAGATGCATCCATACACCCCCCGATGGCATTTGCACATAGCAGGTATTTCAGGGAGGACACTACAGCACAATCTGCTTTGTCTTTCTTGCCGAAACAGAACAAAGAAGAGCAATACTTTGATTTCCATGTTTGTATGAAAACAACATAATCCTGATTACTGTGTATGCTTCTTGAAAGGTAGAAGGACACATCTACACTTTCATCTGTATTTAAAAAAAAAAAAAAGAGGAAAATGAGAAAATACGTTCATACCAATCAACAAGACAGATTAGGATTTTATCCAGTGTATGTTTTAGACAGATGGGCCTTTCTTAATGCCTTGGATTTTCCCTCTCCCCATTTTTTGCAGTTAAGATGCTCAGCCAACCATTGAGACTTTTCTCTCTGTGCTGAACCATGCCTACTCCCCAGAAAAAGAAGACAACAAACCGTTTAAAATCTCATGTCCAGCCTTGCTTCCCAGACCTGAGAATTCACTGTACTTCTTATAGAATTACATCTCTGGTAATTCAGCTCTACCTGAAATCTTTAGCTCCTCTCACGATTTTCATCTAGAGCTCTATGATCTACATAGTCCTGATCATTTCTGCAGAGATAAATGAAGTGCAGAAAGACTGAACTACTTGAATAGAACATAAGAAAGTCTGTATTAATGAAAGGACTTACAGCCATATCCACCAAATCATTGATGGTCCTCAGAGCACTGGAATTTTATCTGTAAGAGCATTTTATTGCAGCCCTGGGTCACAACTGGACATCTTGTTTCATGGAGGACATGTTCAGATGAATTTCTCTTCCACATCAGAACAAACCACCACCATTTCAAAATTCCTTGCAACAGAAATTTTGGATGAAATAGTTGCTTTGGATTTATCAAAACATTTGGTTTCTGCATGAATTACTTATTTTTGACAGTTTCTTTGACAGTAGGAAAAATATAATTTGAAATTCCCCAAGGGGGAATTGAAATTTCTTGTTTTACTACTGCAGACATGGACCATCCCAATGCTGCTGCAATTTTCTTGTCTGTCTTTTTTTTTTTTTTTTTTTTTTACCCCTCTACAACAACAAAAACACAGCTAAACACTATGATTTCACAGTTTTGATTCCGTCCCCGATAGAAAGATACTCAGTGAACATTCCTATGGACAGTCCTGTCTTGTTGTCAGAGGTACCAATCAACTGAACAAGCAGATTTTGCTCTGCCTTTTTTGCTTGTAGATGTGCATGTGCTGCCCAAGCACAGGGTTGCTGTCGTACCATTGACTCTCTCCCACGTTTTTTTTTTCCCTTCTCCTTCCTTTGCTCCATCAACACAACTTTTCCGCAGCAGAAAGGGATGCAAGGCTTGAGTCAGTCAAGCTGCAGTTCACAGCAGGATTCTAGAAGTGCTGGGGTTCTTAGATTGTGAACAAGGATTTCAAATAAGAGGTATTTGCTGTAACCTGAAGCAGACAGAGTCTAAATTGACTTTTTGGAGACGAGCAGGATTCTCAGCTGCTCTTTAGGAAGAAAGGCCCATCTAAATTGTTACATCAGTTCTGCAGCAGGGTTTCACAGTACTCATTAACTACCTTGGGGGTTTGGGTGGATTTTTTTTTTTTTACTCTGCATCAAGTATGCATTGCTGTCCATGTGGGGTTTTGCTGTAGGCTGCCACATATTTTGCTATTGTCTCTTCCTTCCCGCAAAACCACTGAAAATTCCTCTGCCTCATGTGTTATTTACAAGTTTTTGTGGTTTTTTGTTTTATCAGTTTGAGTGGGTGGGGGAAACTCAGTTTTATGGTTTTTTTTGCAGAAAAGTAGAGAATAGCTTATCTCAAAATCTCCCAGTAATGGTTTGCAATTTGTCAGGGACTACCCTGTTTTACAGAAGATAGAATACATGTTCCTCTGCTTTGGGTCCTGAACTGAAACAAACTTCCCTCTGAGCAGGCTGCGATACGGAGTGCTCAAGTCTGAACACCAGACAAAAAAAGCGAGCCAGCGCCGCAGTTCTGGTCATGCAGTAATCTGTGGCTGACAGCCTGTTTTCCACAGTGGTTTTTGCTGTACTTACTGGGTTAGGTTAAAGCTCCTCCCGTGTTACTCGGGCATCAAAGATGGGAGGCAGATTTCTACCCTCAGAGTATCAGGATCAATGGAAACAGCAAATGGAAAAAGACAATACCTACATTTAAAAAAAAAAATGTATTAAGAAATGTTTAGAAAACATGGTGGTGTACAGCACTGTTTCCTCCTTCTTGGGTAAAGATCACACAATGATTTTTTTCCTTTCCTGGTTCAATCTGTTTTAGTAGAGAGCACAGCTCCACCTCAGCGTGTGGCACATCAGGTGGCAGGTTGTACCAACCCACCTGGAGAGATTCTTCCAAGATCGACACGTTGAACAGTCCTCCCCAGCCAACACACAGGAAAAAAACAGCCGTTTGACACCATCCCCCCCAGGGGCTGGGAACAAACAACACTCAGGACCAGAAACATTCGCCTCTTGGAGCTAGCAAGGGGAAAAGGTCTGCATGAAATGTTCTGTTTGTGCAGGTGAAAAAAAAAAAAACCAAAACCAAAAGCCTTGCTTTAGCTGAGAAGCCACCCATATTTTTTTAGCTGCATTCGGCACAATTTTGTATTTGCATTTAAATCAGCACCCTTGGAACAGGGTGGAGTCCAGGTTTGAAAGCCAAGAGTCACTTGAAAACATCTTGCGCTGCAAGCCAAACTTTTCTTATTTGATATGGCCAGAAAGATGGGAAATGCCTTAATGGGGCCTTTGAGAGATGCTCCCTACGAAGCGTCCTTTGAGCCTGCGTTCACACAGCAGCGACGCGCTGCTCACGACACCCACTGCCTGGTGTGGGTGCCCTTACGCCAGCAGAAGAGTGCCTGCCCCAGTGCAGCTTATTCCTCCAAGCCTAGGACTGGCTTGCATTAGGAAGGATGTGCTGGTAGAGCTCGACCACACACACCCCTAAGGGAAATACAGCTCACACCCATAAAAGAATTCATTTGTCAGGATAGCAAACAAGCTATTACAGCAAAAGGATGTTGTTGCTGTATAAGTCTTTCTCCATTAAGGCTTTTCTCCAAAATTAAAACAAAAAAAAACGGTAGAGAAATTGTACTCCTGTGAAGCAGTAAAATGAAGATCAGCATTTGAGAAAAGATTTTGCGTTTTTTGGAAGGAAATATATGTAATCCTGACCATTTTTCACTTCATTGAAAGAAATCATGGGTGGATACTGTTATGAAACAGTTCTAGAGAGGTCACAGAAAGGTGGTGGAAATTGGCTATTCAGAATGAGAGAGAAAAACTCATGTTTAAGTACAGTACAATTTTACTCAAGCGACTAAGAAAGATGGGTGATAAATATTAAATAACTCATAATACTATCATTATTTATAATGCTTACTACAGACACAGGACACAGATTTGAAATAGGAAATCAAGCCAATTTTTTAATTACTAGTGATAAAATGTTTTAAACTCTGCATTAGCTGCAACCAATACAGTGCCTTTGATTCCACTAATCGATCTTAATTGATTAAATGAATGCACTTCATCTTTGAATTTTATTGCCAGCATATTCTGCCACTTTCTATTACAATCCATTTCGGAAGATACCTGATGATCATACCTGAACACCCTTGATTTCATTCTCACTTCCATCCTCTGATTAATTACCTGGTTTCAAGCAAACCCGGAGCGCGCGCGTCCCATTTCTTATGAAAAGATGGCCCCATTGGCTGCCAGCCAGCTGCTGACAACCCAGCTTTCCTGCAGCAAGGGACTCCAGCACAAAAACGCATCCAAAACACAGCACATCCAACCTGACCGAGAGCAAATAACCTTTTCTACTCGAGCCTCTGCCTCGGTCAAGTGTTGCACTGCATAGAAGACCCCTTTGGTTCGTGTATTCCTTTCCATTAAAGGGTCTTTGGGCATTTTTAAATGAAGTGTCAATATACAGCTGCTTAATAGAGAGTTTTATATGTGTTTCTATATTCTGTTTAAATCTAGTTAATTTTCCTCTGAAATTTACTCTGGGTTTCAGGGTGCAATTCTCATTCTCTAGAGAATCTGCAGAGTGCCTCTTTGAAGGGGAGGGTGGCAGAGAAAGCCCCAAGAATTTGGATAATGTGAAAACTGCAGCTGCAGTATTCGAGTTAGAGACAAAAGAATTTATTCACCTAGAAGGGAAATATTCCCTGAGATAGCAGACGGCAGAACACCCAAGTTACATTTTGCATAACATTAATCATGAAAGTATAGGTACTCAAGCAGTCACGTAATGAGCAGTGTATTACAACCAAGTTACTAGAGGAATACAGGCCTGCATTTTGGTTATTTGTCCCTAGGGAATTCAGTCAGAGCTCATCATGTGAACTCAGAATACGACCTGACCCATATATGCTATTAGAGTATTGCACATAGCACTGACTGGATTTCTGAATGCAAGGGAAAATGTGTTAGCACAATCCCCAGAATCTATATTCATGAGGGCAAGTGAGGTAGATAATATGCAGAGACCAGCAGTGCAGATAATTAAGAGGAAAAGGAAAATAAGTTCTGCAAGGGAGAAAAATGGTCAATCTCTCTTGCTCTGTCACTGTTTTGAAGGGGGAGTGTTCCAAGAAAAGAAAACTCTCCTGCTTGGTTTTGAGTTATCCTAATGACTGGGGATGCTGTCATCACAGTGATTAGGTTAGGCTGACGAATGATAAACCTGCAAAATACCTTTTTGTCCTCACCACAAAACAGAAATTCAGGAAATACTCGTCCACACGAGACACAAGCCTTACAGCCTGCTAAGATCAGCATTTTTTACAAATGATTGCCATGCATGTTAACATGGCATGAAGGCGCTCTCAGAGCAAAGAACTAAACTTCCCCAGCTTCCAAAAGCTCCAGAGGGGGGATTACAACCTGCAGATGATGCCTTTGTTACAATCCACAGTCTCCAACAGAAAATACATCTGGAGCCAGCAACTGGGATGTGCTTTAATACCAGAAACATAATTCCTCTATAACACAGTATAAATCAATGTCCATTTTCTTTTTCAAACTGATGCTTACTAAGGCTTGTCTCCAAGAAAATGGCTCTTCCAAGTTGCTGCTGCACTTAAGTTTTATCTTATATATAGATTTTTATCTTATCTACTGCATGAGTCAAGTAGGGGAGGAGGCTTTCTTATCTTTCTTAGCCAACAGGGAAGAGCTTAATGAAAAAAAAATATCTTATTGTTCTTCTGTTACAATCTGCTTGCAGCTCCCAGTGAGGCTCTGATACCCGATGGAGATACGCTGATACCCATCACACTGCTACAAACATTTCTTTAGATCCAAATCGCCCATCTGAGTTATTCTACAAGAGCCTAGACAGCATTTCACTGTATTTTTCCTCCATCTTCTGGACTTCAGAGCGCGCAGGTATGGCTATATTGTAATCCTTAGCTGGAAAGTTTCCTCATTTATATTAAAGATTTAGTGTGATAAAGTTAACCATGTTTACACATGAAAGGTGATTCAGATTAAGACAGCAGTCTTCATAATGTCATGGCTGTTTCTCAATAACTCCTTGTGCAGACAGCTGTAATTTCAAAAGATCCTCTCCAGAGCAGACCTTTATTTGGGGCATTTGCTGAATTCAGAAGTTAGTATCTCTGCTGCCGCAGTTTCAGGAGAACTTGAAGACAATTTAATCTTACTAAAGAAATGCACTAATAAGTTTAACACCTAAAGGAGAACCACCAAAAGACTATTCCTTCTGAAGTGCTAGGAAGTATTTTGACTTTGCTAATTTATTCCTGCCAGGGAAGGCAAATAAGATATCCCAGCATATGTCAGCTTTTATGATTTTAAAAGTTTCACACAGGGATTCACACAGATATAAGTTTTTCTTACTCTTTCTGAATTATGGACACCAGAGAATCAATTCTTCAGGTGTACCAAGGGCCACAGCCCTGACTGGCTTTGTTTTCCTTTATCAAAATGCGATTAAAATCCCAATTCCATCTTATCTTTGCATCAAATTTGTGAAAAGGAGCCATTTTCTTGCAATAAATTCCTAAAGATTTCGTGACATGAGCAGCAGAGCATAGTAGAAGTGCATAATAAATCAGTCCAAATTCTAGCTGTGTCTAAAGGGTTTATAGAAAGCTCTCTATCCGTTTTTCACACTCCAAAATCTGAATTATAATTAATTTCAGGAATCAACCAACCTACCCTTACTTTAAAAATGTCAAGCTGAGGAGTGCATTATGCGAGATTACAATTAATCAGAAGTGCAGGCGCGCACGCACACATCTTCCCACTTAAATTCTTTGGCCAAAAAAATATTACAGGAGCCTTGACAGATACGAAATGATCTTTCCAAATAACACTTGCTGGTGATAAATGTTACAGTTTTGCAGCCTTGTGCTAATACAGAGCTTTTCAGCAGCAAACAGGCATCATTTGACAACTCCTGCATTAACTCTAACGACATGCTGATGGCCGTGACAGCTTTCTTTCTCTTGCATTCGCTATCCCATCTGGAAAGAACTCCAGGGATGGAAGAGCCCAGCATGGTAAATTATATAAGAAAAATTATCAACATTCACGAAACATTAATGAAACATTAAACATAACTGTTTCTTAGGACAATGCTGTTATTTACTCATTTTCTTGCACAGATTAAATGAGTTATGAATAACTGCTGCTGTCTTTGGCCCCAGTGGTGCTTTCTAGTCTTACCTTGCCCCGATGAAAGGCAATGGGGCTTTCTCTGCCTGGCTCTAACACTCTTTAGAATATGTGACTGCAGCCCAGACTACCCAAACGTCCTCCCCAAAAGCAACTTCACGTTTAGAGCAGAGCACTGGTATGCTTTTACACATATGACAGGAGCCAACACAAGGGCCAGGGCTGGGTGGGCACCCAGCAGGCAGTGCCCCTCTCTGGGCAGGGCCCTTTCCATGCCCTGTCTGCTCCCTCTCTCTGCCCTGCAGTGGCTAACCAGCCCTACGTGCTGGGAGGGAGAAGATCCAGGTTGCAAACACCACCCATGGTTAAAGCAACCCAAAACCCGAGTGTTCGCAAGCTCTCCCTCCCCTCCACTGCAGCAATGCCTGACCTTCCCTCTCCTCCTGCCCGGCCATCTCCCCAAATCTTCCTGCCTGGCAATCACACCAAGAAAGGGCATCTCCTTTCCCCTGCCTCAGCTCCCAAGGTGCTAATGAAAAGGCTGGACATAGTCAGTACAAGGCAATAGTCCCAGAAATATCATTTTGCTTCACTGTCACCTGCAAGGGGTGAGGAACAAAAATAACTGCTCCCTAATTTAAAACGGATTTCAAATAAAAGCACCTCCTCTTCCATTTATCTACCCATGGAGCTATTTTTGTCCAGTTCACTGGGAGAATTGTTACATTCTCTTGCATCTAAAATATTTTGCTGCTTTAATCACTGCACAGGACTCCTACCTGCAGTAAATGAACTGAGCCAACAAGAGAAATTTATTACAGCCGCTGGCCAGAGATCAAATTCTTCTCTCATCAATTATTTGGGCCACTATTGTTTCTAGCAGTTTCTCCTCTTAATAAAACTGATCACAGCCAAATGTTTGGCTGCTTCTGTAGGAAATGCCAAGACTTGTTATTTCATTATATGTGTGTTCTCCTTACTTATATAAAAACCCTTCCAGAGAATATACAAGTGATGAGCATTGTCTGGCTGACAAAGTATGACTAAAGTACAAGCTGAAGAGCTGCAAGATAAATTCATCCTCGCAGTGCTGCTGCTGATTTTCTATGCAACAATTAATAAAAAGCACTTTTCTTTTGCCCCTCTATCAGAGGCAGAGCTGACAGTTTGTTTTTTTGGTGAGAGGAAAAAGAGTAAAGGAGAAAAAGTCTGGGCAAAGTCCATCCCCCTAGTCCAGCACTGAAAGGAGGACATTACTTCTGTACGACCTTCCAGGGAAGGGCTGATAGAACACAGAGTCATCTTGTCCCTAAGAAAGCTCTTCCATACACTGTGAACCAAATGCAGGGATCGAGTGGTAAGGACTTAATCTACCTTACTTTTTCCTTCCCTTGTAGGGGCACAGTTAGGATGCCCTCTTCAAAAAAAAAAAAAAAAAAAAAAAAAAAATCCCTTGGCAATTCTCACGCCACCTCTAGAGCAGCTCCAAGGACCTGTGGATGGGAAAGCAGAGTCAGCCACAGCAGAGGCTAGGAGCAAAACAGGAGAGCTGAGAGTGATACTGGGCTGGCAGGGAAGATGCAACAGCACTAACCTGGGAAGGACTGGAGAGGAAACATGGCAGGGAGTTTCTCTCATCTCAGGAGGGGCAGAAAACCACTTCAGGAGTCAGAGCTCTGCGGTGACATGACCCACGTGAGCTGGGGAGCAAGAAGCCGAAGGCAAATGCATCCCCAGCCCCTGGGTAAGGGCTCTGGCACGGGGCATTATGCAGAGAGGGACTTTGCCATCTCCAGCACCAACCAACTTGTTTCCAAGACCCACCAGTTGCTGGAAGGTGAAGCTGGATCATAGTATTTATCACTGGAAACACAGACGATTTGCTTGGAGGAGCCATCCTGACAGCTTCACAGAAACAGGAGGTCACAGTGGCATGGCAGGAGATGAGCGAGGTCTCCCTGCCACCGTGAACTCGGCACCAGTGGAAAGGCGGCAGCGAGGGAGCTGCTGGGAACAGGCCTATTTCCATATGTTTCTTTTTGAGCGTGGCATCACCTCAGGAGGGATTAGTGTGAGAAGTCAGGGCTCTTCCCCAGGCTAACAGGAGCTCAGCAATTCATAAAAGATGCTGGCAGCTTTGGGGACCCTCGGCACACGCGCTGCAGGAAAGACACTTGCCTGTCCTTGAATAAAGGGCTTTAGCATATTGCGTGCTGTGCACACAGGTGGGATGCTCCTGCTGGAGGACTAAAAACCATGCTCTCACCTCCCCAGAATGAGAAAAGAAACCAACAAGAAGGAGCCGAGAGCCCATAAAAGCACTGAAATACAGAACATGTTCCTAAGGGTTACAAGCCTTCGCTTTGGCAGAGGTGCCATGAGAAATCCTTGCCAGGGATGGGCACAGAGCAAGCACGGAAATACAGAGGCCTGGTTGTATCTCAAGGACTTTCCTCATTCAGCCTAAAAGCAGCTTTTACAGCAGTTTTCCTAATGCCATTAAGGCAAACATCTCACAGCTACTCTAGCTCAAACTTGCTTCATGTATTCGCCCTGAAGTCTAGTTCAGCAGCCTTAACCAAAGATCACTTCAGCAGTCTCTAAAAGAACAAGTTTCCATAATCCATACTTTTCCAGCTCTTTCCACTGTCTCTACAACATTTACTCAAAGGCAATCGAGAAATATCAGTCAAAAAAGCAGGTGCTGTAAAACTTCTTTTGCCCTGTGCTGGGCAGGCCTCAGCACCCAAGCAGAAGGGAGGAAAGACTTCTGCTGGGAGACACAAAGCAAGAAAGTTGTGGAAAGCAATTATTCCAACACCAGCAGGAAGATTCAGGGCTAACCCGTTAAGGCACCTCAGTGCTACGTTGCTCTGCCAGGGCATGTGAGCTCTCAGAAAAAACAGGATTTAAAAGCTAGAAGATTTAACATCTCTGCCACTTTAGTGAACTGAAATTTTATTCCCATAAGAAGACTTTTGGGTCCCATACATGTTTCTGAAGAGGCTTTATGGCTGGAAGTGAAGCTTCCTTAATAACAGTGTAGATGTGACTAACCGTGATAGTAAACACCATGAAGTGAGTTAATCTGCTAGCAAAATCATCCACATTCCTAGTGCTGTAGCACAAGATATTCTTAATCTTGGTTTCATGGATGGTGGGGCTCCACACGACAATGAAAATCTCTTTATTTTAGACTTCTTGTTTGTAGAGCTGGATTTCACAGTTGCCTTGTGACGTGGAGAGAGAGGTGACAGTCCTGCGCAGGTCTGATTCCTGACAAACCATTTTTATATCTGTTTTTGAAAATACACCATTCTGCAGCCCCAGTCCGGGATTTCACCGAAGTCAGTGAAAAGTCTAATTTGAAGAAACTGTTATTCACTTGATCACCTGAATTTTCGCCTCACATTTCTCAATCATAATACTCTTACTCCCTCATTTTCAGCAATGGTTCATTGAATTACTTGTTTCAGAGGTCAAAACCCCAAACACCTCAAAGCTCTAGGTTTCTCCTCATTCTTCTGTTTCTGACCAACTAGAAAAGAAAGAAAGAAGTAAAGGCAAGACTCAGATCTCGTTCACCCAGAACACAGCTGAGCACCTGCATGCACATAAGCGGTGCAAAGACCAGTCAAATTAACCTAGAGAAAAAGGTTTGTACACATCGTCCACTGGCTCTGAAGAGATATCCATGGAGTCTCATTTGCCCTGATTCAGGAGAAAAGCTCCAGAACCACTGAAATGAATGGCATCTTGCCATTCACAATGCTGACTTTTGAATTACCTCTGTTATCTTGCACAAGTCATTTTGCTTTGCTTTCATTCACTTTATCACTTTGGAAAGTGAGAATAAAAGTATTCTTCTACTTGACTGAATTACCTTTGAGATCTCCCAGTTTACCTTTGAGGCCTCCCCCAGTGGAAGTTGCCAGTCTGTGTTATTACAGTTAGATCAGTCCAAGACCAGCCTTGGCAAAGCATGTCAGAAGACCTCAACCTTGGAGGTCTAATTAGAACTCCAGTTTCTAGTGGGAACAGAGTGCTTAATCTAGAATATGAAGAAATTATCTTGAATCTACTATATAAATTGATTTAAGAGATAGATGAAAAATTAAATGGTATAATTCCAAAGGTTAACAAACTCAAGGGAGTCATTAGACAAACTGTGAAAAGATCATCAGTTTTAAAAAAGAGCTGAATCAAAGATAATGGAATTCAACCGTTTCAACTCAGTTTTCCTCATTTTCCTCAGTTGAGGAAACATTGTAAGCTCATGTCAAACAAAAGTGTTAAACGGTAATTTCTACAACGTTTATCTTTGAGTATTATGTTTAAGTGAGGCTTTATAAGGTAAAGGCTGGTGACTAACCTGCTGTAGTGGAGAAGTATTTAAGATATTAAACACGATCTAAAAATTATTGCTATAACCCATCATTTCCTAATCCCTTAACTCTTAGGAAGGATTTAAAATAAATTATATAAGCTTTAGTAAACAAATAAATATACCATATAGGAAACTAAAAATTAAGCAGACTACCTGAAAAGGAAATGTACATATTGCAAGTGAGGTTTAAGGGAGAGTTTTCCAAATTACCTTGATGAATTAAGAACCTAATTCTCATTTAGGGGAACACTTCAGAGCTATGATAAGGAAAGATTTTCTTTGGGAAAATTTTAAACTAAAATTACATGACAGAAGTACTTATTTTACGATTTTTGACAACAAAAATACACAGTGCAAAAAGGCTCCTGGAGCTCCTGATTGCTTTCATTTCATTTCTCACCACAAAAGTGAAACAAGGGAATGAAGGAAAGATTATATTGCCAGGTTTCTCATTTAATAATGGTGAAGGAAATAGTTACCTTAATGCATTTGATTAGACCTTAATAATCACAGTCACCCAGTTTCTTTTTAAACATACCAAATCTTGTAACAGAAAAATATCTTTATACCGACCGCAAACTGTTTGGTCCTGACCACTGACAAGTTGTGACAACTGCACTGAGCCTTCTGGGAGAGTGTAAATATAACTGGCTTTGCACCCACGTGAGTATCATCTGTCAACACAAGAGCGTTATCAAAGCTGCAAGGAAGGTAGGGCCATGCGTTGCAGAAGGTTCCTGGGGTGCTTCGGGAATAATAAAAAGAGCCATGCACATGCATATGTAGGAAAGGGCTCAGTAAAAGTGTGCAATGCAAGAGCTGCCCTCTGAATTCCTGATGTTCCCAGGCTGTCCTCAGAGATACTCCTGGAAAAAAAGTTCTTTTTAATAATGGTAGAGCTGGTTGAGGAAAACTCTGCACCTAAGATGTGCCCAAACGCTGAGATAAGGCTACCAAGCGTGCCAAGCTGTTAAAAAAAACCTGATCCTTTAATAGAAAAATAAAAATCAGTCACTGGAATGTAACTGAACATCCCAAGCCTGAAATGGGCTTTCTTGAATTTGAGCTAAAGCAGCGCAGAGGACTTTCAGGAGCTGCTTCCCTTCTCTTTTTCTGTTTTATATTCGATCTGGCTTCTGGGTCTCTCCTGAAGGCCTGACCAGCCAAGGCCTGCAGAAATTGCAGCGTGGCTTGTAAACTGCATCAGTCTCAGCCTTTTGTCTGCTGCCCAACAGAACCAAAATTCAGCATCAGAACTGAGGCTCCTTTGTGAGGAGCACGTCAGCAGTCACACGGGAAGAGCAAGAATGCAAATCCACCACCTGCTTCCCAGGGAAAACACGGACCTTTCAGCAACAGCTGCGTCTGACCACCGCTTTGTCTCCTCTAGCACTTACTGCTCAGTAAAAGAAATTAGAAGTTTGAAAAATTAAATGTTTCTTTAATAAAAAAAAGCCATCTCAGTGAAGTCACACGCACGGGCTTGTATGCTGGGACTTGGCATTCCGATACCCTCTGATGAGATACAGCAAGGCAGAATTTCTTCTACCCACCAGACTTTCTTGCTGCCTAAAACCCTAGGAGCTCAGCTCCCTTCTTAGTCCCTCACAGCTGGTTGTCCAGAGCAAGATCCTAGAGGGATGGAAATGAGGGAAGTGTGAAAATTTGCAAAAAAATATGCAGGGAGACGCACATGGAGGAACAGTAGCTCAGCGCTGCCCTGAGACTGCTGCAAAAGGATGCTGCAGATGGGAAGGGAATAATCTATTCTTCATGTGCATGGTAGGTTAGACAAGAAATAATGAGATAAAATTACAGCTAGGGAAATTCAATTCTGACGTCAGGAAATACTTTCTAATGGTAAAGACTGTTATGCCCTGGAACAGATAGCTTAGGGAGACTGGAGAATATATGGTGCTGGTGGTTTAAAGAGACAGATGAACTAAATGACCTCCTGAGGTCTCTTCCAAGCCCATTTTCTTTAATTTAGGGTAAATCATTTCAAATTTCTCCATAGACTCTTGCACCTGTACTACCTCTAACTTTCCAGACTTAGTGGATGTGCTTACTTCTGAATTAACGGTGCCTTTGGGATTTTTAAGAACAGTATATAAACCAAGTAATAATAATTATAGTATTTTATGATATCGTTTTACCACAATTATACGCAGACTATAGCTCCATTTAATCCAAGAATGTCATTAGGCATCTGGCTACACATCCTTCATTCAGTCAAGAACATCAGCCATTTCAAATAACATTCTTCAGCTGCTCCCAAACAACATTCACAGGTTACAAGGCATTAGGCTGTATGTTTAACAACACTAAAATGTTTGAGGCAGTTAACTGGAAAGGCTCAGTTTGGCATTACTCTGGCTGAACAGTTTCTGACAGTACGCACTGTAAAAACTCTGTGAGAGAAGCACTTTTGGGGGGTGATTTAGTTAGCCTTGCCACTTATTTTTATCAAAATCACAACCCGAAGAGTGGGCCTAAAGAGGCAAAAATGTGAAACCATCCAGACCTCCTGCATGCAAAAATCAAAACAAGACTCTGGTGATCACTACGAATCTGATCTTGCCACCCATTGTACACACTGGCATCAACCCAACAAAGCACTTAAGTGCATGCTTAATTTTAAGCATACAGGTAGTGCCATTTAAGCTAATGGAATCACTTAAGTGCTTTGTTGGATCAGGGCCAGTCTCCTCAGCATCTTGCAGTGTCAAGTATGCAGAGCAAGGGCTTCATCTAATTGCATCAGACTTTAATTGACAAAAATCAAAGTAATGCAGCCTTCAGACTGAACCCATCTCTCGAAGGCAGCTATTATAATCACAGTGAGTAGGGCACGGTTTGTTTGCGCTGTCCCAGTGCCTGAAGTGTCCTGTTGGATTTGATCCACCATGCCTCATCTCTGGTATAAGCCCTTTCTCAGCAGCTCTCGTCTTAGTTTTCCATCCAACATGCTCTCATCGAAACAATTGATTTGTTCACCTGTCCCAGATGATTACACTAGCTTCTCACATAATTATGTTGTCTTTCATACCAAGTATGTTCTATCATTTGCTCTTATCTCCTCTTGATGTACACTCACGCTTAGGCTATGGACTCTTTTAGAAAGTGTTTTTACTTGTGCTTTGAAAGTCTTCATGCATCTGTGGAACTACAAAACAATTAATCAGGAGAAACACTATTGATGCTGCAGCAACTGAAGAGAGCAGATCACATAATGGACAAGCCTAACATCTCCATAACCTGAACAACAATGCTTCTTATATATCTAACTTATTATTCAACTTGCAAGCAAAGGAATAGCGTGTACATAACAACCCATTAGCCTAGGTAGTCTCACCTCTATATAAGCTCCTACAACAGCAACACTGCTGTTCTGAAACAGTCCATTTCAGAAAAAAAACCCCAAGATATCTAATTCAGCATGGATGTAGAATGAACTTCTCGCCACAGTGCGTTCCTATAAACACAGTTATGAAAAGGAAAGAAATGACACATCTGGGAATTTGTCAGACTATTTAATTTAGTTAATGCAGTTACTGAAAAAGGGTCTTTGAGAGTTTTGTTAGTAGTGTGGGTAGAGCACGGTGACAGCAAAGTGTTGAGTATTCCTACATCTGTACAGCCCCACTCACATAGGCAAGCCCCTTGCTTTAATTGCCTTTATCCAAGCATGAAACAAGCACAGGGCTGAGCCACAAGCTAGAATCAAGATACGGCAACCAGAACAGTAATGGGTAAAAAGGGGAAGAAGTTTCCAGAAATGCAAGGGGAGTTTGTAACATCTTTTGTCATTGTATTTTTCCACGGTCACACTTAGAAAATAATCATCTTTCATCCAGAGTTGCTGAACAGACTTATGTCTGAAAGGCACCTTTCCCTATCAAATAGGGAAATATTAAGAAGGAGGTCGGGAAGGTCACGTAGTTGGACCTCGCAACGGCAGGATTTCTGTAGTAGCTCTCTGAAATGTCACTATGCCTTCAGAAATGCAACCACATTTTCCTGTGCCTTCTGCAGGAAGCGTATTGATGCAGTTAAGAGCTCAGGAAGCAGTTTTTTCGCAACACCTAGAAACGATATGCCACTGAACACTGACCGTGCTCGCAGCAGCTGGGGGAAGTGGCATCCCCCAGATCTGCAGCTTCTCAACTCCTCATGCTCTCTCTGATAGCACCTCTGCTGCAATCATCCTCTGACACAGACAAGGAGGCAGGAATAATTCAAATACAGAGGTAATATTTAACATATCAACACGTTAAAGTTAGCACGTCTGCAAACATGATTCGTCTTCTCGCACAGTCTGAGAAAACATAAGTCTCCCCTGTATTGGAGAAGTTGTGCTGAATTTCTAAGTTCTTACCCACTCCAGACTCCTGTTGAAATTAACAGTCATGTGCAGCAACTTGGAAGATGTGAAGTTTCAAAAACAGCTTGAAACAGCTCTTTCTGAAGAAAGACTTCACTTGTCAGCAACTTTGTAAAGAATTTTGTCTTTTGTAATGATCTTTTAGAAGAAGCCGAGCCCTTGTATGCACTTACAAAACAGGTAAAAATTAGTGATCCTCGATGAATCCTCGATCCAGTAGCAATTCTGAAGCTCCAGATTGCAGGTGCACCTTCACACCTCACCAATAATACAAAAAGTCTTTGGGACTCTTCAGCAATTGAGTTGTTCATGGGGTCAGACCTTGAATGAATGCGAGAGCTTTCCAATCGCCCTTTGAAAGTACCTCATGTGTAAGGATCACTTTCTAAAATGTGTGGGCAAGACAAATATGAGGATATAAAAATCAATTCAAGGAAAAACTAATTTTGAAATGTCAACAAGACTATCCCTCAGCATTTACTCAGATCTCATATCAAGTCCTGCAACTCTACAGTGGCTATGTCTACCAGGGTGTTTTCCCTAAAAAACACATTCTAGCTGCAAAAGTAATCCAAACACTTTTTTTTTTTTCTTCTTTTGTGCCTGTCCCACAGAAAAGGACTTTTAGTTATTAACTCAAAATTTAGCTTTTAATCATATCTGCTCAGAACAGGGTTGAAGCTGTGATGCAATGCACAGCTTTCCTGCAAAGCATATGGTATTTGAAAAGTGAGTAGAAGGGAAAAACGACAGACAGGAAAAGGTTCAGACTTCTCTAGCCTCGGTTTTGCACTGCGTGGTAATTATACTGAAGAATTCATGACTCACTTTGGTGCACTACTGTGCGCTGCTAAATTAGAAGTTTGGCAAGGACACCAGACAAATGATGAAAGATATAATATTGCTTTCTCCAGCATAACTCATCACTATAGTCTCATGGTGTTTCAAAGGTCTTTTTTTAGCACTCTAAGAAAATAAGGTCTTTTTTAAACAAGAGCACCATATTGAATCAAAAATGTACTGTATGGAAGTTGGCAGAAATAGGTAAAATTCCTCTTAAAAAAAATCAGCCTTTCAGGTAATTTGGTTAATTGTTCCCTAAAAGTTCTTTCTGTGTCTACACGGAGTATCTCACATGGAGACTATTTAAAACTGTTGCGCATTAAAGCGTAAGTGACGTGGAGATGAAGCTCTTCCACTATATAATATTCATAAAGGAAGAAAATGTTTTCTTACACCAGCTTACAAATGTGTATTGTCAAAATTATTTACATAAAGGCTCCCTAGTCATTTGACAGCTGCAATGAGGCCAAACACACTGGAAGATGTACACATTGGGATAGCACTTAAATTAACTCCTAAAGACAAATCCTTTTCTCACAAGGGTGGCAGTCAGTCTGGAATTATGCAGCACATTGGAATTAATCCAGTTTTGCCAGATGCAGCCAATCCTCCATGTAATGCTGAACTAGTTATTCTGATTTGTAGTGAGAAAGAATTGCTACCAGTCATAAGAAAGAGGCACCGGCATTTAAAAAGTTTGCTGTGTGACCCAGAATTAACTTCTCAATTTACCCAGATACAAAGCAAATAAAAATGCCCAGCTCCCGAGCAGGGGCAGGGATGGTAACGAACTGCTATTAGGCATTTGCACATCTTTGCACAAAAGTTATTGTAACATGCAAGTAGTCATAAAGAATTTCACAGCTCATAGCAGTCAGAGGGTTTGAACATGGAGAGAGTGCTTAAAATGTTAGCAGAAATCCTGTCTATGAAACTTGTCATTAACTTCAAGGCCCCCCTGCATAAACCTGGCAAATTCTCAGAAACAGTGGAGGCAATTATTAGTGTTAAAGTCTCCATATGCTAAACAACCACTGCTCTGTATATTATGTATGTTGTTTAAAGGCAAGCATAGAGATTGCAAACAGTTATTTTTAACTCTTTTCAGTATACAGTACATCTGTTGTGTTTTTGATTTCCATTAAAAAGCAGAGTCATTTACTGATCTGGCTGTCATCCAGATTTCTACATGAAACACATGGACTAAGCACAAAATAATGCTGTTTTATGTGCATGGGTGCATGTATTTATTATCTGCTATGATAATTAGAAATGCAGTTAAAAATGCTTGGGGGAGCTTTGAAGGAGCAGACTATCATACTTATCTTCTCATTTCCTCGAAGTCCCTGGGCTTAAAAACATTAAGAACAAGGCCATGAAACTTTTCTTCATGTTTACATGCTGCTGCTGTGACATACAATCCCATTGACTGTAAAAGGGACACAGATCAGGGTGCACCAGATACCTTGAGCATAGCTTTAAAGAACACGCATTGAGAAAAGCCTCCAACAATAACGAGCTACCGAAATATCTGCCAACATGGACCTCAGCCAGCAAGTCAAGCAAATTAAAAGCTGCAATCACTTCTCTGACAATTCTCCAGCAAAACTTGTCCTGAGTTTTGCCTCCCCGGCGAAAAACAGAAAATGATCAGTCTGCACCAAAGGTCAGCAGGTTCAGACTATCTGAGACCAGCAAAGGGAGGAAATTAAAACGCTGCGAGGGAACGGCAGAGTGCCTCGCCAGCAGCCTTTTACAAGCTCACCCCAAAGCCTGCCGAAGTCAACTGGACTCTTTTTGTAGACACCACCAGCTTCAGGTCACATACCGGCTCATCGCAGGGCTCCAGTGCCCTCCTCTCCCCTGATCTCAGAGGTGGCAATGCGGCATTAGAGGACAGAGGGACTCTTTCAAGTAACTCCTGAATGATGGCTAGAGAGGCCAACACACCACAACGCTGCTCGTACTGAAACTTTGAGCCGAGTGCAGAAAATATAAAGATATTCACTTGAATTTGAAGATTAATTCCAAGGTCATTGTCTTGGCAACCCTTCAGCATTTGTTTGCCATGCCTGCATGCACAGAGACCTATTTCTAGCCAGGACCCTTATAAACTCAGCAGGCCTAAACCGCAAACAACCAGATGTTCAGAAAAAGGTGAAATCCAGATTGTATATTTGATTTCTGATGCGGTTACATAACCTGTCCAGGAGAAGACGAGCCGATACCCAGCGGCTTACGCAAGCGACCCAGATGGAGCTTTGCTCGTAAGGCAATTCCTGTTATTATTAGCAAAGGCACATCTGGCTGGCCCCGCCATCCCAGCCACAGCCAGCCCCTAGCATCTGTAGGTCCCAGCCCACTGCCTTTAGGGGACAGTCCTCAATAAGGTGAGTTACAAGGCTCATCTACCTTCTGTGGCAGGTTGTGACACAGAGATGCCATTGGGTCCCCTCACCCCAAGCAGGGCAAGTGCTCACCATGTGCCCGCGTACCCACCGGGCAGATGAGAAAGTACAGTTGTTTCAGATGTGCGGAGTCTCAGATTTTTCCTCTTTAAGGACAATGTGATTGTCTCTCACTATGATTTATTCCCCTGGCCTTTATATGCCGGCTGCATATGGTACTAATTTCACACCCATTTTCAGATGATGCAATGAAATTAAATGACATGGCCATAGTCACACAGGGATGGCAGCACTAACCAGGACTCTGGGAAGAGCTCCTTGGTTTTTTGCTCTAAATATGGGTGTACCATTTTCTTTTATATTGTGTTACTGCTCTATGGCTGTCAGACTTGCCAGACTGACAATACCATCTTATGTTCCAAAACCTACAGTTCAATATAACTTTAGTGTCCTTCAGAGGTTAAACTTCCATGGGAAATTATTGTTGGAGAAATATGGCTTGCATATGTTTGTGCCAGAAAGCTGTTCCTGCTGCTTTTCTCCACAACTGTGATCCCCGCATTTTTATTTTTTTTTAAAATCATGACTCAGAAAGACTAAATAAAAGTTCAGCTTGGGTTTCAAGAATGCAAATGTGCATATTCAGCACCCAGGGCAAGTTTTCCCACTACTGGCGTTAGCCTGCCCAAGTTGAAAGGATTGCACTTCTGGAGGCTCCGGCTGGCCGCAATCGGAGTCGCCGCCTGCCCTTTGAATGCTGGGGTCTGGAGAGCAAAGAAAAGGAGAAAATAATTTTCCACAGACCTTTCTATTAAAAGACTTCAGAAGCGATTGCCACTGCTGTGTCTCTCACCTCTCTAAGCCTCAGTCCTTTTTTCTCCTCACTCTCCTTTTCTGCTGTTTGTTTCTCAGCCCTTCTGGCTGTCAGGTGCCAGTAAGTGAAGAACTAAATTACTTTAGATGGCACTTACTGTGGGGTACAAACAGGAGCATGTTCTTGCTGCCACTGCAATGAAGAAGCAGATGAGAAAGTGCTGCTGCATCGGAACACAGCCTCTATAAATTTAATGGCAGAAAAGAGGCTACAGGGGCATACAAGCTGCCAATATTTCCCCCTGGGGTAAGGCTATTTGTATTTCAGTGCCTTCCCCGCATCCTTACCCCTCCTGAACAGTTTTGCAGCAATGCTGCTGTCTCCCTTCTGAGAACAACCCAAAATGCCAGACCAAGTACGGAGGGGGAGGTTCAGCTGGTTTCTTTGAAGTCTTTTACAAGGAAAACAGTTTGGGTCTGGCTGGACTTGTGAGATCCATTGGCCATTTCCCTCTCATTTCGCCACGGGTTTGTAACACAAAACCAGGTGGAAAATAGAGCGATTAAGCTCTGACTTTTGCGCTGCCTCTGTAATGGGTTCGCCCTGGAGTGTGCTTGGGCATCTGTTCCACGCCGCAGCCCCGCAGCAAGCCTCGTCCCTTACCCCAGTGCTGCCGTCACCGCGCCCCGAGCATCGGTGCAGGGGGAGCACATTTGGAGCAGCCGCACAGCGAGACCTTTTGGTCCCAATTTATATGCTGATCTCCACACATCAAGTTTTCAAGTAACAGCTACGTGCCAAGAGTCTGGCAAATAGCATCTTCCTTAGCGCAGAAAGTAACCCTACGGACTTTATCGGCAGTGGTACCTCCTATGTCCTCCTGCACCTCTCCGGAGGTGGCAGGCAGGAGAAGTCACACGTTGTGAGTCCTCCTTCAAAGACTCCCTAGGGAAAGCAGCCTTCACCCTACCATTACGCACACCCCCAAGGCCTACCCAAATTCAAGCACATACTAGTGCTCTGCCCTTTGCCATCCGCAACCCCCCCCCCCCCCCCCACACACACACACACTTCTGCCGGTGGTACAAAGCAAAGCATCCGAGCAGTTCCTGACTACTCACAGTGCTATTTCTACCTCTGGTCTCTAGGGTAACACAGAAGGCACAGCCTACCTGTAATTATTATTAGAAGGAGCCTATAATTATTTTCTCTGGGTTAAGAAACAATAAAGTAAGTGGAAGAAAATAAAATAGGAAGTATAAAGCAAGTGTTCATACTGGACTGCTAGCACCTGCACAAATGATACTCAAAGCTGCATCTCATAGTCTGTTATTTCCTTGGTTTATTATTTCATGTCCTTCATTTTCAGTCCTTCTATACAAGACATTTTGTTCTTTTGCTTCATAATTTTGTTCTTTAATTTATTTGTCCCCATTTCCTTTTGTTCTGCCTTTGATGTTTATCCTTTTAATGTTTCTTTCCAAAAAGCTTTTCTTTTTTTTTTAGAAAACCCTACCAGTTCCAATGTGCTGTCTTTGAAGCATTTTTTGGATTTGCTGCTACTTTGCTCTTCATGCAATTTTTATTTTTCTTGCTGGCTTGTTTGTTTTCTGTGGCACAGAAGCAATCAGATACAAGGAACCTCACTGCATCAATCCACATCTTAACTAAATACAAATATTAATTTTAATTCTTACTTTATTACCCCTAGCACTTGACTTACCTACCTCATTTCCATTTGTAGACTGGAATTCTAGAGTGGACCTTAATGATAACAAGCAAAAAAATCTTTGTGGCCTTACATTATATGAAGGTCTCCAATATTATGAATGTGGGTGTTGCAGAACTCGGTCCAGCAAAGTGTTGACCATTAGCGAGTTGAGCAGGACCTCTACTCACATTCCTGGTGTTATGCACGAGGTCTCCACCACGAGCTGAGCAGGACCTCTGCTCTTGGTGATGGCATTACGTACAAGGGCTTCACCAGCCTTTCAATCTGTTTGGTCCTTGATTATCAAACTGCCAAGCTGAAGATCCACGATCAGAGCTCCTGTTGACTTCAACGAGCAAACAAGGAATCCAGACAGGTTTTGCTGCCATCTCAAGCTGAGGGGAACTGATCCAACTGCAGCAGGCTCTTCCATGTCACAACAAGGCAAGGAGCTCCAGGGGCATGGCACTGCCCCTTTGGGGATCTCAAGCATTAGCCATTTTTCAGATTTTTCTGGCTACATCAGTGCTGAAAGGAGTAACACCTTTGCAAAAAGCACAAAGAAGTCCAGTCCCTGGGCCCCGACTAACCTGCCAGAAGGGCACAATCTATATTTGAAGACAGCTGGAAAGGAGATAGGGAGATGCATACCTTCATGCAGCAAAATGTGAGCATAGCAGAGCTTTGCAGCCACTGCTACTACAAACCCCTTGTGCTCTTGAAACTATTAGCTCCAGCAGAAACAGCAGATATGCCATCTGAAGAAGGATTCATATTTATAGAAGTCACTATATTAGCATTTGTGTGTATGGCAGCCACGTCTAAAGGGTCCCAGCTGAGATGTGGGCCACACTAACCCTGCTCTAGCTAGCTTTACTTGAGTTTCTGGAATATTTTACAAGACAACAGCTACTGCACTGGCTTGTACCTATTCTGCATGTTTTCCTATGAGAAAGGACAGAAATCAGAGCAGACAGCCATGTACAGAACGCTAATCTAAAAGATAATAGGAAAAGCTTTGGAAGGAGAGAATTCAATTCACTTTGTAACAAGAAAATGTTCCTTTCTCACAGTGACACCCAGAATGGTCAATGCTTGGTTCCTGCAGGTTCAGCTCTGTATACAGAGGTCGTGATATTTTGTCAGCAAAGAAAACAAAGGTGCCGAGATGGGCTAGTCAATAATTGACTGAGCCTTGTTACTCATTGCAATCTCCATCTCGTCACCATGTCCCTGTCTCAAAGCTTCAGTTAAAACTAGAGAATCACTTCACTGAAAAAGACTTCTTACCTTGGGGGGAAAAAAAAAAAAAAAAAAAAAAAAAAAAAGAAATCACCATCACTGACAACAACAAAGACTTCCTATCTGGTTTTGTCAAAGGTCACTCAGCAGTTAGGTCCATTTACACTGTGACTTCTATCAGCTGTAAAGAACATAGAACAAAGTGCACACTAATATTCACTCCTTTGGTTTCAAAAATTTCCACGGAAATCTTTTTTCTTTTCTTTTTAAGTTACCTCAGTCTTCAAAGAACCAGAGAAGGAAAAAGCCTGCACTTGAAACCACTTTCACTTTGCATGTCTGACATTCATGTTTGCAGCCCACCCGAGAGTTATAACCTTGACACTTTTCTTGGCAACTGCCCAAAGTTTTTACCTTCCAGCAGAGAAGGCAAGCGAGCAACCGCTTTCACCACTGGATTACAGGCACTGTGCATATATATTATCCCCATCCTTCTTCTAACCTGTATTCCACCCGAGGACACTGCTCTCTTGCTGTAGGCACTGTACAAACACAGAATAAAGGATAGGCCCTGCCTCAAAGCATCCCCCCTCTGAAGAGACAGAGCAGATAAATCAAGTCTTATTACTCCAACCTAGATATGGAAATCGGTGTTGGTGTCTCTCAACTAAATGACAACCCCAAAGGCAATTAGGTCTGACTTACAAGGGAGTCTACGGCAATTATGCTTCCAGCTCAGGCACCTAAGCTGTCTCAAGTGTTTGAACACATCCCTTGGAGAAGCTCAAGGCCTGACAAGAAATAAGAGAGCCAGAAAACAAACCTGCCCCCAACACCCTGGCACGCTCCCATACTCATAGATCATCCCTCCCTCGTAACAGCACGGCTGCTTTACCGTGAGGGCTACACACATCCTCCCACCTTCAACGGCGAATGCAAGATAACCGCGTTTAATCGCTAGGGTTTACTGTTGCAACATATCAATAGAACAACCCAAGAAAGTCAGACAGTGTGAAAAAAACCCTTAGGGAAATAAAGACAAATTTAGGACCAAAACTGTAGAAAAAACTGGCGACAAAACGGTTCCAGGAAACGTCATCCTGCTGATGGGAAGGGAGGGAGGAAAGGGAAAGGCCATCAAGGGAAAGGCCGAGCCAGCCCTGGGCCCACCTTAACTCAGGCTAAAATGGATTAATTCAGATCTCGAGGGTGTCTAGCAGGGACCACGCAGGCTGGGATTGGAGCTGCTGCCTCGGCCGGGTTACGGCAGCACCGGGACACCCTGGCAGAACAGGGCAACTGGCAATTCATTAGAAAAAAATTCTAGTTAGAAAGGAAGCTAATAAATTTTTAAAGCTACATATTGGTTAGGGACTAGGAACACAGAGAGGGTGCATTTTTAAATTTAAATTTTTACAGAATTGTGTTTTCACCGTGACCTACTAAGCAACAATTCAGGAGGTGGGAAAGTAAAAGGGGTGCTGGAAACTCAAGCACCCTTTGCAAGCACCTGCCTTTCGCATGTCTTTCTCTAAGCTTGCAATGAGCTTTATGGCAAGGCTTGATTAGACAAAACTATCATCAAATGTTGGGAAAAAGAGGCTTTTTTTGTTTTTTTTGTTTGGTTGTTTTTTGTTGGTTTTTTTTAAGTGACAACTATTGCACAAGAATCCTCTGTGGTCAAAGTTTTCAGTAACTTTAATATCAAATTACCAAAAGTGGATCTGTGATTGCGTCTGAACAGTGTTCAGGAAAACACTTTAAGGACAGGATGCAAGAAAAACAGAGGGGACTGGGGAAAAGAGGAGGTGCAAGGCGGTTCTCACAAGCTCCGCTCTCATTAGAGACACTCACTCTGCTTTGCATTTCCAATCACATCACAATGTCCTTAGGGATACATGATTGCTTGTCAATATAAGGACAGTACTAAGTTTAAGGCATTTCACGACTCAAAGACTCACCTGAAGTCCCAGTGTTTCAGACTTTCCTATGCAGACTTGTTTTTAAGAGTTTGAGTTTCTCGTGGGGTTACAGTCAGGAGTACGACTTATTCTCCAAAGAAGTGAGGCCTAAATATCATCATTGTCCCTCTCCGGTCGTGGCTTTTAATAGATCTCAAAATGCTCTAGGTTATCCGTCCTATCAGATGAGGAAACAGAACTGAAGCAGCTTTCCAGCATCACATAGGCAGGGAGCATCCGAGTTGGGGAGAGTCCTGGTGTCTCCTGGGGGCAGAGTAATTTGCAGCCTGTGAGGTTACACTGCCTAGTTGTAAGAGTCTCCCATGAGGGTTTTTTATTAGTATTTAAATTTCTATTTCAGGCTGTGGCATGCTTAAAATGTCTTTGTGGTTTGCTCTCTTACTTCCTCAGGTTTTTAAAATTATCTGATTGAAAATGTAGCCAGCCAAGAGGAAAAAAGCTCGAGTTAAGAAGTCAAAGCATCCATACAAATCAAAATTAGACAGCAACAGAAAAAGAATTCCCAGAAGAGCTTCTTCAGTATACAATTAAACTGTTCATGTGTGCATGCATTCATGTCTTTGCATGCACTCAAATGGGTCCGTGTGTGACTGCACACTGCAGCATGCAGAAACTTCCTGCGTGCTTGCGTAACTACATCTTGTTTTAGCATCAGGACACATTTTCTCCGGGCATAAATCATGTAGCTCCATCAATTTCAATGAATCCGCAAAATGATTTTATGTGTAATTTAGCAAGCCATGTTTTATACACTTTAAGATTCATGCACTATTACCTGAACTCAGAAACTCCACAAGGAATACAGGTTATTTGACCACAATTCTTCTTAAAGGAATCGGTTGTTATTGGAAGACAAAATTATGATAACTCAAATAGTGCATGCTCTTACGTCATGTGCATCAAGATAATTTGTTTTGACTTAGTTTAAGTAATCATTTTTAGATAAGAACACAACCTCCTAACAGCTAATTTTCTTTAAGACATCCTACCACTTAAGAAGGTAATTTTTCAGCCTCTTTGTAATGTAGCTATATGCAAGCTTACCGCTCCACTTGAATGACTAGAGCAAATGTGATCCCTCCACAGGCCAATCACATTGCTCTAGCAACAACAATAACAGGTTTTGTTCTTGCATTGCCAGGCAGCTCTTTGTTCCAGCCAATGGAAGAATTAAGCATTGTGGACCAGATCCTCAGCTGATATAATTAGATGGTATTTCATTGAAATCGAGGCCAGCTGATACCAGCTGAGGAGCTAACCCTTGATCTGCAGCAGCAACAGCTGAGCGGTACTAAACAGGCAGGGAAAAGCTTTCTGTTCCATTGCCTTGATACGAGTTCTCTTTCAACAGGTTTACCAAGCAATCTCTGGGGTTTGGGATCATCCAGAATATTGTATCCCAAATTAAAGAAAGGGAACACTCAAAGCAAAAGGCTGAAGCTGGAAGCTTTGGCCTTCTGAAATCAGTTGAGGCGGGTGATGCACTTCCAGGGCGAGCTACCCTTTGCCCAGCTCTGATGATTTGACGGTACCAGCAAGCTCTGCCGGTAACAGGGGAAGCCAATGACATGTCCCTCCTTCCATCAGTATTTAGCTCAAGCTTGCAGTTCACTGTCCCTCCGGTCAACCTTAGCAAAACCATTACAGGAAGGAATGGTTAGCCACACTGCCTGTTTGATTTTGGGGAGGAGATTTGGTCAAGTTTTGTTCAAAAAATATCACATAGCTAAACAAATCGTGGGCTGGAAGGCAACAAACACAACATTAGTTTGCCTTTTTAAAAAAAAAATATATTAGCACACCACTTCAAACACCTATCACTGATCCTCCGTACACCAACAAGAAGTTGACTACGAAATCAAGATTATGGAATTGCCTTGTGTTCAGTATCAAGCATACTCCTTAGCAATAAAGGTGATTTTCAGTGTGGGAGGTTAATATGCAGTACCCATTAGCTTGCCAGTGTGATCCGTGTTTATAAGGCAAAGCACCAATAAACTGGGTCAGCACATGAATCTTCAGAGGGAGGAAAGAGAGGGAGACCAGAAAGAGCACCCTAGGCAGCATCACCACAGGGGCCAGGCAAGGCATGCGATGCCCTCGGGACTTCCAGCATCATAGATAGAGGTTTTCAGAAAGGAAAATCCATTTTTTCCATTAGAAGTAACAATAAAAATATTACGTTGATTGAAAGTGTGCAATCAGGCCTGACTTACAGTTTGCCCTGCTGCATTCAAGCTTTACATCAGAAGGCTGTAAACTGTTATAACGGAAAATAATAGCTAGATATGTTTACTCACCTAAAGCCATGCTTCATTTATTTACCTGAATACATTATCACGTACACTGACCATTGTCACTGCTCAGTGAGGCAAGCAGACAAAAATGGGGAAAATAAACATCTACGCAGATTTCACCAGCAGATAAGCTATTAATTCATGCACAAAACAATGAAGAAATGCCAGGATATACGACAATAACCACTCCTGAGTTCTTGATTGTATTATTAAATAAAAGCAAAAGTAGAGCATGCAAAAGAAGTGCTTAGTATTAATTGGTAACATCAAATTAAAAAGCCTGTTAGATCCAAAGCAATCTTGGTTTGTGATTGTAGTAATTCAATGTGAAATTTCCAATAACATTCAAAGACTTCCAAGAAAAAAAAAAAGAGGAAAGTGATTTTAATTCAATGGCCAAAAAAGAAAATAAAGAGTTGATGTAAGGGACTTGATTTCATTGAAATTACTGAAATGAGCTGTATACAATAACTTATTAATATCATAATATTCTGTTAAGAACTTATTATTTCCTTGTTTACATAATGCTAGCAATTATAGCGGTAATGCTGGTCCAACACACAGCAGAAATGAAAAGCTATTTGCCCCGTACTGGAATTCCATATGAAGACATATAGTTTAGATGAGGAGAAATATTTACATTTTTCTTACTGAGCCCAAGACCTCGGGAAGTAAAATAACACACAACTAACTTCAACTACCCAAGTCAGGCGTTATTACAAAGACTCTACGGCTCTACACACACAAGTTCTGTGGTTAAAAGCTTGTTTGAAAAAAAGGTTGAACAACAGTCAGCAGTTACCAAAAATGTTTGCTTTCCCATCAAACCCCAAGTCTTGAAGGCAAATGTTTGAAACCAGGGAGAGGTAACTTGCATGCAAACGCTGCGCTTGCGCCAAAAGCAAAGGGGCCAGGGCATCATGGTACATAGACAGGGAGGTAGAGCTGAGATCCAGCTGGCTGGACACAAATCCCCATTTCTTCCCTTGCAGCAGGAAAAGGGAACCATTCCTTACTAGGCGTGCATCACACACACCCCATATGCCAGCACAAGCACAAAAGCTCTCCTGCACCAAGCTCACGCTTGCCCCGAGTCAGCAAGGAGGTCGCCCTGGGAAGCTGCGCCAGCCTTGGTAGCCCTTATACGTGGTCCCTGAGCTTGCCTGCCCTGCCCGCTCCTTATCTTGTACCTGCCACCCAATTTCCAGGCTATCCTGACCTGCAGCCCAGCTCCTGACTTATCTTAGTGGCTTCACGCATCTACAACCTGTGGTTTCCTAACCACAAGCCACCTCAGCCCTCCTGACCCAGCAGATATTCAGGTTCTGATCTCCAGCCTGGCCCCAACACCAGGCTCCCTGCCAGCCCCGCAGGGCCACCAACAGGAATGCAAACACGAGATTGTCACTTACTCTGTGTTCCCAGATGATTAGAGAGGCAGGAGGAGCCCCTTCGCTCACACCCAAGGCACAGTAGCTCCAAAACAAGAGCAAGGTTCCATTCTTGCACCTATTGAGCAGTCAGATCAACGGGAAAGCAGGGAGGCTGGTATCCTCCTTGTGTTGAGATGTGCTAGAGATGGAGCCCATAAAGGAGAGGGAAAAATCTAGATGTGTCAGCTTTGTTCCCTTGCTTTACCAGTCAGCACAGCTTAGAGGCACAGTCAGGCTGTAATATACTACTGGTGCCGTTCATTAACAGTCTCCAGGATAGAGGAAGAAAGACTCGGGAAACAGAGTATTACACGCTGCCCTGTAGTCCAAAGCAAAGCCACAAGCTTGCTCTCTGCTAGTGTTTGCCAACTAGCCAGCGTGTCTTATTTCACAGATGACCACATCGATGGGTAAAGGCATTTGTAGATACTGAAGTTGCAAAACAAAGACTTATTTGATCTTGTTTTCCTTTAAAGCTTGCTTTATTGCATTGAATAAGATGACAAAAGAAAAATCTGATTCAGGTAACAGCATCTGCTCGTCCCTGCTGGGAAAGACTGAAGCCTGAAAGATATCAGGCAATTTAAGGAAAATTATACCTGCAGACTGTCAATAGGAACACAGAACTTCACACTGAAGGCAGCCCCCATTAACCAGTTTGCAAGATATTTCCCAAGACTTCGAGGAGACTGGGACCAGAGCTGCGAGACATCCTCTTGTCCATGTAAGAATGGCACCAGCCCGAGTGACTGACCCACAGGAGGTACATGGGATGATCACAGCAGTTGCCCTACTTTATTGCCCACACCTGGGTTACCAGCACTCTTCATCCTAAATCACCAGAGAACGAGGGGTACTTCAGAACAGTGCACTGAAAGACCCCATGGGTCTTTTTTTAAAAAAAAAAAAAAAATCAGACTTGCTAAAAGCAGGTGTTACTGCTTATTTAGCAAACTGGGGTGAGGTGGCCTTTGCCCTTGATGGGCACCTCCAAGCGGTTAGCTGCAGATCATCACAGGAGATTCTCCAGCTGGTAACACTTGCTGTTTCAACATTTTTGACTTCACTAGCATATGGGTGCTATTTACACTACAGAAAAGCTCCTCCAAAAAGTAGTAAGTATACTCTTGCAAAAGTAAGACTCAGTTCTTCCGAATCCCACAAAAAAAGATGGAAGGTGAAGGAAGAAATGCAGAGAGGCAAGACAGCTTTCCTTCATTCACGTCTCGAGGGAACTGGCAAAACTTGTCCACAAAGGTCAGTTATGGAGGGGAATAGGGTACATCCACCAGTCTCCCATCTTCAGCTAAAACTCAGATGTTTGAAATGCTCAAGGAAGAAAAAGCTCATGGAAGAGTGTTGGGGAGATTCAGTTCACAGGCAGACACAATATAGATGAAACCATACTTAACTGGATAGCAAATATGCACCAAAGGTCATATTGATAAGAACAAAAATAATGTAGTTTCAAGGAATCAGTTACTTGTTCACAATACTGCTATTTCACCTTTTGAAAACCATGTAATTAATTACATCTAGTTGCTTATATTTCAAAGCTAATCTCACTTTCATTATATAACTCTTGCACGTGGAGTTACAACATGTTTGATACAATGTTCTGTTACTGCAAAGTAATAGATGTATTCAAACAACTTTAAGAACTCAAGTAATTTGCAACTTTCTCTTCATCATATCTGTAAAGGCTCACCCCCCATCTAATACTAAAGCCTTCAGCTTTAGTAGGTCAAACGCTAAGAAAAAAAAAAAATCTGCGTAGCTACAACCTGTAACCTACAAACCCTATTGTGCTATGCTAAAGCAGATAATGTGTCACGTTATCTATTCTTACATAAAGTGCTACAAGCAGCTCACCCAGAACCCCTTAAAAAGCCACAGCAGAGGGAATACAAGTGATACACATGGAACAGTGTACCCCGCCCCCCCCCCCCCCCAGAGCACTAGCTTTGGCTGCTCTCCTCCATCCCTCCACTCCCGGAGACACAAGCTCTAGCTTCCACCTGCCTCCTTTTGTCTCCTTGGGCTTGATTGATAATCCAGCTCAGCTGACTTCCCTAAAAGACAGCACCAGAAGGTCAGCAGGAGAAAAGCTGCAGCCACAGGCAGGAAAAAAAACCAAAGCCACCCCCACCCCCCCCACCCCCCAAAAAAACCCCAACCAAACAACCAAAAAACCCAAACCAGGCAGATAGTCTTCCACACGCCATTCATGCGGCACCCCAATCACACATCATATCGCCCCTCCAGCAGCCTTGGGTTCCCCAGTTGAAGCAAAACTGCAGACATCTTCCTGATGGACCTAAAATGCCAGCTTGCTAAACTAGGCTAAAATAAGCTGAACTTTAGCTCTCTGCATAGAGAGGTAGTGAACTTATGAACCAAATTCAATTTCCCAAGCAGAACCGTACAGACTTGCTATCGAGCACTGGTGGGAAGCAATGGCACACATGGAACCAGTGTCACTGTCCTCATAGCCAACTGCCCAGATGCCCCTTGGCTGAGCTGATCTTGGTGAAAAAGTGGAAAAAAGCCTTGCTTCTGGCTCCACAGCAAAATGGTTTGCCGTGATGAAGTACCCCTGCACTTGAAGGAGCCAGGGTGACGTAATGGCTTCCAGGGGAATTGAATTGCTGCATCTACAGTGAGTTGTACCTCAGAACCCTGGCACTAAGAGGTCCCCCGAGGACAGCAAGTCTTGCTCCTCCATAAAGGTATAGACCGGTCCATAGGATCATGGCCCCATCAGCTCTTTTTTTTTTTTTCATCAACATTTTTTTCCCGTTGGAAAAGCAGTGGCTTCCCTTATGCAAAACACGGGGACACTGTAACAGTGCATTGGGGGGGACGACAGAAGCACGTTACCTTTCTCACTCCTACTGCAGCCCCACTCGACAACTCTTTGAGCCCTGCTAAGGACCATAAAATCTAGGGGACCCCCTGCCCAAAGACAAAATCAGCAGCCCAGAGCATCCCTGCCTGATCACCTGAAGACCACTGGAGTGGTTTTTCCTTTCCTCCAGACCGCCTCAACCTCAGACAACCATCAACGGCACTCGCTGGGCTCCGGAGGCTGCCCTGGCCCCAGGACCACCAGCTCCATTAGCCATTAGGCCACCCAGCCACGGAGCCGACCGCGCAGCTAACGGCAGCAGGAGAGAGGGCAGATTACCCCGCAGCACGCTCACGGATTATCACAGCCTACGGGGTCTCGGATTAAGAATAAAGACTCTTCCTCCGGAGGAAGCGGAGCACACACTTGCCGTGTTGACCTTGCTCCGGCGAGGGGCTGGGCGCGATGGGGAGCGGACGGACGGACAGACGGCCGCTCTCCAGCCCAGGCAATGACAGAGCAGAATTGCTGCTCCCAGCCTGGGCACACAGATCGCGCTTATACTTTGCAATGTTATTAGCGCAGATTCCTCTCTCCGCTACCACTTTTTCTTTTTTTTTTTCGCAAACGTTTGTGGAACAGACGCCCTCTCCTTGCCCCAGTTGGAGCTGCAGTAGAATGAAAATGGGGGTGGGAAGGAGGGAGGAGAGGAGGGGAAAAAAAACCCCCGCTTTTGGTTGAGGTTTTCCTGTTACTATCACTGTAGCGTTTATTTAGCCAATCTCCTAACTATGACGTGAGGAAGGCAGGAATCATGGCTCGCTCATAATATTTAACACACCCACTGAAAGCTGGAGCTGCGGAGCTACTAGTCCAACCAGTCTCCAGAATTCAGTGTAGCTGAAAGAGGTTTTCACTCTGCACCTGCCAAAGATCTCTCCCCCCTTTTCCCTTCTCTCCCCCTTTCTCTCTCCCTTCCTCTCTCTAAAAGGCAGATCTGTAAGGACCCAGCAGAGATCAAAGACGGGACCTCTTTGCTAAAAAGAACCTCTACTGATTTATATTAGTTTCTTTCCTCTAATCCTTCCTCCCCCCCCCCCCCCCCTTTTTTTTTTTCTGTGCCATATTTAACCTTTATGTTGCAGTTGTGCCATCAGACAGTTTTGCAGCCAAAAAAAACCAACCCAAGCCAAAGCAAAAGCCCAGCTCGGATACAGCAGCCACCCAGACTTGATCTCAGTTGAAGGTATTAATCTCTCCCAAGCACTGGACGCGATGGATGAAGAAACTGGAACCGCTCTAAGAAAATTATTTTCCGGCCAATGTTCTTAAACAGTCTCAGAGAAGAGAGGGAGCGAAAGCGAGCGGGAGAGCACTTCTGCTGCATCACTGGTCAAATTCAAAGGAAGGGAGTCAGCGTTTCCAGCACAGCCAAATATTATGGATGATTTTTTTTCTTCTGTCGCCTTTCCGTACAGGTTTTCTTAATATTATTCTTCCCCCTTCCTCCTCCCCGTTTGTTTTTTGGTTTTTTTTTTTTTTTTTTTTTTTAATTATTATTATTTTATTTAATCAGTGCTAGCGTCTGATGCCGGTTTCTCTCCAAGAACCAGTTTTCCCCTATTTGTTGTGATCCCTGTAATAAAAAGAGAGAGAAACCGTGAACAGATGGCTCTATATATTGCAGTGCCGCCGGCATTGTTTTCCTATTGATTTTAAAGGCTCGGTCCGGTGCTCCTTTTTTAATTATTTCCCCCCCCCCCCCCCTTTTTATTTTTTTTTTTCCCTCCCCCTCCTAAGTTCTTGATGATACTGAGAAATGAGGACCTATTGTTTTTAGCCTGTTTGTTTCTCGGCGCCTATGGAGATAACTTTATTGACTTGATCGCTCGCTTCCCGATCCGAAAGCAGCAAGCCAAAGCCCCGGGGGGGGGGGCTGGAAGCCCCACGCCCGTCCGGGCTTTTTCCACGAAAGCTTCTCCCTCCCTTCCCCCGCTCATTTATTAACCGCCCCCCCCCCCCGGCCATGAAAATGCTCCTGGTCCGTAAATTCCGGGTCCTGATCCTGATGGTGTTCCTCGTCGCCTGCACCATGCACATCATGATCGACCTCCTCCCGCGTCTGGAGCGGCGGGGGACCGAGGGCCGGCCGGGCTGCTCCTGCCCGCCGCCCGCCGCTTCGCCTCCCCGCGCCGCCCCGCGTTGGCCCAGCAAACACACGCTGCGGATCCTGCAGGATTTCAGCGCCGAGCCGGCCTCCAACCTCTCCTCGCAGTCGCGGGAAGCGGCGGGAGGAGGAGGAGGAGGAGGTGGAGGAGGAGGAGGAGGAGGAGGAGGAGGGGGGGGGGGGAGCGGAGGCGGCGGCGGCGGCGCGGCCGAGGCGGTTGATCGCCCCCGGGGCTCCGCGCCCGCCGCCCCCCGCTGCCGCTACCGCCGCCGCCGCCGCCCCGCTGGCCGCCCTCTTCCAGCACCCGCTCTACCGCGCCGCCCTGCCCCCGCTGGCCGACGGCGACCTCCTCTTCAATGTCAACAGCGACATCAGGTTCAACCCCCGGGCGGCCGAGCAGCCCGAGTGGTGAGTAACCGGGTCGGGTCGGGTCGGTTCCTTAACGGGGGGCTGGGGGGCTGCTCCCGGTGTGGAAAGGTGGGCCGGGGCTTCTCCCACCCACCCCCGCCCCGGTCCCTGCCTTCCCTCTTAGAGCGTGGGGTCGAGTTCCCGGGAATCGATGGAACAGGCTGGCTCGAGCGGGCGGGGGGTTAAACGGGGCGATTCGGGGGCACCGGGAAAAAGGAGGAATCCTACGCAGGCTTGACCGCTTGCGTTCCTTCCGAAAAAAGCCGGGAAATCCAGAATAAACACAGGAGCGGGAGAAGGCTGGGGTACTGAGGCCAGGCCAAAGGGTCCGTATGCCCCGATAGCCCTTCTCCAGCCCCGATAGCCCTTCTCCGGCCCTGATATCCCTTCTCCAGCCCCGATACCCCTTCTCCGGCCCCGATATCCCTTCTCCAGCCCCGATATCTCTTCTCCGGCCCCGATATCCCTTCTCCGGCCCCGGTAGCCCTTCTCCGGCCCCAGTAGCCCTTCTCCAGCCCCGGTAGCCCTTCTCCGGCCATAGCCAGAGGCAGACGCTACCCAGAAAAACAGCGCAAGAAAGGGCGAGCGCGGAGAGCCTCCCTCTCCGGTACCTTCCCAGTCTCCCCCTCGGAGGTGTGGGGGCTAAGCAGTGGGACCAGGCAGTTAATAGATGGAACTTTTCTCCCAAGCAAGGTCTGGTATCACAAAGGCATTCATCCGAGCAGGTATTTCTGCCTTCGGGATCTGCTCCGTGCTACTTTTTTCAGCCTCGATTAATTCCCAGGGTCCTAGCACCTCCACTGCTCTCCAGCCTTCAAAGCAGCTAGTTGCCTCTGTGAATCGTATGCCCTGTTGGCTCGTAAGAAACGCTGAGAAATTTCAACGTCTGAAAAATCAAAAGGCTTAGTCTAATACAACAGCACCCTCTTCCAAACACACTGACATTGTAATGTTTAAACAGCTGCATTGTACCGTGCAAAAGCTCTGTCAAGCCGCAGAGCAGCCAGCGTGAGCTAAACCTTTAGAAAGAGAGGCTAAATATTTCTGATTTCCGCCCCACGAGCACGTGAATTGTCCAGGCCCCTTCCATCTAAGAATCAAAACTGACTGTGAAGTGAAATAACCTGCAAAAGTTCTGGTTTCTCTGAGAGGAGAGGGGGGGGGAGAAAAAAAAACAGAGAAAAAACAAGAGTCACGGATGTACGAACATCTGGAGATGACTAAAACTAGAGGACTTCTGGATGGAAGAAGTGTGATGGTGTACGCAGTAGGTGAAGAGTGAAGTTATCGCTGCTGTCCACCATGCAGCTGCCTGTTGTACCTATTTTCCTCAGTGGCTGCAGCCAAAGTTCACAGAACTAACATGAAATTGAGGAGTTAAAAGTCATTTTAACAGTTCTTTGCTGTAATAGGGAAGGGGCAAAACCCTCCAGAGTTATTTTTTAGCGACCGGTTCAGAGTGATCCAGTTTCTTCTCGTTCTCTCTTTTTAAAAAAGAGAAGAAGAGAGAGTGGGAGCGTTTGGTAGAACAGGTCAGGTCACCGCTGCGCTCTCCATTTCCCTTGGAGGTCCCTGTTAAATAAGGGTTCGGGATGATGCTGTCGTTTGGGTCAAACTCTTAAAAGATGTGTGCAACATAACACAACTCAAACACAAAATCAAACTTGCAGCTCTGTGTTTCTGCTATATAAGGGCCTCTGCTAATGCTCCGTGGTGTCACCCCGCATTTTGCTCCTGACTTTCATGGGCGTTCAGTGAGGCGCGATGAGGGGAGGTGAAAATCCATCTCCCCCTTGGCCCCAGGTGGGAGCCGGCTCCTGGCGTACAGCGGGGACAAACCAGGGACTTCTCCCAGCCCTGTAGCGCTTTGCTTTTCCAAGTTGTCACATTTTGAAGCCCTGTTTCTTGATGCCTGTTACAAACCGTAACATTATTTTTCTCTCCTCATTTTTGGGTTTTTCTTGTGTTGTTCTTTTTTTTTTTTGGTGGTAGGCAAAACGAAGATAATGAAGAATTTTTGCCAACTGGAGAAACCTCCATAGACTCCTACCCAAACTGGTTAAAATTCCACATTGGCATTAATCGGTACGAGTTGTATTCCAGACACAATCCTGCAATTGAGGCTTTGCTACAAGACCTGGTCTCCCAAAAGATAACCAGTGTTGGTATGTTCAGATATATATCATTTTTTTATCATTATTTGCTCATTGTTCAGGATCTCATTGCTGTTTGAATATTAATATTTTGCATGGCTTCTCTCTGGCGTGCCTACAACATTGCTTCCTGACTTCTGTGCTCGTTTTCCCTGTTTAACATAAAGAGATACTGCCAGCTCTGTATTACCTGAATAATCGCAAAAGTCTGCCAGCGAGACAAACCCCATTCATTTCAGAGATCTTATAGTCACGATCAGGCTGAAAGTGCCCTATTCAGTTACTTAAAATAAATATGATGATAAAAACAGGATGGCGAAAAGCAGAGAGCATCTCGCAGGAGCTAGATTTGCATGATTAGCCGATTATTATTTCGAAGGTTGTGTCTGGCAGCGCTCGTTTTCCCGAGGAAGGAGAGCGGCGGCTGACCTGCAGCCCTGCAGCGATGGCTGCGGGAGGATCCGGCACCGCGGGGCTCTGCGGAGCCGCAGCTTCCCCGGGCATCGCGCGGGGAGCTCCAGGCGAGCCAAGCTCCCGATGAGCAGAGTTCAGCTCTGTTTATTCTGCTTGTAAATCCGCGACGGGTACGTGCCCGTGTCAACCTTTGGCTCTGGTTAAACAAGGTGACACAGTTCAGGGCTTGTTCTCCGGGGCTGTTTAATGACAACGTGCGTCTCTTTGAATTTAGCTGCGTAGCAGCGCAGGGGAAAAAACAAAACAAAACAAAAACCACAAGCCCAAACGAAAGGCCTGGGATGCTAAACAAATGCACACCCCGTGGTTTGCAGAGGTAGGGAGCCGCGGCACGGCCGGCGGTTTCCGTCAGCCACGCAGAAAATGAAGTTGCTTGCGCTGACCGCAAAGTTGCTAAGTCTGTTTCAGAGGGATGAAATAGCAGGAGCTCTGGAAAAGCGCTGATGGTGTGTTGGCACTGTGGGATGAGGTCAGCAGGTCTTTAACCCTGCAAGGCAAAAATTCCCCTGGCTTCAGCAGGAAACGGCCTGGGCAAGAATAGCACGAGCAGCCCTAAGGTTTACATTTTCCAGCGTGTGAATCACAGCGAGCGGCTGCTGAGCAGGAATAAGGGAGATCCTCTGTCGTCAAGAGCGGACTGGTTTAGCTGATCCGGATGGAGTAGGTGTAACATGCAGGATGCTTCACCTCCATGGATGGAGCTGCCCGCTGGCTGTACTCGGCACACAGCTCTGAGCTCCGCTGGGGCAGGATTTTGAATAAAGCAGTTTGCAGTTACCCAGGTGCCATCCCACATGTTGGATTCAAGGGTCCAGTGGGCACCTAGCTCATGAGAGGTGACGAACGGGCTCGTTTATTAACCCGCGATGGGTTTTCTGCCCCGCAAACTCTGGATCAGAGTGATTCCTTAAGGAGCTCAGGTTTGACAATTAAGCCATGTATTTTCCCTTTTCTAGCTCAGATGTGACGCTGCAGGTAGCAGCAAACTCTGCCCGTGCTCCTCTGGTCCATGCGGGAGGGTAACGAGGACACTGTATGGATGTGTCCCGGGTGATTTTCTCCTTGACATAGCCCTCACCTTTCCTAACCTCTCCCGTCAACCAGTGTCTGGAATATTAGTGACACGTGCGAATGGGGATTGAGCCAGCGCTTTATAACACATTCGTTAACGTTGCTCTTTGAGCACACCCATGGAGGAGGAAAAGATGCAGGCTGTAACCGCAGAGAGCAGCAGTGCCCAGGCTGTCCCCACCTCTGTGCAGAGGTGATGCTCAAGCAAACCATCTCCTGGCTCATCTGTTGAGGTTTACACAAAATGCATTGGCCGTAGCGGTGTTCTGTACTGCTTGGCTGCTAAGCGTATCGATCTCCATTTCCCTCTTCAACACTTGAGAGCTCAGCCGCGTTGTCTGCGCAGGAGGAGAGCAGCGTTTGCAGCAAACTCGGCAGCGTTCGAGCCACGAAGTCTGTCACTTCTGCAGAGCAGTGGGATGGTTAAGGTTGATGTAGGGACAGAGAAGCTGGTGGGAGAGAAAGGGAGGTAGGACTGAGAAGTAACAGTTTACTACTCACTCTTCACTTGATCTTCTGGGCTTGATCTTCGCTTGTGCTTCTGGGCTTGTTGCTTAACCTCTCTATGCTTCAGTTAACCTAGCTGCAAAATGGTTATCATAAAAAATAGGAGTGAAATCCTAACCCTGGTGACGTAAGTGGAAGTTTTGCCATTTACCTCCCTGGGGCCATGATTTCACCTAATGTGTCATATAGATGTGTCATGAGGTTTCCATTAATTACGAATTTGATAGAGCTTTCAGATCAAGGGGGGAAAAGGGCCACGGGACCACAGAGGAAGATTTACGATCGTTATTAGCGATTTCCTATGGGATTGTCTCTCTGTTAATGTTTGAACAAGGCTCTTCAGAGCCCAGTAGGGCCTCTTATGCCCCTAACAAAAACACCGAGCCATGGTTTCTATCAATGATTCAGTACAATTTCCATAAACTAGAACATGAGGTCCATTTGGTATTGCTATTGGTCGCTGTGGGAACTGAGAGGGAAGGATTCCTACACATAAATCCCAGGCTAAAATCCAGCGTATGGAAATGCAAGGGGTCTTTTGCCAATGTAGAGATGCCAGGATCTGAATTTTGCTGGTAGCATCCACTGCCTGCCTCTGTGGGGATTCAGGAGTTTTGTCAGGTTGCAAAGCAAGAAAGAGCATATTGTTAATATACTTTCTTTTTTATTACACAGTGCAGCATCTCTTATTTTATGTTGTTGCAAATTCTTTGGGTGCTTAAAAATATATGTTTTAAAATAATACCTGCCAGTTTTCAGCTTACTGCAGAGCAGCAGCAGGGATTCAAAAGCATGTCAGATGATTAATAAAGAGTAATATATTTGACTAAAGGGCATTTATAGGGCTGTTACATTGTTTTGCATATTCCCGCATATCTTCTAATTTCGCTGGGTTTTTTCCTTACGGTCCATTTTTGTTGTTTTGCTTTTTGTTTTCTTTTTTTAAGGCAGCTGCAAAGATGCCAGGTTAGAAGTACCAAATAAATGGAAACCTTCATAATGCCCAATCTTCAGGCTTCTTTTTGCAAGCAGGACAATTAAATATCCAAGCTTACATGCATTAGATGAAATGGGATATTGCTTTATCCAGTTTCTTCCCAGTGTTCAGATTTGCTTTGGCTCTAATAGAATTAGGTGATTTGCTGTGCGAGCTCTCGATACCTACAGTAATTAGATCCAAACTGCAGCTAAATGGCTTTCTTAGCCACATTGTAATTTCTCTGCTCAGCTTTGCATTATTTATGGAGGAGAGTGGTGACCAGATTGATCCCCCGCCATCTATCAGAACTGCTCACACGACTCTGTAACGTGCAGTGTTATTTTAAAATGAAAACGGTGACAGAAGCAATTCCCAAGAGCAGGGAGCACCAAGGTGACATTTTCTTGATGTTAAAGTTTAAATGGAACAAATCAATGGATGGGAAGGAGCATCACATTCAGCTCCCACAGTGACACCTAGAGCTGGCCTTGAAAAGGACAGGGTTACGCAGAGCTTTCGAGCTGAGGATGTATTCTGTGCCCTGCATCAATATATATATATATATATATATTTCCTATTCATTTTGTTCAGCATAAAGGGATAGCTCTTAATTTGATTTAATTCGCTGAAAATTTCCTCTTGCCACAAATAGGAGCCTAGAGAGAATTGCTTTTGCACTGAGCACTGAAACCCAGTTTTCAGAAGAAGCACATGCACAGGCAATTGCACATTTCCTTTGCCTTTCATAACTGTTTATTGCCTGCATAAATAACCATAGTTAGCTATTTTCTTGCATATTTACAAGGCGTCTGTGCATAATTGTGGCAGCGCTGTCAGCAGTTTAACAACAAATATGGCATGGTGCATTGTAGAGGCAGTGTGGTCTTGGTCTTGCTTGTACTGCTGTCCAGAGGAGCTGTGCTGTGGGATTGCCTGCGAGCAGAATAAGCTTTTGTAATTCCTGTCTTTCATTGGGTTTTATTTTTTGATTCTTTAAATTCTCTGGTTGGAAAGGTTTGGAAATATTACCTGACTGAGTTCATTTCTGAACCTGCAATGCCTTCAGTTTGTACAGGCAGTAATTAGAAAGCAAGCGCACAAGATTACTCAAGCAGTGAATAAATGCTGCAATTAACTGAGGTGGACTCTGCTTCAAGTCAGTTAAAAAAAAAAGAAAAGAGAAAGGCAAGATGCTAAATATTGAACATAAATTCTGGTGCTAAAGGAAATTATAAAAATCTCATCCAAAGGAATGGAAAAAGTGCTGTTGAGAATGTGTGAAAAACACAATGAAATGTAGCACCATCGATCTACTGTATAAGAAAACAATGACTCTGCCAAGAGTCAACAGATTGATTTAATGTACAATTCCAGATGAAAGGAGGGGACTTAAAATGTACAACAAAGCCTCTGAATGGTTTCACAGATCTCTTCCCCTCCAGAAGTCTTTTACTCTCTTGACTAAACCGAGAAAGGCCTTGAAAAAAAAATTAGCAGAATTGGCTGAACAAGACCAGATTAAGAGATGATGAGGGCTTGAATTTGTTTTGAAATATGTTCTTTACAGCTTGTACAGGGCCATGTCTCTAGCCTGGGGCAGAGTATTACTTGTTAAAGCCAATCAACACGTTTATGTTAGATTTAAGCTTGATCTATAAATAGGAGTCCAAAACGCATCCGAACGTCCTCTGTTTCAGATGTTAACTGCATCCCAGGCTTTGACTGGATCTCACTTCTCAGGCATTAGCATTGCACAGTTAAATACATTTTAAAATGAGGTAGTGCATCTTCTGTATCGGATAGTGTCTGTGGATCAGGAAGGGAATTCAGGTCTTGTATTGGCGAGGGGACAAGGTGGAGAAGTAGCAGACGTGGCATGTGGCCATGACAACAGGCTCATAGGTGTAAATGGAGTGGGGATTTTTGGAGGGTTGATCCAAGGTCTGTCTGAGAAAACAGAAGGAATCCCACCGCTTTCACTAGTCTTTGGACAAGACTCCAATCCCACAGACACTCGAGCAAAAAGATATCTCAGGGGGTTTTTTGCAAAGCCTCCTAAAGTTAGGAAGATTTCTGATCACATCCGAAAGCCGTTGCAGTGGGTTAGCAAGAAAAGTTAATGCTGCTTTCCATTTCCTACTACTTTGCGGGGAAAAGAGAGGCTTTGAGTTGCCTGAGGATAAGAAGTAATGATGGTATTGGGATTTGTTTTTAGCGCTATGCCAGTACCTCCAGGAACTGTATGAGACTTGATTTGAGGTACCTGCTGGGAGCTAGCAGGTTTATAAAGTCTTTTACAGAGCTGTTCATGACCTGTGATGATACAGTATATTCAGAAATCTTAAAAAAAAAAAAAAAGGTGAATTCAGAGTGTGACTAGTGGTTCCCTTGGAGTCAGAACAGCTTTACGTTGCAAGGCCTTCTTAAAAATACCTAAACCTGCTGATCGTAGACGTGACAGATTGCGATGGTGTACCATCCTCCAGTGTCTTGGAAAATTGTATGTGCTGCTTCTAGGTATTACAATTTCTTCAGAAATGTTCCTGCGGGCAGTAGGTGAAGCCACAACGGCATGTCCGGATGAGCAAACAGTGTTTGTTTGGGATAAGCTCCTGGAAGATGATGGGGCTTCTACTGTTTGGCCGTAATGGCCAGAGGGACTTGTTTAACTGAGGTCTGAGCAGGAAAGGGAGTTCCTGGAGGAATACAGCTCGGAAAATGAGAGGGAAGGCAGTAGGCAGATGTAACGCTAAGTTAGGACAGGGGAAATAATCTGACCTAGAGGTCTGAGTGAGTCATCTCCAATGAGATCTGCTCTTTTCTGGCATTGCCACCCCCAAGATTTGGGCACCCTGGACTGCTCCCAAGTCTGCTTAGATCAGAGATGCATGAAGGGTCTTGCTGAGTTCAAAAGGACAGTCTAAGCTCAGGTGTTTCCCTCTCTGCAGGGATTACAATGTTAGACTCTGTCTAGTCTGGACTTGGAGGGTGGCTTTGAATCACCTCCAGCCTGGCCAGCGCATCAGCGCCACCGAACGAGCAGCCAAAGTGGGAATATCTGCGTGCGAGTCCGGATCATGTGCGGGGAAGCCAACGTGGAGCTCTGGCACGGGTTTTTGGCCACGATGCATGTGGCTTCCAGCACACCCTGCCGTAAGGCACGACGGGACGCCGTTCTCACCAATGTCTGTTTTGGGGAGGTCCAAAGTTTACTCCTAGTAGCAGTGGAGGGACAACATGCCAGCAAAACTTGTGTTCAGTCGAGGCTACTTTTGCAACCAATTAAGGCAATACAATAAGATGGATCTAAAAAGACCAGGGTGATGCTTTTGTCTTACTTCAGCTCAATTCCTTCTGACAGGAAACCAGGCCTTTGTGTCTCATGGAAGAATTATTCTGAATTGTTAATCTTCTGCATACCTTTCCCTGCTTGGTGATGACACACTCGTCGTTGAGTTCGGCTGCTAACAAAATCATTATGTGTCGAGTGGCTTCAATTTGCTGAGAAGGCAGTCTTCTTAGTGTATCTGAAACTTTGTGCTTCAAAAAGAGCGTGCTGGAACATCCTTTCTTCTTTTTCTTTGCATTGCTGTGATTTCCCAAACGCTTGGCTTCCCAGCCGGACCTCAAAATTGGCTCTATCTTTCTCTTTTCTCTCATGGGCTTACAGGATCTTTAGTATATTTTGGACATACCTGTCTCATGGAGGAGAGGGAGCCAATCTCTAAGTCCTGAGCTCCTCAGAATTGAACGAAAAACCATAAATTACATCAATTTTAGAGAAAAAACATTCTGTCTTCGGTTGGTGTGAGCAGTCTGCAAGCAGCTGTGTTGAGGTCGGTGGGCAGTTGTGTCTGACAGACGGGAGGCAATTCTGCCCCTTGGTACTGAGGCTGATAGTACTGATCTATATGGAGACAGCCCACAGAAACAGGGGTGCAAATTCAGGTTCTGCCTTAAAGAGCTGGGCAAATCCTGCGCCTTCAGCAGCGGCTGGGCACGGAAGGTGGTTGGGGCTGGTCCTGGGCATGGCACGGGAGATCCAGCTCCCTCTTTGCTGTCCGGACTAACCAGGAGTGTTCCCAGAGTGCGTAGCTGGGCTGTGATGGTCCTAGGGCAGCACACGTAGGTTTTTGGCTGGAGGATTGCTGCTTCTCGTTGCCTTCAGGCTCTGGGCTAGGTACAAAAACGCCTACTGCTCCTTCTTCCCTCAGGTGCGGATCAACTGACACGTTCTGCACAAGAGAGGGAGTTTAATATGGGTGAAAGCCATGTGCTTCTGCTTTACCTGTTCAGTACAAGTTATTTAATGCCCTTTAATTTCTAATTATTTATTTGTTCCTTTGGGATAAACTGGAAATGCAAGAGAAGGCTGGGGTCAGCAAAACAGCAAGGCAGGAGGGATTTTATTCTAGAGGAAGTATAATTACACTGACCAGATTTGCATAGCATTTTGTTGCAAAAATATAGATTACAAGTGCTGAAAGAGAGCTGATGACCTGTCAGTAATAAGGCACAGAGACGAGTAATTAAAAGGATGTGCAGCTAATGGCATTGGTTAAAGGAAAAAAATGTACAAGCTATATAGGTGGAACAAGGGCAGCTCTAAGCCAAAATTTACAGAGCAAGGTAACTTGACATTATGTAGTTCTCCAGTTGCCATAGGTTTTGTCAGAACTGTAAAGAAAGGGATTGATTATCTGATCATTCATAGGAAGCATTTTTAAAGGACTGACTCATCCATACAGACACAACTGCCATGGCCTGCCTCTCCAAACACAGAAGTGAATTAAGGAATCAGGGTATAGGTCATTTCATTTATTCAGAGCAGTTTTGATTGAGATGGTAAAAATGCAGCCGGTTTGCCAAAGTATATATTTATCTTTTTTTAAGTAGCCTTATCATCAAGTGAAATGCGTTTTTATGAATTCTTATATTAAAAAAAAAATGGCATTAGAAACACTATAATCTGGCTGTTAACATGATACTGTCCAAATTGTTCCGACTGGTATGAATAAATGTCAGTCTTAAATTCCCATTAGCTCTTCAGCTGGCAAGTGAGCGCATTTCACGTTTGAGCAAAGACAGCCCTCGGTGTGCGGTGTGGACCCCAGTCCCTGCCGCCTCCATGTGCCCTCTCCCAGCAGAACCAGTGACCCGCTCCCCACCGCTCTGCTCTCCTGTACGAACCGCCTCGGGATCCCTTCAAGTTAATGGATGGGCTTGGATACATATCCGTTGTGCATAGAGGAGGTGAATTTATGTATCTCTACTGCTCGGCAACAATCGCAGCAGAGAGCTGAGATTGCTATAGTAGCTGCTCATACTTTTAATGAAGGCGATGTCTGCTGCGCATTGGACTGTACATCCCAGCTGCAGTTGTCTTCGAAAGCACCCCATCCTCTTCCCCGGTGCGTGTCCCTTGTTAGAAGGAACTCCAAAAGTCATTGAAGACAGAGAAAACAAGACTCCAATGGTCTGTTCCTATACACGTTGCTCAGTTAGGGTGCTTATGGAGGTCGTAGTGGTCAGCTGAAGAAGACAAAGACATGTCAGGGACTATGATCCATTTTCAGTCCTGGTTGGCAGCTCAAAGCCCTCTCTGATACTCTGCACCCGCTGAATAATCTCTTGTCCAGTTCGGATTACCCTGCTTGGTGCTCAGATGCTGCAGTGCTGAATCTAATAGAGAGCAAAAGATACATGATTTTGTTTCAAGGAAGCTGAATGTAAGTAGATCCACATGTAGCATTTTAAAGCGGTTTTGTTTTTTCCCCACAGCGATGAAATCAGGAGGCACCCAGCTGAAGCTGATCATGACGTTCCAGAACTATGGACAAGCATTGTTCAAACCGATGAAGTAAGTAAAAAAAAGTCTGTGTCGTAAAGTGAAGTTGTGGTGGAATAGCCTGTTGCTATTTTCTAAGCCGTTAAATGTTTACTGTAGTATCTCTCAAGGTTAATGTGTCTGGTTCCCTAGGCTTGCTGCTGAATGTAGAATGTAGGGTCCGTGGAAACCTTGCCCTGCCAGGCTCATACTAGGTACTGAGGAGTCTTCAGATACATTACAGCCTTCTCAGGAATGTTATTCACTCTGATCTCTGTGAAATCTCCCGTCATAAATACAGGATGTTTTCGGCATTTCTTTCTTATGTAAACTTACTCCGCAGGCCTGAGCTTTATCTCATGTCAGTGCTCCTCTGGAATATGGCCAGACAAGAGAGATGGTTCAGAACAGCTTTGCAAAGAGCTAAATAGCATTTGTCCGATAAATTATATTTAATCCGTTGATTTATTGTTGTTTGTATTAAAGGTTCGTATTAGTCATTTGGCTGTGGCTATGCTGACTCCTATGAAAATAAGTTTATCTGAGAGCGGTACTGCAAGGGAATGAATCTAGAAAGGGAAGGACTGGGATGATGCAGCCTTGGTTTGTGCCTGCCTAGATCCCATTGAGATGAGGGAAGTTATTCAGATACAAAGCAGATGTAAATGAGTTCTGAATCCTGACCTGTATGTTTGTGTTGTAATAAAGAAAATGACTCTGTGCTTATTGTAGAGGGTTTAGCAAAGACACTTGGGGCTGCAAAATGTTTAATGAAGCTACTCAGTATCTGTGTCAAGGGTACTACCAGAATAATAAATTCATTTCCTTCTTTTGTTCCCACTGTAGGGAAGTTCAGTTAATTTCCTCTAAGACAGTACATAAAAGACTAAAGTAACTGAGAACGAGTGGTTTGGAATGTGTGTTGGCATTGTGTTACAGCGATAGTGGGGAGCACAGCTCAGGGGGTAAGCTGCTGCCTGGAGACTGAGAAATTCCCTGTTTCACTATAGATTTTGCTCTTCTGACCTCAGACAGCTACAGATTTGACTTGATCTTACTTGACTGCCAGAAGGGCCAAATAATTGGTCCCACTTGCTTTCAACCCAAGTTTGAGCAGGAACCCTCCTTACGTGCTGTGTGTTCGTCCTGGGAATCACAAGGAAATCCTATGAACTTCCAGGGAGTCCGAGGCATTCGTGCAAAGGCCAAATGCTTCTGGGTTATTTCCCAAATTGCACGCAAATTTCTCCCTGTTTCTAGTGGATCATTGATTGCCTGAGAGAGGTCAGAGGAAGCCCAGATAATACAAGTCAGAGGGAAGGTGGTACCAGAGAGCATCTGCTCCAACATCTTCCCTTCCTCTCTCTGCCCTCTCCCTCATCTTCAGATCATCAGATTATCCGTGCATGGGTCCATCCCCTATATCTGCAAGTTTGATGCATATAGGTACAATTCTTAGTTGTGTCTTGTCCCACATGCGAAATGAAGAACTCACCAGGTTCGAGCAGCCTTTAAGTATTTGGCAGAATCATGGTTGTGCTATTGGCTTTTTACATAATGTGTGATTTGTTTGTTCTCCATTTGCTCAGATGCAGATAATCTCAATCTTTATCATTGGTATGACATTGTAATTCTGGGAATGCTAATGAGGTCAAATCACAAGTTTACCGTTTCTACTGTTCTGTACACAGCCTCAGCAGGATGATGGATGACAATAGGGGTATAGCCACATTCCTGTGTAGAAGCAATTACTACCATCCACTAGAACAATAACAGAAAATGATGATGTCTTAATCACTCCCTTTGCTTGATTTGAAGGGCAGCAACACCCTATTTTCTCACTGCTCTTTGCATTACATACGCTACTGGAAAAAGCAGCGTTAGAGCTGCCGTGTTCCCAGGCACCACACCTTACGGTAGCAATGCTGCCGCGTTTGTGCTGAGCGTCGCTGAACACATTAGTGATTTTGAATAAGGATGTTTGCGAGCATTTGTCTTCATTCTGATAACAGTGAACAGGGAGCCAGGTGCTCTGCTAGCGTAAATCTTCCGAGCTCCTTTGGCATCTGGTCCCATTGGCCTCTTTCACCAGCTTGTGGACTGTTGTTGATGAAGTTCTTGGAGAGATTGGCAGCATCATTTCTTTATACAGAAATAAGCAGCCTAGAACTAAAAAAAAAATAATTAAAAAAAATCAGACTTTAAAGCTATGAGACTTCTTCTTGTAGGACCTTCTTCAGGCCGAAGGCACCTTCCAGGCTGTTTCTGGTGCTCCCTCTTTTCTGCAGGGTACCCTTCTGATCCAGGCTTCTCAAAGCTGGCTGTGCCTTCCCAGGGCAGGAGGCTATAGGGAGCTCACAGGTCAGGGCCAGACATCTCTGGTCATCAGGACTGGCAGTATAAAGTACATTTTTTTCTAAATAGTTTAATTTGAGGACCATAAAATGTCATCTTGGTGGCTACTTCTGAGATGAGGTGAAGGAAGCCCTTGGTGGATGGTCAGGATGTCTCCATGCGGCGCATCCTGTGTGTTTCAGTTGTGACTGTTATCAGCCCCATGGCCTTTCAAAGCAGCAGAAATTATGCTTTTCTTTCTCCTGAGTTGATAAACCTCTTCATACAAGCAACCTTCTTCATGAACCCCAGGTAACAGGAACGTTAAATAGTACTGAGTGTCCAGCTGCAAGTGAAAACTGGGGCCTCAGTTTATCTCTCGGTGCTGGAGGGGGCAATATGAGTTTCGTCTCTATATCAGACTGAACCGAGCCACTGTTTTTTAGAGAACAGAGTTGGCATCAGTAGGATTTCAGGCCTGATCCCAAGGAAAACTGGTAATCCAGAGTTTCCCACCCTGTCTGGGATGTGAAGTGCTGAAAGTTGAATGGTGTGAAGTACGTGTAGGGTAACACGTAGACACGAGACCAGTCTCTACCTGGATTTAATTCATTTGAACTACCTGGAAAGCTGTTTTTGCTATACATTGCCGTACTCGGTATCTTCCAAACTGAATTAATACCTGTGAACCCTTCCCTGACGCGGTCGGGCATCTGCGGGCAGGAGGGGAGGTCTCCAGACCTTTGGCAGTGACTTCTGCAGGGGAGTCACAGCAAAATGTACTCGCTGGCAAATTGCTTGAAACCCTACAGAATTCATCTGACTTGCTCTGCCCTTTCCCAGCCTCCCAATTCCACGTTGAATTTATCCAGGGAGCAAGCCAGCTCCAGAAAGGCCCAGGCAGGATTTGGAAATGAGGAAACCAGAATCTGCCTTTGGCACCTTTTGTGCTCAGTGTTTGACATTAACTGACAACTCTTCATCTGGTCATTGATTCAGGCTAGTGGAGCAAATGAGAGGAGGGAAGCTTAACAGTCAGGGAAATGTGATAGTGGTAAATAAAGCCTGATCAGCTGCAATTATTTTATTTGTTTGTCACTCTGCATCTTCATTTCTGAAATAATTGCCCATAAAGTAATGCAGAGCAAGCCAAATCTCTTTATAAATCCTATGGCCCAGTGTAGATTCCTTTGCTAATTCCAAATGCATCATAGAAAAAGCGAGTATTTGCTAAAACTCCGGGGAAGATTTAATGTATTTGCAATGTATCTTACAGTTAATGTGTAGTTTTATTTAGCTCATAACAGTTCAATCATACAAAATTATTACCATATGGGACAGGAAAAAAATAACAACCTCCCCTTCTCCCATGATTAGTGTGTATAACTGTACTAGTATTGTACAGCATAATAAAATTTATTTACATGATCGCTGATATCTGCAGCTGCAGCTTTCTGTATGACTTATCAGTCAGGTAGGGATGGTGTAGAGCCATAAATTTCAAAGGGCTTTGGCGTATTTGTCCAAAAAGAACATGCACTTTATAGTTTTGTTTGGTTTCCCTTTGTTTCTGCTAGCTGGTGGAGTTAAATAGCTGGCTCAGCAACAAAACCAACACACTATTTTTTTCCTTCCAAGGCTTTATTCTTGAAGGGGGAGATTCTGCTCCAGCAGAGTCAGGGTTAGGATTCCTATTGCATATGCTGGTGCCAGGATTTTGAGAGAGGTTTTTACAGCTCCTTATGGAAAAGCCAAATAAGATCGAATAGAAAATGGCATTTTGTTATAGGAGTTGTGAGAAAAGTGTCCTGTGGTACGTGTTTAAGAATGACATCTCTCATTCCCAGTTTTATAGACCGCTTTGTAGAAATGTGTAGAAAGGGTATTCATTATAAAATCTTTGAGGTTTATTTGTTCCATTCAAAGAAATACTAGTGTATCTAGTGAACTCGCTTTTGACTGAAACTGAGATAAAAGCCAGTTCTGTTCCAGCTTTAGATTTTGCTTGATATTTTTAACATCTTTCTTTCTTCTGTTTTTATAAGTCGCAGTACAGGATTGGTAAGAGCCACATGGCTGTTTCTTTCAGTAACTGAAGTTCGCAGTTAAAGTCTTTATTAAAGTCACACCAATTAGCATCAGGGTGATATCAGGCCAGAAGAGACTTTTGGGGTCATGAAATCCAGTCTCCTTGAATCGCAGGCGATTGTCTCCTGAAATCCCGTTCATTAACTGATCAAACACTCCCGATCGCCTTGTTTGTACCTTTTGCCCCCGCTATGCCTCCTGAAACTCGCTGCTGTAGAAATGTTGTAGAAACGTAGAAATGCTGTGGGAGCATCTCCTGGTTCCTGCAGCCCTCAAGAGACACGACCCATCCCAGCCCCAGCCACAAAATGAGCTGGTAGTCACAGTCTAGCGCCAAGCTAGTGCCCTGCCGAAATAAAACAAGCACACTCACCTTTAACCTTCCGTAACGTTCCTGTGGCATATCTTTTGGCTCAAAGACATCCACACTGTTAGCTGGGCTGGAATCTAGCAGCCAAGGTCATGGGGAAGATAATATTTTTGTTTCGAGTGGCAAAGGAAAGCTTTTTACTGGCTTTTAAATGTCATACATACAGCGACAAAGGATTAGCAACGTTCTTTAAGTTTCTCTTTGATTTCCTTTCAGGATTGCTCAAGAAATAATGCATCTTTTGATAGGGATATTAAATAAGCCAAACAATCCCCATAATATAAACAACTGTTAATCGCTTTCATTTCCTACAGTAATATTCCCTTTCCAAAGCTGCAGTGTGACTGTTGTACCTGTGAAATGCACCCTCCAGGCCTGATTATCATATCAATTAGGCTGGTATAATTCTTCCGAATTGGTAGCATTGCTTCCAAATCAGAGGAGTCAAAATGAACCTCCGAATCGGGGCCCGTGGAAGATTGCTTTCCTTATTACATTGCATATCATGCTGTTTTGAGGAAATATATTTTGCAAACCTGTTGCATTTCAGCTGGCAGGCATCCAGTATAAACATACTGTTATAAGTCAACATAGCAATTAAATCAAATTGCAATGTTTTCTCTGAGCAGCTAGAGAAGTGAGATATGCATACAGTAGCTGCTATGCTAGAAGCCTTCCAGGATTAGCACTTCGGCACACTGGAATGTGCTGTGTGGAACCTGACTGAGCAGTCGCTGGGCAAAGTGCAAACCCAGCCGCGATGTTTTGTCACTTGGCTTAAGCCGTGTTACTCTCCCAGTCACTGGAGAATGCTGGTTCTGCGCAAGGTGTGTTACTGGCGACCTTAAGCTGAATAAACTGGTTGGAAAGGTTGAAGCTGGTAATCCCAGAATTCAGCTTATATAGGCGTATTTTGAAATTGCAAGGAGCGCTGTCTCGTTACATCATGAAGAAGAAATGTTTTCTTTGCTGCTGGAAGTAATAATCAGATATTCTGTAGACCTCGTCCATGAGATTTTGGGGTTTTTAAGGTCATTCAAATCCTTACCTACCAAATCCCTGCTGAAATGTTTACCCGAGTGAGACTGACAGGCAGATTTGATCGTACTTACATCAGGAATAAATCTGGAGTGAACTGGATGAATTATATCACTTGATATTTAAAGTACATGAGAGCTGAATGTGGTCCTAAATAAGGACACTAGAGGTTGCCGTGTAGTATTTTAGTTCTTTAACTTTTGGTATATTGTGCATGAAATATTTTTCTCTTTCATAACTAATCCTGTTCATCAGAGCAGACTTCTTCAGCATTTCAATGCAAATTGTGTTTTCGGACTCAGCCCTGCCTCTGGTCCAAATCTCATTTATGCATACTGGAAAATTTGCGGTGACTTCAAGGGGAGCTGGATCAGGACTGAGGCTGACTGACGGCCCTGGACAGCAAGGAAATCCAGTCTTCTGTCTGTCACTCTGCACCGCATTTCCCCTTGCCACAGCTCAGCAACTGCTGGCTGAAATATTGATCAATCCCATCCAGCCCAGGAGAGATTTGTTCTCAAATTCTGCAAGCATGTTTATGAAATGACCCCGGAGTCAAAGTCTGCAAAGTCCAGGTAGCTCAAAGGTTGTCCATTTCGATTAGGATCCGTAGGGATCCGCGGCAGCAGCGTTTCACCGTGCTGACAGCCAGGAAGGAGAAAACAAACCTCTTTCCCTCTCTTTGGGCACCGGCTCTGTTGCGGTGTCCCAAGCCGAGCTGCCCTGGGTTTTCCCCTCCTGGAGCCAGGCAGGAGCTGCTCGGAGCCGGGACAGGACAAGATGAATCCCGGCGGTGGGAGGGAGGAGGCTTTTGCTGGATATCACCGTGTCCGTGGGGTTCAGCCCCATCCCACTTCCCAGCACTGGGAAGCTGCCATCCACCACTGCTGGTGAATTCTCCCCCAAATCCCTGTCCCCTCGCTTCCCACGGCATCTTCAGCACCTGGCAGGAGAAGACTTTGCTCTGCGGCTCGCAGAAACGTCAGCCCCACAGTCCCTGTGACTGGGGCTTTTTGCACAAATAAGTCAAGCCTTGCCTTTTTCAACTCGTTTGTTGGGGTTTCTCCAGCAGATGATAACACGATGCTTGGTATCTATTTTTGTTCGTGTCTGACACAGACGCAAATGGCCACAGGTACTGACTGTACCTGCCCCTTGTCACCGTTTTAAGGAAGAGCTGAGTGGGCAGTCAGATTTTACAGTAGTGAAGTGTCTCTGCTTGATTAGCCGCTTTCTAAGTGCTTGTAGAATCTTGCTAATTAGTCTTCGGGAACAAAGACATCCTGGTGTTTATTTTTTCTTTAAAGCCAGTTATTGCAGCAGCTAACTTTTTTTTTTTTTTTTACAAGTTACCACAGTGTATTAGGAAAGAAGCATCTTCAGTGTCTGATTTTAATCAAGCTACTTCTTCATTTTAATTTTCTACGTACCAAGAAATGCAGTCCCGTGGCTTTGTCTTTTAATCAGAGACACACTTTCAGTTCCTCAGTTTATTAGTTCACACATTTTACCCTGTATCGTCCGTGCAGAAAAGCGGCAAATGTTATCGAGGGAAGAGCTGGCATGAAATACATAACCTGTAATTTACTACTAAGTAACAGGGCTTGGCACACAGGGGACTCGTTGGGTAGCAGTGAAGTAAGATGTCCTTAGTAAATCTAAGCAAAAAAATGTGTCCAAAATGTTTTCAGTGGGATATGCAGATACCACTACCCTGAAATATTTCATGGGAATTTGTCTCCATTTCTCTACAATTTATAATCCTTAAACTAGGCTCAAGAGACTGAAATTCAGGGAGGGAAAATGATTTGTGCAAGACTTGTGGTGTAAACTAGAGGCTGAAGCTGTTTTCCCTCTGGAGCAGCACGCACAGCTTTATCCTGGAGACGAGTTGCACCGTACTCATCTCCCCCCTTGAAAGGAGTTATTTTTGGATGTTTTATGGAGCTAAATCGCTCCCCCTCTGCCCTTGGTCCTTATCTCGCACAGGGATAGCTCTGGGGATCCCTTTGGAGGATGGAGATGGGGATTTGGCCACTCACGCCAACATTCGTTTGGAGTTTGCTTACTCTTGGAACATCCAGCTCCTTAAAGCCCTCAACATTTCTACAGGTTTCTTGAGTTAGGGCTGCTGGCTCTCGGAAGGGGCAGGAGATAAGCAGCAGGGCAATGGAGCTGATGAAACGGGGTGTCTGGTGGCTGAGGACCCGCGTCCAGCGTTGCTGGAGGTCACCAGTTCGGGCGATGCAGTCCCATGTGGTCAGTGACGACGTGAAGGCTGGGTGGCATTCGGGAGAGACCCACAACCGAAGGAACAGTGTCTTGCAGGTCAAGACTTGAAGGTTTTGGCAAAGCTGAGAGCCGTAGAAGAGAGCGCACAGCACATGTCCAAACGACGCCCTTGGCACGGTGCTATTGGTGACTCACTGTTGTAAACAAACAAGAAAGTGGGTTTAAAATAGCCGTAATAGCTGTTAATAACACAGCTTTAGGACATGCTGGACATTTTTGACTTCTTATGTTTTTTCATTTTCAGTATCTGGTTCAATAGTGTTAGTACTTGTTGACTTACAATTTTCCACCCTGCCGTAACGTTCTGCATGTGGGTAAATAAAAGTGAGAAAGCCTGAAAGACTCATTTGCATGTGAAGAAGTAGCAGAAACCCAGAGTAAATAGCATCTGCAAATGTGTGGGAGCTGGAGAGTCGGGGGGGGGGGGCAACAAAACTGTTGTAAATAGAAACAGTTTAAAGTGCTGGATTATGCGCTACGGATAATAAAATACCCCAAGCCAGCACGTAAGCCAGATACTGTTCTCAGCAGCAGCGTCCAACTGATCCTGTTAGCACTTCAAGCCCCTTTTGTAAACCTTGCTAATCAGTGGTCCAAATTCTTCATGCAGGGGTGGTCACCGGCCAGAGGACAAATAACGCCATGGCTGTGCATGGAGACCTGTAATAGTTAGCAGAAATATTGCACACAGGCTTCGGATACACACAGGCTATATATGGATTTTAAACTGTTTTGATTAGCTGGCATGAAGTGGCAAAAGAAATGAAGATGTTAAATTAATCTGTAGATTTAAGGGGAAATCCGGCAATGACTGGTATTATTTTCTTTAGTTTTCAGCATGACTGGCTTGTATTTTGTTTAATTCTACCTCCTGATGCACAAGAAGAGAATTTTGACCCCGCGTATTTGTCTTTCCCTGTATTTTGTGCCTGTTTGAATCACCACGATACGATAATCCGGCCAAAATTTCAAACACGTCTCTTTTGCATCTGATTCTTTAGGGGTTTATTAAGCAGAAAATCTGATTCCCAGGGCACAAACCCCAGAGGTTTTTCAGCCTTTCGTGTTGCAAGCCCAGGTTCTGTGTCAGAGCCCTGAGTTGAGCCTCAACCAGGAGGAGGGGAAGAGCGATGCCGTGGTTCCGACGCCAGCTCTGCCTCCCTGGGGCTTTTTTTGCTGGCAGAAGGACGGGATGCAGCGAGGAGGCTTCGGGCCAGCCCTGGGCGAGGTGGGGACGGCAGCCGTCCCCTTCGGCGGACACCCAGTGCCCCCACGAGCCTCCGTCTCTCCCCCCAGTTCCCACCAGCGGCCAGCCTGACTTCTGGGGGCTCTGACACCCACAAAACAGGGTGCCCGAGGAGGGCAGAGCCCGCTTTCCCCGTTGCCTGCCTAATTCTCGCATTAGAAGAGAATTAGGAAAAAAATTAGCTGGGGGAAAAAAAAATAAAAAAATTAGCTGGGAAAGCCAGCTCCGAGTTGAATCCATCTGGTTTTTTGCAGCCTCCTGCCCCCAGGTATGAGAGCTGGGGAATTCAGCCCCAAAAGTGCCCTTTTTTGCTCTGCCTGACCTACTCGTTGCTGCCCGTGGGGAGCTGTGGGGGTTCCTGCTCTTCTCGTGCCTTTGCTTCGGAGAGTCCGGCTTTTGCGCTGCTGGTTGTATCACGGCGTCTTGAAGTCCTCTTGGCGCGCGCTGGGTGTTTTGGTACAGGAGCCGCTTTTTATGGACTTCTGTAGCACTCAGGGCACTAACGCTTCGCCTGAAGCAGCGGCGAAACCTCCGCTTTCGTGCTGCGGTACCGCGGGGCAGCGCCGATCCGGAGCGATTCCGCGGCTCCGGGCGGTGTAAGCCCAGCTGGGGTCCTGCTCCCGTTAGCAGTCGACGAGGCCCCGCGGCAAAGATGGGTTTTGCGGCGTATCCAGGCCACCTATTCAAATTCCGGCTCTTTTGGCACCCGTGAAATTGTCTGACAACTTGTGAGCGGGCACCGTGCCACGCAAGCAGATGGGCACGAATGTCCTGGCAGCCAAGAGCCTGGGATGTTCATCTGGCAGAGGGGAGCGAGAGCTGAGCTCCTCGGTGCTCGTGTCCAAATACCCATCCCTCCCGAAGTTACCGTGGGAAGAGCGGGCACGGCGGTGGGGTGTCTGGTTTGGGCACGGGGTGTTTCCCAGCGGGAGGGATACTCCCCACGGTCTCTCCCTGGTTCCTGCCGCTCCATCGCTGAGGACGAGGTAGTTTCCGAGATGTTTTCAGCCCCAGCTCCCCGATTTGTTGGGGACAGCCAGCACCAACGCTGTCCCGTGTCCTCCAGAGACTCACCCTGAAGGCGACAGCACAGCAATTCTTTTTTTTAACTACCTCTGCTAGGTGGTTTCCTACAAGAGGCTGGCTCTTGCCAGAAGTGAATCCTGGGATAAAAGGATTAAACCAGCCTCTTCGAGGTTTCGCAGAAATTGTCACAAGGGCTTTCTTTAAAACATAACTCCAGGGAACGCTTATCGCCCCGAGGGGCAGCTTTTCTCACACAGGCACGCATTTCATGATGATTGACACTTCGTTAATTAACTGTTATTAATTAACCCCATAATCTGAAAGGATGGAGGGGAAGAATTCCTTGCAGGCCTGGATCCTGTCATTTCTTTGAACACACAAGTCCCCTGTTCTGCTGCACTCCCAAACCCATCTGTCTTTGGGACCGAAGGAGCTCATAAAGAAGGCAGGAATAATGAACAACTTTTATAGCCCCCCCTTCAACCACCTTCATTTCCTGACAGCCGCAGTTTAAACATGATTTGCAGGAGTGAGACTATTTGTACCTATTACTCTGAGTTTAGAGGAAGAGAAATATGGAAAAAAAATTAAAAAAAAAATCGGTTGTCACCTTTCAGCCTCCCCTTGTTCCCTGCTGTACTGCTGTGTAGGATATGATGCTGGGAAGGATGCGGGATGCGTCTGTAATATAATGCTGGCTCCGCGTGTGGATGGTCACATACCTCCTTTTAGGCTGCTCGTGCTACGAAAGCCCAAAGTTAGGACAGAAAACCATTCTTGCCTCTGTTTTAGCTCCAGCGTGATGACCTCCCCGCTGCTCTCCACAGCCTAAGCCGTCCTAAAGTGCCGAGCTGCACCCAGAGCGGCAGCAGAAGGGACAAATTCTTCCCGTGCTGACTTCAGCTGGGCTTTGCCGGTGTCCTTGAAGACTTTATTTTGCTCTAATCGTTTTGAGCCAGCCCATATCTTCTGCCAGTTCTGCCTGGTGGCCTCTAACAATCTCATATGTCAGGCAGCAGCATGATTACAGCTTTGTTTAACTTACTTTGCATTTGCCTTTCAAGGAGCAACAATGCAGCAATTCTGTAGACTAAATGTGGCCTAAGAAAAGAAATTGTCCTGTTTATCCACAAACACCAGCTTCTTGGGGTGATGCCAATCTCGATAAGACGGCCGTGGTGCTGATAAGCCAATAGTCATAATCACCGATCAGTGTTTTGCTGATGTTTTGGCAAGGTTTTTTGTCCAATATTGTTGACCCTACGCTTTTCCTATTATGTGCCGCATCCTTTGGCAGGAGAAAGACCTTCTCAGGGATCAGAATGGTACCTATATTGCAGGAGGTGCCTAAACCCCATTAGGTTTGGCATGGCTTGTTCCTTTTATTCAGGGTTGTATATCAGGGTTCATCCCTCCCATGCAATTTCAGGCACAGCAGGACTAATCCTGCCATTTTGCATCTCTGCAATTGGGAATGGTCTCACATTGCTGACATCTGAATTACGTTTTTAACAACAATTTCCTTTGTTACATAAAACGAAGCCAAAACAAACACTGGTATTGGAGGCTCACTTTCTGGTTTAAATAACACAGACCTTTAAATGGATGAGGGCTATGAATCATTTTTGTGTAGATACTGCGTTTGTGTTGTTTACTTGCTTGTCTGTGAAGGATTTTGTTCTTTTTTTTTTTTTTTTCCCTGGCAATGTAAGTCTATCACTCTTGATGCAGTAGGACAGTTTGGAAAAGCTCCCTGGTCCCTCTTATCTAACTCTACTGTTATTAGATTATTGTATTCTCTCTTCTCTCCCATCCCCTAAAAATTTACTCACTAAAAGGGTAAAATGGCAGTGTATTGAATTGCCTGATATTGCACCGATTCTTTGTTGCAATATCTTCTAGATTTTAATAGCTACAGGCCTTGAAACTATTTTGGTGTTACCAAAGACATTTAATATCAGTGAACTTAGGGAAGGTATTTTCTGGCACTCAGCAATGACTCCAAAGCCCCAAAGAATTACACTCAACAGCCCTGAATTTCAAAGCCTGACATCACTGCGAGCAAGGAATACAAATCCATCAACAGGAGCAGGATTTTAATTGCTTTTGAATGATTCTATAGAAATCTAAAATTGCTTTGTGGGATGAAAAAAAAATCCCCACTTTTATCTGTGAAGAGGTTTTAATTCTGGTGAATAAAATAAGTGGCTGCTATAATAATACAAGATTTTTTCCCTCTGACTGTGTAGCTGTTCCTTCAGCCCCTGCCTGCTGGGATTTTATCCTTGAGCAGTGAGACATCGGAGTTCATCAGATATTATACGTGGCAATTGCCAAACCAGGAGAGGCTCTTTGGTGGCTGGAAGATTTGTGCTTCCATTACATTAGCTGTTAAAAAATGAGACCACCTGCATTCTTTGCAATGTGACCTTCTCTAGCTGGTCATATGCTGTGTTTTCTCTGTGATCTGATCTGATTTTAAGGGTAATCAAAAGGCCAACAGTGCTTTAAAACCCAGTAATACCTTGACTCTTGCTTTATAGTTTTCTTTTCTTTTTTTTTTTTTCTCTTTCTTTTATGAAAGGAACAAAAACCTCTGCAGACATTTCTACATCTGGCTTAGCTTCTGGTTAAATGCATCCGCAGGGAGTGCTGGAAAATACACCTTCTCCTGTTTAGAAGGGAAGCAAATGAGTCATATTTTCCAAAACAGTTTTCAAGGAAAGGGATATCAGAAGTTGTTTGTATTTTCCTCTTTAACAGATCTGGCGAATACTTAAAAATGGTCTGCGTCGCAAGAGAAACGCCACCGGGGTGTGAATATTTCCATTGCCTTGGCGAACGGCAAATGCCTTCCCAGCTGGCACGTATCGAGGGGGCGTTGGGATGGTCCCGTCCCTGTCCCACCCCTCTGTTTTGGGGGGGGGGGGGGGGGGGGTCACGTACTGCAGGTTTGCAGGCAGAGTGGGCATTTTTTTTCCCCTCCATCACTCCCCGGGTGGGCTCTGAGAGGGGTCACATCGATTTTCAGGGTCTGGGGCTATCGGGTCTCGGCAGGCGTGGTGGAAGGGCTCTCCTGGGTTTCAGAGGGAACCAGATCTGGTTTCTCGTCTTATCTCAGCATTTCTGTTTGTCAATCAGCTGGAGGAATCCCCTTCCCCTGACCTAAAATATTCAGGATGCCCAAGGGAGGAATCAATACAGGGGCCCCAAACTGGAGACCCCAGTGGAGATGGGGAGCCTGCCCCATCTCCTGCCTCTCCGCGTGAAGACCCTTTCTGAAACCCTGAACAAGCCTCAGCCTGGGCCAGGGCATGAAAAAGGTGCCAAAACCCCCATCTCCACCCAAACCGACATCACCAATGTAGCTAAACTTTTCCGAAGGCTCTCAAGGACATCAGCAGGCATCTCTCAAGTGGAGTCACAATATCATCTAATACTGGTCAGTAATAACTTTTCCTTAACCAGGGATTAAAATTATTATTGAGCTTGGTTAAGGGAGAGAAAAAAAAAAAAAAAAAAAGACAATCTAGTATTTTATATTTTAGTTAGCATTAAACTTAAAAAAGGTGATCGGTTGCAGCATCTGAAATTCTGCACCGATATTTTTCCTGTCATGTGAAGCATGTTGATAGTAACATGTATTAAAGTACAGAAAACCTTCCTATTGAGGGCTTTAAAATATTTTTAATTATTTTCAGAAATAAACCTGGCCATTATTGTATTTTTGAAGGACAATTATTTTGTCCTTTCTTGCATAACTACACACTTTAAAATACATTTTAAAATAATTATTTTTAAATCATTTTTCTTCAAATTGACCATAACAAACCAGACAAATCTCTTCAGGATTAATTTTCCACCTAGCTGAAGAAATTAGCTATTGCTTTCTCCCTCCCACCTCGAAGCCGTGCTAGAACGGTTACCTGGATACCCTGCCTGTAAAGGATGTATGTGCCGAAGCAATTTAAATAGCCTGATTTGTCATCTAACTGCAGACATCATTAGCAAAGCATTATTTGGCTGGAACATTGTAGGCTGAACATGGATAACTCCTCTGTGTTGAGAGAAATTTAATTTAACCACCTTGTGACCAAATATTGCCTGTCTTGAGTGTGGAGCTGCAGCAAGTCTAGTGTGAGGAATACGAGCTGTATCTGCGTGGGAAATTATTCTCCTGTGGTGTATAGCTATTGGAAATGTACTCTGCATCAGGAGGAAACAGGCTCTTTCAAATATGTTGTTTCAGAATCTACTGATTTGTGTGTTTTGGGGCAAGGAGATAATTTTTGTATGATGGGGAAGAGGGAAGGGCAGGAAATAGAAGCCTGGATTTTGCTTTTTTCCCTGTCACTTTTCTCCTTGTCATAGTCCCTCTTTTAATGTATTCCTCTGGTTATTGTCTGTATTTTTCAAATGGTAATTCCATCAGGGTGGAAGGACCCTTATAATCAGGTTTTAAAAAAACATGCTGGTGAAATTACAATGATGACTTGAAATTAATTTTACTGCATACGATAGTGTGTAAAGCAGAAAATAGTGGCCTCCTCTGATAAATCCTGCATGTCAGAAGGCAGAAATGGTCATTTACTTGGAATCTGACTATTGAGCATGGTCAGGGAGGTGGTCTGTGCATAACAATAAGGAACGTGTAAAAACAAATCTGAGCTTTATAAAGAGGATTTTGTTAGTTCTCAGATCACTTTTTAGGTCTGGACTGAACCTAACATAGCATTTTAAGGCTTTAACCAAAATCAGGTTATTTGTTGTTGATTCCAGTATGATTTGGAAAACTCAGCTAGAGTCTGGAGATTTGTCAGGTAGGTTCCATAGACCTGCGTTCTCTCATCTAAGCTAATTCTGCAGCTACAGCTGAACTGCAGGAGCACCGCTATTGCATAGGTGCCAATTACATAGTTCTGAACATCCTTCCTGGCAAATCAACTCCCAAATCAGGTTTGGGACTCACAGTCTTAAATGAAGCACGGTTGCAGAATATTCTGCTGATCTATGGTGCAAGTCCTTTTCCTTTGGTAGTAATTGATGTTACAAAATGTTTTATGGCTTCTGTCATTAGTATTCCCAATTGGCTCAATCTACAATTTACTTCATGCTGTAAAAATGCTCAGAATCTTCTACTGATTAGCAGCAACAGTAGGGCATGTTTCTAGATTTATCAACATGGGATATTTTTGGGTGGTAAGGAGTCTTTTGTCTTCGAATTAAAATGTGTCTAGGCACTCTTTTTTGTTACAAATCTAGCAAAATTAAGATACTTTTGACGTGGTAATTGAATTCTTTCAGTGGCATACAGTCTACTATGCACAAGGCTTCAGTATAATGAATATATTTATTTCAAGGAAACCTACAGTATTTTCCTTGCCATTTGTAGGACTCAGCATATAAATAATGCAGACCATGCTGTGCTGCTTTTCAGTTCATCCCAGGAAATTATGCCATTAAAAATGCCACGGTTCTTTCAGGCACACACAGACACAGCAGGTAAAGAGAATATTCATGTGATGAACAGTGACAGAAGCAGCATCAGCAATACATAACCCTGCAAAGCACACCTCAGACAATGAAATTGTTTGCAGTAATTATAGCGTGGAATGAGAGTGTTGTTTAACTTAACATCATGGCAGTCGAACTATGATCCGTCAAAGCGGGCTCTGAATTTGTAACCCAGGGTTAGGACTCAGAGATGCAAAAGGTGAAGTGCAATGAAGAGCTCTGGAGTCTCCCCTGCCACCCCAAACACGCACAGTCAATAAGCGTAATGAAAATTACGCACATTTGAGCAGTTTTGGAAATAAAAGGTCCCCATAAATTCCTCACAGACTTGTTTTTGTTTGTGAGCACGTGCTGCCATTTGAAATCTGTAATTCAGATGTTAAAATATCTCCTCTGTGAAAATAGCGGTTGCTTTTGTAGCGTTCAGGCAGCAAAGATCATCTGGTGTATAAAAGCGCAGTTGTGTCCCTTTGCTTGGTAAGGTAAGAGTGTTTTGTGTGTTTAAGAAGGAGAATTTACCATCTACCATTTGTAGGCATTACTTATGCATAAGCAGAGCTTTAGTACGTGTTGCAAATGGAAATCAAGTACATGATGTGCCTAGAAGGAGTTTATCTAACTATTTATGGGCTGATCACATTTTGAGCTAGAACTCACTTGGTTATTTTTAGTTAAGTAACGTTACCGTAGTAGTTGCCTTTTAAAGAAGCAAGAAAATTCTCCTGGAATTCACAGACCTTTCTCGCTGCGTCTCATTTCAAACCTTCATGTCCCCACGCTCAGTGTCCTTGGAGGAGAAGCTGAATCCCTAATGCCGTGGGGCTGCCTGTCTAATTGCGGATCAGTGAGTCGCAGCTCAGAAACGGACTTTAAACTCCCACAAAGCAGCTTTGTGTGTCTTTGTGCCTTTCCATTTTCCCTCCCAGCTGCGTGCAGAGCGCTCGCGTGGGTTTTGCCAACTTGGAGCCAGCCGCTCTGGTGTGGGAGTGGACCGTGTCTGCTGTCTGGCAACCCAGGTTAGGTTTTCCCATCCCTCAAAGGTGGTACCCATGTGGAGTGCATGTGTTTGCCCGGTGGTTTTGGAATAGATCCGCTTTCAGAGTTGGAGTTAGGTGTAACTGGTACAAAGGGACATTGTACAGGAATGAATTCAGCTGAGCACGAGGCTTGTGTGTGAAAAGCCTTTGCTGAATCTCTCAGAATAGTGCAAAAAGCCAAAAAAATCTCACTGTCTTTGAAAAAAGCCTCAATCTGCTTTCTTGTCTTTATTTTCATGATAAATGTCAACAATTTCAGGCAGTTGCTCTTTGATACACCTTTGGAAATAAGTTCCAGTAACTTTAGAGATGCGGATGTAAAACGTAGCTACAGCACATCATTAGCATGAGTAACTATTCCTTCTTTCTAATAAAAAAGGAATGGAAAACCATTAAAACTCACGAAATAATAAGGCAGAAGCATATAATTTAATATGGTCATCTATTTGGAAATGCACATCGTGCATAGATAATCAGATGTATCAGCAGGGAATCCGCAGCCGTCTAACAAGTAAGTTGTTTTGCAGTTGCCATCTGACCTGTAGATAAGTGGAAACAATGTCTTCATTAAACTTACAAAACTGAATATTGATCATTAGCAAAACCAGCACTGCAAGATGCAAGGGAAGTCTTGCTATGTCCCCAGGAGCTCTGTGTGTGTACCTAATGGCAGGATTTAACTATTAAGGTCATATCAAAAATAGATCTGCTATTTGGCCACAGTGCTCACTGGCCTGCTGCAGAGGCAATCGGATTTAGGTTGTAGTTTAAAGACTTACTGTAGGTTGGGGGAGGAAAAGGTGTATCTGGAAATATGTCCTAAAAGACTTGAATTCACAAGCAGAGTCCAATAAAGAGTCTTTAGTGGGGATGAACTGGCTCTGTAGTGGAGATGAACATTGTACTGAATGCACTTTCTTAGACTGACTCGTCCCCCCGTCCTTTCCAGCAAGCTATGAAGCAACCTGTACTAGTGCAGAGCTTTTGGAAAGAGTGTTTTCCAACCCTGCCTAAGACTGCTATAGCCTGGTCTAGTCCATACCGGTTTCTCCAGTCCCTTCCAATAGCACTGAGCTGGGAGACTATTATCTGCCAGGTGTGGTTTCTTCTCTTTTCCTCATTATTTTTTCCTCCGGTGTAAAAGATGAAGAATAATTGAGTATTTAATTTTGATAGGACTTTACAGAAGGGGTTTTTTGTTTGTTTTCAATGTTCACATTGCTCTGTCCTCTGCTCCCTGTTAGTGGAGGTGGACCAGAGCTGGATGGTGAGAGCAGGAGGTGGCAACGCTCCGAGATTCCGGGGACAGTCCATCTCACGCTCTCAGAGTGCACAGCAGTTATGTAGGTGAAATCCCTCTTTTAAAGAATGTGACTGATGTGACAGCATGGCACCAGCGTATGCGATGCTGGAAATCAAAGGGTGAAGCTAATATTTTTAAAGATGCAACTAAAAAGGTCTATAAATGTGTAGAAAATGGAATGGCAAATTTAATCCTGCTTTGCACCTTTGGGCCAGTTTGCAGGTATTCCTGTAGGTGAGCAATGAACCCACTTTATTTTGTTTTCTTTGTTTTCCTCTTCTACCTGTTTCAACCAATGAGCCGATTCAGAAAGTAGTCTGACTGTCTGTAACTAATCCTGTAATACTTTCTTGACATTCGTCCTGCTGTTGAGCATTTCTGTCAATACAATCATTGCCTGTGAGCTGCATGGAAAACAGTGCCCAGGAAAAAAAAACAAACCACCAAACAACAGGTTTAATTCTTACCAATATTTGTGATAAGATGAAGGTCTTCACTCAACTTTATTGGAATTTACTCAGGCATATGGTAAGAGCAGCCTACTGGAGATTGCTAGGGACAGAACTCGAGGGACCTGTAATAAAACACAAAAAGATGGCTTGTGTATTCTTTTTTATCCAAGATCTCAGTCCTGAAAGTGTCAGACACACAGTGTGCTTTGGACAGAGCTGAAATTCCAGTATTAATTTTAAGACTCTTCTACTCCTGCTCTTGCTTAATCCTGCAATATCCACCTTGATATTAGCAAGAGCTGTGGAAGGTGTCATGGACGTATTTAAACTAAACACTAAAAACAGAGGTTATGTCTTCTGCCCCCCACCTCCAGGCACGGACAAGAACAGGGTGTTTGCTGTCACAGACGGCTCGTTTAGTTATTCACTTTAATCTGCATCTGCTCCACGCTCCACTGAAGTCAATGGGAGACGTTTCCCATGACTTTGCTGGCCTTTAAATTTGAGTATGGGCAGGTCAGGTCCCAGTTTAGGAATTGGCTCTGTCCTTTCTCATCCAGTTCACCTTGAACTCAATGGGAGACCTTCCACTGAGGGGAAAGGAAGTTGGATCAGACCCAGGGAAAACCAGTAAGTGCTGAAGGAATGAAATGGTGAAGTCCAATGATTAAATCGTGCGATTGCTTTGCTCCACCATATACTTATCCTGCCAGTTCATATTAAAAGGTAGGAAAACTGAAATACAGGCGTCCTTGGCTTTAGTAAAAACATAGTCCTCTCTTTGAAACCAGACTCCCACACAACTCCTGTGGGCTATGCACACACGTATCCGTTGCACTGTACAGTAGATAAGCTTCATATTTTGTAGACATTTAAACGCAGTTAAAAATTCAAGGAGAGGTAACCAGACATGCACAGTTAGAGAAAAGCAGCTGCGTGTCATAAATCAGGTCCATAAAAAAAAAAATTTTGGCAACAATGTCATTTCACTAAAGGTTGTACTGCACAACTTTTGCAGATTTTTCCTCCCTTCTCTTGTCCTCTACTCTTGTCTCTTTTTTCTTGTGCTTTTTTTTCTAAGGTCTGCTTTTATTATCAGCCCTCACATACTTTATTGTATAATCTCCCCTTATCTTACCAAGCAACCTCAACATAGGGAGGCTTTGAAGTTTAAATTAGCCGAATCTGATTTCTAAGTCTTGTGAAGGGGAGGAAACACCTGTTTCACATTGAACACTAACTCAGCTGAGTCTCACCGGTGAAAAGTGTTCCTCTCGTTCCTCTCTGTATGCCTGTACACACGCACACAAATACACCCCCACCCCTTCTTCATCTTCACTCCAGGTTTGAGTGGATGCATTTTTGCGATCCACCAAGCGTGAATATTTCTCTGCACCTTGAGCATGGGAGTTCACCGAATGCATTGCACTTGATGGGAGATGTTTATATCAAACAGAAATTGCCCTGAGCAGCCAAGCCAGCAAGAGTCTTTCTTCCCTTGTAGTATCATGGAGCAGATCCCCTAACATCCTTCTGCTGTTTGTTTTTTTCATATGGGATATTTTTCAGAGATTTCAATAAGTCTTTTTTTTTTACTTAAGAAGAGCAGGTTAGGCCAACACTGAGCCCTTTTGAAATCCGGCAACTACCATCCTTTTAACTGATGCTCCTCAAAACCTCCACCTACTTTTTTATTCCTAAAATGCTGTGTCTATAACTAGGATTAAAGGAGGAGAAGGATAATGCTCTGTGGGGAGCGGGGACTACGCTTGCAGCCCCCAGAAGCAGGGCCCGTGTGGAGGTCAGGAGATTAAAATCCGCCTTCTCAGTGGAGATGCAGAAGAGGGAAGAGACGTTAATACGGCTTGATTTTCCCCTGGGAGTAACACAGTGACTCCCCGTGGGCTGCAGAGCGTTAACCTACCCTTTATCCAGACGGTTGCAAGCTAAAAGGACCCTGATGTGTAATTTCCAATGTAATTTGTGACTCATGTGGTGCCCTTAATACAAAGCGCGGATTAGCAGTGGGGGTTTCCAGCCTGGAAGAGGAGAAGTTTAGAGAGAAAGTGAAGTTTTTTATAGTTTTGTAAAGCAGCGCAATTAATCTGTGAAACGGCTACAAAAAAGGGCTCCTAACCCAGTGCGCTCTTACTCATGCAATAAATGAACATCCAAAGCTGAGAAAGTTAGTTAGTTAATTCAAATTTATCCAGAGAGTGAAATGTTTGAGTTAATACTAAGATGGTCCATGGATTCTTTCTTCTTGAAAAGTTGGAGCGTTGTCTGACCGAGACTGAGAAACGCTGTTCTCAAGAGGTTTAGGAGCAAATACCCTAGAGTATTTGTGCTTGTAAATCACCTTGGCAGCTGCCAGTCAGAAAGCAACTACCTGAGAAATCCTCAAAATGACGAAGTGGTGACGTCCGCACATTCCCAAACACGTAACACTTTGCAGACAGGAATAACCCAGGTGGCACACTTGTCCGTCAGGGGAAATCAGCCTCAGAGATGTGTTGAGCAGCCGCTGGTTTTTGCAGCAGGATGGGACCAGTGCCCATGAACAGCCGGGGCATGGGGAGCAACAAAGTGCTGTTCTGTATTCCTTGTTTAGGCAAAATTCTGGCTGGGAAGAAAATACATTAAAAAATGGAAGTTTACCTGCGAACTGCAGAAGCAGCTTAGGGCAAAGACTAAGTTAGACGCCCTTCACGGAGATCATGTTTGCTGACAGGAGGAGTAGTAATGAGACAGGAGTAAAAATAAAATAAATAAAAAAAGAGAGGTTGCATAGTTTGCTTTATTAGAGCAATGAAATACCGCACCATATCAAAGCAATTCCCATTTCTTTTGTAACCACAAAGTAGTCTGAAACAGGCAATTACACCTTCTTTCCAGCTCAGAGAGGCACATCACCCTTTGCCACACATTAAGAAATGTTAATAGCAGCGGTAAGGCGAGTTCAGGGGTGCGTGTGCTTTATTGGGAAATCACACCTCCGAGGAATTAGAAACACTCAGCCCTGGGGAGCGATTATCTTGCAGTAACCACATGCCTGCTGGCCTCACTGGCATAATTACGGAAGATTCTCAGGATTTGGGATTGAAACAAGCCCGAAAAGCAAAACCTGCGGTTCTTCTGGTGAATGTTTAGGGCTGACCAGCAGAAGGACTGGGCACGAGCGCATCCTCTGGCCCCCCGTGCGGGGCACTCCTGGGGAGTTCTGGGCTGTAGTGGCTTGAGCTGAGCTATCGGCTGGTGCTCAGAAGATCTGGGATTTGCAGGAGGGAATTGCACAAGGTGCTTCGCTGTTCTGATCCCCTGTTTCTCGTTTTGTACTGGCTGTGAGGACAAGATCCAGACTTTGAGATCCATAGCTGGTAAAAGCAGCTCACTCTACAAATGAGAATTTCACGCTGGTTTTGATGTATTGGTCTACATATACACACCATGTAGGCTCTGTCCCGTTAATGATTTTGACGGTAATTATTTATCTGTGAAATCTTGGGCACTTAACTCTGTGCCATTCAGTATTCAGTAGCTCTTGAACGGTAAACTGTAAATAAAAAGCCAAAAGTGTTTGACTTCTGCACGGGTAGGTGGGAAGGGAGGAGGGAGCATGCCATAAGTTAGCATAGTTATTCCTTTGGAGTCCTTGGAAAAGTGAAGCTCCCCTGTACAAATGCAGATATGTAGGTCACCCATGACACAGAACAGCGAAATTTGAAAGGATTTTTCACTTTCATAACTGGAGCTTGAGCATCCTTTTATTTATTCTTCCAAGCCACAATAAAATGACAGCTGCTTAAGTCTAATAGAGAGGTGTGATTGTATTAGGTTTTATCCCTCTTAAACAATCTTAAGAACTGCAAACATTTTGTTTGAGAGAGGGAGAGGAGAAATTCAAACTCCGAACTACAAACTGAAAGAGGGAGCCAGTACCAAATGGGCTGAATACAGAGTGCAAACACTGTGGTGCTTCTAGTTGTGTCAATATTCAGTCCAAACAACTTCTTCCACTTGGGCTGGAGAGGAAAGTGTTGGGTCTTTATTGCTCATACATACTGCCTGCGGCCCTTCAGCCCGTTCCTGTACCTCGCTCAGCTCAAATGGCGTTTCTGGAATATAAGAGCTCATTAAAGTTGTCTGAGCTTTTCTAGATCTATTTGTATTTCCCTGTGTGGGGCAGGAAACACATTGAAAGGCAGGATTTGAGTCTTATTTCTGGTTAGTCTGGCAATATAAGTAAGAAAAGTAATTATTTTTTTGTTTAGAGGAGTTGCAGTGCTTTGCATGGTGCAGTTATTCGGGTACAAGGAGTCTTGAGCACACCTAGGACCTGCAGACCTCAGTGTCAACCTGAAAGGTGACATCTGGGATCTTCCAAAGCCTGTGGCCAAACGGATTTGTGCTTCTGGCAGAACGACACATTTTTTTCCCCAAAGTCGTTGTTGTCGTGTGTGGAAAAAGAAGAAGAAAAAAACCCAACTGTGCGTCTGGAAGTGGACGGGGTGAGCGGCCAGAGCTGCTGCGGGGATCTGGTGCTTATCACTGGCTTGTTCTTGCAAAGCGCTGAGCACAAAAGAGCTCCGAGGAAGTATTAAGTCTGTGCTTGACTGTCAAGGACACGTGTAGTTCACTGGCTATATGTGTGCCCAAAGTTAAGCATGTGCTTAATGAGGCTAGAGTGCTTCGCTTAAGGCAGAGCTGAATCCTTAATAGCTCCATGTTTTGCAGCTTTTGCTGAAAAATGGGGCTAATATTTTCCTGCTTCCTGGGAGATTTTGAGGACAAGCTCACTAGCATTCACGGTTCTCAGAATGATGGGGAGGAAACTCATGAATAAAAAGGAAGAAGTTATGTATCAATACATCAGATTCAGAGTAATTACTTTTTCCAACCTATTTTGAACTGGAACCCATTGTGAACCCTGGAGTTTCAATGGCACATATATCACATACAGCGAAAAGAAAAAATCCAACAAGCTGAAAGAAATTTGAGCTCTGCTATGCTTCTAATATGTTTAATGTTATTGTTCCATTAAATCCCTACCCTTAATGACCCCAGACATATTAAATAACATTCTCGGGGCTGAAGAAATGCTTCAGACTTCTAATTTTACATACATTTTTCCTCCTGTGCTCTCAGAGCTCTACAAATGTTACGTACCAAAAAGCCTCTGTAGAAAATATTCTGCAGTCTTTTTCCTGAAGAAAGGCTGAAGGTACCTGGGCTCACACTGAGCTCTGCTTGCACTGCCTGTTTTTCAAAAATAGTTTTTGCAGCTGTATCATTTTTCATGTTTGCAATTTATGGCCAGCAGACAATGTACAACAGAGCCTCAAAGGGATAAATCAAGGGGAAAGATGACAGATATCATGGACTTGGCATGGCAAAAATGCTCACACCACTTGTTTAAGAGCACCAAGGAATCCAAGCCATACAGAAGCAGAAAATACTGATAGTGATATAGTTTCTTAATGACAATACCTTAAAGAAAGGCACAAAACATCATTGTAGCACCTTATTAATGATGCCTCCTGCTTATTTAATTGCTACGAGGCTTTTTTTCTCCCTGCTGTGGCAACAGCATTGACCCTATTCACGTTGGCACTGGGAACTCTTTTGTTGTGCTGTCAAGTACCTCTTAATCTTTCAACTCCTGTATGTCAGGTCAGGTTTCTATCTATCTCAAACATGAATCAAATCTTATTTCTGGGGTAAGATTTTTTTTATCTGCAAAGTACATCAGTGACAGGAGCTTCCTCGAGCTTCCCTTTCTCTTCATACCATGACTCATGTGTTTTTCTGTACAAGCCCTGGCTTTTTCCGGATGGTAGAGAAAAATATCTAGCCAACGGGCCCTGCCACCTAGCCAAACCATAGCATCAACATTCATCTATTCTCCATCCCACATCCCTTCTCCCCACCAGCACCCCGAAAGAGGGAGAGGAAGATGAACGTGTAGCAGCTCCCCCACACTTGCACACCTGCAATTCTGTGTGCATGTGCTGCCTCCCGCACAATCAGCGTACCAGTATGGATTATATAGCTCCCACTGAGCTCCCTGCGCAGAGGGTAGGCTTCTTTAAAGCAAGGTATGAAGAGCTGAGCTTCTAATTTTGGAAATACACACTTCGGTCCCCACTACTGACCAAAAAGCAGCCATGCGTGTCATTACAACAGAAGCACCCCTGTACACAGCTTACAAAAGCGGGTGTGAAAAGCCCCTTTATTTCACTTACCGCAGCACTCGGTGCTGCTTTTCAGTAATAACCGAGATCAGCCTCTAACCCATAATGTTGGAAAAACTCACCTCACCTCAAGTATTTTCAACTTACTTGCTCTCAAACACTGTGCCTGCCTCTTAAATTTGAGATGTTTGTGGGGGGCAGGGAAAATACAGGCAAATATTATAAAGAATGACCCTACTTGTCTGGTCAAATCATGTCCAGTACCAGAGCAGGCAGTATTAGATATTGCTGTATGTGTTGGATTATACATTAAGCACACATAGAGACATCCATCTAGGGTTTGGTAGCGCTGGAGCTCACCTCTCTGGTTTTGTACGGCTTACCTGCTTTGTAACAGCCTTTCATTTTGCTTTCTTTTCAGCCATCTTCTAAATAACAACAACAACAATAATAACAACTAATTAACGTAAACAACCTGGGAATCTGAGCTCTGACCAGGCTGAAAGTGCAGCTCCCAGCACAGGGACCCCCCCTCTCTTTAGCCGCGTTTGCTGGGAGCGGGAAGGGGACTGCTGGCTGTCGCGCCGAAACGCGCGGGTGGGGAAGACATCCTGACAAATGTGCTTACGCTAATATTTTTTTTTCCATTTGCTTTTCCCATGGTGACAGGCAGCTACTTACTAGGCAGAGCTGGAAGTAATATTCTGAATTGCTGAAGGAAATTTTCCCAGTTGATCAAACTCTTATGTGTTTTGTGCTGATCAAAGATTCTCTTCATGTCTTATGTATCTGAAAGCGCAAAAGAATGAATGAAAAAAAGAGCTATTCTCCTGTGCTGGTAGACAATGAAATGATGATTGGTGAGATTATGCCCTGACTTTACTGTCAGCACAATGTCAGTGAAGGCAACAGTATAGAGAGAGTACATTTCGAGATATTAATACCGAATCCAGAACACTAGAAAGAACAGAAAAGCCCCAAAGAAGGGGAAAATGTCTGGTTTTATTATTATTTTTATATTTTAGTGGAGAATAAAATGAATCTTTCATATTCTTAGATCATATTAGTTACCCTGATTATTCATCCCTTCATATCATATCTGCTTGTGTAGTCAGGAGTGGTAACTCATGTTTTGCTCAGGTGAAAATCTGCTTTTACATTTATGTATATCTATCTACATCTTGTGCATGGGGTGGCAGGAACCTTTCACTGGTGCTCTTCCAAGCAAGGGACTGGTTTTGCACAACTGCCCTGATCTATGTAGAGGAATCAGAGGTTGCTTCAGTGTCTTCTAGAAACAGTGCTGGTTTTAAGGGGAAGGCCTAAAGTAGGCTTTCAAGGCTTTGGGTTGGTTGAGTTTTTAATGAATTAAGAATAAATGAGTTGTGCTTAGTAAAGAAGGGGTCCCTGAGCTGAGGAATCTGCAGTCTTAACGGTGTTAAGGCTTAATTCCCAGGTCTGGGCTTGGGGATGCTCTTTTCAGGAATGGGAGCCAGTTGTTCTGGTGTGTCTGCCTTCCTAGGTTCTGGCATGTATTCCTGCCTAGGAAAGGCACTCAGCTCAGCTGCAGCAAGTCTTGCTGGGATGGTTGTGCCTTGATCATGGAGCGAGGAAGAAAAGCGAGATGGGAAATGGGCAGAAAAGTAAGGCCAGCACATGGGGACAAGGAGGAGAAGGCTGTAGCCGTGGGCTTGTGAAAGGACATTGAGAAGGTCACGTTATAGCGACGTCTGTCAAGAATGGTTTAGGTATAGCTGATCTTGCCCTGGAGCCAGGGGATGGGTTAGGTGACCTCCTGAGCCTTTTTTTTCTTTGACTCCGCAACTGGAAATGGAAAGCAAAACCACCTTAATGTACTGTTTCCCTGTGGATCTTCTCCCCCTCTTCGCCCCACTATCCTCCTGTGGCAGGTAACGAGATATTTAGATATACAAATGCTCTTTTGGAAGCTTATTGTCATTCTCTGCATCAGAAGTTTATGATTTATATTAAGCTAACTGGTCCTTGAGCATGTGCTGTTGTCAAGCTCTCTTCATCTGCTCGGGAGAAAAGCACTCCGGGGCTGGCATGCAACAGCATGATCTCGGTATTTATCCTTTTGGCGGTTTGCTAATTATTCCTATTGCTATCACATCCCTGTGTGAATTTCTGTCTTTCTGCCACAGTAAATATTCTCTCATTTTTTCTAGCTGCAGAACTGCTACTTAAACGGGAGAAGCCTGAATATCCTGCAGAGGCCCATATTGTCATTCGGATGATAGCGATGAAACGGGCCAAACATCCTTTCTGTACCACTTAAATTGCATGTCTTTGCATTCCTGGATTGGCCACTCATTTTCTGGACCGTATTCTGCTCTTGTAAACAGCTCTTATCGTTCCTGGGAGTGCTCTTTGTAGCAGAACACTTTGATAAAGCCAAAGCCATCAGCTGCCAAGACTCCATAAGGAGTCAGAAATAGGCACCAGATATCTCCGCTACTGTAGATGTAGCTGCTTTAGCAATATCATTTATCTTCCTAAGGACTTACCAAGCCACTAAAATGTATTATAAAATTAAGTGGCATTTTTTCCACCTGTTCTAACTGGTGCCAAACGCATCGAAAGCCCTCCGGGATGATACGACTCTGCATACAAAATCTAAGTACCCTCCTAAGGACTGCAGCTGCCTCTGAGACATCATTTTTTTTCCATGGGCTGCCTCCTTCACTTAGAATAATAAGCTTTAGATTATCTCAGGGCACTCTAGATGCCCCCGCTGCACAATCCAATTTGACATAAGGGTTGCGGGGCGGCGGGGAGGAAATCTTGCAAGCAGACACCGGACTTTCTGTCTGAGTTTCCTACTAGTACAGAGAAGAACTTCACAGGCGAGCGTCGGGGAGATTTCATGCCTGTCTGTGTTGGAAGAAAGGCTCTCGGACTTGATGGAGCAGCTGTGCTTCAGTTGCTTGCCGGAGCAAGGGGCTGCCTACAAAGCCCCACCGTGGCGCTTCCAAACGCAAAAAGTCCCCAGGTCCCTCGCAGACCACAAAGTCATTGAAACAGCAGCAAACTGCTGAGTGGTAGCCTTTTAGTCTTGTATTAACTATATTTTATCACTCAGGTAGCACTGCATATTAACTGTTGAGCCTGCAACTCGGCTCCAGGACAGGTATTTAAACACCTTAAATACTCCCCTAGGAGAGAGGAAAGCTGCTTTCCAAAGGAGAAGAATAGCGACCTATAGCTGTGGGTAGACCCGGATAATCTCCAGTTATCTGTTCCAATAGCCAAATTACGCTCTTGTCAATGTTAGTAGTGTCCCTGCCGGTGCAATTACCATACCTTGTTGGCCTGTTCCGTCTTTTAGCGATTTTGCTGCTGCCGAATTTCCCTGGCTGGAGAGGGTCAGGGTCTCCATCTGCAAAATGGGCTAACCCAAGCAAACCCACTCCCTGCTGTGGCAAAGCTCCTTGTTGTGATCCATAATCATCCCTAATCCCCGTGGTTGATTCCCCTGATTACGTGTCAGAAACGGAGCGCAACCTATTTAAAAGGAGCTGTTTTCAAATCAGCGGCACGTCCTTTGATTAGTTAAGGTACACGGGGGGGTTGACGCAAAAGGTGTCTCTGAAATGTCTCTGGACTGCGGCATAGGAAGGCAGCATGTGTCTGTCAGGATAACACTTGACTCAGATTGGGATGTTTGCCCTATTTTCTAGCTTTTTGGCTGCTGTACAGATAATAGGACCCCTCCAGAGCGGAGGAAGTCTGGCATCGAGGCAGGATTCTTTCGAGTAATAGATGGCCCTAGTGGGTATTAATCCTGGCAATTTAGGCAGGTGTATGCGAGTGATCCTGGAGACTAAATATAGATTTCCAAGTTAAAAGTTTAGTTTCTGTAACGGCATTTTCTGAAATGCCAGAGAGTCTGCAGAGCCTGCAATCTCACTGTGGTGATGAGGTTCACGAATGGCAGGAAGAAAAAAAAAGGCGAGAAATTATTAATGTTGGGTTTTGGGTGATGTTTACAGAAACATTTAAGAAAAACTTGAGGCTTTGCAATTATTTCTGCACACAAATCGCTGTGTTGGTTTATCCAAATACTACTGAACACCAAAACAGGTCCCAGCCATAGCTAGGATGGAGCTGACTCGCCAGATTTATTCCTGACTCTCTTCATTTATCAGAGGAGCTTTATTTCTTGTATTTGTAAGCATGACTTGCTTTTCTAGCCACAAGATGAGATCACAGTTGCATCTCATCTTGTGTCAAAGCAAATGTGTCCCTGTCCTGTTTAAAATCGTTCTTTACTTCCCATGTTTTCTCCGATTTGTGCCATGGCAGGGAAATTTTCATGGACTTTGATTTCCCCTTAGTTCTTATTTCTGCTCTACTAGTCTTACCGTGCTGATTTGTCTTTTCCTTATGCTGTAATTGGTCTGGTGCCACTGTGTAATTTTTAAGTGTGTGCAGTATCAACAGACCTCCATCTGTCTCTCCTCCAGAGCTTCCCAGCCTGCCGTTATAAATATCTGCCAAATCCTTCTCCAAAGAGAGATCACCAGATTCCAACTGTTTGCAAAATAAGAGCTGCTGCCAGAAATCCTCTCCCACTGTCTGCAACCTGTGCAGAACCTGTCCCCTGCACGTGGTGAGCTGTTACTGCTGGCACTGAGGAGCTCTGACCATTGCTTTAATTTATTGTCCCTCAGAAGCGTACCCTTCTGCGGAGGTTCGGCATATTGGTCTGATTGCTTAAATATCTCATTACGGGTCATTTTATTAGAAAATAACCTTCAATAGCCGTCAAGTAATAAAACCAAAATAACTTGAGGGTTGGGGTTTTTTCCCCTTTAAAATGCAATTCTGATTTAAAACATGCTGTGGGGTGGGTCGGTTCCAGTGTCGGTTTAGAAGATATTTTACTTGACCTGGAAGGGACTCAGAGTGCGTGTCTGTTTCCCAGCCTGTCACTTAGAGACTGAGGGCCAGCTACCACCATCTAAAGCCAGAGTAACTGATAGGACTTGCTGACCGTACGTCAGAGTTTGATCTTCCATCTCTCTATACATATACACAAGACTAGATCATTAGAAGAATTAGCACCAAAGCAGGCAATGCATATTTAGATTGTGCACACTGAAAAATAGCAACTTTTTTAACGTGGATAAAATAAAATCAGGTATAAACACATTGGATAGAGAAAAAAATATAGAGTATGATGTAGGTGCCCTTTTAACACTGTTAAAGCCGTTCTCGTAACAGCCCATTGATTCCATTGCTGCAAAGCTGTGTTAGGCTCATGTGGCTTTTTAAATTCAGTTGTGTGCCTTAGACTATGATCATCACACAGGTTAGTGTTTGCTGGCAGTACGGCAGCTTACTGTGGCTGAGGAATTACCAACGAATCTCTTTAGGTGCTGCTGCAGACATCAAATTAAGAATAAATGTATGTTTGAAGAAAACTCTTGCCAGCTAAAGTCAGATCCAAGGAACAAGATTCCTGTTCTATCTATGGGATATTGGAATAAGTCAGCAGAAAGGATTGTTCAAGGTTATTTCAGAGGAGCGCTTCACGTTTGGATCTGCTACAATTTAGTTCTGCAGAGCTTTGCGAAGGAACATAAGGAATGTAAAGCAGCTTGGGGGTTTCAGAAATCCTCCTTCCAGTCTACATTCAGAATAACCCAATATTTCCAAGAGACAGAAAAGCGGGTACCATACTTGTCTGACATGGGCATGGACCGTGGGGACTGTGGCTGGAGAGCGGTTTTCTGTAGATAAGTAGAGGGAAGCAGCTGCAGCACCAAAGAAACTTGGGAGTTTGTTTCATAATGTGTAGTCAGGTTCAAAAAATACCGGTATTTCCATTGTCTAGATTGCACTGTGGATTTGGTGTCCATTTTTGAAGGTTTTAGGACAATCAAGTTCACGATTTTCTAGGAGGGTGCACTACCACTTAATAATACATTATGACAGGAGAGAAATATGTACAAACAAGTCTAAGCCTGCAGGACAGCTATACTTACTCCCAAACGAATAATATCCCCAGCCATTGCCGGGGGTGGCAGGGAGCAAATAGAAAAGTGAAATTAGAGAGACCGGACTATACCGGCGGTGATGTACTGACTGCCCGGCGTGTCGAGCAGGCAGCGCGGAGGAGCTGGGCCGGGGGTATAGCTGTGCTTGCAAGCCTGAGATCTAGCCCTTATTTAAGTCTGATTTTCTGGAGCAAGATTTTCTTGTAAAGGAACATCCGCGATTTGTTTAAAGTCTTTGGGAGATAAAAAGCAGATGGCATTGATTAGCTAATTAGTAATATTTTCTGCAACTTTTCAGCTGTGCTGATATGCGTAAAGTTTGCAAGAGCTTGGGATGAATCTTTCTCTCTTAGATTTGTTGAAGAAATTGAATATTTTAAAATCTGGAGGGAAGAGAAAGTTACACACAAATGTGTTATTTTCTGCCCAACGGAAATATGTTAATCTTTCCCTTTGAATTTATATTCAGGCCTCATTTCTTCGTTTTTGAGGGGAATATGCACAACGAGGTTGCAGCTCTCCTAGCTCTTGTCTTGATTTCATGGTGTATTGTGTGACGTGCCGTAGGTTTCTGGCTCTCCCGTATTCCTCTTTGTGGGCACGCTCCTTCCATTTTTGCATTTATTATGGCGACAAAGCGAAATATTTTTTATTTTATGCCAGGCTCACTTTTAGCTTGCCTCCTTGTGAACCCTTTGCAGCCACAGCAATGCCCTAGCAGGACTTCTGCCAAGTGTTGGCCACCTCCGTGACCACCACTATGACAGTGGTCAAGACTGTTTTGGCCAGAGCATCACTGGGGTGTTGGAGGCCCATCTGACGTTGAGTTATATTGGACACAAGTCAAATATCTTGATGTTGTCTCTATGATGGCAATTTTTCATCATTTGGGGCGAGATAAGAGTACCTTGCCAAGATATTAATGTAAAGAAGAATGTCTGAGAAAGGATATCTGCCTTTCAGACCCTGCTGGTTGCATAGCAAAATCTTTATATAGCCAAAACACCATGACACTCATCTGATTTCTTCAGCAAGGTAGATGTGGGAGGACTCACAGGCAGATACCAGTCCCGGTAGTCATGGTGGTCTTTGTGGGAATAGACACAGCTTCGTGTTCCCAACAAGCCCCATAATTAGGGCTTGCTGCGAATTCTCTGGAGGTTTGAGCTCTGCACCTGCACCACCCCAAAGCCTTTCATGCAACAAGGTCATGGTGCAGAAGTTGTATTTTAATTGCCAGTGTGTAGCATGGGTGACGCACGAGCTGTCAGCTGGCCACCTGTGACAGCGGGGAATGAGAAAGAGCTTTGTTTTCCTCTTCTGGGGAGCTGTCCTCCCTTGCAGATGCTCCACGGAACAGCTTTACAGTGCTTATCTCCTGTTTAAGCCTTCAAAATAGGGCATGATGCGGGTTGAGGTGGGACCAAGACACGGTACTGGTCAACTGCCTGAGTTGTGCTCCACCAAAAGGCATCAGGACTGGAAATTGCCTAAAGTGAGACCAGGATTTTCTCCTCTGTTATATAGAGCTTTCTGTTTTCCATGGAGTTCAGTGTTGAAGCTTTGGCCTTTCCATCAGAATGACATTTTTTATTGGTTCTTAAAACTGAAGAAACAACAAATTCTGCATCCTCTCTGGAGCACAGTCTTGTTAATGTTCTTTGAAACATGACATATGTCGTGGCCGTCAAACTGCAATGATCCCATTTTTTCTGAAATGAGAAAAACATGTCACTTTTGGCTCTACGTAATATAAAAGGAGAGTCATATTTTAGATAGGAGCTGCATGGCTGCCAAAGATGAAAGAAAAATGTTATTACTTTTGGAAGTTTCATAATTACAGTTAATGATAATTTAATGAAATGACATTGTCTTCACCGCTATCACTAATGAAATGTTTGAGAGTGATAAAACAGATCTTGTTAAATAGAGCGGGAGTCTTGAGTGGAATAGCTTTGTGACAGCAGCCTGCATGCACAAGTCTTGAATTCCTATTTTTTTGTTACAGTAGTTTAAAAAAGAAGAAAAAATGAAAGCTACATGGCAAATAATGCACACATGAAGTATTTAAAGGCCTTCCATTAAGCAAATGATACTGAACTCCTGAATAACACGCTGATGACTGAGTACTGCTCCTTAGAAATGCTAACCCTTCATTAAAACACTTTCCTTGTTTTTCTTTGCAGACAAACCAGAGAACAAGAAACCCCACCTGACTTTTTTTATTTCTCAGACTATGAAAGACATAATGCAGAAATAGCAGCATTTCATTTGGACAGGCAAGTAAAATGGATTTGCATTAAAAGAAAAGTGGAAATATTGTGATAAGTTTCTGCACTTGGCCAGCCCTGTAACTGAATTACTTTTAAAAGAGGGAAAAGTGGAACAAAGGTGGGCAAATGCCAAGAATAAATGAAATGGCAGATGATGAAAGGGTAGATTAATAATTAGGAGATGTGACTTGCTCTGGGAATGAGAAACCTGACAATAAGTAATTCTCAAAAAGAAAGAGAAATTGTATTGAAGAGAAGCGGAGAAATGGATTTCCCCTGTGATCTTGAAGTGCATATGGAGGGGACCCGTCTCCCGGGGAGTACACCGCACAAGTGTGACAGGAGTCTGGCTCACCCCGTTAGCTCCAGGGCACGCAAATCCGAGCGAGACGTGGGGAACGGGGTGAGTATTCAGAGAGGAATAATTGAGATGGGGAGGGAGTTCTGGTTTCACAGCAAAAAGCTGCGGCCGTCCCATAATCGGGAGCGTATTTAGGCCACAAGTTAGTGGGAAGGAGAGGGCAACGGTGGGCATCCCATGCTCCCGTTAGCTGAAAGTGTCCCCCCAGGCAGAATTAGTGCAGGGTATGGTGGATACCCCAAGACTGGGAAGGGTCTGCAGCCCTCTCAGCCTGCCCAGACTATGAGCAGGACTTAATAATAGTGATGAATTATTAACGGTATGGCTAGAAACCAGGGCATTTCACAGGCTGGGTTAGAACTGAAGCATCTTTCACGCCCGAGTGCCAAGAAACATCCTTTCAAAAGCTTGAAGCTTTGGAGCCACAGATTATTTGGGGGTACTTGTAGTATTGCTGCCTTCTGGGTTGATGGTTAGGATAAGAGAACCCGTCAGCGGGTGGCACAGGGTAGACTTGCCATTAAGAGCCATCCTGGTCAGATCCTTCAGGGGTCTTCTCTATTTTATTGTTGTTGACCTTGGCGTTGATCCCTTCTGCTTTATATTTTATATTGCCATTTTAAGCAGATGGTGCTGTAGGAAAAAACATTAATGGAGTTCCTGCAGGGAGGTACGTTAAATATCCACACACTAAGCAGAAAAAGCAGTTGCTACCCAATGTAGAAAATCTTATCAGCAGACAGTGGACATAAAAATCCCACTGTGGGGAGGCTTTGTGTGGGGCCTTTGCTCTTTTACTGTATCTAATAGCACTGCTTCATAGGCAGTTTTTAATGATCTATTAAGGCGAGGAAGTTTGGGGTAGGGAAAGGCTCTTCACCTAGCCTTTGCCCGTGGGAAAATTTTTCGTCTCAGGGAGATTGTTTAGGTTGGCATAAGGGTATTAAAACAGAGAGGAGCAGAAGCAAATAAATCAAACAAATACTAAGACTGCCAGAAAAAAAAATTATCATTAGATGGTGTTTATGGAAGAAAGAGGCTGAAGCCCCATTCCTCAAGTCACTTAAAAAATTGGTGAGCAAAATGCATGTTATAACAATCCTGAAGTAGCACAAAGTCAAAAATAAGTTCTTACTGTCTCTTATTTCTGGAATTCTATGTGTCTTCATTTTTTTCATGGAACAATGTGTCCCCATACTCTTCTGTATTTTGCATCTGCTCAATACTATGTAGGGAAGTCAGAGCTGATCATATTCAGGACATATTTTGTAATATATTATACAAAGGATTATCCAGTTTAAAGTTGATGGGCTTTTTACTCCTTAAAGACCACAGATAAATGTGCCTTCAGAGTGTAATGAACCTTCCTAAAACCTATCACTATCACTGTATTTTAATCCTTTACATAAACTATCTCTTCTCTTTCTCTTCCAGGATCCTGGATTTCCGTCGCGTGCCACCAGTTGCAGGTAGACTGGTTAACATGACGAGAGAAATACGAGATGTTACTCGTGACAAGAAACTGTGGAGAACGTTTTTCATCTCACCAGGTAGTCTGGGAAATAACTCTATACTCTTTCTATGCCGCCGAACACGTACTTAAGGGAACAATGTGTAGATTGCTTAATTGCTCAGATATTTCTAATAGAACTGTCTTCTAGACCTTTGAATAAAAATGAATGTGGAGACATAGCCTACAAAGAAGACTTTATTGTTTTGAATTGAGTGCCTTTTCCCCTTGACAAATTATCCACAGAGACAGGCTTTTATGTTCACAAAAGCAATGTATTCAACAAATGTTTTATGTAGAGCAATTTCTAAAGCAATTTCTTCTGTTGCTCTCAGTTTACCCAAAACCTTATTACTTAGCCCATTAGTTATTTAGACTTTTTTCTCTACTGCAGTGTGATCCGTCAGTTCTGTTGGTCAAATTTCTCAGTTTTGACTGGAAGACCCAAACCTAATTTTCTCAGAGTCATGTACTTCAGTTTTTATTACAGCAGGAGTTTGAAAAAATCAAGCAAACAGATGTGTAACATATCCTGCTTCCAGCTCAAATTCTCTGCTGGGCAGAGGCCAGAGTAGAAGTGACCTGAATTGTTCCCAGTCCTCGTTCTTGCTTTGAGGGCTGACCCCAGGAACCGATACCACTCTCTACTACTCTTCGCTCTTTCACATCTGGTGGCACCAGCCAAAGATGGAGCTCCACAGGGTGAGAATTTTACAAGCAGGGTAAAACCATGCCCTGCTCACCAGAATGTACAACTGGAATAGGCGAAGATGGGCAAAGGGTGGGAGAAGGTGGCGTCATCTCTGTTTAGCATCTGGGATGCTGAGATGGAGAAATTAAGGCTCTGAGTTAAAGGCACAAAAATACATGCTTAAGTATGTTCTTCAAGAAAAACTATATAGGGAAACATTCAATTTAAAGCATGTAACTGTGTTCCAGTGAGCTTAACTCATATTATTTCAGCTGCGTGCAAATGTGCTTTGCTGAACTTGGGCTGTGACTTGGGTAACAGGCAATCTGGAGCAGAAATCTCCGGAGATCTCTCCCTTGCTCTGTGTGTGATTGGCCAGAAGCTGTTTATCCGAGATCCCTAAAGTCAAGATCCAAAGACTTAATTACAGTTTCTTCCGACATAACTGTAATTTATTGCTGTTAGCTAGGAACCAGCCCTGTCATTGCAGAGCTTTCTCTCTTAAAATGTTTATCACACTTTTGTGATCACCAGTAAAGTCATTATTATGGCTGTTATTTTTAGCTTCATATTTATGTTCAGCTCTGCAGGACACAGTTGAGCAGACAGTTATTTATTCCAGTAACTTCACTTGTAAAACCCATTACATAATTACAAAAGATTTCATCTCACCCCGTGTTATGAGCGCTCCAGTTTTACATGTACAGTCGTGGTGACAGTGGTGACAGTACATGGTGACAGCGTTCACCAAACCTGATGTGCAGACATTTCTGTGTGCTCCAGCTGGGCACTGGTGCCTCGGTCACTTTCTCTCCCTCTTCTTCTTTGTTTCTCTCTGTCTACATTTATTTTTTTTTGCTTGATTTTTTGTAGGCAAACAATCACAGACAAAAGATGGCAAAAAAATCTTGTGACTGTTTATGTGCACAAGGTACTTTGGTTCCTTTGAAATATAAGCCATTTTATTCCCATTTTAGCAAGTAAGACACGGATTAGTAGGTTTGCTTGCTTTTTAGTCTTCCCAGGTTATATATCAAGGCTTAGGGCTGAACTTGAGTGATTTCTGAGAATTATAAAACTGCACTCAAGTACTGAGCAGCTTAGAGCAGCCAGAGCACGGCAATGCGGAGTTAAGGCTGCCGGTTTGGATGAAGATCTTTATCTTGTCATTATGAAATTCTAGACATCCAAGGGATGATCCAAGCATAATCCTTTATTCAAATTTATTTAGAGGCCTCAGATAAATTCAATTAAAATATTTGATTAACTATGAATCAGGCTTTTCTGAAGAATAAAACGCTTAAGCAATTAATTTTTCTTTCAATTTTACATTTCCTAAATCAATATACTTTGCTTAAATCATGTTGGTTACTTGTCAGAGTTCTTCCCTACAAGTCCCCGGTTTAATTAGTCGGATTCTCATTAACATATGCCCAACCTCCGTCTTGTAGTTCATACTGACCTTAAGAGGCAGGCATTAACTAATGCTTAATGAAAAAAGTAATAAAGGTCCTAAATTAAGCATTTAGAAACAAATTCACAAACCTGGCAGGCAGCTCAGGCGGCAGATTGAGGGCAGAAAAGGGAAAAGAGGAGCGTGCTGGGGTGAGCCCCGTGGCCTGGGGAGGTGAGCATGGGCAGGGAATGGGGAGCCTGGGGACGACGGGGAAAGGCTCGCTTGTCCCCTCCGGCAGGTGAGGGGCAGCAAAGTCAGTTGGTTTTGGGGGAGAACTGGTTGCAAAGCTGAGAAATTGAGGTGTGACGTATAGATAGTTGCAAGAACCAGTCTGTGCCCCTGCATTAAGCTCTCGAGGCCCCTCTGGGACTCCCTTTCAGGTGGTCGTGTCTCTGCATCTCCATCCCCAGCGGTGCTCCGTGGCGGTTAATGGTCACGGGGACGCGTGGTGGCTGCTGGCAATGTATCCCTCTCCGTGCACCCGTATACATCTCCAAAATTAAACGAGCACTAAATGTAATTGATTTTATAGAAAGCTCATCTCCTCAGGCTGGGAGACCACTGTTTGCAGCGCAAACCCTCAGAGGATAAATATTGACGACGCTCATCAATACACCATGTTATTCCCTGGACCGGCGTAGGGATGTGTTGGAAGAAACCTCACTGCATTTCCACGCCTGGGCCATCTCACTTGTCCCGTCAGGTGTGGAAATCAGGGCCGGGAAGCTGGAGGCGGTTGTAGCTTCAGAGCGGGCTGCGGAGCGACATCCCTTTTTCCATTGGGAAATCGTGATGGCTGCGAGCGGGCAGGTCGGCCGATGTGTTAGGCTGCGTTCAGAGAGAAAGCAGATTGCAGAAAAGTGCACTTCCAGGCAGTTTGGACTAAACGTGAGAAATGGAATTAGGTCAGTAATTATTTAAATGAATTTTACATCCTTTGCAGTAGGGCAGGCTGCAGTAGCCCTGCTACTCTTACAAATGAATGGTAATTTGCTAAGAAAAAAGAGACATGTTAATGATGTCAGCCTTCGTTTTGGAAGTAATTGAGGCAGCAGCTTAAAGAAATCAATGTTACACAGCTAGTAAGCACTACATTTTTGTTCATATTAGCCATTTCCAAGGGATTATGGATTTTTTTTCCCCTCTCAGCAAACAATAGCAATTCTGAATTACCTATTATTTTGAGCAGGTAGAAGAAAGATCTTTTCATGCATTGCTGTAGTAAATATTCAGGATTCTTTCCAGTACTCCAATTGCACAGGCTTGCTAAATGTCCTCTATTAACAGTCATGCAAATCTCAAGAAAAGAATTGCTCTGCCAAGCAATTTGCTTTAAGGTATCTCCACTTGTTCCTTTTCTTCCTGAGAAGAATTATTGTTCAGCTATCGGGATGACGCACAGAGAATGTACAGATGAGTACACAGACACTCTGGTTCTTAATTGTTGTAATTAGTTGGAGTTTCGATCACCAGACCATGATTTTTGCATGGATTTCATTACGAATCGTATCCATTCATCCTCAGATAATGAAAATCAGACATTTGCAACACTGCTTGGGATTCTCTTGCCTCTCTAGTGCTTTGGGGAAACAATTTTGGTTTTTAATGAAGCAGGAGTTTGCAAGTTGCAAAATCGCAGCATTTGAACATTTCAGCATGTATAAACATCCCTCCCTTTGTGGTTTGCCAGCACTGGTGCTGTTGCCATTTCTACCCGCTCTGCAGGAGCACAAATTCTTGGCGGTGACTTCTTTTGCAGGTGTACTTAGGGACAGGGGTGTGTACAGAAACACCCGTTTCGGATAAGAGAGGAACATACGGGCTGGGCAATTTTCATGGGAGCAGAAGGACCGCACTCCAACAGGCCTCATCTCCCCTTTCCCTCTTATTTTTGCCTTTGAAAGGCCAAACCCTGCTCTTAGCGTGGGATTGCCAGCGAAGCACTGGGCTTGTGTCTCTAGCTGGAATTTCACCCTCAGCCTGCTGTGCAGAATGTGGGTCACCTACTTAGGTTTCAAAGAGGCTTGCTACTGCACCTCGAAGTCTTAATTGAGAACTGTGTTCTTCTATATTTGGTACCTTTTTTTTTCTGCATTTTTAAGAAACCTTAAAAATGAATGTTTCCCCAGAAAATTGAGGCTGCTTCATCTCACTGCCTGTATATAAGAACTAGGATAGACATATCAGGATGTCTATTCTGTATCAATCAAAGCAGTTAATTTCTCTAATAGTAACGTGAGATACAGCATCCTTTCATCTCCACTACCCCCAGAAATCGGACGGGAGCTGTGGAGACCAAGTACCACAGGTCTGAGCCCACAGGGAAAATTAACAGCCGGCAGAAAAAGCTTTGCCATTGAAAATAACTTCTCACCAAGAAATACACTTGCGGTTTTACTGTTTTTTACCGGGTTTTACTGTGGGTTTTTTTTTTTTTACTGTTTTTTTTTTGTAAGTTTGCTGTCTTAGTGACAGGATGCATCCCGCCATCTCTCGGACTCCCATTGCAGGCGATGGGGGCTCTGTAGGAAAATCAATAGCTGGAGGAGCCCAGCAGGAGCGGAACGGCCCGGCGTGGTGCAGGCAGCACACGTGCTAGCTGTGTCACTGCAGCAGTGAATGCCATCACTGCCATAGCCCCCGAGCTTTCCTGAAGATTTATCTGGATACGAATGTGTGATTACTGTCAAATGATTAGTCCCAGTTGCTTTCGTTGACAATATGGAGCAGGGTTTCATTGTTCCCGAAGTTAAATTCAGAAGCAAACTATTAAACACAGTATTTATCTTCCCACTGTGCAAAATGCTGTGTTTAATATAATTCCTTCTTTGAAAGGTCAGATTTACATAGTGAGCAGCAGAGGCTGCGATAGCGCGGGAGGGGCATTGCTGGGCCATTTGCTCTTCACAAAACTGTTACGGTGGCAGATAACCGAGCATCAGCTTCCCGCTGCCAGGTGGAAGTCAGGTCATAGAAACCCTTGAAGATAAATTGTCTCAGACGATCAAGACAAATCTGGGGGGGGTTCTCTCCCTCCACAGGCGAGCGGGTAATGCTGACACAGGTGAATTGGAGCACAAGCCCCACTGCAGCTTCAGATCACTGGAACCATAAACCCTCGCTGCAGCCCTACCTTCCCACCGAGGCAGCAGGTGCCCAGGGAATAAGGGATCTCTTTAAATCTCCTAATTCTTTGGTGCTAGCCTGTAGCAAGCAGCATCTGTATGTGATTTCTTGTAAATCATCCCTTGTGGCAGCCTGGAACCCCTTGAAATATTTTGTCCGCAGTAATTCTTTTAAGGTTATAAATCACAGATGTTTCTCCCCAGTTTTTAGTGGCTGAGAATATCCCAACCTTCCTACCAGCCCAGTATGACACCACCCCCACCCCCCCCCCCTCCAGTTTGCAGGCTGCCTGCAGCTGGCAGTGCTGCCCACAGGTGCTTGGACAACTCTTCACTTTTCATCCTGAATTATGGGCGAGGTTCACAGGGAGGCATGAAGCCCTCCTGGTTTTGCCGGGACGATCAAAGGTGGAGCTGTGGCACCTGTGTTAGCCCTCCAAAAGCTGTGCCAAGTCCAGGCTGTGATAGTATTTTTGAAAAGGAAACCCATGAGAGGTTATAGACTGCAGGGCAGCACGCCCAAGGCTTGCGTTAGGTTGGGTTTGTCTAGATGTTGACTTGATTTTAGACTAATGAAATGAGTGAGTCTGAAGGAGAGCCACTGAGATGGTCCTGGAGCTGGTGCATCTGGTGTACAAGGAGAAGCTGAGGGTTTCAGACTTTTTTAACCTGGAGAAGCTGGCCTGAAGCTGTAGCTTGGACTAGGGAAGTCCAGAGACCTTTCCAACCTGAGTTTCCCTAACCATGATTGCTCTTTTCCCATCCAGTTTGTAAAAAGGTTTTCAAAACTTCACTCTCAGCGATATGAGTTATATTCCTGAGTTGCTTGAAAGGAAAAATGAGTGGGATTTCTGTTTAGAAGTTAATAGGCATACTGTGTGATAGGCAGTACCAAGATTTGTGCTGGGGTTCATAGGAAATAGCCAAGCTGAGTGGCTTATCAGCCAAGGACATGGTCACTTCTTAGCTCATGGGAAGTCTCAAACTACTGTTCCTTTAATTCAAATGGTAAGGGACTAAGTATGCCTTCTATGTAAGAAAAAGCTTTTAAAATAATTTTTAAGAGAGGATATTCTGCCTGGTAAAATGCTTTAAAATACAAAATTAAAAGTATAGACGTGCTGAGTGCTCCCTCCCTTCCTTTTTTAATTCCTGTTCTTCACTTTCTGTTCCCTGAAGTACTTTTCTTTCAGTAATTGTCAGCGAGGTTTTTGACCACAGGGTAAATATTTCTGGACTGAGTCAGGATGTATTTAACTGGTATGAGCCAACCCTGTGAATGTAAATATACAGTTCGAGTTGGAGTTGTTCCTGAGCACAGAGAGATGGGTGGCCCTTATGAGTCAGTCACAACAGAGGGTTTCAAAAAGGCTGTGTCCAGAGGAAAGTAATCACAACGTAATGGACAAATCTGATGGCCATCGACAGAGGCTTGGAAATGAAGAACTGAGGCAAACCGTCAAGTAGTAACACACCAGCCTTTTAGTCCAATTTCATGACGTAATTCCAAGGTTAGCAGTTGGTCTTGGATAATATGGCTAATTAATACAATCAAAAACATCACGAGACCTTGCTCTTCCACGCTCTCCTTCTCCTCCTTCCCCAGTCGCAGCTCTTTGCCCTGTTTCTCCCTCCCTCCTGTTATCTCCGTAGCACCGGCACCGGTATCACTCCCTGTTCTCTTGACTCATCGTCTCCCTTGCATTGCCCACCGGCAGCGTACCGTCTCCGCTCGGCACTTTGTCACCCGTGGGTTGGGTCTGGCTTGGGGAGGACATCAGGGTGATGGGCAGGGAGGCGTGCTGCAGGGCATCGCTGCCGTGAAAACCCCCCGGCTTACCTTTCCAAGCCGCGTGGTCTTCTGTGGCAGGCAGAAAAATCACCTCCCTCTATTCACCAGCCCTTCTTGCCTCATTTATACTGATCCTGCCCAAAGGGAGAGTAGCTCAGAAGCGATATTCGAATTTAGGGGCCTTGTGGGGAACGAGGAAGCAATGTGACTTCTCAGCTTCGTGCATTACCATAAGGAAAGGGCACAGTCTTCCTCTAATGACATTTTACGTGCACAAAGCAATGTCAAAAGAGTTGTAGCACATCGACAAGACGATCAGCATTGTGCTGCTGTTCTTGTTCATGGTCCAACGTTGGTGGGGGTTGAGGATGAGCTGCTCTCCCACCTTCGGTGAATTCATGTGGGAAGAGGGTTCTTGTAAAGAGGTGGGTGTTCTTGTTTGTACAGAAATATGTGGAGGCAGCTTTGGGGAGGTTTTAAGGTAACGCACGCTCCAAAACCTGCTGCAGGTTTTTTTTCTGTGGTTGTTGGAGTAACTTGATGCGTGGAGAAAGAAATTTGTGTTTGAGATGTGTGCTGACGGAGTTACATCTATGCTATTTCCACCCTCCACACACACCCCCACATGAGTCTTCATGGTAAATAATTCTCCTTAGTAAAACTGCCAGTTCTTCTCATACCAGCAAGTAGATGAATGAAATGTTGTTGTCTCTTCTTAAAGAAACGAGCCAAGATTTTGAAAGGTGACTTAATTTTGGGCACGTGCCACTTGTTTAGCTGTGGCATTTGGGGTTCCAGCCTGGGGTAACAAATATATCCCAAAGGATGTATCAGTCTGGGAAAATGAAAGGAGAAGGGAAAGGATTTAAAAAAAAAAAAAAAAAAAAAAAAAAAAAAAAGATTGGTTTTCTGGAATATAAATAGACTGGAAATAGTCACAGAGAGCTCAGCATAGGGCGTGATCCCAGGCACTGAAGTGAATGTCTTTCTAGTGGTTTCAGTGGAAGAAAACTATGTGTGGTAACGGCGTTTTGGGTCCGAGATTTATTTCTGCTCATACATACATCAGTGCTTTTGTAAATTCTTGAACACTAATTTAAGGGTAGGTTTTAAAACTCTTTTCCTTTATTTGCCAGCCAACAACATCTGCTTCTACGGGGAATGTTCCTACTACTGCTCAACAGAGCACGCCCTGTGTGGAAAACCAGATCAGATCGAGGGGTCTCTGGCTGCTTTCCTACCCGATTTGTCTTTAGCAAAAAGGAAAACCTGGAGAAACCCTTGGAGACGTTCCTACCACAAGCGCAAGAAAGCAGAGTGAGTAGTGGTGAGCAAAGGGTACGCCAGCTGCCAAGGGCGAGAGGAAAATAAAGCGCTGCTAACAGTTACTGCCCTTGCCTGATCTGAAGCATCGAGGCTTAGGAGAGCATCTGCATTTCTTCAGCAGGTCCAGCTCCTGGGAAGGGACAGAGTACTTACACTTGCCAGAAGCTCCAGCTTATGGTCCTGAAAGGACCTTCAATGGCATAATTCCCTCGTGGGATAGATACCTCCAGTGGCTTTGACAGGATGCAATGGGACCTGTCTAAGTCCTATCCGAGAGAGAAAGATTCACTGCTATCAGCAGCCCTAAACAAGTCTCAGATGTTCTCATCATATGACTGATGGTGCAGCTGGTCTCCTAAATCTTTAAGCTATTAGCCAGATAGTTTTCAATCTTGTGATTTTCTTCCTTTTTCATCAGTCACAATCTTTATCGGTTGCCTGCATTACAGGAAGCAGCCTGAAGAATTTGCTGCCTCTACCTGACCCTGCCCTCAATCGAACGTGATGCAACTAGATCTTTGCAAAATAACATTTTTTTGTAATACTCGGTAAGCTTTGTGTGTCGCATAAAATATCGAAATATTGGCTTTTCCAGATGGGAAGTTGATCCAGATTATTGTGAAGAGGTTAAACAAACCCCCCCGTATGACAGTGGGACCAGAATTCTGGATATAATGGATATGACAGTTTTTGATTTCCTAATGGGTATGTTTCATCTCTTTCAAAAATTAATTGCAACATTTAATTAGAATAAGAACCATTTCTTTCTACGCCGCTCTGCATAGCTCAGCAGTTTGCTAAAGCGTGGATGAAGCTGCATTTACTGTATGTGCCGTTCTGGATGATTATGAGAAAATGCAGATTTACATGGTTATATATTCCCATCAGTGCAGATTAAAGGAACAAAGATGTTCAGAAATGCAGGGTGCTGATGAACGTAGGTCAGGCTAGTCTACTTCACAACAGTTAAGGGCTTCAGAGTTTGCTTTAGTGAGTGCTTTACCATTGTAATGTATGGCTCCTGGATGCACATGCAAGGGCTGTTCAATTAAGCACATTGTTCTCAACCTGCAGTAGTACTCACTGCTGCTTGCTCTATAAACTGTCAGAGGGGGGAAGAAAAGAAGTATTGCTTGGTCACAAAGGCAACTGTGGTATGTATCAGGGAGGTTTTTTGTGTTTATGTAACCTGACTGGAATAAAATAATTATTAACAAGCAGCTAATAGTCACCTATTCCAAGCCTGCTCAGTGGTTAACACTGAGACATTCTCTTATGAAACCTGTTCTGCTGCAGCTAGTGTACCTGTAAGGTGCCAATATCCATACTTGATCCTTGGACACATGCCAGCACGGACACATCCTCTGCCATTGCCACTACTGAGATTTCTGCGATAGGCTGCAGCAGAAGAGGCCAAATCACAGCTCAGGAGCCATATGTGGCATCGCTAAGTGGCTCAAGACCCCTGCCATGAAGACAAAATTCATAGTTTGGCACCAGTACTCTGCACATTGACCTTTAGAAGCAGATCACGCCTCTGCCTGCCGTGGGTGCCCAGAGCTGGTCAGCTGTACCACTGCAGTAGCATCCTGATCCATATGTTAGAGCCATAATATCGTTTTGGCTTTCCAGGCAGCCAGAAATTTGGACAAAGTTCTTACTAGAGGAAAAAAAGGATCTTTGGTCGTAGTTCAAAAAGTTTAATACAATATTAGCAAAGTCGTATGGATTAACGTCCCTGCTTGAAGGATGCGTTTTCCCCTCCCTAAGCTAAATCTCACACCCAGCACGTGTACCATGGGTGCTTTGCACGCCGTACTGACCCAGCGCTGGAGTAGCAGAGCTCGTTTTCACCAATGAAGCTCTGCTGGCTTAGGACATAGCTACCTCATGGATGACCAGGCTCCCCACACAGTTGAGATGCCATCGTACTTGAGAGGGATTTCCTTGGCACACACCAGGAGGGGTTGCTGGAGGGTGGGAAGGTTGGGTTTGTCTCCTGATGGGTCCTCTAGTGCTTAAGTATAAAAGTTTGAAAAGCTCCCAGTGGTGTAACAGCCCATCTTCCAGTATCGTGTCCTTTGGGGTTTCCACAGTAGAAGCAAATATGCTCAGTAGATCCATTGCTTTCTCCGCCCTACACAGCCATCGTGTCTGGGGAGCACGGGGCTTCTCACTGAACCGTGGCTTTTGTATTATCCCGGCCTGCGGGCTCAGCAGCAAGCCAGAGTGAGAACGGTCTTTTTTTCTCTTTATTCCACAGGTAACATGGATCGACATCACTACGAAACCTTTGAGAAGTTTGGAAATGAAACATTTATTATCCACTTAGATAATGGAAGAGGGTAAATACCTTTAATAATCTTTCTGCAGAAAAAAAAAGAAAAAAGTTAGTCTTTAAAACAGTGTTTGTCATGCTCTTGCTCTTATCTTTAAACAGGTTTGGAAAATATTCCCATGACGAACTTTCCATATTGGTGCCTTTAAACCAGTGCTGCAGGTACGTTTCACCTCTGGAGTCGTTTCCCTTTTTATACAGTTGTTTCCGCTAATAGGACTGAAATGTTGAAGTGAATCTTTTATTGCATACCACGGAGAGGAGGAGACGTTATCATCCTGCCCGGGGAGCCTGACCTGAGCGAGCCCTGAGCGTTCGCACTAACACGTTAAGCGCTTTGTTGAGATCAGGACCTTGCAGGACCGTGGCTGTGAGCTGTTGTGAGAGAGGCTTTATTAAGACAAAATACACGTCCCATGGAAGTCAAGTGGCGAAACTTAGCCCGGCTTGTTCAAGAGCTTCACGACGGCTTGCCCTGGTGCCCATGGCCAGGATTTTCAGAGAGGAGAGGTGATATTTAGAGTTGCAGCTTTGCACAGCTGAGCTCTGCAGGGGCTCTGGGCGTCCCAGCAGGGTGGACTAGCAGGAGCCCCCGCTGCCATCGCCCGTGTCCCACCTCAATGCCACATGCGCCGTGCGTGTCGTTGCCAAGATGGGCATGACGCTGTGAAAGCTGCACCAGGTCCAGCGGGTGCCGCAGCCAGCCGAGGAACACGGAGGCTGTCCGTACTTGACTGTAGAGCGTGCTCCAAAACCTCTCCACCCCTAAGGGCTCCCAAAGATCGCTGGCCAGGTGACAATGCCAGCCGCTCATTAGGACTGTGACAGGGCCTGGTTCTCATCATTTCAGATCACATAATAAGGTTTTTACACTATTATTGCTATGCTGACTGTATGCCTTTTAGCCCTGTCAAGATCAATAGTGATGAAAATACTGATTTGCTTTTTTTTTTTCTTTCTCCTTTTTCTCTTTAGAATAAGGAAGTCTACCTATCTGCGATTACAGTTGTTAGCCAAGGAGGAATACAAACTCAGTCTCTTGATGAAGGAATCTTTACTAAAAGATAAAATAGCTCCCATTCTCTACCAGCCTCACTTGGAGGCGATGGACAGGCGGTTGCGGATTGTCCTCAAGGCTGTTAGTGACTGTATAGAAAAGGATGGTTATGACAATGTGGTTGAAAATGACTTTAACGCTGATGTTAACACTGTTACGACCGAGAGGTAGTGAAATCGCAAGACTACGTTTTTACCAGCCAAGTAAAGAAGTTTCAAAGAGGAAAAAGAAAAAAGAAGTCTTGCAAAAGACTGTATATGCCACTTTGTGAATTCAGTGAATTCAGAAATGAGCTATAATTGTTCCCAAAGTAGGTAAAGTGTAGACTCTGCAAAGGATTAGTTCATTAAGAAAAATAAGTCTAATGTGATGCTTTTCGTTAGTTCCTAAAGAGAGATTATGAAAAGATTCAGAAAATACTCAGATCATTGACAGACAACAGTCTGATAGCAAAACACCTCCTGTCCTTTTTGTATAGAAAGGAGGCCTTTACTTAATATTTTGTATTTATATATGGTATATCTATGAAACCCCAGACCTACCTACCAAATTTAACTAAGAGGGACGGCATAGTTTTGTGACTCACACTTTATTTGTGGTGACGGTCCACTTAGTATTTTGTGTTAACCCTTTAAGTGCTCTAATCCACTGTATCTTATTTAAATTGAATGCTTTTTTTTCCCAGCTACTCAGTATTTAAAGGGTTAAGGCATTATGAACTTTTAAAGGCAAAAAATAATAATTATTATAATAATAATAATAAATACAGTGGTTACCAGAAGGGAATTTCACTGATTGTGCATTGACAGGAATACTTGAATGTTGGTTTTACAAAGTGATGTAAAATGACAAGTTGTACTATTTGTCCATAAGGAGGTGGCAGCTCTTATCTTTCTAGACTATCATAGCTGAGCTGCTACTTTTCAACTTTGCTTTTGATAGTTTTGTGTAAATATATACATATATGGGTAAAAAGCTGCTTTCAGCAGCTCTAGGCTTACTTTTGCAGCATTTTTGTGGAATTGTTTGCAACGTGGTAAAAGTGCAATAAAGATATGGCAAAATGTGTAGCCGTCGTGTCTAAATGGATTCATTTTCCACTGGAAATCTGGTTCAGAGCAAAGCTGTGCACACCAGCCAAGTATTCCAGAAGCAGTTGTTTAAATTGTCATCCCCTTTCGTAGCAACAGCAAATCGAGCTAAAGTAGGGAATTGGTGATTAATATACATTACAACTCAGATAAGGACCATGGTGTTGAAAATGGCTAATCTGTCATATGAAAGCATTGTTTTGACGACCATTTCAGCATCCCTTCCTCTTGCAGTTATAGCTGTAGAAACAAGCTGTAGAGCAACACCTCTAAAAGATTATAGCTTGACACGCTGCCCAGAGGATTTAGATACACCAGTGCCTCTGGCTTGGGTAGCAAAAGCCCTTGTACAGCCCAGAAAATCTCAGCCTAAATGATCTAGAAACACGGTATTCTTAAACAAAGAGTTCTGAATCATGTTCAGCTGAGTTCCTGTAACACGTGTGGAGACTTTGAGCCCAAAAGCAAGCTATAAATTGAACAAGTAGCTGTATTTGACTTGTGAAAACATGGTGCGGTACAGAAGGAATCCCTCATCGCTCTTTTGGGTGAGGAGAGAATTTATTATGACAATATTCGTCACAACTATAATTCAAAGCTGTCATTTGTTTCATTTTATGTCTTTCTTCTCAGGGACTTATAAACATTTACTTTAAAAGCTTGTAGCCAAATAGACTAAAATGTAGGGATTTCAGCATATTAAAATTATGAATGAGAAAAAAAGCTGCTATATAGTCTCATTCACTTCTTAGGTTGATATATTATCACCAAAAAAACATGTCTTTTACTATTTTACTGCCCATTTCAAGTTCCCATCACTCTGACATACAAAGACAACAGAACATTCAGATTATACAACTGTCCACGAACTTGGAAAATTTCTGTGTTACCCCATCGCTTTTTTTTTAGCTTTCCAAGACCCACCTGTGGTAGCAAAGACGTTCTCTGTAATGCAGCCCTTGCGCTGCAACTCTCTCTCCCCATCAGCCAAAAGCCCCAAAACATGGGACTGTAAATGGGTGATATTATCCTTGCTTTATCCTCAGTGCCTGGCTGTGATTTTCCTGCCGGCGCAGCTTTTTCTCACGATGAGATTGTGCCAGGAGAGCAGACAGGGGCTATAAAATCCCCTTTGCGGCACAGCTCTGCTCACTGCTTCTGGGCTCAGGTCAGCCAGGGGTTCTGGAGCTGCAGACCTGGCTTTCTTTTGGAGAGCAGCGCTTGGCAGCATCTTAGCTCAGAGAGGGGCAGATAAGAGTGAAGGTCTTTGTTCTTTAGGAGCTGGGTTGCAGGTCAGGAGCTCCTGGCAGGCCAGTTCAAGATGAAGGTCTCTGTAGAAGGCTGCCTGGTGCTGTCAGGGATATAAACTTACTGTTAGGAACCTGATTCTGAATTTCTATAAGCAGAATTAGTAGTGTTTCTATAGAATAATTAACTAAAGGTCACTTAGCCTTGCCATATTGTAACCAGCTCTGTAGGGTCTCCAGTTTCTTTCCTTTCCTGAACTTTGAAGCTTCCCCTTGCAAGCCCTGTGTTACAGCTTTCTAGACCTATAAAAATTCATCTTGTTTCCAGGCCTAAATTAGACACACAGAAAAGCTGAAAGGGAGCCTTTTCTTTGGCCTGAGATGCAAGCATCTTGGAAGAAGGGAGGTATGGGAAAGGTTTCCTTTCCTCTGTGACTCCGATGAGAAATTGGGGTGAATTAAGCAGAGCTGAGCAGTTCAAGCCTAAATACACTGCAGGGTGCTCAGGTAGTGAGTGGCAAGAGCTGAGTTCAGGCCCTTTGTGTGGCCGGGGGAGCTGAGGACACGGGTCTGATCTGGAGGATATTGCAAGAAGTGGAAGGGCAGATTAATTAAACAAGCTGCGGAGTCGCTTCTCAGTGTCTACCAGGAAGCTCTGGTGTGTTTGCATTCATGCTGCCAGGTAGCTAGAGCTTTGACTCATACTGATTTGCTGGGTATTTGGGAAGGGAGAAGAGTTCTCGCCTTGTTCCGCTCTTTCTTTTTTTTGACGTGGGCAGGGGTGAGTGGGCATGACAGATGGGAAACAGGAGCTGGGGAGTGAACTTGTGGCTCTGCCTTTCAGCTCTTGGGGCTAACACAGCCTCGACAATAGCTCTGTACAGCCCAGGGAGGGGCAAACCTCCGCTTTTGGGGTGCGTCTACATTGCCCCAAGACAGAGCTAGCAGCTGGCCCGAATTTCTTCCCCTGAAAACCTCGTGGGTTTTGGAGAGCCTTTAGGCAAAGGATGCTGCTCTCCTGGCTGAAATGCATCCTTCTACAGGCAATGAGAGCTTTCCGAGCTCTCTCAGCAGCGGGTGCAAATTGAGGGTGCCTTTGCGCAGGGACAGCTTGGTTTTGGGGGGGTCTCGTGGGGGGGCACAGGGGGTTTGGTGTGCAGAGGTCGTGCACTTCAGCACGCACGTGTGGCAGCAGATTACCGCAGTGTGAGACGATGGCTCGGAACGGGCTGTCATTGTGCGTTAGGTCAGTAATCCGTGAACTAAGGAGGATTAGCATGACGCGGTGTAACATCTCTTTAGGAGTCCTACATATCTACCAGACAAAAAGATTCGCTCTAAGAAGATAAATAAATGTCAGGATCCAATTGGTTTGTCTCCAAATTGCAAAAAAGGGTGTAGCAACAGCACCTAGACAATAACATACCAAGAAATCTGCAGTAGTCTATCAGGGGCATAACATGCTCAGCACAATAAATAACAGATAAAAATAGACAATATACTTCTAAAAGCACCTAATTATAACTGTATCTGACAGCCTAGAATAGCCTACTGTATTCTCCTGAGTAATTCACGAAAGCCTCATTTTGTTTTGCTGTTCTTCTGTTATTTAAGCATCAAAGGAAATTCACACAAATTAAAGAAAAAACTTCTCATTGTTTGAATTAGATATCACTGTTGTGATCAGCAATACCGGGTAGAGCCTGTGATGTGTATACAAGCTGGAAGCCTGAAGGAGATTGCAATGTAAGCAACAGCAAAAAGCATTGTGTGGGAGGAGGGAACCTGGGATTTCAGCCTGACTGTTGCCTTTGGGCGCTGAACTGAAAATGAACTTGTGTTACGTGGGCTTTAGAGGGAGGAGTGTCCAAAGGGTATTCTCGTTTGTTCTAGTCGGTCTGTACATGGTATCTATAGGTCTGAGGGGATCCTGCTCTCTTCCATTGCAGCAACAGCATCGTCCCCTTAACGCATCCAAACTCCACCTGAAGAATGTCCCTGCGTCAAGGCTTTTGTGGCCCCAGCCTAAGAGTGCTGAGTTCCCAGCTTGGAGCTGGACATACACTAGAGCCTTGATAATTTGTATCCTGATGGAGCAAACTGTCTTCTAGTACTGAACGCATGACCGCGAAATTAATTTTCTAGATATCAGTTGTTTCTATGGACTTTCTTGCAAGTGGTTGTTTACTAAAATATTTGGGGATCAATATGCAGAAATGGACATGCACAAGGAAGAGTCTTTTTAAACTGTAAACTGAGTGTTTGAGGGAAATGTTGATTTGCCTGGGACAAGTTTTCACGTGGAATTTCAAGTTATTACCAGTTAGAAGCTGCTGGATTTCTTGAGAATATTTTTTTATGCTAAAAGTGATTCATAGGTAGCCTCCAGCCATAACTCAGTCTGTGACCAGATCAAACTGAATTATCTGCTTGCTTCTACATTTGCATCGGTAAAGTACAAATCCAATGCTGTTGGGGGCTGTCTAGAAAAAAAATTAAAAGCAATTCAATTTGGTGGGTCAAAAGACCTGAGAACGGAGGTCAGACCAGCTCTGGTCATGGGTAAAAATGAAGCATAAGCAAAAAGGAGGCTATTGATTTGGCAGTACCAGTATCTCTTCCTCTAATGCAAGGTCAGAGCAAAAGTTTGTGTCTAGAGACTGTCTTCAAGAGCTGCTGGAATACATGCTGTCTGCTGCTCCATCTTTTTAGAGATATTAAACACTTTCCAAGGTTTTGGATGCAACTTTGATGTAGTTAACATGAAGAAATAAGGGGATCTTGAGCAGGATGGGGGAATGCCTGCATTTGTATCCAATCCACTAACTGAAGATTTACGTGCTGGAGATCAGCTCCTCTCTCTCAAATGACCTTCATACACAATCAGCCCCCGTCCCCTGTCAGAAGGAGCATGTGTTATGCCTTGAGTCTTGCTCAGATATGGGCCCAAACCCAGCAGCTTGCAGATGGAATTGGCAGCTTGAGCTAAAGCAGAATATCTCGAAATTGGAGGTGTCAGATCAGAGCACTCTCCACTTCTCTGAATGTGGGAATCTGGGTCATGTCGTCCCTTGGCCACAGTAATGAATGACATTAGGATCCCTACATAAATTCCTCTGCCACTTCTTCTAGAAAGGTGCTGGCTGATTGATAGACATATGTACAAAACCACCTACATGCTTTAGTCGACCCTGACATCACTTCAGAATACATCCCAGGGTGACTTAAGATAGATCCTACCCGAAAGACAGACAATTTAAAATCTCATCCCTCCAGCTGCTGGTGCTGTACTAACGCCAGAGGTGGTTGCTGGAGTCTGTTGAAATATGGTGATCTCTGTACATCCACATTGCTCACTGGAGCACCTGGATACCTGCAGAAGGTGCCATAAATCAAGTGAGGACTACAATCTGCATGCATCTTCTGCATCCTCATGCGCAGCTAAATGACAAATGAAAGTTAAAGCTGTCAGCAAAATGTAAGCAATGCAGCTGAGGAAGCCCAAGTTGGGGGAGGGAATGAACCCAAAATGACAAAGGCAAGTTGATGGTCAAATCCTTTCTTGCACACACTGATACATAAGCCAGGAGCAGCACATATTGCTCCGATCTCAGCCTGAGCTTTGGAAATGGAGGACAAATCCTCTTCTGATTTGTAAACTAAGCAAATCAGGCTATCTAGAATTGCAAGCAGCTTTCCTTCTAGCATATCCTCCTTAGTCCTTCACCATAACAATTTGTGCAAGCTCTTAGTGTAGCACCAGGAATCTTTGCCACAGGCAGCACTTTATAAATAGTGACGATAAAAGGCTTTTCTGGTTAGTCCATTGAGTGAAGTTCGCATCGTTTTCCAGACCAAAGCAGAACCCTTTCAGCTGTTTTTTAAGCAACTCCTTCCTAATCAGTGAAGTCAGAGTTTTACAGAAGCAGAATTCAGGCCCATTATCGTCTTCCACTGCCCCATTTACAGATAAATAGTCTCTCTGACTTTCTCATGGCTTTCTTAGCTCTACACTTAAATAATTTATTAGTATTGTTTATCTTTTCTCTATATTTCTAGCTGTTTGCTTCACTGATTTTTCACTAGGTTTCCATTTTTAATGGATGCTTTTTTAAAACTGAATAAACACCAAAATTCATTATTTATAAATTAAGGCATCTATAGCCAAGTCTTTGCCTTGTAATTGGAGCTTCATTTAAATGCTGGCAGTGGCCTTTAGACTCAGCTGTTTGCAGCAAGCTTCCTTAAGTTGGCCAGGCCTACAGAGCCCTCGCTTTGTGACACGTCTAGTAGACTTCTATAGGAGCTTGGGTGATAATTCCTGTGAAAGCACTCATTCCTCCAGAGCCCATTCATAACAGCCTGAACAAGGGCTTTACCCTCATTGTCCATCTGAGGGCTATATTTGAGGACATCTTCTGCGCTATCTGTACCTGCAGAGATGAAGACCCTGTCTCTGTAAGCATAGAAAAGCCTTGCTGAACTTTGTTCCTTAAATTCAGTACAGCAAACCCCTTCTTTTCTTCATCAGGAGGGACCGCAAGTCCAGTTGGCACAAGCAACCCGCTTTTCTGGTGTAAGAAAAACCAATTCTTATTGATTCAGTACCTACAGATCCTCCTGGCTTCAGTCGTTATCCTGAAAGTCTCACTGAAACCGGTGTTTCGGTCCTTCAGCACTGCTCTATCACCAAAGTATTTGGAGGGGGTGGCTCTGCCATGGTAGCTGTTATGCCTTCTTTCCTCCATGTGTTGGCAACAGGTGAAGTAAAAAAAAATTAACTAGAAATTCAGCTGAGTCCCCCTGATGCCTTGCTCTCCTAAAAACTCTTAACAGCTGTTAAGAGCAGGGCAAGCAAGAGGAGTCTGTTGGCTAGCTTCAGGTTTGCTGGAAGAAGTGGAAGGAAGCTCTTCTCTCTGAAGAAGCCAAAATAGGGTTGGAAAACCTGTGTCATGCCTTGGGTGTTTGAGTGATAGCTCCAGTGGAAAAATAGTTTTTGTAGCATTCAGGACACGTGGTCCTCACAGTAGATTTTTTTCACCTCTTAAACAGGCAATGGCAGAGCCATCCCACAAAGACTCCACACTCACCAGAAATGATCAGTATTTTCCTGTTAGAGGACCTAATCTAGTGAAATTAATGGAAACCTTCCCCGTGGTTTCAAGTTTCTTTGGATCCAGCCCAGAGCAGCTGTGGAGGGCCAGTGGTACAGACCTGCTCGCCTGAGCTTCTGAGAAACACCCTGGAAATAAGGATGTTAAAAATTAAAAGACCTTAATGGTTGTACCAGTGTTTTATTTGACCTGGTGGTGGTATAGCTGGTTCCTGGTTAAAGAGTAAGCCCGTAGCTATTTACATGGGGCTTAATTTTGCAACAGGTGAAAATAAATGTTATGGACCAAGGAGGGAGGCTAAGAAATCAGAAGAAAAATATATGGACTATACAGTCCTGTGTAGTCTGCAAAGAGGATACAAACCAGCTGGCAAACTGCTGCATATTTATGAGAGCATCTCACACATCCTTGCTCTTATTAGAGCATCCTACCTCAAGCGTGCCATGCTTGATTAGCATTTTAACAGGTTCAGACACTTATTTACCAGGTCTCCCCACTTTACACCCCAGACTGGATAATTCAGACATTGAGTCCTGGCGACTCACAGTATGTTGCCTGTCTAACGGCATCCCACAGCAGCTGAAGAGCCCGTTCCTTACACATTCTCCTGTGTTGCTAGAAATTGTGGCGAACTGACTGGTTAGGCACCACTTCAGCCAGGCAACAAGCTTCTTGTTCATTCATCAGCCTTCAAACCCCTTCGTAGCGATTTGTCTAAACCAGCATAACACAGAGGTGTGGGTTGTCCGAGCTATTTGGGGAGCTCAGGCCCTTCGTTCTGTCTTCAGCCTTCAGTGCAAAGCTGCAGAGATAGCAGGAGCAGCGGTCTCTCACTGCAACAAAGACCAATGCAGTTGTCTGGATTAAGTCAGAGCCCAAACACGTTTAAAAAATTACCTAAAACAAGGAAACCTGTTTAAATAGGACCACTATTTAAATCAAGCGAAGTCATAAAGAGGTCAGCAATGCACCAATATCGTTTAGTTTTAAAAAGCAGCTCCTACTTTCACGGCTTTTGTGCTGCATCAGCACAATCTGCGCACCCTGTTCCCCTATTACCAGGCACAAGTGGGTGTCTGGCTTCTGCTGTAAATGAAGTCATTAAGAGGACTACAACAATCACCCTGGTTACGAATCACATCTGCTTATGAAGATCACTTGAAGGAAAATATCGGCTATATCAATCTGTTAGCAAGCGGGGAGTTTGGTGCAGCCAAACATTTCAAAACCTATGAGCTGGGGTTATTTTCCTGGAGAACTGGCTTCATGGAGGTGTTCAGAGGTGTGGGTGCACATCGTGCAGTTGTGGAGCAGGTTTTGGCAGACTGTGGAAGGGATCTGTGTCACGTATAATGGACATAAGTCTTACTGCAGGGATATACCCTGTAGATGCTCTCCTGATGGCTTTCTAGCATCTGAATTACTTTGGAAAATAATATATTTTTAGAACTATCCTCTGAGTCATCGAAGGGCGAAATAAAAGCTCACAATTTGGTTCGCTCAAGCAAGAAAAGTTGCTTTCCTTTCAGGGAAGGGTCATGTCTGAGTTCCAGACACTTGAGTCGAGGCTGATGTACGTTGTCCATGTTTATTGCCGCTGCTTTGGACTTTGTTCAGTGTATGAAACCATGATGTGGCAAAATGTGTTTGGAAGTACAGCTAGCAGCTCCTTGTATTCCTGCAGCATGGATCTGGGGAGGCTGGATAATCTCCCTCCCCTGCGTTTCTCAAGGCAATTGTCCGAAAGCATTTTTTTCCTCTCTGTCTTTCAGGGAATGGACTATGGGGAGCTGCATTTTCTTCTTTCTCTGCAACATGTTCTAATTTATAGGATGAGATTTGTGGTAATTGAGTTCAGAGCTGAAGGCTGAGCCTTCTCCATATCCCCTGGGGTTTTCCTGGGAACAAGATGGATTGCCCAGTATGCTTCAGGCAAAAAATAATGAATGAATAAATAAATACATGAATAACAGCATGCCTCATTTTGCCTATCTCTTAGAGAGAGAGGAAGCTAATTCTTTAAGTATCAGAAATGTGCTCATTATGCAAAAATGGCAGAGCAGATGCACATATTCATAATAAGTACATTAAAAATCTCGTTTTAGCTCCTAGAGGACAAGTGCAAGTGCAAAATTGGGTGCAATTATATTTATCTTCCCACCTATGGTGCGCTCTCATTTGAATATGTATTTGTTTGAGCTGGTTGTATCTAGAAGCATGGAGTTTCCTGTGATTGAAAAAGGAAATTATTATGACTACCAGCCTACGATACTTCATATCAGAGGCTGGATCCAAGGTCCCCTGAAGTCACTAAGGCAGCCCTTTTTGAGTCCAGCTGGCTTTGCATTAAGGCAAGGGCTGGTCTCTTGTGCAGCCAGTGCTAAGCGTGTGTTAATAGCAACACAGAAGAGCAGAGGACACAATACAAGTGGGGCTGTTCATCATAACTATCACTTAATCAAACTAAAATGATGAACTGATAATTGGATGTCCTTGCAAGGACTGCACAGAGCCAGAGCCCTGGGTAGGGTCCCTTCCATACAGAGAAATAGACAAGTAGACTGCCGTGGGCAAAGAGATTAATCTTTGGCATGAGCGTGAACAACAGTGGAAATAAGTGTTGCTCGTGAGACCATCGGTCTGTGCTTGACTGTGGTAATATGCTTGGTGCTTGTGAATGAAAGCAGCTGCTCTGTCCTACCCTTAAAGTAGTATTAAAGACTGTTGAAGTTCTACATGCCCAGGTTTATTAAATGGTGAAAAACTGACTGGGTCTAAGGCAACTGTTTCAACAGAGAACTTATATGCTTTCACTTCAGCAACATAAAATAGCGGTAGAGATGTAAGACTAAACACAAACAAGGACAGGGACGTTGGGAAGAGACCTAGAGAATGGTCCCACCCATGCAAGGAAGATGGACAAAGTCTTCCACTGGAAATTCAGCAGCAGGAGTATCCTACAATATATTTAAAATTCTTTTTAATTAATAGTGAAAGTGGGATTTGTGTTCTCCCAAAATCCCAATCTTTGCACCATCTGGGAAAGCGTAACCATTGTTTTGAAAAATTTAACAAAGAAGTTACGAAAAATAGCACTCTAAAGACCAGATGTCAAATGAATAGTAAGGAAAAGTTTTTCTTTTACAGGGGAAAAATTAACAAGAACAAGAAGAAAATGCTGAAAATATTCATAAACAGAACAATTTCCTAAAAAGTGGCCTAACAACATTTTAACTCAAAACTGTTATTCTTCTGTTCTTGCTTATTCCTGCCCAGCCTTCTCGGCTGTGAGGCTGTAGTAATGATACTGTTGCCACCATTAGAGTATTTGGGCACTTTCCAGTCCTGTCCTGCATGACTGACATCTGTCACAGGTGGTTTTACTCAGCCAGTGCAGTATACACATAGCAAAGTATGTATTTTGTCTGGGGATTTTTTTTTTTTTCCACTTTAACCGATCCCTTTACTCTGATTCCACTGGAGAAGGCAAAACTTAAGAAGTAGCACTTCCATGTCCGGATCAAAGCAGAGAGCAGCGGGGTTTCCCGCAGCCCCTTTCTTCAGCAGGACCACAGCACGTAACCTCAGAGAAAGCTCAGTCTCCCGCACAAATGAATTCTTCTCTTACCGACAACTATTTTGCCAGAGGAATGGAGCCACTGCCTGCCTATTCCAGGGTGCTATGTAATAGATATCAGCTGAAAATCTGCTTTTCAAGCTTTGGTGAGCTGGGATTAATTGCAAACAGTTTGGCACTGCAGGTTCCCACTTGGCTCCATTTTTTCAGTCACATATTACGTGTAATCTGAAGCCAGCGCTTTTTCCACATTTCTTTTGCAGTACCAACAATAATTCTCTTACTTCCCCCCCCCCCCCCCCGCCAAGCAAACAAGTTAATAACTACATTTGCTGTTCCATTATCCCTAAAATAAGTGCAACTCCATAATTTGAGAGGTATGATGTCTTTAATTTTATAAGAAGCGTAGAGTTAAAAGATAAAAGCAGGCAAAGCAAACTTCAGCATTGTGAGTAGTGCGAAATTCAGCATCTGTGTCTCTAGTCTGATTTCTGAAATGAGTGTTGAAACCAAGGTGATGGGTCCCAATAAGACACTAGAGCAAGAATACTAGTAAATTACATGAAGAGAAGAATCTCTGTAAAATTATTCTGGGGATATCGTAAATATATCTGGAAATAACGTAAGACAATATAGCTGCCATTGTTAGCAGAGCAACCTGGGTAGAATAGGAAGGAAAAAAATGCTGTGCTTCTGGGACTATTTTTATTTCTATAAAGAAGACTTTTGCAAGTGCTTTCATCCTCTCCAACATACAACAGGAAAGGTTGTCTGCTTTCCAAGATTTAATGAGCAGCACTTCTGAATACTGCTGTGGACTCACAGGCGGTTTAGTGAATATGGTGCCAGTGGAAAGTCACCATCATCCAAACTGAAAGAAAACATGGCTTAAAGAACAGAAAATCTAATGTTCAAGATTGTGGCTGAGGAATACAAAAGCTGAGTCTTGTCACAGAACTATAAGGCTGACACAGAACGGCACCTTCAAGGTATTTAATTGGGTCTAGTTCTGCCCCATAAGGTGCCTAACGATTTGGGTCAAGCCCTGCGAATGGTTCCTGTTGGGTTTTCTGGGCCAAATCCTGATCTCTTGATTTGCACACTGGCATAAAACCAGATGGGATTTGTCAGAAGGGAGAGGTCACGGTGGCAGACATCTGAAGCAGTCTGCTGTCCTTTACGAAAGGTGAAAGGAGGAGAGGAGAGTGCAGCTGAAAGCAGTTCTCTAAAAGAAAATGAAACAAGATGTATTTCTTTTTGCAATCTATTCTTGATTTCCTTACTTAGATGGAAACAAAGGCAACAACACAAATAGAGAGTGTGACATTTAGGTGAACAAAAATTAAGATGAACTAAGCTGCTAATTATACCTCCTATATGAAGACAAAAGACATTTTCCAAAATAACTAAATATTGTACATTTATCCATAATTAGGGCATTGCCAGAGAGGAACATGAAGGTAAGAAGACAAAGACAGGGAGAGAGGGTTTTTTATAGCTCAGGGTTTTTTTAAGATCATTAAAATTGCCACCAGAAATATGCTGAAAAAGACAAGTTTGTGGGCAGAAGCACCACAAAATGAGGAAGAAATGCCACAGGAAGGAAGAAGAGTAATTCTAGGAGTAAACAGCTACTTTTAGAAAATGCCATCTGTCCTGAATATGAGTTTGCCATATATTGTGACTCAGAAGTCCTTTTCCACTGAATTCCTAGCTTGGGCTTTGTTAAAAGTAGAAAACATTAACCTGACTCAGATAAGGTCACATCCCATCATTTATGTGTACCTTCATCTAAAGCCAAAACTTACCAGGTAGGAGAATCTCCAGTACCAGTACTTGATTCCTCCTGTGATTTTGTGACATCACTACATTTTTTCACCTCAATTTGTCCATCTATGGAAACTCGTGGGACCTGTCTGTCTTGGGAAGTGCATAGGTCAAACTGTTCTCACTTGCTAATGCATGTGGAAGATAAAGGAGTATGTAAACGCCAGGATTCATCTTTGCAAGAGATGCTAAAAATTTGCTATGGCTTAAAACCACAGTTGGCAGGACATGGACAATGGGCGTAGAGGGGGTCACCTTTGTCTTTTGCAAGGAAAAGAGTCTGGGATGTCTAAAATGCACAGAGAAATGAACTGGTTTAGGTAATGGAAGGAAAAATACATTAATAAGCAGCTTTGCAAGCCATTTATACTCAATCTTCTAATTATCCACAAACATTGGAGGTGGGAAGTTGTCTTCTGAAATATGTTATTCTCCATCAAAGATTGTTTTCTTCAGGGCTTTCTGTGATATCAGTAGGAAATCAGAAAATGAGAGGGAAAACAATTAATAGATATAAACATCAATCAGGCTGGAAAACAGGCCAAATGGATTTGATCCTTTGAGGGAATGTGGCAGGCTTTCATCGCTAAGTCCTAGGCAACTCCTAAAGGATGAAGAACGGAGCAGTGAAGGAAAAAAAGCCAGATCCAATTGAGGATTACATGGGAACAAGCTTAGGCAGAGACTGTCCCCAAATGGCTTTGTTAGGGACAGAGGCTTTTTTCCTTATATTTTCCCCAGAAAGACTTCCCTTTGGATAATAAAACTATGCTGGGAACAAAACCAAGCAGGAACACCCCACACAAAGAGATGTCTTGGGTCCAACCAGTGGCAGCTCCCGACGCCCTTTCAGATGCAACATGGGGGACCGTCCCTGTCCCATCCGCCTTCGTACAACGGAGCCCAAACCGCCAATGTCCCTTTTCACCCACCTGAGCCAGCGACAAAGAGGAAGGATAAGAGTGCCACATCAAAAGTCTTTCCTAGTGAATTCCGACTTAGTGCAGTTTTTAATAGCACCCTTTGCGCATGATAGCGATGGGGGGAAAAAAATGCATCTATCGGCAGAAAATTAAAATTAGGATAAAAATGCTGATTTTGGTGAGAAAATAAAGCAGCAGGTGCTGATTCACAGTGTTTGAGGTAGTAGAGACCTTGTCCGGAGGTTGCCGAGTGTGGTGTGGCACATCTGGGACACGGGGCCTGACTGATTCCTCTTACTCTGGTTTTACCGTGGTACAACTCCAGTGCTTTCCATGAATTTTCCACCTGATACATCCAACCATACATGAGATTACAATTTTTTCTCCATTTCGCTACTTAGTGCCAGCTAGTCGTGCTCTAGAGCTCTGCTAGTGAGCATCACTTTCATCCACAAGTGGCTCTCTGTCTTTAAGAGGATTACCAGTGCAAAGAAAGACTTCCTCATGTTGAAGTACTGAATATTGCAACACAATCTTGCATTAAGCAAATGAGTTGAGCATGCTGAGTTTTCCAACACCAGCTGGAAACCCTCTTGATACTGGTGCTGCTTTGGTGAGCTGGTGGCCACTGATTTGGACATTCAAAGTCAGATGTCCATGGAAATTCTCCCTTTGCTTCCTATCAGCCACCCACTCCTACCTCTTCCTGCAGAACTGGAATACAAACACACAGCATCCACACTATTGCATAGATGTGGACAGGGGCATTTAGGACACACACGCTTTATTATTGTATAAACACTGCTTATCGCCTCCCCGATCCCCTGCGCAGTAGACGTGTAAAACCACAACCTGCTACAACCTGCTCTCGAACACCAGCGTACAGAACAAATTAAATATTTCAGCATGGGTAGAAAGAGGGAGGGAAACTTCAGGGAGTCAGACTGCTCTCAATTAGCAGTTATCTCCAGCAGCTTGTCTGATTAATGGCTGCACACTGTGCCTATGTAATAGGTGCAGGGAAGGTGCTTTAAAAGTGCTTTGCTCCTAATTACTGTGGAGACTGAAACGGTGGGTATCTCTTGTTAGAGTAAACATCTTCTCAGGCCTTCCCCCAGCTCAGATCTATGCAAGTGCCAACACTGGACCTGGGTGATCAGACCACATCCAGGCGGGAGCGTAGCAGGTACCAGCTGGCTACTGCCAGCAGGAGCCTGAGCATGATGGACTTGAGTAAAGTTATGTGCTTCCATCAGCACTAAGCGTCCTCACTTCAGGGGACTTCGTGCCCTGCATGGACCAGAGTCCAGCTCTTTTGGAGCTGATCCTCAAGGTACAACAGCACTGATCTGTCATGCCAAGCACAAGCCTTCCCAGAACCAGGGAGCTGCTATGTGTTGGCACTTAAGCATTAGAGCTTACAACACAACATGTCGAACCCAACCTGTGGCTGAACTGTAGTCCCATTCCCTTTTCTGCCAGAGGCAGTGACTTTGGACAAATTAGTTTATTGTCTCTTTCCAACAGAGCTAAATCAAGTATGCACATATCTGTGTTTTGGGGTAGCTTAGCTGAAGTGTGAAGAGCCATATTGCACAACTGGACCTAAACTGCTGTGACTTGATGTCTGCCCCAACTTCTCAAGAGTTTTTCCACTCAGCTTCTGGCTTACAGTGACCCGTGATGTGCTATAACTCTTTCCCAGTGACTTACAGGAAAACCTTGTCTCTACTTCCAAGGGAATGCATTGGAAGATCATTGAAAACATGAACAACTTCAGCCTGCATCCTTGCTTCGTGGGAGGAAAGCAAGTGGCACAAGTGAATCTCTCTTAGCCTGCAGGAATCAGCAAGCCCAGGCTCAGCACACCACCAAAGCCGAGCAGAAGCGAGACCTCGTGGTTGTGGGCACGAGGCAGGGACTTGGAGTCACTTCTTTCTTTGGTCTGCTGGGAAAATGGTCTTACACTCAGTGGACAATTTGCTCCGTGCCAAGTCTGGTTTAGCATATACAGAGCTCTCTCTTGTACCTACATATCAACAGGTCTTTGGGCTTGGTTTAACTATTAGGACACACTGGTGCAACTTTCAGGCCAGACCAGTCTGCTGAACTGGTTTCAGCAATGTGGGCCTCTGGCATGTCAGGGAGACATGAGAATGATGTCCTCTTCACCAAGCAGCTTCTTTGCTTTGGGCATAAAGGTGCAGGTAATAATAGTCACCAGCCAAGAATTTGGAGATCTTTTCAGGAAAGTCGCTCTACCAGCACCAAACCCATGGCTGTACTATGAACAGGAATGCAACAACATTTCCCAATCACAGCTGAATTACATGAAAATTACAATCAGTTCATGGCTATCTGGGCAACCCTATTCTAAACCTTGCTTCCCTCTCCTCCTTTTCAGTAAGTTCACTTAATTGCACATTCACTGCAAAGTAAAGAAAGGGTTTTAAGTACATTTACCTTGTAAAAATATCAAATCTTCTTTAGAAAAAAAGCACTGGTGAATTATGAATGAAGGCATGCAGTGCTGAAAGTCCCCACTTATACATTTTTAAATGTAGCCTTTCGCTTCTGATAATACTTTTGAAAACCCACTGGACTGGAACTTACAGTCTTTTGCAAAAACCAGCCATATTTGCACCACATTCCCTGATCTGTAGAAGTCCCAGCTGCTCCAGTCATGCTGTCCCCCTTGCAACCTGGAGAAGAGGCCATCAGGTCTGAGCAAAGGTTACTTCAAAGGGCAGGAGAGGAAGAATTCATTGTAAATAGCAATTATACACCAAGAAGAAAACGTAAAGATTAAAAAATAAAAAAATTAAACCCACAAAAATTCATTCACATTTCCAGCACCAGAGTTCTTATTTTGATGCTTTGCTTGGCAGGATGGCTGCTGGTGTGGACATGCCCAACCCCTCTAAGGGACGTCCACGGTCAAGCAGTTTGTCCAGGTCCCCCGACCTGCGCACAGACTCAGATTTGTCACCTCCATTCCCGGCAGTGGCACACCGACCTGCCAAGTGTTGGAGGGGACGTGTCACCTTGGAGGACACAGTGAATCGCCGAAATGTGCCGGAACGAGCCTTTCACTGAGGCTTCTGAGCTCAGGTGTGACGTCGTGCCAACACAGCTGTGTGGCACTTGGCTGGCAGCTGGGTCAGGGCCGGTGCTGGGTGTCCTCAAACACTCACAGGTGCTGAACGTCCTTAAAAACCTCTCGAGGCTCTCCTTTGCAAACATTGTTATTTTCTTCTGCAGACTAAGAGACCTACCAAGCTTGAGATAAGAAGCAACTAAATTCAGGTTACATGAACAAGGAGGGAGAAGAAAATCCCCAGCTTATCCTTTCCTCTCATGCACTGCCTCTATCAACCTTTCTTCAGAGACAATTTTTGTTACTGCAGAGTTAAAGGCCAGGAGGGGACCTTAGACCCGATCTAAACCTGATCTTCCTTATGTCAGTGTTTCACCAGGTATCCCTGGGCTGAGCCCAGTAATTATCTGACAAAAGCAGTTACCTGAAGGCAACTACAGCTGATTTGAAGCCACAGGGAAATGGCAAAGTGACCTGCTTCCCTTGGCAGCTTCTTCTGATGCCCTGCATTTAACATGGGTGCATTCTCTCCAGTCTGAATGTGTCACTTTTTTGCTATGTCCTTTTTCACCACGTTATATATATCCTGCAGTCACATTCCTTTGCAACCTTCCCTTCAGCTAAGCTCTTCCAATTTGGCAGTGCCAGTCTTCTGAGCTCCCATCAGCACTCTGAAACCCTTCAACACGTGAACGGTCCCATCGCTGGCATCACAGGTGCTTGATCAGAAGCAAAACAACCTTCTCCTATCTACCTACTCTCCAGTCCAGCAATCGGACCACATCTAGGCAATTACCAACTATGTAAACTTAGGCCTTATCCATAAAATCTGTTTTCTATTTATTTAGTATTAATTATAGTCCTGTCCATGCATTTTGTCTTCATAGGATTCACTGTCTACCTCTTGGATGACAAAATGTCCCACCAGCAGGAATGGCTGGCCCCATTCAAGTACTGACACAGCAGTAGCACCCTTCTAGTCCTGGACTTTACCGTGTTCAAGCTATCAAAAAACAAAATCTCATGGGCCAGAGACTTCCTCAGCCGATTCTTCCGAGATGCTTAGTGGCGAGAATAATTAAGTCTGATTTTTTCACTAGCAGACGATACCTAGCATTTTCCTAGCTGGATGGACCAGGAGGTACCAGCAGAGCTCATGTGAGAAGAGATCTGCTTTCCAAATACAGAAAGTATCTATTGGATACCTCCCCCTTTCCCATGACTGTGTCAGCTTCCGTTATCGCTACGTAACATTAGGCCTGTGATTTTGCTAGGATATGTTTTTGCTTAAAAACAAATCTCTTTTATTTTCCTTAGCCCTTCCTGCTCTGCATTTTTGGATTCACATTCATTTTCTGGACCAAATGATCTCCAGTTTGTGTTTGCTGCTGCCCATTCATGCACAAACTCTTTCTCATGTGGTATAGGTTGCTTTTTTTCACCCTAGCGGGTGCATTTATTTCATCAGTGAATCAAAAGTGGGCTTCCACCTCAAATTGCAAAAATCATGCAAAAACTCCACTTGAGACAGAAGACAGCAATTTAAGAATTGGCATGTTTTTATCCCCATATTCTTTCCTTCTTTCTTTTTCAACCCGTTCCACTTGACAGTGTTCAGCTGTGGGAAATATCTCCTCTGCAGCACAACATATACACTACTGGTTTTGTTCCCTAAAAATTTACAGTCAGCAACCTGTGGTTCTGAGCTATAAATACCGAAAACCATTAGACCAGCTCTCTTACTCAGCTCTCTGATATTTCCCAGTCTGACCTCTGAAATGCTGTGCGTTTCCTGACACAGACTCCTGGATTAAAAAAAAAAAAAGTTTTTTGAAAAATCAAATAGAATGGTTTAGGTAGAAACTTAATGTGCAAAATATATCTCAAGGTAACATACAGTACGGTGCACCAGGTTTTAGGAAATATGCATATAGCATATGGATCTGGCTCTCATCCCAACACTTAAGGGAATTACCAGCGGTGCAGTGTTCCAGTTCCCCGTCGTTGGCAATATGCCTTCCTGTAAATGCAATTAAAAAATCTCTGCCCAGAAAGAAGTGGGAGAGACCCTAATCAAAGCAAATGACAGTCTTTTCTCAAATTTTTTATCAGACTGCACCATCTAGAGGGCGATAGCAGCATCACCCAGCTCCAGCTCGGAACCGCTCCTGGAGGGGTACCACCACTGCGAAGGTATTTCTCCATCCCACTGTATAGAAAATATTTCTATAGCCCCACTCCCTCCTTGCTATAGTCGGCGCAGCTCTGCAGGAACGTGTGCTATCGAAAAGGTTTTCCTGGCTCCGTGCAACTTGCTGCCAAGGTGCACAAAGGCGAGGGGCTCGGTGTACCACGGCAGGATGAAATACGTCCAGGGACATGACCCTGACCACAGTAAATCTTCCCTGCCCTCATTAGCATCAGACTCCTCCTTTAATTATAGGTATAATATATATAATATATTATATATTTTATATATATAACCTTTTGTTATTATGGTCAACCTCTAACCAGTAAGAAGCCTTTATACAATATGATGTATACAGACCTCTTTCATTTCTTCTGCTTACATCTTTTTTTAAATAACTATCCTCACCATCTCTGCGTGAAAGTTCACTGTGGCCAAGCACGTCCTGTAGCCGAGCAGACCACCATCCCGAGCCAGCAGTTGCATGGGTGCTCTCATTAAATTCACCTTAAGCTTAATAATCACCTCTTATTTGGCAAGGGAAGTATTTCCTGGTTTGCTATGTGACAACTGATTTATCAAACCATTAACCAGTTTATTATTAGGTTATTAGCACATGCTACTGTATTAATCAAGGCACTGTTCAGAGGAGGGTGAATATTTTTGTCAGGTTACATAGTGATCCATGAAATCTTAGCTAGAACTGAGGTCGCCTGTGAAGCAAAAAACCACTCTTAAACACTGTGACAGCTGGAGAATATTTATCTTTCAAAAAGGAAAAACCCCTTTCCAGTCCCTTGACCACTTATCTAGAAAGGTGGGCATCTAGTGGTGCAGTGGGAAATTAATTTTCTTGTTGACTTGTTGCATTACCAGTTGATGGCCATTAGGTGCTACACAGCTGGGGGAGGACTGGGATGCTGCTACAAATGGCAGGGGATGATTCAGGGAGCAGTGAAGCTTGGCAGAACCACCAATTCTGCCTCCAAAGTGCAGGTCCATGTGATGTCTCAGATATCCCGCAAAAGATGTGTCCAGGCTCAGCTTTCCCATCAGATAATAAATAAACCATTAATAAAGTTAATTAAATAAAATTCTGAACTACGACAAAAACTGTTTGAAACAGGCCTAGAGATTGAGGCAAGAAACCGCCTGATGCACGAATACCTGCACACAGACAATGTCTTCGTGTAATTCTCATTTCTAATGCAACCAGCCTTACAGCAAGAGGCTGGGGGGAGTAGGAAGAAAACGTACAAACTAAATGACCAGAACAGTGACGGTGACCCTCATTTTGCAGTTTAATAATTTTTAGCATCATTCTCATCTTTGCAGGACCTTGACCTTCCTCCTCAGGGAGCACAGCGCAGAAGCTGAGTTAAATCTTTAAATGCGTTTTGCACAAAAAGTCCTTGCTGCTTGGCCGTCTGGGGAGGAAAAGGCGTGAATACGCACCATGAAGTTTTTTAGGCAGCTGTGCTTGGATATGGTCTCTCTAATGGTTTCAGCTCTGCTCCTGCGTAATGAAACCAAGCAGGCAGCATCTGGGGTCTTTCCCTCCAAGGGATTAAAGGGGGATTTGATCCCAAGCAGTGAGCATCCTGACGGAATATACAGTGTGGGAACCTCCGCTCTTGCTTAGCCTGGCATACCCTGTGCTCTCCCCTTAGCCAAACCCACGCGACCTGCAGCAGGCTCTGTGCTCCCTCGCCGGATCCCCACGTTCTGCCAGATGCCGGCACTCTGATGAGAGCATCCCGATGCAGCCAAACCCTTTTTGGCTACGTCGTTGCGGTGACGACCTGCTCCAGCGTTATAATACTGCCAGTTTCTGAATGCATTTTGACATTACAACTTGAAGCCAAATTGCTGTTGACAACTTCGTGTAACGTAGTTCTCGTGATGATTTCATTAGCTCCACTGGGTTAGTTTCCTCAGAATGGACAAGTTAGTTATTTCTTCTGAATATTGAGCATTTTCAGCACTTCAGCCCCCGTGAATCGTGTTAGTTAACACCTGAACAGATAATCGCTCATACATGTCATGTTTTGCCTTTTGCAGGATCTCTGGATTGCCTTTCCCATTGTGGATGGAAGGAAGCAGGAGCTTCTTGAAGCTGCTGGATCTGTCCCCACGATCCCTGGTTCCCCTTCCAACAAGTCACCATTTCCCCTCCCACCACTCCTCCCATCATAGCACAGCTTATGCCATTGAGCTCCATTGCATGGGGGACCCAATGCCAGAGCGGGGCAATGGGACGAGAAAACTTTTCAGATGGGTACTCTTACACAAAGGTGTTGTCCTTTCCATAGACACCCCCCCCAAGGAAATTTAGAGGTTTCCCAGTCTACCCCTCATCTAGTAACAAAATACATTGACAAGCTGCAAGACGGGTGCGTTTGTAAAACTCAGATTGCTCAAACAGCTTTACGCTGTCCTACAGAAGTCTGGGGACTTCCCTTGAAATCTGTGAAGTGAACAATTGCTCTTCTTTGCGTCCAAATAAAGATTAAGTTCTAAATTGCCCGAATCAGATATGAATGCATTGGAGTTGGAGCCAGGCGACAAGCTTCAGATCCAGACTCCAGCAACCAAAAATAACCTTGGGAAACAATCTTCTAAACTCCAAGTTTTAATTAAGAACATGTCCATCCCCACCCGTATTCCAGGGGAATGAATCTAAATACATCTCTGGCTCTCTGCTTGATGCTGTTCAACCCCATACCAAACAAACAAACATAAATAGTTGCGATGCCTTTTTTTAGAATAAGTTTTCCCCACAAAAGCTAGCAAGAGATATATAGGCCCTTAACCACAAAAAGACCGAAATGAATTCTGCATGCTCCAAATTTAGAGTTATTGTGATCCAAGATTTCTACTGAGTTCTATTTCAAAATGCAAATAAGAGTTCACAATTCAGACAGCCCTTCTGTGATCTTCTCATCCTGGTGTCTGATTTTTACTTATTAAATAAAATGAACAAAAAGAAGTGTTCTCTCCCAAGCTTAGTTATTGCAGAATAGCTCAAAAGTGCATTGTGTCACCTGTAAAACTCCCACGCTCCAGTTTTCCCAACTGCCAGCACACAGCAATGCACTGCCAGCAGATAACTCTGCAGTACATGCCAGAATAGGATTCTCTGCTTATTTTAAGTGATAATTTGGCTGCTTTGCTTCCTAGAAATCCTAATTCTACCCCAATGTCCTTTGTCAATACCCATGCCTCTCTCCACATCTGAGCAATTTTCAAGATTGTTTCTGTTTATAGGCTGCTTCTGCAGTATAAATTGCCTTTAGCAGCCCAGAGCCCCATGTCAGGTAAGAGGCTGCTTCAAGTCTTTCCCAAGTATGCTGAATAAATAACACCAAGTGCCATCGAGCCCATCTAAGTCAGAAAAGAGCCATACTTTTTCTCCTGCTGTCAGACGCTGCATTGGAAAAGGCAGCTTGCATAGTGGGGTTACTTCTACTGCAGATCACTACTTCTCGTTTTTAGCATGGGCACAGCATTGTTTGGCTGGGATAAAACTAGAGACATGAAGCAAAACATCCAGGACTGTCTTGTATTGTTGCTTCCTTTCAGATCAATGCTCTGTGTCGGGCAGTGGCAGTATGTGTTTTGGAGGGTCAGCACATTCCTTATTAGTCTTAGAGCATTTAAAATTCCTTTTTGTGATTGTGCCTATCTGTTTTCCAAATTGACTGGTATTGAAGGGGGGGGGGGAAGGCAATTTGTCAAGACTCGCAGGCAGCTATAGAGAACGAATGGTTGAAATCATCCCCGTGTCTTACCTCCACCCACTGATCACCCCTTTATTGACCAGTCTACAAATAGTAACACTCAAGTTCCTACTTAAGACTATCATGAACAACAGGATCTGCAATTAAAAATAGATACATTCCTTGTTGTTTCCTGGGTCATGTCACTACCTTTGTCACCACCCACGTTCACCCCAAGCAGCTGCTGGGGTGTCGACTGATACAAGTCCCTTGCTTGTGGCTCTATTTTACAAGTACAACGTTGGGCTCTTTGGGTGCCCTTGGAGTTGGGGCTGCAGACTGTTGCGTGGGCAGCAAATGGGGCACAAACCTAGCTCTGTTGCTTGTGAAGCTTCACGTTGCAAAATACCTCATACAACACCATTTTCACCATATGGCTGGGCTGCAGCTCTGAGGAGAGATGTGCTTTGTTCACTTTGGGGACCGTTCACCAGTATTAGAGCAGATGAGCACATAAGCAGTTGGATTTAGGAATATTTTTTGCATGGTAGAAGTGCTGACTTTGCTCCCCTGTGATTTCTGAGATCCTATTTGTTAGCTTTTGAGCATACAGCCAAATACAGAGTCCCTGAATGCTAGAAGTTTCATAAATTACTGTTTGCCTAGAAATTCACACCAGCAGTTAAATATGTGTAAGTCATCTTCTATTATTTCCCCAAAAGTGTTCTATCCAGAGCTCAAGAATTAGCACCAATATTTCTAAATTCTGAAGTCCTGAGAATTATTCATCAGAATTGATGAACAACTTGGAAAATAAGGAAGACACTAAAGAAAAATAAACTACTCTCACAAATACTCATTAACTGAGAGGCATACTTGTAAATAACCATGCCTTTGCTTACGCACCTAGTCTAGCATGCTACTGCAAAAATAGGTTAGTCAGAAAATACACAGGATTTGACTCTCAGATAAGGAAATCTTCAACTCTTAATCAAAATATAAGGTTTACTGAGAACTTACGTCTACATACCTGAAAGCACCTCACACCAAATATGTGGGAAGAAGCTGAGCTTCCATTAAAATAGTCAGCTTCTTAAAAGTTTCATTTTGTTAAATTCAACTGTCTAAAGGAAGGCAGTTATACACTGAGCACAAGGCAAGTGAGAAACTTTTAGTGCTACAAGTTGGCTTCAAACACTTTTAAATCCCAAAGACATTTCAAACTGATCAAACTGAAATGCTGATGAAGAAAAGTAAACTAAGGTCAAAATTTAATGAGAAGAAGCAGAAACAAAACTGGTTTATATTTATATATACATTTTCTTTTTATCACACTAACCAAGTTCAAACATAAAATATGACTTCACAAATAGACACACAGCAAAGCTCCCAACCTTCCTAAAGACAGCAGAACGGAGGACTAGCATTACACTACAAATATTTTCACCTGAAACTACTAATGGTGAGAATACACTTCAGGTGCCAGAGATCAAAGCTTATTTCTTTTTAGACTCTGCTGTGTGCATTGGAAAGCCTCTCATAAGATGAAAAGGATGGAAAAGCAAGAAGGGAGCTTACACCTCTTTAAGGAGCTATCAGCAGAAACCTCAAAATACAATGTTAGCTGACGGCTCTCTGCTGAGAGTTGCTTTCATGTGATAGATAGACAAATACTTGAAGGATGATAAATTATGAACTGTGAATGATTATTCTAATTCAGAGGAAGAGAAGAAGGCTTATGTCTGGCATTGAGGAAGATGTAATCAGATGTCCCTGACTCATTAACCATCAAGTGTTTATCCTGGAATGAAGTCGAGTAGTTTAACTGGTACTATCAAAACATGAAATTTTTTCAGAATGAAGAAAAGCCTTGACAATTGAACTTACTTATGGGGATAAATACATCATATCAGATCTGTCAGTTAGGAGGGGTGGGTTATATAAAAAAGAAATCATAATGGGGAAATATTATTACCACTTGGTAACTAAGAGGTGGGAAACCTCTTTTGAAGTGTGATCCTATCTTAAAGATGGGTATTATGGAAAACTGGAATATCCTAGGATGTTTATGCAGCCACAAATTGCGCCTTTGTATTGGGTTTGCATGGCAAGGGTTTGGTAGCAGGGAGGCTACAGGGGTGGAGTCCGAGAGAAGCTGTTGGAAGCTTCCCCTGTGTCTGACAGAGCCAATGTCAGCCGGCTCCAAGACGGACCCGCTGCTGGACAAGGCTGAGCCCATCAGTGACAGTGGTGATAACGCCTCTGGAATAACACATTTAAGAAGGGGGGGTGGAAATCTGCACAATTGCAGCTGGAGAAGAGAGGAGTGAGAATACGCAAGAGAACCAGCCCTGCAGCCCCCCAGGTCAGTGCAGAAGGAGGGGAGGAGATGCTCCAGGCGCCGGAGCAGAGATTCCCCTGCAGCCCGTGGGGAAGACCCTGGTGAGGCAGGCTGTCCCCCTGCAGCCCACGGAGGTCCACGGGGGAGCAGATCTCCACCTGCAGCCTGTGGAGGACCCACACTGGAGCAGGTGGGTTCCCGAAGGAGGCTGTGACCCTGTGGGAAAGCCGCGCTGGAGCAGGCTCCTGGCAGGACCTGTGGCCCCTGGAGAGAGGAGCCCACGCTGGAGCAGGTTTTCTGGCAGGACTTGTGACCCCACAGGGGACCCATGCTGGAGCAGTCTGTGCCTGAGGGACTGCAGCCCGTGGGAAGAATCCACACTGGAGCAGTCTGTGAAGAACTGTGGCCTGTGGAAGGGACCCCACACTGGAGCAGGGGAAGAGTGTGAGGAGCCCTGCCCCTGAGGAGGAAGGAGCAGCAGAGACAACGTGTGATGAACTGACCCCAACCCTCATTCCCTGTCCCCCTGCGCTGCTGGGGGGAGGAGGGAGAGAAAATTGGGAGTGAAGTTAAGCCCAGGAAGAAGGGAAGAGTGGGGGGAAGGTGTTTTAAGATTTGGTTTTATTTCTCATTATCCTGCTCTGATTTTGATTCGTAATAAATTAATTTTCCTGAAGTTGAGTCTGTTTTGCCTGTGACAGTAATTGGCAAGTGGTCTCTCCCTGTCCTTATCTCGACCCACAAGCCTTTCATTATATTTTCCCTCCCATGTGCAGCTGGGTGGGAGAGATAGAGTGGCTTTGGTGGGCACCTGGCATCCAGCCAGGGTCAACCCACCACAAACTTATTGAGAAATAGGAAAGGATTATGCCTGAAGCGAAACCAGTAGGTGGAGAACCTGGAGGGATGTAATCCTGCAGCTCAGTTAGGAGCAAAGGAGGAGTCCCTGCCTACCATCCCTTTCTTCAGTAACAGCACTTGCTTAGGGGCCAGTTTCCAGTTACTTTTGTCCTGCCAGCTTGATCTGCGTTGTTTTGGAATTGTTCATGCAGCTCCCAGAAAACTTCTGCGTGGGTGAGAGTTATGAGTAAGTGAACTGGAATGAATTACTACTTTCAAATGAAAATAGAAGCAGCAAAACACAACATTGCTGCCTCTCCCTATCTCTTCTGTGCCCCAAGGTGCAGGATTTGTAAGGCTAAAGGTGCCAACAGGGTGACAAAGAGGCAGTAAGTGACCACCAGCTGCTCAGCCTGCCTGTGCCCCACAGGTGTGAGTCCCAGCTCAAAACACACCACTAAACCTCACAGGCTTGTCCAAGGGAGCATTGTGGTTTAACCCCAGCCAGCAACTAAGCACCACGCAGCCGCTCACTCACTTCCCCCAACCAGTGGGATGGGGGAGAGAACTGGGAAAAAAAGTAAAACTCGTGGCTTGAGATAAGAACGGTTTAATAGAACAGAAAGGAAAAAAATAATAATGATAATAATAACAATAATAGAATGACAATAATAATAATAAAAGGATTGGAATATACAAAACAAGGGATGCAGAGTGCAACTGCTCACCACTTGCCAACTGATGTCCAGCTAGTTCCTGAGCAGTGATCCACCCTCCCAGCCAACTCTCCCAGTTTATATACTGGGCATGACATCACACGGTATGGAATACCCCTTTGGCCACTTTGGGTCAGCTGCCCTGGCTGTGTCCCCTCCCAACTTCTTGTGCCCCTCCAGCCTTCTTGCTGGCTGGGCATGAGAAGATGAAAAACCTTGACGTAGTATAAATACGACTTAGCAACAACGGAAAACATCAGTGTGTTATTGACATTATTCTCATTCTAAATCCAAAACATAACACTATACCAGCTACTAGGAAGAAAATTAACTCTATCCCAGCTGAAACCAGGAGAGGGAGGATTCAGGAGTCCGGGGATTCAAATGGCCCCTTGATTCAGACTTGATTCAAACAGTCCCTGGAGGGTCACAGCTTTTCACAGTGACCATCTCTGGTGTTTGGGGACACAGACAACATGTAGACGAGCTGTGCATGTGCTCCAGCGGCTCAGAGCCCACCTCCTCCTCCATCAAGAAGTTGGTGACCTGCATCGCCACGGGGCAGTTACCTTTGCAATTACGGGACCACGTGCGGCCAGCCAGCTTGCTTGCACCTTGTATTTGCTTGCCTTGTATTTGTCCATTTTGCGATATCAGATAATAAAAAGTCCCTGATTCTCTGACTCTGAGCTGTGTGCAAGGCAGATGGGAGAGACATGTTTGAACTGGTTTGAATTTGCTGTGTCGTGGATCCGTCAAGTGTTTGTGTGACGTCCCAAAAATCCCTTAAACCAAGAAACGTGTGGTAGAGAGCAGACAAAGCACCACAGACACTGGGCAGGCCCTCCAGCCCATGAGTAGCTACCAACTTGTAAATATTGCAATTTATGACTGGGTAAAATGAGTCTGCTCTGTCATTTAGCTTTACGGCAGTAGGAGAGCCACTTTGCCTATGGGATATTTGATAGGCATCTCTGATGCCTGTTGGTGCCACAACAGTAGACCTTAGCTCGGCTGGGAATTAGCTCCTTTGCTTCAGCGTTGCTCCTCCACGCCTGGCTGACTGTTGTCCTTTCTCCTCTGGAATAATTATGATGGCTGAAAATAAATGTGTGGGACAACTTGTGCCAATTTCCACAGTTTAACAGCACATGGACATTTGTGTGAAAGTGTGAGCCAGGATGTTTGTGTTCATTCTCCTAATTCTCTCGACAAAATGGTTTTATAAATAATCGGGCCTTAATTGTGTGATTCCAGTTAATGCAGAGGGAGTTAATTAACATCTGGAACAAGTTTCCTGGCCCGAGTTATTAGCTGTGTCTGGCGCAGAATTCAAACAATGTATGAAGTGAGGCCTATAGCCAAATGATTTTGTACACAGCTAAAATGAGAAATGACCAAAGATGGATGAGGTATGGCAGCTGCCAAGATAATGTCCGTTTTTGGTAAACAAGTGTAGACTGAATCAAGGCATGATTGTTGTACCAGACTGAGACGTGCACTATGTGGCAAAGAATAGGCATCACCTCTCGATTTATCCCGTCTTCAAACCCTCTAGCTCTTCCTACTTGTCTCCAAAAGCCTCATGGATCAGTGATTGCAGAGACTTTCTCAGCTTGGGGAGGAACAATCCCACTAACATGCAGGACAGGTCTCCTGTGAACCTTGCATATGCCTACTGCGTTTTATCCCATCTATCTGAAAAGTGAAAGAGAAGGATGTAATTTTGTACTGCTGAGAAGGAGAAGAATACCAAATCACAAGCAGGCAAACTCTGAACATCTGCTTCGTGTATTCGTATCAAATAAAGAAATGGGGATATGTCCTTTTAACCGCCAGCAGCCCTCCTGCAGAAAGGTGCTGGGCAAACCAAGGACAGAATGTAAAATTTTGAAAATCTGTTTCGGTGAACCCAAACCATTCTGTCCAACCTAAACTGAATTTTTTATATATATATTTGTAAAGCTTTTAAAATCTCTTCCCATCACTTTTGGTTTTAAGTAGAAAATGAGTAAAAACAAATTCAAGGATTTCGCTTAATAAATGGCTAAAAGCTAAAGACCTGTCCATGTTCTCCCTCCACTGTCTTTGAAGCCATGACCTCATGGGAGCAAAGGAGAAATAATATATTGGAGTGCTAATTTGTGTGATATTACTCGCAGTCAACCCTCGAACGTCAGTGTGAGCGGCTCCAGAAGGAGACCCAGTGCTCTCTGGAGCTGGTCTCAGAGACCTGCAGGCTTTCTCCACAGCTCCTGGCTTCTTGCCCACTCGGTGGTTGTCACTTCACTTGTTTGAGAGCTGCTCGCTAGAAAAGGATTTGCTGTTCTCTGGGAAAGGTAGATAATGTTAGAAAAAAGAACAGTCCATTGCATTGGAGAGTGATGGAGTGGGGTACCACATCTGCACGCCAAGCAGATAAGAAAGTACCGTCTAAACTCATCCCTGGCCCAAAGGGAAATACAGTCCCTCCTGGTGACAATGTGGTCACAGAGCTTCATAAGACTGTGCAAAGCCCTCAGCTTGGCCAGCTGGAATTTCTGGGGAAAAAAAAAACATTTTTTGACCAATAGTCACAACCCAGGTAGGAGAAATGGCTTTTCACCCTGAACACCCTTCTTTTCCTGTTTTTCACTACTAAAACACACTGAGCAACTCCAGAAATGGATTTTCACGTATGCCTTGTGAATCTCCATATCTAGCTAGGGCAGGGATAATATGTCTGAGCTAGTTTATGTACTTGCTCTCTTATTTACCGCCTCTAATGTGATGAATTGTTATTGAAGGTTTCTTATCCACATTCCTGTTTTAGTAGAAACTCGTGCTGTGTTTTATGCGTGAGTTTTACACTGCTGCAGCAAGAAGGCATGCAGATGAAGAATGCTTCTCCAAATAATCCCCTAGCTAGGAAATATAAACAATTCTCACTGAGCTCCAGCAGAAAACCACAAATTGTGGTGTAAATTGTATTTCCATGAAGTTCTACGTATGAACACAAAAGAGAAGCAGAAGGGAAAGCAATTCAATCAGGTGCCATTGCAGCCCAAATACCCAGCCAAGTCTGGGGAACTCTCCTCCTTATCCCATATCAAAGCAACTGGGAATTTAAGTACCACCACCCTTACTTCCCCATCCTCTTCTTTGTTTGCCAGAGCTACGGATCTTGTACCAAAAAGAAAGCAGTTTACTGGTGATACAGACTACCGTCGAGTGATCCAAAGCCTGCAGAAGGCCACCACTGGTTTCCACTGATTTAAAGCAAAAGAGGGTAGATTTAGATTGAATATAAAGAAGAAATCCTTTACTATGAGGGTGGTGAGGCACTGGAACAGGTTTCCCAGAGAAGTTGTGGATGCCCCATCCCTAGAAATGTTCAAGGTAAGGTTGGATGGGGTTGTGGGCAACCAGATCTAGTGAGAGGTGTCCCTGCCCATGGCAGGGGGGTGGGGGTTGTTCTAGATGGTCTTTAAAAGGTCCCCTCTGACCCAAATGATTCTGTGATTCTATGATAAATTTAAAAGATTTGGGATAAAGTCCTAAACTGCAACCAGCTCTGGCTCCCAAGTCAGTGAGAGAGAGCAGGAGAAGCTGTGCTGCTGGGAAACTCCAGTCTACACCAGTAAGAGGACTGGGTTATCAGCGTGCAGTCCTACACACTGAGGTACCCACTGTTATTCCAAGGAGCTATAATGACCTGTAATTCATCCCTGTTTGGATTTATGACCAGTCTGAATTTCATGTACAGTTTTCAAAATCTGTGTCATAATTACAAAAATTGCAAATAACTTTTTAATATCAATGTTAAAAAAAAATAGGCAAATCTTTCACAGCATTTTTATTGCCTATTTACAATCTCAAATCAAATGGTTTACAACTTTGTCTTCTGAAAATATACAACGTAAGAAAACACTAGCCTGGCAAAATTATGCTTTTATGATAATGACAGGGATGAGTTATAGTTACTCTAGTTAAACTATAATGGCTGCACAGATGCTGGGGAAAAGCTATTGTACAACATGTTTTGCCACCATAAGCATGGCACCTGCTAGCCCCACCACGGTACATATAAGAGGGTATTAGCATTTCTTTATGAATATTATTTTCAAGGGTTATAACTGGACCATAAACATTCACTTGGGGATAAAATATCAGTATGCAGGCTTTAAAAATATATACCTTGAGAAATACTCAGCCAGTTTTGCATATATGGATTTCAGAAGCAAGTTTACGAGAGATAATATATAATTTGTTTCCGATCATCTAGAATTCAAAAATGGTCTGCATTCTTCTCATGGTCTATATGAATTTGCAGCAGGTGAGTTTAGTGATATTTACAGAGGCAGAAACTAAATCCTCCAGCCCACTGCTGGCTATCAGGAAATAATAATATTTATCCACAGATTATGTGTTACACAAATGGCAATGGTGGGAGTTCCCCATGTATCTTGCCAAGCTGCCCCTGCACCCATCCATGGTCCCACTCACCCCTGAGATGCTGCTCAAGGACACCAGCACTGGTTGTTATGACCCACCTCCATTTGCTGAATTTAGGCTGACAAACCATCTGCTGAGATGGAAATTTAATCTAAGTGTTATTTTCCACTGAAATGGGTGAGGAATACAGCGGCCATGAGCTCTTGCATAGAGAGTAGAGCTAACCACCAGCTGTAATGCATGTTATAGATGTGCTAGACATGGGCAAGCTGATTACACTCACCACAGCAAGAAAATACAGGCATTGAGGTAAATAGCATTACTAAACATATGACACTACAATTATTTGCTCTAATTCCTGTTAGAGAAAACTTTAGCTATTATACACTGCCAGTAAATATGTGAGGATTTTGGTCAAAGTGTATTGTCCGACTTTCTTAGCGAGGCAATTTCCATAAACGGAATATGAAGAACTGAAAATAGAGCGCTAACAGGTTCTGTAAAATCAGAGTCAACCAACCACCAACCCAGTTCTGCTTTTTAAAAATTGTCATAGATCAGAAGCAAGACTGTTTGAATAACTGGAATTTCAGTGAGATAAAATACCTCCAAAGAGAAGAGCCGCTGCTAAAAATCAAAGTAGGCATTTACTTGTGGCTCAAGACTCATGGGTTTTAGTGAGGGAAAATCTTTCCAAGTCTGTGGCCCAGCTTCTTCTTTGCTTTAAACCTTCTAGTCCAGCTGGACAGAGTATGAATGAAGATCAGACATTATATATTTCGTTCTCCACCACTGAATCTGCTCTATCTTACTCAATATTAAAGCCCTGCTAATGCCTTAGGCAGCAGTAGCTGACCCTTTGTATTAAGACCTCCTCTGCAGTGGATGCCTCATGCATATGCCCATTGATGTATTTTAGAGTGGAGATAATTTTTTATTTTGGGTACCTGCTCTGGCTTCATATTCCTAAGAAAACACCTCTTGTGTCTATTTTTTCATGCCACGTATTTCCCCCTACTCCTGCTATAATGTATTGTTATATTCCACAGAAAAAGCTTTCTTAAGTCCATCTATATCAAAACTGGAGGAGCCACTTAACCATCACTTTCAAGGGCTCTGTATCACTAGGATGAATTTTCCCCTAATTGTATCCTTTAACTCCAAAAGGGGTTTGGGGACATACTTTGTATGAAAGGTGCTATAGAAAACAGAAGTTGCATTGCTAGTGGTTCTGCTTTTATATTTCCATCCAGGTAACTCTCTGCACACCAATTTGCTTTCTCTTTTCCAATACCCATTTCCTCCTGGGGCTAGTTCCTGGGACAGAGCTGTCTTCAAATAATTTAATTATCATGTGCCATACACCTTTTTAGTCCCCCCTGAAATGGTGCGTGATGCCTTTGGTTTACATCACTTGTTGGAAAACACTCCAAAGCATTGAAAAACTATTAAATTGTTACAGTATTGGATGCCAACACACAGGGCTATTAGTCTAATTCATCCTTCAGATCAAAGCCCACACAGGCAGCTCTCCTGCCTACAGCTATTTTCCTTTTACTTTCCTGCTTGACAGTAGTCCCTCATATCCCTCTGTTCTACTTTCTTTGAACATACACATTTTCCTTTAGTCATGGAAATATAATTTATGTCTATTATACTGTATTATAGATTGCAGATCAGGACAAGCGTGCATTACCGCCTGGAACGTCTGTTTATTGTACGTCGGGTTTCTAAAAATAAATAAATAAGAAAGCCACCCTGCTTCGCTGGGGAGAGAAAAATACAAAGGGGGAGGACTAGGGGGCTGTGGGGGGGGGGAGCTGCACTCTGTTCTCAAACTTTAATTTCCAAGTAGAGACCTTGAAGCATGATTTATTAACATCATGCTGTTTGCTTTTGTCACGTTGTGGATGTGACGGGGGGAGCGCTGGCCCCTCTCCAGCCCAGACCACCCAGCGAGCTGAGCGGAGCTACTGGCGGTGCACACCCCGGTTCAAAGGTTCACCCCCAATTCACCAGCTCCATCAGTCACCAGCCGCCTGGCTCCGCCACCCCATTGGAGGCAACAGCAATAACAACAATAACATCCCCCCCCCCCCCCAAAAAAAAAAAAAAAAAAAATTAAAAAAAAAATCCTAACAGACAGGCTGTCTGGGACGCGAAAATTGCAAAAACAATCCCCACCCCATCACGGAGAGTATGTGTGCACGGAGGAGAGGGAGCGTGAGGAGGGGGGAGAGAGGCAACGAGACAGACAGAGGGGAGGGAAGAAGGGAGGAGGGAGTCCAAGCTCTGAGAAACATCACTCCATCTCTCTCACTCCACAGGAGCTGAGCAAGGAGCAGGACGATGTTTGACAACACGCAGTACCCCTATAACTGCTTTAATTACGATGGGGATGATTATCCTACCTGTAGTTCTGACGAAGAGAAAAAATTCACCCGACCGGCGTACAGGTAAGATGAAGTTTTTCCAAGTCTCCCCATCTCTGGGGAGGTTTCTGAGCTCTGGGATGGTGGGGCCACAGCTCCTGGGGGAGCGTGGGACCTTTCCCCAGGTGTGGGCGGTGGGTCTGGCCCCGGCGCAGGCACCGCAGCAGGCAGATTTCGCCCCGTCTCCCTGTTCGAAGTGTTCATGATTTGTTTTCTCCTGTGCGGGGTCACAGCAACTCCGGCATGCCGTTGAGCCACCAGACCTCAGATGGTCTCCTCCGACCTCCAGGAGCCCCGGGAGAAGGGGAATTAAATGCGCGACATGCCAACGGGTGAAACGGATGCCGATAACCCCCGGTGTGGTGGGAAGATGCGCGGTGTAAATGTTCGCAGGGGCACCGAAGGTCCTTGCCACGAGCAGGCAAGGTCTCCAGTGACAGTGTCTCTGAGCCTGGTCTGTCTCACTGCAGCCTGCCAGCTCAGGGAAACTTTTCTGATGGGGTTTGAGAGGTGCGTGATCTTTCTGCAGTCCTCCTGTATCTAAGCTCTCTGTGCTGAGCGCTGGGGCAAACAGCCCGGTCGGGACTCAATTGCCTGGAAGTAACGGCTGAGTATCACCCCGGGGGCTCGGGGCGGAGAGGCAGCAACCATGCTCGGGACTTACCCCTGGGATGCCTCGGGTCAGGGCGCAGATCCACTGGGAGAACTTTTGGAAGCAGGATATAGGCACGGATACACCCATGTGGTCCTAAAACCTGAGTGTGTTAGGCGATGGTGTAACAGCAAGTTTTCCTTTTTTCAGCTACATTGCCTTAATTGCAATGGCCATCCAGCAAAGTCCTTCAAATAAAGTCACCCTCTCTGGCATTTATGACTTTATAATGAAGAAATTTCCTTACTACAGATCAAATCAAAGAGCCTGGCAGAACTCCATCCGACATAACTTATCGCTTAACAGTTGTTTTGTAAAGGTAAGATCACTAACTGTATATTTACATACACACTGTGCGTGGCTAAAAAAAATATATGCAGGAACAATCTCATCACTGAGAAAGAAGGAAAACAAACAGCTGAGCTGCGAATCACTTAAAATCTCTCTGAGTTGTCAGTTACAGAGATACAGAGTATATCCTTGTCTGATGCGTGCTAATAGATAACAAATTGAAGAGGATGGAGTTTACATCCTATTGGTATAATGAAAGAGAATAGGCTTAAAAGTCTTGTCAAATGTGTTTACACCATTCTTGAATGTAAATGAATGCAGATGTTAAGCAGCAGCATCTGTAACACATACAAATACTCAACTCCCTTTAAATAAATACAGGTTCCCAGAACAGAAGGGAATGAGAAGGGGAAAGGAAACTATTGGAGCTTTGCAACGGGATGCGAATCCATGCTGGATCTCTTTGAAAACGGGAATTACAGGCGAAGACGGAGGAGGAGGAACGTGAAAAGGGAACATAAGGAGCAGAGAACAAGCAGAGGGAAAAGTCCTTCATCCCCCAATATGTCTTCTGTGGACTCAGCTTTAAACAACATTTCTTCTTCTGAAAGTAAACACGAAAGAACGGAATCGGGCCCAAGACTGCTGGAGCCTCGTGGGTTTGCTCCAAACAGCGTGACCAACAGGCAAAGCCTAAGCAATTCCTCCTTAGCAAAATCGGATTCTGAAATTAAATTCAGCATCGATTACATCCTCTCAGCCCCTGACCCTTTGCCTGTCGTGAGATCTCAATATAATAGGCAAGAAAATAAATATCATCTCCTGGAGGCCCAGCAAATTAATCTCCAGTTCTGGACAATGTGATGTTATTTATTCGTGGTAACAAAATCCGAGTTGCAGTGTATTCAGCAGCTTCATGTCACTGAAATTCAGGCGCCTGCCTCCTCGTTTGCTTCCCGAGCAGTACTCAGAAAGGGTCACCGACTCACGAGCTGATACTCTGTCTGTACCCAAAGAACTTCGCTAAGATTAAAGCATAAATAACAGTTACCAATATCGGTTCTCACTACGCTGAAATTCATGAAATTCTAGCTTTGTTTTCTTAACTGTCGTGGACATCATTTAACACCACAAAAAAATTTCCTTTCTCAAGCAGAATCTGACAGAAAAGAGACTTGCTTATCACCCGTTGCTTTATTAAAGACAAAGTGAATTTGATTCCACTTACACTGGTGGAAATTAGGATTAATTCCACTGAAGTATATAGGTCAGAACTTAAGCTGATCTAAAACAGTGTAATTCTGTCGACTTACACTGGCTGAGAATGTAAGGGGAGCTGGGGGGGGGGGCTTAGTTTTCTTAAAAGGAATCACAGAAAATCACTCTATCTTCCCTTATTTTTCATTTTAACATCATGTTTCAAACTGTTGTGCAGCTCCAATTCATCATTAATTAGAAAATGTAGTTATTAATGTTTTAAAAGTATATTTTTGTTGATATTCAGGGCAGAGTTGTTTAAACTGGTGAAGTGAAGTTGTATTCAAAATAATTCCAAGAAAGCTAATCTCAAGGCTGTTGAACTCTGGTTGACTTTGATGGGTAATGTGACAGAGGCACAGGGCCTCTTAATGCCTTGGTTTAAAAAAAAATAACCCTCTCCCCTTGTACTATCAGAAAGCTTCCTGAGATGCTGCGGGAAAGTCCTTGAATATATTTCATTTAGCAAGTGTGAAGGGACACCCAGCTTTGCAAGAAGCTGTATCCAGTGTTGACCAAAGCCAAAATTCTACCTACCTGCTTTGAGACAAGTTGTATAGTCCTATTAAATAGATTTTTATTGATCCTTCTTGGAAGCAATTACCAAAGTAGTACTTGATAAGATTTCAGCAAAGCTGGTGAGATTTATAATTTACAGATAGCAATGTTAGATCATGAGTTCCATTTCTAAAGAAAGCCATTTCTTTACCATTTACATGCGGTCAGGTATTTCAGAACAGAACCTGATGGACAGTGATGAACTGTAATGAGCATTTAAGAACTTGCTTTTATACAACTTGTTCACAATGAATTGCTTCCCAGTACCTTAGGCAGCATTACTAAAGACTCCACAAAATCTTGGTTTTGGCTTGGCTACTACAATCTTCACCTACTGCAGATAGTAGGAGAAAAAAAAAAAAAAAAAGACAAGGATTCTGGTGGTTTTAAGCAATTATATACAGGGAGGTAAAATTATCTTTGCAACATGAACTAAAGGTAAATGAAGGTATATGAGATAAATTTAAGCAAAATTGTGCTAGAGGTATGCTCAGGCATGACTTGAATTTTTATGCAGAAGCTTTGACATTTCACTAAGTTATTTTACATTGTGTCTAATATATACTGTACATTTATACTATATATTCTTATATATTGTTATTGAGAAAGGGAGCAATATCACTGCACTTATATGTTGTAAAAATGCATGATGTATGTTGTCATGATGCTGAAACTCCTGCCATATACTTAAAATTTACCATCAGTGGTATTTCACACTGATTGGTAATAAATGCTCATTTTTTGGAAAACTATAAAACTTGCTATCTTCAGGCATTTCCATAGCATGCAAAAGTCTTTGCTTCTTCTTCAAAATAGGCAAAATGGAAAATCATGTCAGTTACATCACTGCATGTCTTCCAAACTTTGAAGGGATGATTTCTTGTGACCAAATGTTGCCTTCAAATGGGAGCTTTCCATTCTCTGTGAATCGATGGTTGTGCTGGGCAATTATCTGAAAGCAAAATTTGACTCATTAGACCTGATTGATCTGCTGTTTACATTGATGTTAGAAAAAGAAGAAAACCTCTGGGGTCACTGGGCAGGTGGATTCTCATTTGAAGAGGGACAAGGATTTGCTCCTTTAGTATTTATATTCAGTAGTAAATAGATGTGAGAAGAGCATGTCCTCATTTAGTACTTCAATGTATGCATGCACTCACATGTGGGTTGGTATGTGTGCACCTCTAGGATCCTCCCTACATTTATATATTCATGCTTTATATGCAGATTTTTTCTTGATTGTTTTAAACATGGCAATGCTGCTGTTAGGCTGATAGTACACATCTGCAGTATATTTGAAATATATATTTTTTGCTGTGAAATGTGCAGATATGATTCTTACTATGTGTTCTTTGTTAATGCCGTTAGCAAAAGGTAACTCAATGACAGCGAAAGTTCCTACTAAGCATGCACCTTACCCAGGTGAACACAGTGGGCTGCTGAGGCTAGAGGAGATTCAGTTATGGCTACTAAGCAATATAGGATAAATGTATTAGGAAAGGCAGAAATACACCCAGGTGGATTTAGAGCAGAGATCCAAAACCATTTTCAATAAGATGAATTAATATTCACAAATAGCCATGTCCTTTGCTCACAGTAAAGTGCCTGCTAGGAGAGTCAGTCATACTTGAGTTTCCCTAACATATAATCAAAGAAATTTGTGTACAAATAGGTGTTAACATTTGTTTTGCAAAGGATATCAATCATATTTCAAAAAATGAAGGGACATATTTCAATTTACACAGTATATTATATTCTGACGACTCCAGAAAGGTTTCCAGCACTTAAAGTGAATGGCATTTAATATAGAACAACATAACAGGGGTGAGGGCTAGACGTGACCTTATTCAAATGTCGTAGCCATTACAAAGCCATTCCCAATGTAATTATAATTAAATACTTTATGCCTTTCTTGCAAATCCTCTGATCGATCATTGATATTAACATTAATATTGTATTACCCCCGAGCAAATGTCTCCCACACAAGTGTTATGGATCACCAGGTTTCCATTAACAAAGTTGTGAGCTATTGCCGTATGCTGGTCGTGGATAAATTTACGTAAATTACCTTTTCTCAGGGAAGAAGGGATGAAGTCTAGTTTTTTTTCTTTTTATCCCTGCACTCTGAGTCTAGAGCTATTTCTTCAGCTCCATCACAGCCTGTCAGCCACTTACATAAAGCCATAATGAAAGAAAAAAAGAAAATCTCGCAGGAACATCCCTCTTTGCTCTGCGTTGAAGCAAGTGAATATTCTGCAGCTGTAGCTGGTTTGGTACACGGGTTAAAAGCTGAGCTGAAGCCAGGGCTGAGCAGGGCAGGGCAGGGCTCTGCACCCCACCAAGGCCATCACCGGGCTGGTTTGGCTGTGCGCAGCAGCCAAAATGAGCAAAGGTATTGGTGTTCGGCTCAATTCCTCATCCCGAGGGGTCTTCCTGACTGCACAGAGAGACCCAGAATGAGCCGTGGATTTCCTACCCCCAAAAGAGGTGCTTGCCTTGGGGGGTTGTTGACTCTGCCTGTCCCAAGCCCGGGATGAGGCAGGAGGCAGACGCGGGAGAGCAGCTCCTCCCTGCCGGGCTGGTGGGCAAGGCGGGGGGAGAACAAGCCTTTTGTCCTCTCCTTTTGGGATCATAAATACCTTTGCAAAGGAAAGATGAAAGGTTTCTTTCTGGGGAGAAGCTAGACTCGGCCTCACTGAGGGACCCTGGGGTGTTTTGTTTACTTAGCCTTTTAAAGGAAGGCTTCCCATGATAAAACAAAGATTTTGATGGAGCCACGCCAGGTTATTCTGCAGCAATTTGACTTCTAATGATTTAATTTCTTAGGCTTTTGTCATTGGTGTCACAGAAGTGGTTTTTGCACAGCAAGATGGTGCTCTGCCTCGGAATGAAATTCAAAGTACTTGGGCAAGGATGCAGCACTTTGTTTTCCCACCATGAGTGAAGAGAGGCCAGATAACACCCAAAGCAGGCCAGTGGTTGACCTCATCTACAGGAACTTGTCCCTCAGCAGAACATCCTCCTCATTATGGGAGTGTTAATGCAAATTAGGATAGCTGAAAACAAACCTTTTCTTTGTCAGTAAAGCCAAGTTCCCCTATTTTTCTGCCAATCAGATAGATCTTATTAGTTGAGACCCATTAACTCCCCGTATAAACAGAAGCTGTGTTCAAGGAGCATTTGAAGGTCAAACCACCCTGGAGAGCTGGCTCTCCCCATGCCTTTTTGTCCTCCATCTCGTTGCTTGGGCTGCCACAACCTTCCTCAACCACACAGCAGGTTGGTTCTCAGCTACCTTGCAGAGCGATCTGCATGCTCCCTCAAAGCTGAACTGAGATTTTTGCACAATTTTCTGGCAGAGGGTTTTCCTTTTGAGTGGCAATTGCCTGTTCAGGTCCAAATCCTGTGTGTCCTTTCCACTTTCTACCCATAGAGTGGACACACTGAGAGGGGAAGGGGTTTGATGGGACAAACCTTGGGGGAAAAATCTCTGCTACACCTCTTCCTGTGGTACAGACTGGTTGGGACTCTGTGAACGGTAAAGTGCAAGGGCCCTTGGGGTTGCATATCAAGTCTCTGTACTGTAAATCCTGGGCAGCATCTCCCCAGTGTCCCACCACACACAAGCTGAGGCAAAAGAGGGAACTCAGCCCGCATGCCCCTAAGAAAACAGGGTTTTAACCTTTGCCTCTGACAGCGTAACACAAATCCCTGTCTGTGATCGGCACTTCAGATCCCAAACCAAAGACATGGAAATCCTGCTCTGCTCATTGCAGCTGGCCTCTCTCCTCTCTGTCTTCTCTGGGGTGCATTGTCTTCCCTGCCGTGCGGGTGTAAATCCTTGCAATTCCAATAACTTTGGTACAATTACTTTTTTAATTGAAATAGCACATGTGAAACTGAACTTTGATGTTTTACCCAACATCTCTACTCACACAGTCTGCCCAACTGTGCCAGTAACTCATGTCCTAGATAGCATTCTCAGAGTAACAAATGGTCCTGCCTCTTTATTTTGCCTCGGCATCCAGCTTCTAATTGCTTTCTCCAGAACATGGGCACCATATGCACTGCAATGCACAAAGAACCTAGTACATACCCTCTGTCTCTATTTTACTGGGAATGTCTTTCTTATTGCACTTAGGGTCATTAAATTAAAGAACAGGGTAGGTCCAAGTCCTATGGAACTTGCACTGGAATTTTTTTACCCAGAGAGCTAACATAAAATAACAAAGTAAGTTGTGCTCCCTCCCACCCTAGCTACAACAGTTGGAGGCAAATCCAACTGTGAGAATTTTGCCTGAGAAAGAACTGCCGGATTTCTCCCACTGTGAAATCCAGCTGTTAATTCAAACAGAAGGGATGGACCTGACCAGATAGGCCAACTGGCTTGTTTCCATCCTGAAGTCCATTGTGTTCCACAAGTTCCTAAATTTATGGTCATGAAGGTCTTCCAAACCCTGTAATGAAGTATGGCATGCAATGTTTTTGTTATGGAATGTGCGCTGCAAAGGAAAAACAAGGTTTGAATTTATCTTTCAAATGAAGATCCTGGAATCTCTCAGGATAAACAGGCTAAATTAGGAATCAAAACACACCATGTTTCTCACCATAACTATGAAACTGAAAATAGCACTTGCAGAGTACTGTCAGAGAAGAAAACTAGAAGTTGCAATAAGCCCAACCAACTTTCTTTTTGTCATGAGTGTTTCTCTCTCTGTTCATTGTCACTTCTTAGCAGGGGTTTGCAGTGTGCAGCAACAGGAACAGCCTTTCATCTTTTGGGGGGTTGTTGTTCTGCTGGAGTATTTCAGAAAAAAGTTTTGCACTCCAGAATTGAGCTGCCAGTCTCCACCATCAGTGTTTACATTAGGCACATACTATTCTTGTCTTGCTCTGAGCAGGTTAGAAATAAGATACCGAAATGCTTTTTGACTCGTCAGCCTGTACGGTGCAGCTCAGTGCAGCTTTGTCTTTTCTACGGCTCCACAAACTAACTGTTCTGCACAAAAGCCGCTCCCTCTTAGGTCTTTGCTGAAGACGTGATGAAGACTTAGTAGGCTTGTAAGTTTGTTCAATTTTCATAGTCATATCAGTGGTTCTAATTAAAAAAATTAGGCTCCTGAAATTCGCACAGCTACAGGAATGCTACTCTTTCCCTCAGTCATAAAAACCTTTTGTTATTACTAGCACTTGCCCTTACAGCCCCATGTTTGTGGATCTAACTGTCCCCTTGAAGCTGCAGTTTCCATAGCTGCTAATGGTAAAACACTGTCATGTTTTCCTTTGTCCGGGAAAAAAATTAGGATAGAATCTACTTTCCTCTTGAGCCCAAAGGCTCCACTGACCATTAGCCATCTGTCCCAAGCAAGATCTGCTCTAGCTGAAAATCCTTTTTGAGGTTTCATGCCACAGATATTTATTCCTACAACAAAATTGCTCCCTGTCTTCTCCTCTTTGCCTTAAGGCGTTACGCTGTGCTAGTATTGACTGCAACCAGCATCCTCTGATGCCATCCTCTCCTTCCAGCACGGCCTCTCTGAGACTGGGAAAAAGAAGCAGTACTCCCCATAAAAATGAATGTGGAAAATAACAGGTGCAATGAGCTGTGTTTTGTGATTAATCTCTCTCAAGCTTTTCCGAGGCTGAGGGCTATATGAGCAATTATCAAGCCCTGGGAGGCATTTCAGTACTAATCAGCCCATAACATTGTTTTGCATTGGAGCATCTGGGACTGGCTCCATGGGTTGAATCCTGACTCTCATGAAATGAATGGGAGTTTTGCCACTGGGTTCAAGGGACCAAAACTTCATCTTCTGTTGCCAGGACCAGAGATTAATCAGATTAAAGGCCACGTGGACTACAGAGAAAATTAAATACCTTCTAGCAGTTACTTGGTGTCTTCTCAAGACAAAATAGCAGCTCGTTTCCAAAGGTTTCTTTGGCTCTGTCTTTCAGCCAGACAAAATACTTCCTGAATTCAATGGGAAATGTATCCAAATAGGGAAGAAGTTCCCCAAAGCCCAAGGGCCAAACGCAGCAGAACCAGATGTTGGCATCGGGGGTGAAACTCCGGGTGCAAAAATATTTGTATGTTCTTTGAGAGCACCTCTGATCTGGGGCTGGTGTACACACTCAAATAAACAAGTTACACTATGCTAATACTTAGGCTTGAGACTTGGGATCTCACATTCTCTTTCAACAAGAAACTGTCCCAAGCTCTGCTACATCTTGGCAATGGGATGACACTGTATTACTTTCTATTTTGTTTTGCTGTTGTTGAAATTACAGGAAAATAAATATTTTCGAGATGATACATTGTGTATCCCTAATAAATACCAAGGGCATTTAATATAAACTATGGACACATGGTTTGCTTTGTTGTTTTAAGTAACCATTTCCTTTTAACCAAATGAAATGCTAGTTGTGCTGTGATGCTGCAGATTATAAATTAGCAGCTCTCATATGGTTTTGTGCAATTGTTTCTTGAAGAGCTTTAGGCTACTTCAGACAAAAATTTCAAATAAAATGTGAATTCATTGAACTGTAACTTGTGGTATTAGATTTATAATAAACAAAGGTTGGTCACATAATCATGTCATGGAAAACAGCATTTTAAAATTCAAGCAGCAACATTTTAATCCGGTTTAGGTTCTGATCCTGACATCAAGAGGAAGCTTGGGTCTTTCTGCTCCCCAGTGCATGAAACCGAGACAAGCCTAGACTGGGAGGGAAGCACGCAGCTAGGTTTGCTGAGGAGGGAGAAGAGAAGACAAATTTCTTGTCAATCAGAGAACAAATGACCCAAAGGCAGTAGCAGCCTGCTCCCACACCAGACCAGGACGGGAGGGTCAGGAGAAGAGAGGGGGGGGCCGGTTCAGTCCTTCTTCCATCTGTTGGTCCTCACCCGTGCTTGGGGGAGCAGCTGGGGAAGAGCTGAAATCAGGGCTGGCTGCAGTGGGAAGGCAAGCAGCCCCCAGGGCAGCAGATGGCTCAGGGGACCTGCCTGACTTCCAACCTCAGCTACATGAAGGAAGGACCGATGTCAAAGTATCTCTATCCTCTGCTGACGCATACTTACCTTGACATGGCAGAGGTGGAGCTATTTTCTAGAAAACATCTCCCTTGCCTTTAAGGGAACCTCACATCTGGGATGGGAAACACATGTTTTCCACAGGCATGGTCTCCTTTGGTGTTTCATAAAGACACCTGGGATGATCCTTGCCACCCAGGACATGTATACCTCAAAGACCATCCCTTAGCCCAGTCTCACCTGACGTCTCTCCCAGGAGTGGATGGAGGGGACAAGCCGTATGAACTGCTCCTAGGCAATCCCCACTCCCAGCAGCCTGCTCTCACCCATGTCCCTTCTCATCAGGTGACAGCAGAAGGGACATAGGGCCACTGGGAAAGATGTGTGAGGACCAGACCACCTCATCTTTGGCGACCACTGCCTAATCTGTGCCTGGGGCTGAGTTCCTTGGGGGAAAAATGGTAGCACGTTTTGCATGGTTGAAAACAGTATAGGATCTTCTCCTTGTGAGACATTTGCTGCCCACTTGCTGTGTAGTGCATGCACTGTCCTTGCCCGTGATGGGGACAGACAGCGGAGCGAGGTGTGGGTACCACCAGCATGTCCACTGACACTCTCTGGCAGAGGAGATTCTGTAACGAAGAGCTCTCACCTGAAACACTCCTTGTTTGCCAGATGTTTATTTGAGAGGAGGCTCAGTTCTTCTTTTAGAAGATGTTTTGTAAGACAAAATGAATAACTATGGCAGGTCTGTGCTACAGCATCATAAAGCTGTAGCTTGCTACTTAACACCAGACATACATTTCAGAGAAGAAATGAATATATGTTAACGTATAGGAACTTTTTTTTCTTTACTCCGAAGCCTGCCTGAATCTAAATCATTTATATCAAGCCAACAGCATAAGCTGAATTTGGAGAGCAAAGACTGTACCTGAGCTGTAAACCCAACTGCAATTTATTCCTGTAAGGATTACTCCTATTAGCAAGCGAGTTTGCTGTGTACTGGGCTCTACAGGCATGTGGGTGTGTGTACAGCACATATGAAATTGATATCTCTGTCTTAATTCTGGGTTGCAATTACTGGAGCTGAAGTTTAAAATTTTCCAACTGCCGAATTCACAAGCTAAATGACTGTATATCTACTGAAATTGATTATCAGGCTTCCTGTTTCCTCGCTTGTGATCCAGTAATATTGACATATGGTACAAGGAAATTGCAATCTGAACTACTAGTAGCAATAGCTGGAGGCAATTACAAAAGGAGTATTGCTAGTGGTGGCACATGGACTCCTTTATTAGATTTAGCCATACTCTGATTATAATGCGCTCGTTCGAGATAGCAGGAAATTCTATACTTCTTTTTTAAACCACAGCCAAGAAAACATTTTGCTTGATTCTGTATTTCAGCCTTTTCTATGGAATAGCCTGAAAAGAAAACCTTCTGGCTCCAGAGATTCAGGTCTATTTTGTCTCAAACATGGGCAATGCCTTGGGGGAAGTAATTTTATGTCTCTGTGTCTCCACACCCCCATTTGCAAGGCAGTACAGAGAGTTCACCTCTGCAAAGCATTTTGTTAAAATCATGCTATATCAGCAACCTTATGTTATTGACCTTCTACATTCTCTTAATTTGCTGTCACCTTTCCTGCCTCTGCTTTAATCTTCTCTAGTACTTGAACATTTCATCCATCCTGCCACTTACCAGTTGCCACAGATCAGTTTTGTAGAGGACTGATTCGTGCATAAATGTATAAAAACTACCAGCTCTTCCACTTTCACATGACTCCAGGAGCGGGAAATTTAAGAACACAAAAACATACAAAGAAAATTGAGATCAGGTTACAAGGCTTGGAAATGTTGTTGCTTTTTTTTAAATAATCTTCTTGTTCCTCATTTTCAAGATGAGGTAAAGCACGTCTGCAGCTAAATGAAAGAAACTTTCCAACTCACATCACATATTAACTCACACTGCCACCTGCATCGGCAAACATTGCGCTGTTGTAGCAAGCAGAAGCATTTTACAGCCACTTCTTTCCAAAAATGCCCACAAACAAAACTGGCAGCAAAAACGAGCAGAGAACCCCTATAATTTCAAGAGGAGTCTCTAGCATCAGCAATGATGGTATTGCAATGAGTTATCGAACCACTCTCTTCAAAGGATCTCTATAATGCCAGGATGTTTGTTCAAATCCAAGGAACCCAGGCAGGAGCTTGAAATTATTTTGCCATAGTGGATGCTCCATGGATACAAGATCTCCTGGAGAATCCAGCTTGGCTCTTCTTGTGATATTCCTAACCCTATTCAGAGGGGACTAGTATTCATTATCCCAATTATACAGGCTCGACAAGAAGAGAGCTTTGATTTTGCCTTCACAGAAGTTTCCCAGGCGAAAACAAGCTCGTTACTCAGCATTTGCTACAAACCTAGTCTTGGTGCCATCCTGAAGTAATGATCCATGGCCATCCGTTATGCAAAGGCTGAGAAAAAGTGGATTGTCATGGATCGTGGCTTCTCGACAGGCCAACCTTTTCAGAAGAAAAGTTCAGCAGAAGTGGGAAAGTTGTTTGGGTTTGGGTTTTGGTTTTTTTACTTGCCTGTGTGACTTGTGAGAAAAGAGCTTTTGCTAATGAGCTCTGCCCTCCTCCATCCTTCAGAAGTCCCTGGGGCTTTGCAAGTATGACTAAGCTGCAGCAAAAACTAGCTGTGAGTGTGAATAAAACAGATAAAACTGCGCTGTAATTACAGAGATCCTCCACCTGCAGCCGCTGCTGAAGGTGTAAGGTAGCATCTGTTGGGGCCACCCTAAGCTATAAGGATGCAGCATAGGACTTTCTGTCTCTTTGCAATGCCAGATGTTTGCAATTCAAACAAAAGCTTAGCTATAATGAACCCTGACTTTTAAGGCTCGGAAAACTTCTGTGAACCTTAAGAAAAATGAATATTTAAGAGAGTGAGGAAGGAGACATGCCAAAATACAATGACAGTGACGTTCCTTAGTGAATTTTTCCTTCCTCCAAATGGGACAGAGTGGAAATTTCACTGCTACCATGAGGCATCTAGGACAAAAATAAGAGAAATTCAAAAGAGTTGTACAAATGTAACCTGCAAATCTGACAATTTTCTCACAGCTCTTAGTCTCAGTTTATCTTTGATCATGACAAAGTAGAAGATGAGTGTATCTGGCAGTTGGACAAGCCTGTCATATCTTCTCCATGGCTTATGTGGAGCCAGACTGTGTTATACTCAACCAGGTGCTAATCCCCTTTTGCTTGCAATACAAAAATTAATGGGAATTTCATGTTGATTACATGTGTGTAAAGTGATGCTTGAAATGAAAAGTCCCCAGTTAACTGACTTTTCATCACTAAAATCAGTTTAAGTTGCATAATGTTTTTCTTTTTAAAATAATTAGTCCTCAGTCAGGGTAATTTGGAGGACTAGTTTGGTTATTTTAAGGCAGTGTTATGCTTTGTTCAAAAAAGCTCATTTGTATTTGAATTATTTCCACAAAGTGATGCAGATAATTGCTTAATGCTTTGTCATTCTAATATGTAATCCCTCAGCATCTGAACAATATTAATGAGAGCAGAACTTGGCAAAACTACCTGTAATTTTTTTCCCAATCTTTTCCATGCCAAAGAGAGAACATGTCAGACAATGAGGTATGCAAACTTTCTATTTTTTGCCTGCAAATTGATCCTGAAATAAAATGTATTCCTCTGGCTGCTGCTTTGGGAATGCTTTCATGTCACTTTGGTTATAATACATTACATTTTAGCCAGGTTTAACCCCAGTCAATAGGCGCACCTTGGTTTCCCAAGATAAATAACTTTACTGAGCAGAATCAGGACCCAAGACTCATTTGTCCTTCATAAAGGTTTGTTTTGTTTGTTTAAATATTAGCATCCACCAGCTGTGCAAAATAGACCTTTTTCATTAGTCGTTTGATCATGGTGGGAAAAGCTATTAATTTAGTCAGTTCCTTGCAATGAACTCTGGGGTTGCTACCAAACCACAAACTGATGAAAACAATAAATGCTAGACTGTATTAACTGTAAAGGTTAATCCATAAATCAAAGGGAAATGTCAGATGCCTTTTAACATTGATTGAGATGTAATTTGGTGTTGCTAGTGATATGTTTGTTACATAAATTCACAAATGCACTTGATTCCTGTTAGGAGTCCAGGTCTTTGTAACTGAAACCAAATTAAGTAGTTTGTTTTATTTATATAACCATATAAAGATTGATTACCTCATTCTGTTTAAGTTATGATATATCATGGATTTTAAAATAAGTGAATATTAATATCCAGATCTTCTTCTTCTTCCAGGGTACATTTGACTTGGTATGAAAATGCATACACTGCTGTTTTTCCTGAAAGTATGCCATTACCTTAAATATGTTTAAGGCAGTTGTTCCTTTTAATTTTTGGTTTTGATTCATGTTTTTCAAATTACGGCATAAGAATTAGCCTTTGTGTAAATGTGCTCAGAAGTATAGAACATATTTTCTATATTATGGATACATCATATTTAAATATATAATATAAAACAACAAATATGAGGAGGAAATGCCACAAATTAGATCAGAATGGAATACAGTAACTGTCGCCAAAACAGCAAGGAAAAGATCATTATGGTCACTCATGGAAACGTTTGTTTCCACTACTCTTCATGAAAGAAATGTGAGGCCAGGGAATTCTTCACTCGGTGCAAATGAGAATCAGGTCACCAGACCTCCGAATATATACAAATGAAAGCAACCTTTCTAGCTCTATCTGTCCAAGGGAATTGCAAAAGAAAGTCATCAAGAACAGGAGCATCACTCCCAGGTCGCTATTAGCCAAAAATGGAAGGTACCCAGCTTTTTCACTAGACGTCATTTGGGTGGGCAGGGTGCTGAAGGCTGCCAAAGCTGGGAGCACTCTGCACTTCCAACACTGCAGAGTCCCTGGCTCAGTCTTTACATCAGAGTTCTTTCTTAGAGAGAATCACAAATGATACGGTTTAACAGGGTAATCGCTGCAAGAAGTCCGTGGGAGTAGTATTTTAAAGGCAGTCAGGTAGAAGATCACAATCATTTTCTTCTGCTTAATTTAGCAGAGCTGACAGTGGGAATGTTTTCCCTCAGATTCCTGAAGGGCTTCGATCCAAACAGGTATCCAGAATGCTTCTAGTGAGATTAAGACATGTAAGAACACAAGACTCGGTCAATTTAAAGATGCCCCAAAAGTTCTTCGTTCTGCGGTAATGGGAGTCTCTGAAGCTCAGCAACGGCAGCCGAGTATTTCAGCAACGGAGATGGGCTGGGCAGCACCTTCCCATGTGGGTATGCCAGTTAACTCGTTATGGCTTTAAGCTCTGAGCCACTGCCTGATCAACATTGAAAAGGAGATTTTATCGTCTGTCTCCCTCTGTGCACACAGATTACAATGAGACAAAACACATTCCTTAAATTACCTTGTTTTCTTATTTGCTTGCAAACGCCTCATGAATGTAATGAGACATTTCAGAAATGTTTCACTTACCTCCAACAGATCGTGGCCTATATATGAAATTTTAGGAGGGAAATCCCAGGACACATGTGAATCGCTCTCTGCAACTCCCGCTGCCCTTTGCAGCCCAGTGCATAGGGCACGATGGGCACAGGTTAGACACCTAGAAAAGAGGGCAGCAAATAAAGGCAATATCCTCAAGCTCAGTGGGCTGCATCTTCTGCTTCTGCCCTCCTGCGACAGATCAAAGGAGCTTGTGGAGGCTGAAGGGGCTGGGGAAAAGGCAGAGAGCATGGGGACGGAGGGTGATGTGCTCCAACATCACGGCGTGGCTCCGCAAGCAGATCTGCACCATGCTGGCGTTCCCTAAGCCCTGGGGACAGTCTGCCGTGGCTATCTAAATTAGGTCTTCAGGAGAAGGCAGAAAAGGAAAGATGCAGAAGGAGATTAAGACCACCCTGACCTCCAACCAACTCCCACGGCTCTGCATTTCGGCCTCAGAAGGAAGTGGAAAAATTGTCTTTGTAATCTGAAGCAATGCAGTCAGACATGAACCACAGATCCACACGCAGGAAAGGCATTCTGATAAACTTTACGACGTATTTTGCTGGGAAGAGCAAATCGCTATGCTAACATAAGTCCATCTCTCCATCCACACTCTGTCTGGGACTTTCTTTTATTGTTGGCTTTTTCTCTTAATATAAGATTACAATTCACAGATTTTTCAGCTACATTTGCCCTATTTATATACAGCGGTCTAATCAAATGTTCAATACTCCTCACCTTCAAGAATGAAATCATAATGAGTGTATAATGAGCTACTCCACAGCCACTAGTTCCCATGACTTTTAAACTAGCTTCAACAACGCTGAAATCTTCAGCGTAGATTAGTGGAGCCCTGCTGATTCACATGGCTATTGTCTCTGGAAATAAATGAAAATCATATTAATATTCACAATGTCATTCACTCATATGCTAATTGGAAGGATTGTAAAATAAGCTACAAAGACAAACACAAAAAAACGTGTGGCTAGGGTAAATCTCAAGGACACGAATAATAAAGAGTGTTGGATGGAGAGGGACCTCTGAAACTACCAACTTTGGGGAATTTTTCCTACAATCTGCCTGTCACACAGATGAAATACAGAGGCCAGCTCACTTACTGGTTATCATGGCCATGTTCTTGTCCTGTGGGCCAGCGCAAATGGCGACGATAACGCAAACAGGGCAAGAAAGTCTGCAAAGGTTGAGGTTCCCTTGTAGTGGGGAGAGGAGTGCTGCGCTGGGAACTGAGCTGCATCTCTACCCCATGGCGATGAGTTTGATTGGCCACAGGTGGTTGTTATCAGACTTTCAGACCAGTCACCTCAAGACGATGAAAAATTCCTTCCTGCTCCATCTTCACCCCTGGATCATCTCAGATGAAACACTTTGATCACTGCAACGCTTCGGTGAGATTTTCCAAGTTAAATGTCACTGGACTTTTGCTTTGCTTTGCTTTCTTTTTTAAAAAAAATTTTTAGGAAATTGTTTCCTTGATTTCTCTGGCACTGGTTCAAACCCTTGGATTTGCCAGCTCAGGACTAGAAAGTGTAGATTCCTCCTGTAAGGATCTGTACCCTAGACATTGCTTACATCTGGACACTCATAAAGAAAAAGAAACTATACAACAAACTACACAGTCATCCATGAACTAGTCCTCCTATCAATCTCATACTAGACACCAGGAGTGATATCGCCTACTTTGCTGAACCTGCTCTGGTGTGACCCCGTTTAATTATGTGCAGAACTCCCCATCTGAAGTTTATATGGTGTGGCAATACCAGCATCAGTGGCATGTGAAGATAAGAGTAACATTGGGTTTTGCCCTGTCTGCTGCTGCAAGCATCTTGGGATGCTTGAATACAAATACCCAGAATGTTTTTGCTTTAGAACAAACCATGCATTCCTCTGTCTGGCTGAATTATTTTCTATATTAAATAAATCAATGAGCAAAGAAAAAACCCCACCAAAAACCCACAAAGGAAAGAGAACAGAACACACAGACACAGAAGCTAGAAGCGGGAGGACCACTAATTCTCTGCTTTTATATACCCTGATCACAGAAGAGTTGAATTGGATCTAAATGATTCATTAGGAATTAAAAACAACTTGGATTTTTTTTTCTATTTGCTAATTCTTTTCTCTGAGCTATTGTTTCCCCTCCACTGCGGATGACACCTACACCTACCAAAGGCCAAAGCCAGACCAGGTGTGAGAGGGCACCACAACACTGAGGTCCGGTCCCTTTCTCCATGTCCGAATTTAGTGCAGGGAGCAGGGTCCCTTACCCAGTTTTAGATGTCAGAGCTACTGCATGAAAACCAAGGAACACACAATAAATATGTGGAACAAATGAAAGGAAGGGGGCAGGGCAGGTAAGCAGTTCTTTAGCCTTATAAATGTTTTACTTTCCATTTTAAACTAATTTCCATATACTAATAGGGTCACGTCCTGGCAGAGGAGATTGTCTTTGGTGTGAGCAGAGCTTACTGGAGCCTTCCCACACCTCAGGCTCTTTCTTTTTCCACAGACAAGCCTAAAGCACTGAACAGCTTGCTTTCCTTGCCAGCCGAGAAGTCCTCATAGAAGCCTCTCAGTAACTCCTTGGGTAAAACACTGTTTTCCAGCTAAGGGAAGCTATCTGAACCGAGATATTTTAGACACAATTCAGTTAGATGGGGTTTAAAAGCTCTTGAGTTCATCTGTATCTTTACCAGTCCGAGGTCATGTCCCTTAACCCCTGGCTAGCCTCCAAAAGAATTTCCCAAATCTGCTATTTAGTGGGGAAAACATTCTAACTCAGTCTGATTTTGGTCCTCTCCTTGGCAGGAGACACCTCCTGTCTCATCTGCTGTAACGTGCTCATCACTTGCCAGGACTGCAACCTGGTTAAGGCAGCAGCACTGAAGTCCCCAAGCAGAGCTGACAAGTATAAATATGAGACAGTTGTCACATTTGGTTACAGGAGGGCAGCAGAGAGGAAGGTTGCCTGCAGCAAGAACAGCCAGGCTGAGACAAACCCTCCCATTGTTTGGGGTCATCTGGTCTACAAACTGTTTCACATGAGAAAATTAGATTATGCCAAACCAACTTCTTTGGAGTTGTTTTTTTTTTTTTTTTTTTTTTTTTTAATCCAGCATTACAAGGATGGAAGTAATCGTAAATCTGGAAGCAATCACACACACATCACTTAGAAATGCTCTGCCTCACTGCAAGAGAAACAGAATACATCAGTGCTGATTGGCCCGGGGTATCTCTCCCCCCTACCAAGCCCATGTCCCAGACAAGTTAAATGTTTCATTAATTAGGCGCTAACTATGGTTAAAATTAGGAGAGCTGCAAGGATCTCTCCTCCTCCTTCAGACTAATCCTCTGATTAAAAGCAGGGCCCCCCGTTTGGGCTTTCAGGGTCACTCCATGTTCCTGGTTTGCTTTTGCTGAGTTTGGGGGTTGACTCAGCCTGGTGGGGTCTGTGGGGCAGAAAGGGGTTTGGGTTTGGTGCCAGAGCAGGGGGCAAATGGTGGGAGCAGGCTGGAGGAAGGGGACACGGCTGTCAGCGTGCTGTGTGTCATGGATGTGCACGCACCCAACTGCTCCCATGAGCCTGCGGTAAATCCCAGCCGTGTATGAACAGAAACCAGGCAAAACCCAGCACTGGCCTCAAAGGAAAGTGTCTCCAGAGAGGGCCACTTAGGACATCCACGGTGTCCTTTACTCACACACAGACAAGTGGTGGAAGTGACAGCCCCCCTCTCAAGCCCCCAGAGAATGAGGGATGCCTCACAGGCTTGCACCTCCTCCGTGATCGTCCCAGATCTGGGACACCAGCTCCAGCTCTTCCGCAGCTCTGCAAGGCAAAACGCAAAGAAAGACAATGCTCCAGCCAGGAAAAAATGTAGGTTTGAAGGTGGTTTTTCCCTTGGAGAGCCTGAAAGCTCCTTACTCCTCCCAGGCTCTTTGTTTTGATTTTGGCTATGCAAAGCCGGCTGTTTTGCAGCACCATTCACCTAAAAGGGATCAGCATGGGGATTTTCAGGGCCATTTTCTTTTTAAGAAGCAGAGAGAAGATCTCCATCTATCCATCCAAAGTGCTGTCAGACTGTGATATTAATCAGAAAACAATGGTTTTGGCAAGCCATTCTGTCAAGAAACAAAAGCAAACCTGGCCATTGAAGGCGAGCGGTGAGGGAAGCGCACCAGAAATGAAAACAATGGGGACATTCCATAGTAACCACAAAGCCCCAAGTTTTCTGCCATATTCTGTTTTCCATAAATATTGGCCTCACTTTAATGTAGAGCAGCCAAAAGCTGCTTGTATGAATTCAGCCTCCCTAACCAAGAGCTTCAATCAACTATAAATAAAGTTACCATGACAGACAATAACAACTATAAATTAACCATGCTAAGGTACATTCTAGCACCTTTCAACATACTAGAAAACCAGGAAAGGCTGCTGAAAGGCAGCCGCTTCCAGGCAAGCAACCAGTATCTCATCAGGTGTAGTGAGCAACATTCAGGGAACAGCCGGGGGAAGGATGGAACGTTGCCTGCCTTACAGCATCCAACACTTCAAGAAGCAAGAACAAAAACTGGTTAAAATACCTGCAATTTTGGTCAAACCCTTCTCCCCCAGGTCAACACCTTCTCTGCATTTTGGGTTTTCTTCATTTGCCATGGGGCTTTTGAGAATGAGGGGTGACTTGGGATATATTGAGCAAGTTTTGTTCCCCATAAATCCAGAGGGTTGAAGATGGTGTTCTCGTAATGAAAAGCTAAAATTGTCACACGATGACTCAGCTCCAGGAGCTGGGGCATTTTTATACATCAAATACAACAAGATTGGCATTGAGATCCAAAGATCTGGAAGGTCTGAGGAGGCCACAACTAAGCAGGGTACTGGAGAAATGCCGTGAAGCCCCCATGCACCAGTCCTTAGCTGGCAAATGTGCTTTCTCAAGAAGTACCAGGAGATGAATATCTACAAGAAAAGAGCACCTCATTTTTAGCTTTGAACAGCAGGTATCAGGGAATAACTTCCCAAAGCAGTGAATCAATGTTATCTAAGGGAAAGCACCCACCCACCAGACCTCCAGCACTACTCCATCTGGGCAGCAAAACTGCAATACGCATTTGTAGGAAAGGAATTCAGTTTTTGAACAGCCAAATGACCACATCATTTTTGCATGATGTTCCACCTGATTTTTTAACATACTTAAACTGGAACTGAAAAAAAATCTTAACTTTCACTCAGACAAAACATTCCAAGCAAAAATCAACCATGAAATATTTAATTTCCATTATTCCTCTCTCCTTGAAGCACAAGCATGTTTAGTTCCATCTCTAAACAAAAGTTCTAACAAAAATGTTGGAATCAAAGTAAAGCAAATCTTCATCTTGAGAACATTGCAAAGCAAAGATTAGAGCATTATGTATTATTATTTTGAATTACTATTAGCTATCATCTTCTCTTGGCTGAAGCACCTGAGAAATGTGATTTAATTTACAAGCCTGTCAGAGGGACTCACATCCACATTTTTTTCTTTTTTGCTAATAAAGTATTTGGCCACAAACATTCACCCAGTTCACATCCCAACACCTCACCAGTTTTGACCCTGTTTACCTCATGAGAGCTGATTCCTTCCTAGTCTGAAGTGGGGATGGCTGGAGGCAGGAGAGATACCAAATAAACAATGTTTGTAATATTACCCCACAGCAAAAGGAACTACGATACATTATTTTAACTCTCCCACTGTGCCAGGGAACTTCATCAAAGTGCGTGACCTTGGTAATCATACGCTTTGGCACCCTGCCAGAAGCAAACAGTGAGTTTGAAGTCAAGTAATCATTTCAATGCTGGGGTTTTGTTTTGGGTTTGGTTTTTTTATTATTTTTTTGCTTTTACTGGCATTGAAGTCTTAATGTTAGTTTAACATACTTTTTGTCTCTAATATTAATATGTACAGATATTTACAGAAAAAACAGGGTGCATTACACTGGAAGGGAAGATGCTGGAGTCACACTGAAGTTCAGCTCGTAAAGAGGAAAAAGAAAGTCCCAATGTTATTTCAGCTGGAATAGCTGCTAAATTCACTACTAGCAGCTTTCCTTGCTGACAACAGTATCTTTAGCCTGGTCAATGCTTCTGAGATCCTGGGATAAAATTTCTGTTAATTGCAAGGTACTTTATTCTAACTGAGAATCTGGACCTGAGCTTCCATCATGGACCCGAACGACTGTCATTACAACCTACCTAAAATCCAGCCTGGAGAAGACTAAAGCTTGGAGAAAGCAAGAGCTCTCTCATTGCCATGTATAGAAAGGGAAATATGTTTTTTTCATTGACTGCTCAGTAAGATCATACATAGTTTGGTACCTGGCAGCTAGAGATTCCCTCTCTCCCAACAACGGAGCAACCAAAAAAGAAAAAAAACTTCTAGTAAAATCCCATCAGACTGACAGAGCAAGAGCTCAGGCTCGTGCTCAGGAGGCCAAGCTGTGGAGCACTCTGAAGTTTTTCCATGTAGATGTGCCAAAGACTGTGTTTGCCTCATGTACTTTTTTGCTCAAGAGCGCAGTTCAAAAGGGTGAGTCTTGCTGTGATTAAAGCCCTATTATCTTTTGACGAGTCTTGTGGCAGGCTTTCTCAGTAAATTGATGGGGTTTTGTGGTTGTTATAAGTACTCAGAGGGTTCCATGGATACATTTGATAAAATAAAAGGAAAAACATTCAAGCCCCAGCCCAAGCTTTGGGGGTGAGCAGCTGATTCGGGTAGAAGCGCAACTGCTGGTTGGCAGAAGTAGTAACATAACATGAGTCGTAAAAAAAGTCACCACTGGAGTCATCAGACAAGGGGAGGGTGAGGGCAGCAAAGCAAGTTTTTGGCCAAAAGGCTGTGCTTTAGGATGTGGGTGAGCCACCTGCTATGGCTGAGAAATGATCAGCAGCTCTAAAACAGGCGAATGAGCCAGCACAGAAAAAGGTTGTTACAGTAGCAATGGTGCATGGATAGCACACATCAATAGACAGGTAAATACAGTACAGTAGAGAGGTTTTATTTTCGCCTTAGCCTATCCTTTTCTTCTTTTGCACCTATAACTGGCCATAACACAGAGGTCTGTCTGTTTAAGGGATGGGAGGGTTTAGACAAACCCAATCTGCTCATTTTTCAAACAAGCCAATTACTATTTTTTCAATGAGTAAAAAATAAAATACAGGACAAAAACTGCTCTGAAATCTTTCCAGTCAAAAAACAGAAGGAATAAAGGCAAGGGAATCATTTTGATGAATTTCAAAATAAATTGTTTCAATGTTTCTTATATAAAATGTTTTATTCTGAAAACCTTTGCAGTTCATGTTTTGATGCTTCCCAAAGTTAAACTCTGACTTCTTGCTCTGCAAACAGCGGTTCTTTTTTCATAAATCACTTCACAAGCCTTGAGAAGGATAAATAGCCTGAAGATTAAAGACAACACTGCATTTTCAGTCAAACAAAAACATGCCTGGTTAAGCAAAATGAAAAATTGGCGGGGGTGGGGGTGGGGGTGGTATATTTTACTTCATTTCATTCAAAAATTTCCACAAGCCCCTTTCACTTCAACCAGCTTCTCCCCCAGCCTTGCTTTTTTTTTTTTTTTTTCTTTCCCCCAGTTTGTCCTCAGAACCAGCACAGGTCCTTCATGCCCCATGCTTATCAATCAGGGGCTCCTCTCCCACGTGTTGAACTCTTGAAGAGGAAGGAGGGCAGCCACTGGAGCTCTCTGGCAGCGAGGGGGACAGGCTGTTCCCATGGCTGGCAGGAGCGTGGCAGCCCAGGAGCCATCCTTGGGTGATGCCTGGAAGAGCTCTTTGCTCCGAAGAGGGACAGGCAGCTTCAGCATGGTCTGGTCTGGTCTGAGTTAAGCCACAGTTGAAGCAGCCAAGATTTCCAGGGATGTCCCTCGCAAAGGATGGAAGGAGAAGCCTGACTGAACATGGGGCTCATTGCAGTAGACTGCATGCAGAGAGAGAGATGGTGATATGTGCATCTGTATGGTGTCTACACACAAGATTGCCCTTTGGGTTTCCTTTACTGCCAAGCAAGATGTAGTCAAGACACTCATTGCTGTCTAAGCGTGACTTGTGTCTGTTGATGCAGCTTTCTCAATTGGGTCAGCTGAATGGTGCCGTAAGTGCTCATTTCTATAAGTGGACTGTGACAGGGTATGTAGGGTGACTAACTGTAGACACTAAACTGATGAACTCACTTCCCACCCAAAAAACCCTAAGGAACCATTAAACAGAGCCTGAATTGGAAACAGGCTTCAATAAATCTGCCTTGTAAATGGGCAAACAGTAGATGCATTAGACCACCTGTAGGGTTGGGGCATCAGACACGTTAGATGGTAGTTGTATTCTCAGACCTAACCCATAGCACAGGAAAATACGGACACTGGCCACAATCCCTGCTCTTACCCTTGCTCTCAGGACAGGCCCTCGGCCACACAAAGGGAGAAAGGCAAAACTGGTGCCCCAGTTTAAATGTTTGAAACCAGGCTGGTTTAAATGACTAAGGAAAAAAAAGACAAGACAGAGGCCAGGATTAACTGGAAAGAAAACGATCAAATGTTTGGTAACTGTTTTATCTGCTAAAATGTGCTTAATAGCAGTGGAGGAACCAGACCTGAGGGGAAATGGCCATGATATTCCAACTGGGAAATACACTGTAGGAAGATTCCCTAACACACTGGTTAAAATATTAGGCAAACTGCTGAAATAACCAAAACACAGGCTTTGTGACCTTAAAAAAAAAAAGTCCTGTAGGTTTGCATTAGTAGTAAGGCAGCTGACTGCTCTCCTCCTCTCTGAAAAAATCTCTATTAGACATATATTAAAGGAAAGCGAAGTAGAGCTCCACAGACAGCTACCAGAATTGCCCTGCGGTTTCAGTCCCATCGGGTTACCTTTCATCCAATGTCTTTTCATCCAAGCAGCACAACACGGCGTCGCTTGTCATGGGGGTTATTGCATCAGCTGAAAGTCTCCAGCTTGGTTATGAGTCCCCACGACGGGTGCCAGGGGGTTAGCAGAGGAACGGCTGCTTGCTGTGTCCATCTGCGTCTTTGGGGAAAGTAGGTTAGGGGAGTTCTCCCAGATGGAAACACATTTTTTTGTTGCAGTACCCATGACATTGCTGGTTAGAGGGGGATTATCGACAGCCTGAGACACTTAGGAAGAGGCTGGGAATGTTGCGGAAAAGTTGGAGGGTCCCTTGTCCCCAGAGCTCGGGTGCAGCCGAAAACGCCTGCTCCTTTTGGGGAACTTTATAACAGATGCTGTGACTTGAAACGTAGAAGAGCTTGCTGCATCCAATGCAAGGCTTTCTCTGACAAAGCAAAATAAGATTGTAATTCCTGTCATTATTAAAAATAGACTGGTCTCTAAATCTCTCCGAATACAGTTGATGTGAGGCAAATCATAATGAACAAATAAATTTTGTGGCAGCTAAAGGAGCCTTTTGTCGGATTTCACCACATGGTGGCAATAGTAGTAAAGGTTTGATGCAAAAGATTTTTCTGGAAGCTCCCAAGCCATTTAAACTATAAACTGGGCTGCTGTTCAGTCTACCTTGTGGCATAATATAACTCTATTTTTCTGTGTGGATAAATCAACTGTCACAGTTCCCATATTAGAAATTGTGTACACTTCTCATTCTCATGTGTCTGGTGAGGACTACAGACAATTCCGAGATTTCTTTGTATATCTTCTTCACTTCTTTTTTTTCCCTCCCACCTTTTCCTCCTCCAAAACACATAATTGCAGCTTCTGTGAAATGTTAATTCACAGAAGGTTGTATTCTCAGAATTGGGAAAATTGCAACATTCAAGTTTTCTTTAGAAAATGAGTGAGACTTCAAAACACAAAAGTTGCCTAAATCTTCCAGTAAGGTCAGATATTTGTCTACCAGTTTAATTGCCAGCAGAAGGAAAAAAAAAAAAAAAAAGGGAAAACAAAAAAAAAAAAAAACAACAACCCAACCCAAACCAAAACCAAAAGAAAAAACCCAACCACCAAACAGTATGAAAAAACAGTACTCTACTTCATCCCTGAAGTACTGCTTTGCCATCCATTCCTCCCAAAACAAGAAAGGAGAATAAATCCAGAGTCAGTTGCCAGTGGTGACTGACCAATATTACGACATCATTTCTAGAGGTAATAATAAACTCCTATCATCTTTCATTCTGCAGAAATACAAATTCAGTGCTGACATTCACCCACCTCTAGGGTGGAGCAGGGTACCCGGTTTGCAGCAGGCACGGGGTGCGCCTTTTGCAGGGGGGGAAACGAGCCACAAGAAACAACAGGGCACAGGTCAGATTTTAGGTAGTCAAATAATTATGCATATTGTTGTTCGTCTGAGAGATTTGTGCCCCTTAAAACCACCCTACAGCCGTGGTGAAGGGCTCCAAGAGCGCTCATCGTAGTCACGCCGGTATGTCAGTAGTTGCACAAGAAGAAGCGCAGAGCAGGAGCTCTTTCTTATGCAGGAATTACAACATGACAGCACAAACACGAGAGTTAACACCCCATTCCCGTGAGAAGGGCCGGGGATTTATGGCTCTTTGCTGCCGCTGCAGCCATGCTCCAGAAACCCCATGCAGCGCCGTCTGCAGCACTGGATCAGGAGCGGCATTTCCTGGAGCACCTGTGTTTTTCTTGGAGGTCTCTCATCTCCATACTGACCAGACCTGATGTTGCTTATGTTCAGTGATTAGATCAGCTCATATCTCCAGGACTGGAAGGAAAGATATAAAAACATACCATCCTACACCATCTCGAATGACCTGCCAGGAAGCAGTTTATTTATGTCCCAGGCACTCAATCTACTGTGTAGATATGTGCAAGTAGACAGGTGCAGATTTAGCAGGAAAGTGCCCAGTAAAGTGCTTTAACCCTGTTGTCACCCATTTGCAGTAACAGGGAGGGTCGCTCGGGACCACCTGGCAGCTGCCGAGTCTCTTTTGCCGCTGTTTGGTGGTGGCCGCGTACATCCTGGCTAGCAGAATATGGTTGTCACACCTCTTACTGCCATTACTTTCCAGGGGTAACCAAGGTGCTTGAGTGAAATAAGATGTCACCTGAGTCAGGTTTTGAAAAATGTCCCTTGAATAAAAACCAGGACCAGTTATCAGGTGGTGCAGGACTGTTTATCACTCCTAACACCAAGTGCTGCCGTTGCTTGCAGGCAAACACATGAACCACCTGCCCAGACTTCACCATCCACAGTAACTCCCAGCACGTCGCTCTACCAGGACCATCCACCACTTCTCTCCCAAACCCCATGCTCTGCCCTTCCTTCTCCTGGTAGCCCTGAAGAAGTCAAACAGCCACTGAAAACTGCAATAACATCGCTGAAGCGAGTAGGACCGTGGCAGTTTACCTCGGCTGAGCACATAGTCCAAGCATCCGCGGCTGCGTCATGCACGATGCAAAGCCTTCCTCGCAGTAGCGATGCCTGTGTGTGCTGCTCGGACCATTTGGCAGCTCTGTTTCAGAAACAAAGCTGTTTGCAGTTCAAATCTTCGATGCAACGTGATTCCAAGAAAGGAGCCATCAGTTAAATTGATCTCTATGTCTGAGGAGGAATCTTGGCTGAAATCTTCCTCTGCAAGTCCAACAACAACAGCACATCAGTTACTCCAGTGGATTTCATTTCTCAACCCTTTAACATGTAATTCCTGGACAAATGCCCTAAACTGAAAGACTAAAATACTCCGCTCCTGGCCACTTGAATTGCATAAGAGTGCATGCCCACTGCTAAGCCATATACAACTAGTTATTTGTACTCTGCTTGAGACTGCCACAAAGCCTGCAGTCTCAAGGGCCCAGTATTTTTATATTGGTTTTCCTCAACAATTAATATAAATCACTCAGGAAGGACCAGAAAGAAATAGTGCTGGAATCTCTTACGGAAACTGCCTCATTTAACCAGGTTAACAATTATCACTCATGAAAATAATATGTAAGAGCTGAGACTCTAGGGTATGCCTTCGGGATTTTATAGTTGCTTTTTGAATAAGGAGAGGCAAGCTCCTACTGGGCTTGGACAACCCTGGTGACATCCTTTGCTTCAGAGCTTTGGAGACTTTCACCCATGCTCAGGACAGAACAAATCCCTCAGGCACGTCTTTTCTGTGTGCCCTTGGTCTAGTATTCATACTTTTAAATGAATCCTTTCTTTCTTCAAATGCTGTGAATATCCTGGAGAGTCTACACGGAAGGTGTTCAAATAGCAGAAGAAATCAGTAAGGCAATTTTGTGGGCTATTACCTTATATCACACTTTAACAGGTGCCTGATGTTCTACTTGTCATTTAGCTAATTGAACAACACATTCAAGGAAGATGTAGACCTTATCCTCATTTCCTCCTTAGACACCTTAATCATTACTGTAGCATCCCATATAAATCCATCAAGGGGAAAACTAGTCAACAGTTGCAACCCAAATCATATACAGAGCAGCTTACCAAGCAGACATAGTAGGAGCTGACTTACTCTTTCCCATGGAGGGGTAGATAAAATTCAGCCCCCCAAGCTGGATAGCAAGGAGGAAGTGAGGGTGTGGCCGCTGTGCCTACTTTTTTCTTTCTTCTTCTTTTTTTTTTTTTTTAATGCATTGAAATATGTCTTGCCTTGAACTAATGCTTGTAGGAGCAACAGTACCTTTATATGCCTGGAATATTTGCCTTACAGTCTTTCCAGCACCCACCGGTGCTGTGAGTCAGCAATGTGCACCCAGTTTCTGCATCTTGACAGAAAGACGATGAGGGTCACGCAGCCTCACACTACCTACATCTGGGGCAGCCCTAAGCAGCACCATTTAGCTAAGTGTCATTTAAATCAGGTCCATCCTATGATTTATTGGTGTATATATATCATTAGCTGTGCTGTTAGTCTGCTTTAAAAAAGTTACTGCTGGTCTTTCAGTAGACAGAAGTGACCCTTTCCAAAAGATTTCTCTTTTCATACATCAAACAGTGTTAAGCAGCATCCAGTCTTCAGTGTTATATCCCTTCCCAGTATGCAAGACCTTTACAAACACCTTATCTGATTGGCCATCACATAGGGCATTAGAAATTCCTAATTTCTTTGGGCATTTCTCTTAGTTTTGCTCTTGTCTCAGCTGTATTTGACAGAAAGTATTTCAGGCAGCAGGAAATGTTTAGATGTATTAGAACTTCCTTGCAGTAAATATGTTTAGTTAACATAATGATAAAAGAGTAAAGGAGGGTCAGGCTGACACCAGGAGTGCACAGTGCCCAGTTATTCCCATTGTTAGTAGCTGGTGTCTCAGCCAATTCCTGCAGGGACAAGGGACATGGCTGTGAAACCTAAACAGGGACAGTGTGCAGATAAACCTGATTACTATGTTTCCCCTGAACAACATCCGCTTGTTAACACAGTTGTAACTGAGTGCATGCCAGCGCATACTATTCTCTCCGACGCTGTGATTTCTTCTACCCCATGCCTTGTTCGGCTGCAGAGCTTGGCTTCTCCAGCCATTCCTCCTTGCTCGAAAGAAGGGAGGTAGAAGTTGCCAAACGAAGCCAAGCACAGCCCCTAGTTCTGCTTTTTATCTTGCTTTTGAAGACTTGCTGCTTAATCTCTTTCTGAACAGGAGCCAGCTCCAAGAAAGCAAGACAGCAAGGTCCTTAGGACAAGATGATGGATGGAGCCATGGAGTTCAGAGCACTTTGTTCAGCCGCTCAAGTTCTTTCCTTAGATAATGATGAAGTTAACTGGATCAATTTTAGAGCTTTATAACAGCAGAATGACTGACTATGGATTGACAAGTCATGAAGTGCATAACCCACTTAGATGTCATCAGGCGGACACAACATAGACTGTACCTGAAATATCCAGTTCTAGTATATTTTAAATAAACTAATTATCTTGCAGATTACATATCTTGATTAATACTAAAATCATGGCTTACCTGTTCAATGTTATCCTGGTTTTATTTTTAATATCACCACCTACTAACTGCGACGAGTCTCAGGCTTTCCTAACTCCATGCCAACGCACCCATCAACTACTGTGAGCTGATACTTCTGAGAACAGGAGCAAATCCCCAGGGAAGTGAATTAGTGTAACTCCATTAACTTGAAAGGAGCTTTATTTTCTCACAGCAAGCAAGTAGCTCCCTCCCTTGGTTTCTGAATTAGTCCCACATCTAAAGCAGCACCTCTTCAATGAGTTACATTGACTCATTTTGTTCTGATGCAAAATTAACCATAGAGAAATGGTAGACACATGTCAACTTACATTGAACTGTGGACTTCAGAGACACCTTCTCTTTGCCATGCTTCTCTCCAGCATGCTTTTCTAGTAAATGTGAAACTAGGAAACTATGACAGAAGCTGCCATGGGCATGTGTTGTCCTTGCAACTTGACCAATATATTACCTGCCTGACTGGAAACCCAGGTGTTTTTCTAAAAGCAGATAGTAGCCCATCATTTTACAGACTAATGGTATTTTCAGCCCTTACCAACATAGACAGGGATAGAGTGCCCTTTCATTTACACTATTTTTATAATGGTTTAATTTCAATTAATAGAGAGTCTTGCTTCTCAGCAGTGTAAACAAGATCAGATTTGTGTCCACATCGTTTTTGTAGTTCAAGGTGAACTTGTTAATTTATGCAGCAAAGGGGCTGGGAGATTCTTTGAAGAGGGCAGTGCTATACAAAGGGCATGCAGCGAGAGCAGTTTTGATGTTTGGCAACAAGCCAGTGTTCCCCTTCAGATCTGCACTGTGGTTCTCTCCAGATCCATCCATCTTCCCCCTTTTCTTGGTGCCTTCAGTCTCCTGAAAGAATCCACTAAAGGTGAGCAGGAAACACATGTTCACATTTTTAGCAGAGAAGTTTGTGAATGTGACATGTCAAAAGATATGCAGATATGAAAAAAAAAAAAAATGTTTTGTGATCCACCAGTTGAAAATCTTGAAAATTCCTCACCATCGAGGTATACTGGTGGGAATTGTCAAGGATATGGTGCAGAGGAGAGATACTAAAGGAGCCCTGGTGCAAGTCAGAGGGGAAATCCTCGGTTTTGAATGAAAGCATTGTAAATTGTGCTGTAAATTGTGTTGTTTGTACAAGTTTGTACAACTTTTCATCTTTAAGTAGTCGGTTCATTGCTTCCGGAAGAAGAAGCAATGGAGTGAAACTTTGATATTGCTTAACAAAGCAACCTGTGTGTGTAAGTCAGGGTGAGGTCTTGGCTTTCAGGTTGGTTCCTGGCATGCAAGAAAATCCAAGAAAAACCAACCTTTCCCAAATCAGGAGATTGCTGCTGAATTACCAGCCCTGATTTTGGAAGAAATATGACTGCCCTGAGGTTATTTTATGTAGGCACCCTGATTACAGCAGTCATGTTACGATTCACGCCAGTAAAAGTGAGATGAGACCAAGGCTTGCTCAAACGCTGAAACACAATTCTGCTTATTGCTTCAACTGAAAAGAAATGACACAGCAGGTTAGGTACAACCTTCACAAACTGAGAAGGTATAAAATCAATATATTGAAATAGCACAGGCAAATTCTGATCCCTGTTACAACTGGAGAATTCTGAAAGCTGAAGCAGCATTGTAAAGGCAGCATATTGCTGAAGGTCATCTTTGGACCACATGGTCTCACCTTCCCATCTCACTTGAGTGCTGAGTTTGTAGTGGTATAGGTCAACTCCTGAACCCAGTTCACTCATTCATGCTCTTTCCAGCCTTCCATGTAGAGCCGGACGAGCTCACTGTTTGTTTGCTTGTTATTATTTCATGGTTTGTGCCTCTGACAGTTTCATAAAACAATATCAAAATTAATGGATCAACCCAGAAAACAAAGATTTACATATTTTAGCAAGCTGAAAAAGCAAATAAATTTTACAGCTAGTTCTGAGACCAACAGAATAGCTTGTCTGGGACAAAATGTTACTTTTCCCTTCAAGTTTGAGTAATTTCATTAAAATTTTATTTTTTTAATTGGCATTAAGGATGGTGGCAAGTGTTAAGATATTTGTTCTGACTGGAAAATCAAAACATTCTGTTTTGAAGGGTGCTTTTTCTGAATGTTTGTTTGTTTGCCTCAGCAGGAACAATTCAGAAGAAATGAGGCAAATTCACAAAACGTTTTCATGTTGCTGAATCCACGGTTTTGCCAAAAAAAAAAAAACCAACCAGCTAAAGCTTTTCCCAGCATTACTTCCAAACTATTACAGAAATTAGAGTGAAATGGTACTGATTAAGATGGGGTGGGGGGGCATCACCCTTGCAGTAACTCTATCCAAGGCAATGGATTTACACGAGAACCGACTCTTGGCTTTTGGTATTTATAAAGCCTATAGTCTTCAGTGGTTCATTTTCAGAACATTCTTCTTCAATGACATGAGGGTGGAATATTGCAGATAATAGCCTCAATGTTTATAAAAGACAAAAGAAGCAAGATTTACTCAGACAACAACATGCAGCCTGGCCAATACTGAGGTGTGGATGGAGATGGGCAGTAGGTTCACTGGAGTCTACTGGTCGGGAGAGCAATGTCAACACCTGGCTGATAGGGACCTGTCTTTTGCTTCTTCTTCCTCCCCTCACTTCTTTTGTTATTTTTGTTTATTTGGTATGTCAGATCCTTCAACTATTAATTTCAATGTGTCATTAACTCACATCTTAGAGGTTTCACCCTTCCATTTTGTCAACCTGTGGCAGCTTCACTTTCTGCGCAACCTGGTTGCCAGGAGCCAAACTTCATACATGGGAGTGAGTGAGAGGACACCCATGCGAAAAGCCCGTGAATCTTTCAGACAGGGGCATGTGTCCTTCCAAAGTGTGCACATGGTTCCAGAGGGGACGCAGAGGAATTAGCATTAAAAGAATGTGTTGGTTATGGGAGTTTAAAAAATACACATAGCTGGAAAACACTCTCCCCCATAAACTGGAAAAATATCAGCTATTGTGGGCTATTTGCCAAGGATTCAAATTCTCATGAGCAAGCTCCTCTGAGTTCATTTGAAAATCCTGATGAACTCTGCTGCCATTCACCCATTAGGTTCATGATGAAAAGAAAGCCTGGAAGCTGCTGAGAAACCAGAGGACTGCTAGCACCCCCAAATCTGAGCGTGGGACTCAGCTGAGCTCTCCCCACCCCACAGAAGGCAGGTGACGTAACGCTTGGGCTCATTCTGTCCATCCCTCATGTGGTAGAAGCAGAGGCAGGAATCAGCTTTGCTTTTGTTTGCGAGCTTTCACAATATGAAAGGGGTTGGGAGAAAACTAGGTGTCTGCACCCATATTTGCAAGTAAGCCCAGGCCCAAGGTTGCTCTTCAGTTCCAACTTGGCTGTTGTCCACATTGTGGGCACACAAACACACAGCCCATCTGGATGGTCTGGTCATGTGGTGGAGTCAGTCCATTTCCAGGTCCCTGGGCCCTTTTCTTCCCGTGTCCAGCTTTTGACAGAAGCTAGAGTTGGTAATGTGCTATAGAAGTACATGGATCATGAGGCTGGATGAAGTAAACCCCTTCCCAGGTCCTCACAGCACAGTCAGAGTTGTGAGAGTCAGGCTTTCTGTTCTGCAGAGCTTGCTTTTCTGTGAACCACGAGGATGGGGTCCTGCTTGTGTCCTGTCGTGTGCCACCCTACGGTCATTAAATATATGCTTTGGGTTTTACATGTATTTCACTTTGCTTGGGTACCTGTCCATGAGCTTAACTGCACCCACAGGCATTCTTATCTGTACCAGGATGTTGGGAAGCCTGCTCTGGTGTAAACCGATGAGCATGAATAATAGATGTTACCAGCCATATGCGCACGTGGCACTGTCGTGGATGGAGTGACGCACTTCATTCATAAGAGAGAAGTAGCAATATGTTTGTTGACAGAAAGCAGCAATTTAACGAAGTTTGATAGTAAATGCAATAGCGGTTTAACAAGATTTGATGACAAGGTTCGCTTGATATTTACTGCATAGAGAACAGGGTCAGACAAAATTGTCAGGGAGACCCTCCCGTTGAGCGACGAGGTTCAGAATGGACCCCCTTGCATTTTAAACTCCGTATGTGCCTGTGGCACTACATGTAGGTAGATGTGTACGTATGTCAACTTCGGTGAACTGATTCAAGCATGCAGCAGTGCGGCAAATGCTACATATTGCACAAGCTCCCTTAGGTGAGGAGGAAGTGTAGGACCCCCTGCCACAAAGTGCTTATTTGATTTCATTTTAGATAAGGACATTCCAAAGTTAAAATCCAAACCTTGATAATGGTGATGAAAAATGAAACTAGTGTTGAACGCTCACTGCCATTCCTTTTTTTTCTTTTTTTTCATGAAGATATGAGCAAGACCTTTCTAAATTATAAATAAAATATGATACCTGAAAAAGAAGGAAAATTCAGAGGTAAGGCTCAGCCTCATGACATCCTTGCTGTGCAACTGAATAGCCAGTGCCAGGACATGATTCAGAGACAGTCTGTGGGCATGTCCATAGCAGTGCACAGCTGAGAAAATAAAAGATCCTCAGCTAGGGCAATAACCCAGACAAAGCATCACCTTTCCCCCCCACCCCAGCAGCTGAGGGTGTGACTGATTTCCCCAAAGCCACAGAGGGGAGTCCAATGTCACCTCCCAACCATGGCAGTGGGACATGCCTCTGAGATGTGCTCATAAAATCAGTCACCTCCTGGTTTTCTGTTGAGTAGATTTTTCACAACTCCAGCTGCAAAAGTCAAACGTACTGTGTGTTTTCCCCGGTGCAGGATGAGACCGGGGATCTGGGGATACGGCTGAGGCTGGCTGGCTGGGTGACCTTGGCTGGGCCATTGCTGTTTCTAGGGGAAAGCTGCTGAGGAAGGATTTGTAACATCTAGCATTCATTTTTGGATGTCAAAGCCTGGGAAGGCAGAGATAGTTTGGGGGATTTGTTTTGTTTTGTTTAAAAGAAACATTCTTTTAAGTGATTTTTTGGAAGGGCTGCTGATAAACCTCAACAGTGAGATCCAGGTTAATGGAGGAGGGGAGGTTTGCATGGGAGAGCCTGAGTTTTGGAAGAAAACCAATAAAGATCAACCTGCTTTAGCCACAAATCTCACATAGGCTTACAGAGAAACATTTCAGGCTGCTGTCTGCACAAAGGAGATTTGCTCTTTCAAAACTTGCTTTGTCAAAATCCCTTTCGCAGTTTGCAAGGGAAAAGCAGTGATTATTTTTAATGCAGATGGCTGGGGAGGCCACAAACATCTGCCACTGCTTTCCTCCCACCATCCCAATGCACAGGGGAAGGTAACTCGGGGAGAGGGATATCGGTGTTCTCTTTGCTGCTATTTCAGTGTATGGCTTGCAAATTTTAATTCTAGCGATGGCCTGATGATGTTGTCCAGTGACGTGCAATCAGAACTGTGTCATCTGCAGCAGGGGAAGAAGAGCCACTTGCGGGATAGCTCTTGAGATGTCCCACATTAGAAGTCCACAAAGTCACGGTGCCTTTCTGAACATGAAAAAGTTTAAAAGAGTGATTTAAAGGTAAGGGGCAGACACTGGCTCATTCAGGGAGAACCACTCTGCCCCCTCCCTGAGCCTGCCTTTAATATCTAATTATCAGGACTAATGACTGATTATGTGTCTCCAGTCTTTTCAACCTTTAATAATTTCTGTACCAACGTGCTTTACCGCTTTCCGGGGGAAATGTTATCTGAAGTGTGAAATTAACCATTCTTTTGTTATGAACTCACCACTTGGCCATAGCTGCTAAATAGTTTCAAACCTGAAACATATTTGAACTGTTTCCAAGTTCATCTAGAGCGTGACCTTGTGTGTTTTAATAATTATAATTTCCTCAGTAAAGTACAACTCTAGAACCAGAGAAAAAATGTACAGACAGCTGCAGGGGTGGGGATGGCTGACTGTAATGATGAGCTTTACAAATATAGCAGGAGGAAAGCAATAAATCTCCAAAAACAAAGTGCCTTCTCATTTTAACCCCTAGTACGCAGCAGTGCCCTGATGGTACAGAGTAGCAGACCTTCCCGCAGGCTGTGCAATGACAGTGGAGACGGGAAACATGGAAGGAGAATAAGGAGGAGAAACAGGTATCAGGTTGATCTTTCTCTTCCCAGCTAGCTGCTCCTGTTTCAGATTTTTATCTCCGGCATCCTGGTGTAAATCAGCTGAAAGCAGCAGGATTTACCCCTGCTTTGCAGAGACATGAGCTGCGATCAGGCGCACAGTCGTGGTATGCATGCACATGTGAGTAATCCCATTGGAATCAAGGACTTGAAAGAGGAGCGCGCACATGAGTAATGTTTTGTAGATACAAGGGCTGGAATCTGGGCCACATGGCTCAGGACAAAGAGACGTGTCAGTTCTGCATAAATAACACAGGCATTCAGCTTCGAAACTTCAACCTACTTAGCAGGGGCGAAAGTCACTCTTTCCATCGCACGTCTAGGAAAGCGGGGACCAGGGCAGCGGGGTGACCTTCGCAGCAGAGCTGGGATGAGCCCAGGTGTTGGGTGCTCCCAGCACCCAGGGAGAGATGGGTGCACAGCAGCCCCTTTTGCCCAACGCCCGCCTGCTCCGATGGGGCAGGGAATGGGATCCCCACTGCGCAAGTAGGGAAGTGCCGCGTTTTGGGCTGTGATCCTGCTCAGAAGAAAAGCCTGCTGTGCATCCCATCCCTGCTGCAGGGGAATTTGGACCACAGCGAGAGGAAGTAGCCTCTGTTTCTCCTCCAGTCACCTCCTAAAGCCTCAATGAAACAGGGTTAAAAAACAATAAAAGGAGAGAGCCAGCGCGACAGACCACCCAGGTCAGGCTGCGTTTATCAGGCATGCATCACTCCATGCGATGTAAGGCTTCTCTTAGCCACTTCTGGGAGATTTGACCAGGAACATGACTAACACAACACTTGGCAAAGCAAAGACTAATAGTGTGATTGTTCTGTCGGCTTCTCCCCTCCTTGAGTAATATCGTGCTGAGCAGCGTTCAAGTTGGCGATCTGAAAGGCCTTTTCATTATTGTATCGAAAACTCCTCTGACTGCAGATCTCTTAATCAAAGGACTTTTATGTAAAGTCACATTTTTTCCAAAACCAGAAAAGTTCAGGCTCAGAGCATAAACATTAGACTCATTATTTAGAAATAGCAAGTAAGTCCTTTGGGTTCTGGTATCAGATCAAAGCTAAAAAATTAAATTGCTTCAGAAAAAAAAATTAGTTCGTTTTGGGAATCAGCATATTTCTTGTTTGCTTTTTCATTATGTAGCTAAAAAAAGGAATAGTGAGATTCTGTCGGTGGTTTTCAAGTGTTTTCCAAAACTGGATGGATGCTGCATGCTAAGTACTTCCACAGTCTGTGGAGGCAGAAAATATTTTGTTGACATGACAATAAAAACATTCTGCAGACTTATCGAATTATTTTCTCCTTCACCATCCGTAGCCACAAGAAAGCAGTGTGACCGCTACACTCCTGTGGAATAGAAACCTGCGCTTGGCTGATGTTGCCTTTGAACTGAAGCACCAGAACCTGCCCTGACATGTGGAGGAAGACATTTCCATCCAGGTTGTGGGTGAGACTTGGGAAGTAGCCTCACTTCAGTAATGTCCCCTGCCAACACACGGCCTGGCCGTGCTCTCGCAAAGGAATTGCTCCTTTTGGGGCCGTCCAGCGCTAACTGGTTTACTAATGGCGGTTTAGGCAAAGATAATTGGTTTATTATTTTTAATAATTTGGGTGCCAAAAAGGACTGTCGTGGTTTAACCCCAGCCAGCAGCTAAGCACCAGGAAGCTGTGTTGGTTTAGCCCCACTACTCTGATCCTGTGCTATCCTATTTTCCACCAGTCCTACCCATCCTCCTATCTTCTCCCTGCTTGTGGCCTTCACCCACTTTTTTAGGCTGCGGACACACAAATGATGGAATTGGCTCTTGGCAGAGGAGAAGGATGGAGACGTGGGGACAGGGGAGTGCCATGTCAGACAGATCAGCCACTGCCAAAGCAGACATTTTCTCCACCTAAAAAAAATCCCACCCTGGAGACTCACCGCTGCTGACAGCAGGTCCCATCTTTCTGGTGGTGGTGAATTGGGAATCCATGGTGCCGACTGCCGCACTGGCCACCGGGCACCTCAGGAGATGGGGAAGCAAGAGTAGAGGCAAGACTGGTCTTTGGGCTTGCTTTCTTTTTTACCATTTCATTCCCAATTTTTTTTCCCCCCAACATCAATTACCTGTTGTGCGCACAAGGCAAAAGTGACCAACCTTAATTCCTGCTGATTTTTGTGAACTTTGCAAGTGCCTCAGAGAGAGGTGGGACTCTCGAGAAGTACCAAGGAGAGCAGGCTGCCAAGGGCTGAGGAATGGCAGAAATGCCCACATGTTTTCTGTTTGTGACACCACCGCTGATGGGAATCGTTTAATCACACAGCAAGACCGGTTCATGCTACCTTTACAGCAGTCCTTAAGATGTTTCCCTTATCTCTGACTTTCTGTGGTCTGCTAGGGTTTTCCCTGCCCAGTTCCTCTGTCACCTAGAAATGGCTTTGAGTGCTTATTCCTCAGGAAATTTGAGTTGTCTCTGTGACTCGGCCACAGTCTCCCTGCCTGGCTGTCATACGGCAGTTCATCTTTTCACTTCTCAGGTCCCCATCTGTACAAAGAGGTTAATAATGAGAGGAAAACAAGCATAGCAGGGCCAGCTACACACAGATCCCCAAGTGTTGAGGGGCCATATAATTTCTTAAATGAATCGGTCACATGATACTCTTCTTTTTTTTTTTTCTCCTTTATTCGGTAATTGAAACTTCATAGACATTAGGAATCTGAAACATGCGTAGCAGTTATTTATGTACAAACAGCCTTTTCACTGCAAACTGAGGTTCTTCTGGGGAAAAGAGTCCTTCTGTGAACACTGGAGGGAACAAGCACCTGTTTCCACATGTGTTACGATTCCCACAACTGGCACGAACAGTTGATATTCAGGGTATAAATGCAAATTTTCCATCTCTGCATTGCAACATTAGCTGTGTTGTCCCCAACCAAACCTCCTCAACCAACAAATAAATAAAGCTTTCCAAATTACCACCCCCTGCTCCCTCTAAAAAGGTCTGCCTTCATCTGGCCTAACTTCTGCCCCAGTCTTTGCAATAAACATCTCCTATAGGCTCAGCACTTGAAGACCTGCAACTAGTCTCCTAGACTTGAAGGTCTTCAACTAGTAGGAGATAGGAGGCCCAAGAATGTAAGTGCATGAGCTTGGTCCTCCAGGTCTTATCGAATGGGAGACGCGTGGCAGTGAGACTCAGCACCCTGCCAATGGAAAGGTGCCCACTAAGGCCAGGGGATATAATTTGACCTTGTAAGTTCAGTAGCACAGGAACCAATTACACAGAAATCCAAGCTTCGGCAAGCAAGACTGCACTCTGGTGTTAGCTGCTCTCTGGCAAATGGCTGCTCGATGCACAGTAAAGGTTAGGGTTGAGCTGATGCTGACTTGGCAGCAATACTGAATGCTCTGGAATTCATGTTCTGTGTTCAGTAAGGAATAACAATATATATAAATGTCTTCTGGCAGCCCATTTCCATGCTCCCATTCAGCCCCTGACCCATTATTTGGGAAACTGCTACTTCAGAAAGCAAAAGATAAATCAGTGCACAATAGAAAAATAACTTGAAGCTCCGGCTCAAGGCAGGGAATCAGAGGACAACAGACTCCAAGCTTATGTGCTAGTTGAGTAAAATGTGTGATATTGTATAGTAAGCAGGGGAAAGGAGAAAGACAAGCTCTCCTGCAGGCATTGCTGGGCAAGATGAAGACACAGTCTGGGGGACAGAACTGGGCTCAAGGAGGTAGAAGTTGTTCTTTCTTAGATGTCCTTTCCTTAAATACATGCAACACGGTCTGATGGAGCTCACTGATCACGCCATCGGATCACTTTCCACTGCAGGGAGATTGTGCATTAAAGATACTTGAACACGGCAAGCTGGTGCTGCAAGCCAAGCAAGCAGCTGGCAAGATGCACCGGAGCCGAGGGAGCTCCGCACAGGCAGCACCATCCTCCCGCGTGGGTCGGACCACAGAGCCCCAGCCTCCAACGACCCTGCACCCCAGCTCAGTGATAACACAGCATCGCCTTCGCGCTGCTGCCTTCATCACAGAAAAGCTGCTTTTGAGAAAATGGGAATAACACCGACACAAATCGCTCCCACCTGAATTGTTCAGACACCATCACAGTCAGCAGCAGTGTGTGGATGGCCAAAATCATTCACTCCATTCTCACACTGGGAGAGGGAAGGGTCAGCAATAAAGAGATATTATTCTGTGTTTGAAGGAAACACTCAACCAGAGACCTATTTTTCTTTCTATAACGGACTAACTTGGCCGTAGCTGCAAAGGAACTGCAGTGATCCACTTCAGACCAGAACAAAAATTTAATTTTATTTCACTGTAATCAGAAATTTCAGAATTCAAGGGGTAGAAAACATTGATTTTAAAAATTAAACACTGTAAGATTTTATAACCTTATACTTAAAAGTGTCTGTCTGTAAAGATGGAAAAAAAAGGATATTATGAGCCTTTGAGGAGCACGTAGGAGTGTAAGACCCAGGGAGACTTCTGGTTCTCTGAAACTCTTAAGTGGTCACCGAAATACCTTTTAAACTCTGGTTTGCCTGCATTTTTGCAGGTGGCAGGGATGCTCCACTTGCTTTTCAGGCCCAGGCTTCACCCTTCAGTCCTCCACTTGTTCCCTGCACGCCTTGAGTCCTGGCCGTCATTCTTTGCCTCTGTGTCCTAAGCCTTTTTGAATTGTTTTCATATGTCTCTGGGCTACAGTTTCTCTCTGTTTCATATCTGAACCTATCCCTTCCCTTCCATAGCTACACTTCTAGAGTATCTCTTCTCTTCTGGTATTATTTACTCCTAATAACTCTCTCATTATATTGTGGAGCCCTGTCAAGCTTCTAGGAATAAAGCTTGTCTGAAGGATGCTATACAAAACAGACCTCTATCACAGCGGAATTGGCGCTATGGCAGAGACGAGGAAGTTGTTTGATCATTACTCTTATCTAGAACAAATTGCACATAATAACCTTTAATATTTTCTATCAGATTTTGTTCCTCAGACAGACACATTTTTTTGGAAAATTAATCTGTATTTAACTGAATCATCTAAGTATATCTGAGTCCCCAAAATAAGATACTTAAATGTGCATTAAAAAACAAACAAATTAGTAGTTCACTGAATGCAGCCCTTGTTTCACTGCCCTTGACATGGGCTTAGGAACTCAAAACTTTTGTATTGACTTAAGATAAACGCCGCAAGACCATTAAGCAATCCATTGTTCTTATGGTACCCAATAATCTAGTCTTTTTATTTAAATACGATAGTAAGTAATCCCAGAGCCAATGAAAGCATGGAACTGACTAGGTGCTACGTTCCACAAATACTGTATTGCATAGAAGAGTTTAACTCCTTATCTGAAAAACAGTTGGCTGTGACCGTATTAACAATTATATTATCAGTTTTACTTGGCAACATTTATGTGTCAAAATGTATCATGGGTTTCACAGCTTAGTTCCAGAAATAGGCTGTGATCTGGGTGACATCATACCTCTCCGTAAAACCCTTCTTTTTGCTTTTCTTCCTTCCATAAACACTCGTACTCCCAGCCCCACGCTGAATCCACTCAGGCCATTAAGGCATAATGAGCTCTTCCCACCGTTCAGCCCTATGGCTTGTCAGGAGGGTTGAAAAGTTTACCAAAACAGCGTGTTTTGCCGCTGGAGGACAGGAGTCTTTGTGGCTCTGCTATGGTAGAGCAGGAAAAACGTGGAGGCCGTCTTAAAACCATAACCATTGTGCAACGAAGAGACACCAAAGGCTGTCAGTGACTGAATCAGGCTGTCGGTTCGCCGCATGATGTAAAAGGATAAGAATGTGTTATGCTTGGGAGGTGTAACTCCCTTACTCAAACAACATCCCTGGATGAGCTCTGCAGATAGCTTAGCCCGGGGCAGGGAGGAGAGGTAGTACGGTGAAAGATTATGAAAAGCCAGGAGCAGACAGAACTGAAAGTCTCCTCGCAGAAGCCTAACCGGGTTCTTAAAAACGAAGCGGTAGAAAGTGGCATTGTGAAACTGCGTTGCAAAATTCAATTAAGTGAAGTTGCAAATAGCTACGCAACTGTCTGTTGTGTTGGAGCAGGGATTCTGGGTGCCATTTTGATGATTCATGATCAAATATTACACTGTCTTTTCAATTTTTTCACAAGTGTATACTAGGAAAAAAATATTAAGTTCTAGAATTCTTTTGTAGCATTCAAAAAAGAAAGGATATAAAGCATTCTGCTCTCTGTATGCTAACCCTTTCCTTACAAAAAAAAAAAAAAAAAAAAAAAAAAAAAAAGAAGGCTGGAGTATAATTAAAAATATGTAGTAAGTTGCCATGGTCAACTCAGTGTCTTCATGAACTAAGCCACAGACCATAACATTTTCCTTTATTTTGAAGGACCAGTTTCCCGGATCTCAACATAACTGGGTTTTACCTTCAAAATCTAGAAAAACATCCTGGAAGTTATAAGCTGAGGTAAACAAAGCAAAACAAAACAAAAACCCAAAACCAAAAACACACCACTGAACTGAAAAGTTGTCTCAGGAATCACTCAGGAAAACTAAAACAGCTAACCTAAATTTTGAAATTGAGTGTTTGGACCACATTAAACTCTGGGGCAGCATTACTCAAGTTTTAGCCATTCCAGCTTTGATTTAATTTACTTTGGGAAAGAGTTAAGCAACAGCGAAGTTAAGGCACTTCTGTCAGAAGCTGAAGAGAATCTTTATAACGTACTTTAAGATCTTTAGGGTTTTTTTGGAAGCTCCTGTGAGCTTCTTCATGCAAACAGCTCTTCGCTGGACAAATAACATCTGAATATTGGGATGTTCCTATCAATTCCTACAGAAGTTTGGAAGTGACACGAAGCCCAAAATAGATATATTTAGAATTTCTTGGATTTTCTTTTTCCTTTCCATTTCCTTTTTTTTTCCCCAAAAAAAGCCAGAGGCAAAATAAAATAAAAAAAAGAGAGGGGGAAAATACAGTGGAATTGCAGAACAAACAAGATGGCAAAATAACAGAACTATTTTTTAATAAGCTGGGAATTTGCCTCAGTATGCAGTTCTTGGAGGAGAGGCAGTTTCTGCGAGCTGGCCAGGTTCCCCGTTGCAGACATATGGACACCTGGAAGAAAAGACAAAAGAAAGTTTTATTCTTGTATAATCCTAAGGTTACATTTTTGTGACAAGCATAAGTACTCCTTATTAAGGAAAGCTTGAAAGATTGCAGAACCTGTAAACTGCAGCTTTTACTGGTTAAATGATAAAGAGATATAAAACTGGGGTCTTCACTCTCCCTATGAATGCTTGGATAACTTTGTTAACACTGATGGAGCTATAGAGTCAGAAAGTTGTTTTTGAGAGGATAGTCCAGCTGGTGAAAATAAAATATACTGAGAAAAATACAGTGGAGATGGGGAGGGAGAGGAGGGGGAAATGCCATAAATAAAACCTATATTTGCATTAAAGTCTTCTTGATCTTTAATGAGTTATGTTTCCTAAGGGAAGAGAGGAATAAGAACTCTGTGAAGAGGGAGACAAATATTTGTTGAAGATTCAGACGATATTTTCCAGGTCCCATCCTTAGCTGGACTCACCCAAGGGAAAATACAAGATTAATGAGGAAAACTACAAAATATAAAAGACAAGAAAGATGCAAAGGTATGTTTCTCTCACTGAGACTGAGCAAGGGATAGAGGAGGATTAGAAGATAAATATTGTCAACTTTTTTCAAATCTAAGCTATGGAAATCTTCTTAGCTCTGTGATGATTTTGGTCGTCTTTCTAAACCTCAATTAGTTGGTTATTCATTCTCTATCATGATTATTTATTTTGATCTATTAAATGGAGGCTAGGACTAGCTGTGAAGCTGATGGGAGGGAGCATCTCCTGGAGAGGTGATACAGAACGTGTTCCAGGGGGATGATGTTGTGGGGGTCCAGGAGAGGCTGGGCAAGGGGAAGAGGTAGCACCTGATGCAGTCTATCCTGGGCTCTTTTTTAGAATGAGATGACCTGAATTATGCCTCAATATTGGCAATTGGCCTCAGCTGCTTTACAGGGTTCTCTGGTAGCTCTGGGCAATCTTGCTGGGGACATCTGTGGGGAATAAGCAACAGCAAAAAAGCCAGCCTGCTTCATCAAATGTTCTCTGAGCTATGTGTGCTATTAAATAGATTGATTTTGTTAGTCATCTTTTGTTGTTGGGATCCAATGGGGCACTGCACAGAAATCTCCATTTATACAGGAGGTCTAGAAATGGACATTCAATGGTGCTTGTGACTTTAGCAGGTGCTGAATTTCTAAAACCAAGTGGGAGAGTGGGGAAATCTCAGGCCTTCTTAATGCACCAAAAAGGAAGGAGGGTATTCCCTTCCCTTCCCTTCCCTTCCCTTCCCTTCCCTTCCCTTCCCTTCCCTTCCCTTCCCTTCCCTTCCCTTCCCTTCCCTTCCCTTCCCTTCCCTTCCCTTCTCGACATTTTCTTTAAAATGGAGTAGTTCTATTTTGGGCAGAGTGTGTGCTAATGTGTATGGAAGTGCATCACTGCACTAGATTTCATCCACCACTTGTGACATTCATTTTTTAAGGGAAATGTGTTTTGCCAACTGGACTTATAGCAGTAATATTACCAGTACTTATTTTCATACTCCATGAGCTGCAACTGCATCAACCTAAACAGTAAGGCAGCTATTACAAGGCAATATGTGATTATCTAAAGGCAATATAAAACAGTCACACAGGTTGCAGGTGGTTTATTGGAGTGCTTCAGAGGAACTTTCTCATTAAGGTTCAGCACAAATGTATTTCTACATTTTAGAATTCATATTGGGTTACCAAACCTCTTAGTATGTGCTTGCTGGGAGGCATTAAAAATACTACCATCCTCCTGTGTGTATGTCTCAGTGTAAGTACAGTTCCTGAGGTGCTGCTTGTGTGCTCCTGTGTCAGGATTTAGACTACTTGTACCCTTTTATAAAGACACGTAGAGCATGTTTCTAAAGCCACTACCAGCCTGTGTCACAAGTTTGTCAGAGCAGTGCTTAGCCTCTGGGATGGCCAAGTCTCTGGCACTGGTAAGGATGGAGAATGCAACCACCTAAATGACATCTTTAAGCACTGAGCTTTGTTTCTCACACATGACCTGAGAAAAACACAGAATATACCAGGAAAAGGCATTTCTCTTTGCAGTTAGAAACAAATATTTTTTATTATATCTCCCAAGCACTTGGTGAAAGCAAAAATACTGAATAATCTACAACACTGAATAATGGGACTTTTGAATGCACCTGCTTCCCACTGGCACACTGGAAGCAGGCATTGTGGGAACTGGTAGGACTTTAGCTCCATAGATCTAGTGTTCACCTGTCCACAAGATGAAGGTAGAGCTGAACCTTTTCATACTCTGAGTACAGTGGAAAAGAAGGAGGTGGAGTAAAGTCAGATGTGTCCCTTCTCAGGAGGACCTGCCAGACTCAGCTAAAATTGGTGAAAGATCCGGTCTTACTAAATTGCTAATTTGAATAGAAACATGATGATGGACATTGATGCAGAAGAGCAAAAAGGATGTTTCTGCCCACCTAGTCACCAAGGTTTGCTTCACTCCACGTCAGTAGTGTGGCAGGGCACCTCTGGCCCATAGATCACTCCCACACTTGATGGCTTCTTCATACCAAAAGTGGAGCTGTAGGGAACAGGCAGTAGCGCTCATGATCTGTCATGAACATCAGATTTATGCGGTCACACACATCCTGTCCTTGGATGTTGCAAGACAACATGTGTCAAGAAAATGCATTTGTCAAACATATCTGTTGACTTCTCTGAATAAGTTGCACAGATGCTCACCTCTCCTTTCTAAAAAAAGGATTGTGTTGCAGCCAACATTGCTATCAGAGCTCAGGAACAAATAAATGTGTGGCTCACCTCCAAGGGGTTTTCCCCCTTGTTTCCTCACAATTGACAAAGAAGCCAATGTTGTTTAAGAGTAAGGCAGGATGACAAATCCATGCATGTGCTCCACTTTGTAGCTGTCTGAGCCTGCTGCTGCAGAGTTTTCTTAAGAATGACAGCATTATTATATATTTCCTGGCAGACACAATCTCAACTGATGCCTATTTTCTTCCTTCAGCCCTTCCTTCTGCAAGGAAAAAAAAAAACAACAGTTGTACCCCGGATGGATTAAAACAGGACATACTATCTAAAATGTTGGAAAAGCTAGTTGACAAGCAAAAAAATAAATTAAAATAATAATTCAAATCTTACCAGTGGACAGATATCTGTTGTAGTTTCATAAGTGGATGTAAAACTGGAATAATCTCAGCAGAGTAATTGTGTTCTGTTACGCCAAGCTGTATCCCAAATTACTTCAGTTCATTCAATAACATTCTTTGGGATGTCTACCAGCATGAAATAGTTGAGCGGGGATTGATTTTATAGCAGTTTGAAATACATATCCAGCAGAGGAAATCTTAGCCAACTAGAAAAAACAGACAGGTGCCCATCAAACATTCACAGCATGGTCTTGATCTTTGTCAGGATTTTCCTAATAACAAATGACAAATTAACCTAGTCCATCTCATCAGGGAACCTGTAGGGCTTGTATGCAAAGGAAAGCAAGCTGCGTCATGGAGGGATCCCACGCAGTTTGTTGCAGCCAGAAGGAACTGCTCCTCTGCCTCGTGTGTCTGAAATTTCCCATCTCCAGGGAATCAGGGTTGAAAGTTAATCTGGAAGGGCTGCAAGGAGTTTGCCATGGAAGCTGCTACTGTGAAGTTACGATCTGATAAGAGGGAGAGACAAACCAGACGGGCTAACAGCTCTCTTCCTCCTCCTGGTTCTGCCACTTACCTCTGGCTGCCCTTTTCCCAGATTGTGTGTTAGGATGGAGAAATATGGATTTGCAATTGCACGAAAACTCCTTGTAACCTCTGACATGATTGCCGGCTTCTCATATCTTAGAAGCCTACTTAAATTACAATAAAACACTCCAGAAGTCTCCCCTTCTTCCTCCTGTTTCCTTTAATTAGAATTATGCTCTGCCCTGACTTTCATAACGACTGTGGGTTTATTAGCTACCAACATGTCGAGCAATTCCTGCTGGAAGATCCGTGGGTGAATGAGAAACAGCAGTACTGAGAGAGCTGGGGAAGAGTTTGCACCTAGAAGAAAGGTCTGATGGCACTGTTGTTTAATTTTGATTGTGAAGAGCGGAGTATGTCCGTGGATGTTTCTGTGAAATGGAACAATCTGGACATAGTCCTGGGCAACCTGCTTTAGGTGGCCCTGCTTGAGCAGGTGGTTTGGACATGATGACCTCTAGAGGTCCCTTCCGACCTCAACAATTCTGTCATGTTGTGCACCCACCGATGAACTTCGCTTTGTCCAACCTGTGCAATTTCTCACTCCCTTAGTGACCCATTTTATGTGAGAAGAAAAAAGAACTTCCTGCCTCACGCGTCTTCTGCTGAGACTTGCCTCACACATATCTTGTGCTGAGACAGACCAGTAAATCTGATGTCACTCTCCAATTTGGCCCATATCATTGGTTTGGGGTGGAGGGTTTGAGGGGAGATGGGGTACTGGAATATCTTTTCTCTTTTGCTTCCTGGGATTAAATATCTTATATTGTTTTCTCTTATTTTAAACTGGCAATTTTCCCATTGACACACTGGGTGGTAACACGGCCCCACTGAATTCAGACTGCCTCTTGGGCTCAGTGGAGCCAGAATTTCAGCCAGTGTCTTCTGTCACATAGTCCTAGGCCAGCTCTAACATTTAGATCTTTTAAAAATGACATGTAGGTCCCCTGAAGCTCCTCTTCCCACTGAAATAACTGATTTAGGAAGATCTGGTCTTTGGCTCTTGGAGAATTATTATCTGCATTCAGAGGGATGTATATTTTAACAACTGAAGATTTCATTAGATGATCTGGTCTGATCTACTGTATGACTCACTCAATGTCATTTCAACTACGGAGTTCTCTAACGCCTTGATTAAAAAATGTCTTATCTGTAGGCATCTAGTCACCATCTGAAGACTTCAGGAGACAGGCAGATAAAAAAGCACTCCTTCATCCCTTTGCTGTAATTTTCTTCTTAGGCTTCATTCTCTTATGTCCTTTTTACAACCTGTCAGTGCATACAGTAATGGGAGAATATGAAACATAGGGAGAACTTACTAATTTAGAATCAAAACGAATGACACCCCTCAAAATTAGGGGCATCTGAAACTTATCAGTATATATTAGAATGTTTTTAATTTGGCGACAGAATTTCAGTAGGGTCATTTGGGAAAATAAACATTGTTTTCACATAGCTAAGATTTTGACTTTGTTTTTCAGTTACCAAAACATGTCAACCAGCTCAGGATCTAATGAGAATTCCACCCACCAAAACTAAATTATGTTTATAATGAGTAGAAATGGTCAAAAATTCTGAATTTTGAGTGCCTGATGAAAGTGTGTTGATCACTTCATTTTTCAAAAGAAAAAGAGCAGATTCTGATGTAAATATTGTCAAAGACTCTTTTCCATAACAATTTTCTGTGTAATTCACAACATGTTGGTTGGTTTTGTTCATTTTTTAACTACAGAGGTCTTCACAAATGTTGTGGTTCATCCTGAAGTAGGATATGGTTTCTATACATGTAACACTCAGAGAACGAAAGCCATAACCCAGTCTAGTTTATGACTGTAAAAAAGACATTACCTTTGCACTAATGCTTTGTCTTCACTAGAGGAAAAAAGAAGCTAATTTATAAATCAAGCTAGTCATTGAAACAAGAAATCCACAGAGACCACAAAAAATTTTTACTTCAAAATTAGTTAGTCACAACTAGTACACCTATCCAATTTCCACTAGCAGTTGACTATTTTGGCGTAAAAACATATGATTTTTTTTCTTCCTGTTAAGACATATGCTAAGATCAGGAGGAAGATATGAAGAAAAGTCAGTGAGGATCAATCTTTAAGAGGGACAGACTGCTCATTAGTGAATGCAATAGACTTACCATCACAGAAAGAATAAAATTTAGTGATTGTGTCTAGGAAGTATGAATGTTTTCCTTGTCAAATGCCATTCCCATTAGAATTTGGCAATAGTAACTTAATGTAATTTTCTTTCATGTGAAATTCAGCTGGGCTGTGACTCTGTGTGTAATTTTTTCTCATGTTGGTAGTATAATTTGACATATCAAGTATATATTTATAATGGAAATAAACTTCATTATGACTCCCCAAAGGGATCTGATCTAAATCTCATTGAAAGAAAAATGGAAAGACTCCCACTGACTTCTCTGATCTTTGGTCAAACTATTGTAGCTGTAGCATTCTCTTGTTTCCCCCCCTTTACGCTTTGCATCCAGAAACCACACATATTTTAAATCTGTGTATTCGAGTCATCTCTTGTTTTGTTCCCATTGTTTCACAGAGTGTTAAAGGTGCACTTGCAATGTGAAACTGAACAATTATCATCTTGTTTCAGTGTTATTATCTTGGCAGCAGAGTGTACAAGTATGACAACGCTAAGATCTCAAGTTTACATTAGGTTGCATGGAACAACTTTTGCAGGAAGGTAACTGCTGACTTCCATAGCATTGCAATCAGTTACAGGGGAGCAGAATTTGGCCTCATTTGTGCAAAATAACTGTGGCTTTCCTTAGCAGTCTGATCATCTCATAATTCACTTTAATGCTCATGTATACTAGCCCTAGGGCTTATATAATTATTACGCCTGTCTCATCATGAAAGATGGATAAATCACACCTGAATACAAGAGTAGGAACTTGTTGTTTTGTTTAGATTTTAAACATTTTAAAATCATTATTAAATGAGCAAATTACGTATGCCCTGCAGTAGAGGGTACAAGTCAAAGCTATCTGGATACTTCTAACTACTACTGCTATGGATTTTGAAGAGTACAATCTCATTAGAAGGAAACGTTGATTAACATGGTTGTGATGAATTTATCTGGATATAATTCAAGGAGGCAAAAACAAAGAGAAACTCAGTGGACGTAAACTACAGTCCAGCTGGATTTTAGAATATTCCATAGATCTACTAATACTTTATCCTAAGCCACAAGATATTATATTCATGAGGGACTCTAATTATGCAGACATCTGTCAGGAGTGTTATTTACAGAAAGGTGTCTGAATAACCCAGATGATCATTTCTAGTTAAGATAAAGTCCCAGAAGGTGGGTCTCCCCTGACTGGGGAAGCAGAGATTTCCACATTAGCTGGGTCTGCAGCGCACAAGGAAGTAACGAAAAATCAAATACTCTATGAAAGCAAATGTCAGGGAGATGAAGATATCTAGGGCCTGATTTAAACTCTAGGGAAGTGAGTAAAAAGGATCACTTTAACATCCATAACCTTATATCAAGTGTTCTGAGGTATGCAAATGGAAGTACTAAAACCCTGGGGTGTGGAAGAATGAAGAAGATCCTGCAGACATGGGATGGTACAAGATTTCTTGTTAAGGAAACATGCCATGCTGCTGGAAAAGCACCCAGAAGCACTGAGCAAGCTGTTTCTGATCACTCCACAGTTAGAGTAAATTGCACAGTTCCCTCCCTACATCAATTATGGATATGTTCAGACCTTTGCTGTTAGTGGGTATATATTTAACTTTGTGATTTTTTCTAATCCATTTAACTTGTGCAGATAACTCTTATAAACACCACAAGTATTGGTTGTTGTAGGAACTGTAAGGAGTAGGAGTATGGGGCTGTAAAAGGCAGACTCTGTCTTTTCCTTATATTTTATGTTAACGATCTTAATTTTCTTTTTTCTACAGCCAAATCAAGAGCATTTGTATTAAGATAGATGCTAAATGACTGCATTATTCAGGGCCAGTTCCACTCCTTGGGTTACTGTTACAGCTGACTAACTGTATAGTTACAACATTCTCCCTCTTCATAATGAACACGTGATAATTAGATCACCTTTACCTCCTGTGAGGAAGAGGACGAGACAAGGGCTGAATGTTAACATCCTGCTTTCTCTGTCTCCGGAAAAACCAAGTTTGGAGCTACCGTGTCCACTCACGCAACTTCTGCAACTCGCTTGCTTCAACGCCAGCTACCACTGGCACCATTTCAGATGATACTGAGATTCACAGCTTCTTTTTTTCACTCGCCATGATGGTAGATGCCATGTGCAAAAGACTCTGGGAGTCACAGATATTGTAAAAATCCAAAATCCTTCTCTGTTGCAAGACTTGTGCAAGAAAAAGTAGATAAAAGCTGAGGAGGCCACAAACTCTCCCTACTTACTATGCTGATTCAGTTATTCATGTCAGCCAGGCTCTTGTATTTGTCTTTTCCCATGCTAAGGAAGACCTTTCCTTGTGACAATGGCAATGTGGGGAGTTGGCAGCTCCATTCTGAGGTCCCCATCATTCTTCCCACACCCCGAAGCAAAGCAGGAGGTGGCAGGGAGAGGGGAAGACGAGGGAGATTTACTCATCTCGGGAGCGTGCTGCCTGTTTGTTTGCCAGAGAAGGTGTTTATTTACAATGCAGTTAGGTTTTGTTTGTTGCTAATTTAATTGTGAGGGTCCCTAATTTAGATAACACAACTGGTACAAAGTGGGGCTTAAAGCAGGTCTTGCAGCATGAGGGGAGGAAGGGGCAGAGCTGTGCATTGGCAGCACGCAGGGCTCCAGCCTGCGGGGCAGTGGGGATGCTCTCAGGCTATTCGGGTAAAACAACTGCAAACATGGAGAGGAGGGACCGGAGGGAGCCGGGCAGAAGGATTTGCTCCCTGTTTAGTACAGTGACAAGGATGTTCTACCCCCACGTTAGCCCTGGCTCAAACTTCAGGTCCAAAGCTGTCACGTGGATTTAGGCACGGTGTCTAAGCCTCTGACTACAGCTGGAAGATGGTTAGGTTGATGCTAACTGACCCATCCTGGATGCAAGACCTTTTATCTTTGTGGCAAAGCTAATCCTAAATCAGTATAATGAGTCTGGCATTTACTTTCACTACAGCCCAAACCGAAACCTCACATTTAGGTAAGGTTGTGCTCTGCTGTACATTATATTACAGCGTTCAGATAGGCTACAGCAAAATTCCTGAAACCGAACTCTCTGTAAGCCCTTGTGACCTGCTTAAATCTAAGTCAAAGTGACACCTCTACATCTGCTACAGTATTTTATAAGATAAGTAAACCTTAATAAACAGAACTTATGTCAGTGAATCCCTACAGTTTTCCTCATGACAGTTATCTTGCATTTTTCCTGAATGCTACCCCCCCCCCCCCCCCATCACACTCCAGTGGGAATGAAATGCAGCTCAGTCCTGTCATCTGCTCAATCTTTTTCTTTTTCTATCATTATGGTCGCCTGCTATGGCTGATGGACCTTAATCCTTACGTTTTGTCAGAAGTTTGTTCTTTTGGAGTGAAATCTCTAGGTGCATCTTATGAAATAAGTCAAAGATCATTAGGATTTGTAGGAAAACAAAGGGAAATTTCAGACAGGAAGCAGTGGAGGGTCTGACTGTAAATTTGTGAGGATGGCAGGGAGTAAATGGGGTGATTTGTCCCACTGAAATTTTTCAACCAAGTTTGCAAAATAATGGTTGGCAACTGTGGAGCACGCAAGTTTCAAAGGGAAGTACGGGTTAAAGGGAGAAATCTAGTAAAAGAATGTATCCTTTGTGCAGGGAGGTTATGCATTTAACAGATCTCTACTGAGTTACTTAATAACATACCAGATGCCAGCCACTTTCAGAAAAATGGAATTACTTAGAACTTCTATGTTAAAATGTTAGCAGGCATTCCTCCTGACTGACTATACGTCGCTAGTGTATGAGATGTTACTTCTGCCACAATAGTTCAAGTTTTGTGTTCTCTTTTTGTTGTTGTTGTTTTTATTGTGGATCTGTGTAATTGTTCTGGCTCTGTTTGCCATGCAACAAACGGACACTCGTGTTCCATGAAATCACAAGCTGAGGACAGAGCCCTGCCATTTCACCACAGCTATAAATAGGGGAGCTTTTAGTGAACCCTCCCTTCTTGATCATCAAGTCTTGTGCTCTACTAGGGGCTGTGAGTGAAGCTGAGGAGGTTGAAAATTGTTTCCCCAGCACTAATCACATTAAGAATTTCAAGCCGGGATGCCAGGAGGGTGATGAATAAGAGCTAATCTTGAAGTTTCACTGGAATTTCCCCCGCCTTGAAAATGGAGCCCAGCCACGATAGGAAGCGCCACAGCTTTCTTCACTGATGGACCTTCAAAGAGATTCCTCCTTCAAGGTATATCAGGCATGAGACTCCAAGGAGAAGGGAGGTATTGGGGCTTTATTGAGCTAGTGGTCAAAATTTAATTTTACCTCTTATCATTAAGACAACAAAGCTGTAATAACTGCACAGCTAATACAGGTCTGTCAGGCCATTTCAGAGAAAGACTGGGGCTGAAGCCACCCACTCCATCCCCTGCACTCCTCCCTCTACAAGTATCTGGATCAAAATGGTTCATGAAGCAGCTGCCCCAAGTTCTCCACCAGCACCTGGCCTTTTCTGTCCTTAGCCCAGCACTTTTAGGAGCCTTCACAAATCTTAACGCAGGACTAAACATCTGCTGTGACCTTATTGGGAAACTGAACTTCAGGGAAAGTTGGAATTTGTTTGCAATTTTTAAAACATCATTTGCAAATTTTTTTTTTTATTTCTTCATGAACCCACAGGGCATTAAACTTGAATTGATTAGGTGCTTTCTTGATGAGCTTAAGTGACTCACAGAAATGGTCAGGGAAAAAGAAACAAGCAGCTTTTTGTCCTTCTAAAGTCCACTTTGTTGATAAATTGGATTTTCTTCAGTAATGTGATGTTAATTTTCTAGCACACTTATGAGACACTTCCACCAGTCCCTTCAGTGCTTGCAAATATTTTGCAAACAGACCAGCATCCCATGTGTGCAGAGACTGCTGGACTACCTGAGAGACGAGGATGCTTCATAGTTAAATTCACTGGATGGGGACCAAAAAGTTCAAAACCTGCAGGGATTTCATGCATGAGCCTGCACAAACCACTTAATCCCTTTTCACCTCAGGCTACAACTACACCAAACCCCCAACACACGAAAGGTGTTCTCTGACCAGTCTGTAGCACCTTCACAGCCACATCTTCAGGATACTTCCAGTCCAGCCTGGGAACATGTGCTGAATCCAAGGAATAAATTGAGACCCACCACCACTCACCTTCCAACCACTGCCCTTCCTGGGGTGTGATTGGGATTTATCCACGGAAGCCGACCGCGATTCCTCCAGCAAGTCTAGCAACAGCAATAGCTCTGTCTTCTGCTCTCAGCTAGAGATATTTTTTTACCATCGTTCACCTCACCCTTCCTTGGGACTTTGCTGAAATAAATTCCCCTTCAGTTATTGTTTGAGCTGCACAGGATTTCATGTGTATTAAATTTTTTATTGTGCAACTTGCAGACCACTTTGGCTTTCTGATTTAAAATGTGATCTAGATGTAGGGCCAGTCTTATTCTTGCATGGGTTTACCACCAGATTATGAAAGCTACTAATGGAATAGAAATGGTGTTAAACAAAAATGAAGACTCATCTAATCCTACATCAGCACAACCCTTTAAAGAGGGCCTAGGAAAACACAGTGGTTTTTTGTATGAAATAGATGGTACATTTACTAAAGGGAAAATAACAGAAAATATGCATGCACTTCAAAACAACTGACCTGTGAGCACATCACCCTGTGGTCACATACATGAAAGCAGAGAAAGATGTATTATCTTCACTGACTTGACTGAGATGTTAATAAGTACCTGGTTAATGAACTGGCACACTTTCAGTGGTATTCCAAGCTCATTGGGGCTGGATGCTGTTCAGTAAACAGAGGTCTGTAGGAGCAGAAAGATTCCCAAATTTGTCTAGCTTTTTCCAAATGCATTCATGTTTCTCTTTAAATTCTGGAGTCCTCTTCTGAAAAGTTTTCAGAAGAAACAAATGGAAACAATATTTTTTTTGCAGATGAGAGGAAATCCAAACTAGACAGATCCCATCCACTCTACATGCTTTACCTGTTTTCTTACCTGGTGAGTAACAACTCTGTTATAAGTAGATCCCTTGCTTTGTGTTGTATTTGTGTTGTAGGTGAACCATCATTGCAAAGGAAGAGCATGACTTATGCAAGTCATCAGCTTAAGTACCTTAGTGGTTTAATACTTCTAAGTTGCTTTGGACCAAAGGTGTGAGGATCTAATTAGGTCTTAAATTTCAGTGACTGAGTCTACTGGCTGGAAGAGCCATCTACTTCTTGTCTCCTAAGCAATCAAAAGAAGTGGAACAATAGGAGTGGTGATTAGCTCTCCCCGGGAACACTGACAGGGATATTATCTACCTAATGGGATTAGTATGATGCATACCTTTATAGTGTAAAGCTAAATAAGAAGATGCTGATACCTTTAAATAAGTAAGTTAATACATACACACATAAATAAAATTTTTAAAGACTCAGTGTGATTGGATTAGGAATCTCCATGGCTGTCTGCACATTTGATCTTATATTGCCAAGTGGTTCATGGTCCTATGTAAAAGAAAGATTTTTATTAGCTTTCATGTCCTGTACATTCATTCTACTTCCTCCCCAGCTCCTCACCTCAGCTGACTTATGACAAGCACCGTCTATGCTGTCTGGAAGAAAAATAAACGATTCTTGAGCCCTCATGGTACAAAAGGAAGTTTAGCTCCAAAGCCCTGAACTGGGAGAAATGGATTTATTTACAGTATGGGGAATCTCACAAGGAGTCTCTTACATCAGTAGGTTGTAGATTTAATTCTATTGAAAACAACTTTCTCATCCCCCAAGCATAAATTAATGAATCAGTAATTTACTGAGTCAGTCAAATGCTAAATCTTTCAATAGAAGGGGAGAGGTGAAAAAGAAGTATGCTTCAGAGGAACATTAATGTGTTATCCTCTTTATTTGGTGCAATAATCACACTAATTAGGGCAACTTTTAATTAAACTATTTTCATCTAGATTGACTCACAAAATTACAGTTATTAACAATAAGAAAGCTAATGGCTTATATATGCTGTAGTGGATTTTACTAACAGCCATGCTAACTACGAGAACTTGTACCCCACAAGTTTTTCAGAATAAGCAAGTGGGTGTGTTGCACCCACAGGACTGACAGAAATGTCACTATTGTCCACAATGTTTTTATTCCTTCTCTTTCTCCACAATAGCCTAACTCACTGTATATTTGCCTTCTTTGTCTAGCTTGACATTTGGTCCCACACGATCAAATAGTGTCTGGTCTGAGGTAACCAAGTAGGAGTTGGTTGTACTTTAGGGGTTTTTTTCTTTCTTTTCTAAACAGGTCCACTTGATAACAGAGCAGTGAGGCATTTCTGAATGCCACAGGGGCACCCACTGTGGAAAAGAAGCCCCTACCGACATTTTTATGGTCTGTCCACACATGAAAAGGTGCCTTTACAAGATGTCCTTCTTCATACTCTAAACATGAAACCTGTAATTAAATAGGAAAAATGAAGTTACCAAGCAGTAAGCACTAAAAAGGCTCATGCTTCAATAGTGTTCTGTTTCTAGGAGCTCAGGTTAGCCTGAAAGGATAGAAATGGTGCAAAAAAGCAGGTCACAGCTATTTCTAGAAATTGTGGAAGTGACTGGAGCCCCTTGACGCCAGGAACTGGAATTTCCAGACACTGAAGTAGCACTAAGGTAGAATATATCTGATGCCAAGGAGCTCACAACTATCATTAATTCAACCACAAGTGCAATTCAGGTAGTATTAAAATGTTGGATAAAGACTACAATAGCAGGGACAGTCAGTTAAAGATAAAAGTCCAAACTGACGACCCAAACTCTGCCAGTCAGAATGGCTCATGGAACAGAGGCGCAATAATGTAAACAGAGATCAAAATTATTTAGCTCTTGAAGGTCTTGTTTTTCCTCTGTTTTGCAAATGAAGACACTTAAAAATGTAGAAGTTCTTGTGATTAAATTAGAATAGGTTTTTAATTACTTTTGCAATCTTCCTTAAAAAGAACCCTGAAATAGAACGGTAACTATTACTTACATATAATAGACATTTTATAGTCTTCCTAATTACATATATTTCACCAATAGCTATTATGTACAGTCAATTAAGCGTGCAGTTAAAACACCTTAAATTGCGTACCATGGACCATACTGAGTAAATAAATAATTAGGGAGTTATTAAAATGCAAATTCCTAACATAAAAGAGCAATTATGGAAGAAGAAAGTATTTTAGTTCATGACTTATTGACCATATCAGCTTTTCTGGTGGGTCCTTCTGCATTAATGTGAATGTTGCTGACACAATAGACAACAGCAGCAAAATGGTTTGTTTCGGTCAATGCCTAATTACTTAGAGCTTTTCGATCCTGAGGTCTTGACTTAATGGATTGTAATGGCTCAGAAGGGAAAAGGAAGCTGTCTGCATGCCCAAAGACTTCATAACATTCTGGAAAATAAACTTGTTCTTTATCTTTATATATTTTCTCTATCTATCCTTATCTTTGCCTATCATTCAAAACTGATCAATTTTCTTTTTTTTTTTTTTTTTTTTTTAATTTAGCGAACAGAAGAGGAAGCATTCTGTTCACCAGACTCACATCAGTGAAAGCTGAGATCAAATGGAGCTTGATGATCAGAAACTGGCATAGATCCCATCAGGGTTGTGATTTTTCAAGCTACAGATGAGTCCGAGCTGATGCATGGACTGCTGCTTTGGATTCACGGAGCTGCCTTTCACCTCCAGCTTCAGATGTGCCTTCTGGCTTTTGAACACAAAGCTCAGAGCAATTTGACCACCCTGCCCAAGAGCCTATCCAGAGCAACACCAGGGCTTATCTCTTATGGGCACACACATCTTAATCTCTTCAAACATAAGTCATTGGATGTTCACAGCTGGAGATGTCTTGAAAACACTGTCCGGAGAAGTCTTTGCAGTGTTTTGTTTCAGAGCCACTTGTGTCCTGTTTAAATCATAAAGAGACAAATTACAGCTCAGGAGCTGTTTCCCTTGGATCAGCGAAAAAGTTTGGTACGTACATAGTTTCTCTGCGCTAATAATCAGATACAGAAATAAGTCCCTAGCGCCACACAAAGCAGGGAAGGCTGTAGACCCTGAAAATAATTCAGTAAGCTGACAGAGGATCTGTCCGCTGGTGGCTATTAAACACAAAGGTTTGCATGCTGCCTGCAGTTCAGCGGTCCCAAAGCTCCACCTCAGCCAAAACCTGAAGGAGAACTGAGGAAAGACGATGGATGCGCTGCTCTGCCTTTGCTACGTGTGCGCTTGTAGGACGCAGCGGTGCCGAGATGCTCCTTTTGGTCTGACCCACTGCAGGTCGTCTTCTACCGTGTGGGTCAGGGCTACCCAAGGCTGTCCCACCAGGCAGTGCTCACGCATCTTACGCACTTTTTGCTCTGTGGAGTTAGCAGATGCTTTTTCTAGCATGGTCTATAAGATGTATGTTATTTCTGAAACACAGCACGTTTTGTTTGTTTTCTTGTCCCTACAGAGACCAGACCAGTGAACTTGCTGCATAAATCAGAGAAACTGTTGCCCTTTAGAGTATGTACAGTGGAGCTGTGTGTGCGCATTACTACAATATATATGCTTTGCCATCAACTTCTTTTGTCTCCTTCCAAATGAAAACTAACATGTAATGTATTAAGGATCTTTTTACTTTGCAGTAAGGCGTGCTGTGTATGCTGAATGAATTTGATTCATATAAGGAACTGACTCAGATTTCTTAAACTGATAGTGTTTTCAGTATTATCCTAGAAGTCCTCTATAAAAATGCTTAAAATTAATTTTGAGTCCTCCAGTTTCTTACAAATACATTTTTTTTCAAGATTTAGGAGGAAATTCCTATGCATTTCTGCTCCTAACAAATGATATTGGCATTATTTTATTGACATTGATTCCAGCTTTGTTGCAATAACTTTCTTCTGATGCTGTGTTCCTTGCTATGACTTGGCTAGACTTGCCTAGAAAATCAAAATTAGAGAAAGAGTTACAGTTCAGAAAATATTCATTGCCATACTAATCACATATAAAAGTAATTTTTACAAATCACATATTGCAAAATTCCTCCAGGAAAAAAACCCCACACATAGTGGTTGGAGTAAAACAGCTGGTTACCTTTCAGTTTTATTGGCATATACAATATGATTGCATCAAGTTAGATCCTCAGCTGGTGAAAACTAGCAAAGCTGTTTTGCCTCCAGTATCCACTGCTTTAACCAGAAATAAATAAATCTTTGGCTGTTTTATGGTATGCACAAGGCAAATAAAATTAGGGGTATTTTTTTAAAGATCATTGCTTAGTGAGGGGGGGGAAGACAAAAAATACTGGCTGAAAATATTCCCATTTAGGGAAGTAATGCACTAGAGGGCAGGCATCTCACCGAGTCCATTCAGCAGATGTGTAGTGTGGCAGTTGAGTTAAAAATGTGGGGATATGGGGTGGAAACCATGCAATGAGTAGGAGATGGCCACACACCTCGTGGACCGCAGAGTCCGTGCAAAGCTTGAGAATGTTACCACAGTGTACTGATCATACTTAAGCTTTTCTTTCTAATTGATCGTGGCTATACAAGGTCCCATCTTTACTCAGCGGAGCTTCCCCTAAGTAAGACCAATGCTGCTTCTTAAAGCCCCTGCAAGATTGGAGATACAGGCTTAAGCAAGGCAGGAAAAAGGGGAAAATGAATGAAAAAGGAAAAAAAAACATGACCTTGTACATGTACTGTTATTTCTCCGACAACTTCAACTTAACAAGTTTCAAGAGGAAACTCAATTAATCATTGTAAATTTTCCTATTTAAAAAGAGCAAATAGTTCCTCACAAAACCATGAGAATTAATTTGGGATGCAATGTAACTAGTTTCAGTAAATTAAGGAAATCATGTGTGGCATTCTTTTGTGAAAAAAACGCATATTTGCTACCCTGCTTTTCCTTAGCTCTCCATTTTTAGCTCTATACTTTGAAAAAACGCATAGGTCATATTTAATTAAAAATGAACTCCTCTGATAAAGCATCTTTGCCTTGTTTTAGATAGCAGCAGCAGTAACTCTGACGTGATCGATTCTTCCAGAGCTACGATAGACATCACGTGTTCTGTAAGGCACACAGGGCTGGGGCTATGGGAACTTGAATTCAGCTCTTAACTGAGCAACATGCACCCTGCATGGCCCTTGTCTGCCCAGTTTGGGTTTTCCCCATCTGTGAAATAACTTCCCCATCTCACGTACTCTTGGCTGGCTGAAATCTGTTAACGAATGTAAGGTGCTTAGATAAGTATGTGGATAGATAAGTTAAAGGAGGATTAAAACTCTTTATTTCATTAGTGTCCCAGTCTTTAACTGCCACTTCACACTAAGAAAATGTTAGAAATTTATAACGTACTCATGTCATGTTATCTTGCAAGCAAATGTTAAAAGAACCACAGTAACCAATTTAAAATATGCGTGAATACATATAGTATGTTTACATTGGTAAACCCAGTCTGTTTGTACTAGGAAACATTTTTAGCAAATAATTTTATTTATAACTTCTGTGCAAGCATTCCAGACATAGGTGGTCTGTAAATTCCAGAAGACACTATATAAAAGGGAATTCTTTAACTAAAAAATAATAATATTTTCTTGAGGTGCTAGATACTGCTGTAGCTGGTACCAAGTGTTAATCTTTGGAGAAGTGAACTCATTTTTGTTTTGACACTAAGATAATGCTCTATGATTTCACAGTGAAAACATTATCTATCCCTGCTCTTTCTACCTCCAATAAAGTTTTACAAGCAATAAAACAGCATAGAGATCAGCTATCTTCCTGTTGGTGTCTTTGAATGTTTCCTTTTGATGCCTACCGCACAGAAACCTCCCCGGTGAATTATTGCAAGAAACACTTTAATACCACTTCTCATTGTAGGTATTTAGTCTGAGCTACAGAGTCTGGGGGATAGACAGACACTGGGCATGGCACACTTATTTAAAGGCAAGAATATTCCCAGATAGGAGGACATCTAGGTTAAATCTGGATTAAAAGCAAGTTGTGCTTTCTGAGTTCTAGATGTTTTCTCCTTGGCTTCTCCTGCCTTGTTCCCTTCCGAGGCCGATAACGTGCTTTACACCCGTGCCCAGACCCTGGTGCCTTCCTCAGGTGGCAAAGCAAGAGTGGAGGATCAGCTTCGCTCTGCAGTGGTTTGTAATAGGCTTCCCTCTAAACATATAATGACACTGGAGACGGGGCAACTCCCACTTCCTACCCTAAATAACTCTCTTGGGGATGATCCAGTTTGTTCTTAGCCAAGCACAGCGTCCTTTCTAACTGGTATAGCTTTCCTACTAACGTAGCAATTAGGAGAAACATTGCCAATTAGCTAATTGCATTTCTCACAGCTGCCTCAGTTCACAGATTGCCTTATATGTCATAAACTTCTCTATGCTTTACAAATGACTTATCTCGGAAGTATTTTTTATAAGCAATGTGTTCATTTATATTTTAATTCCAGGAAAGTTGTTGACTTTCCGGTTCCAGCCCGCATGTAACAATGTGCCCTTCCAGATTTCCTCACAGGGTTTGCTAGCCCTATGCTCATAGAGACCTGAACAAGAGCCTCAGCACCCTCCAGCTCAGGAAATCCCAGTTGCTGCTGCACACAGGAGAATATCCACAGGGACACATCTCCATTAAGTCATGCTGCTTCTGGTCCCCCTCGAGCATCCACCTCTGCCCACCATCAGGAACTGTATATGGCTTTATATGGCCTTCGAGAGCTGGAACTACCCAAAACGGCAATTCTTGGCTTATTATGCTCTTAAGCTTTCACCTGGAGTCCACCAGCCATGTTAGTCACTTCTTCCCCTTCCGCCCGGAGCCCGTTACAGGAAAGGAGGAACAATGCGCCCTTGTGCAACTCAACCCTCGCCCGGTAGGCGACACAAGGCCGTGGTGGCACGTGGCACTGGGACACTCACCCGAGAACGGCTGCCTGGAGGTGGAGCAGGAGCAATGGTGGAAGAGCCAAATCTGAAGGGATGTTCAAGATGATGTCATTCAGACTTTCTAAGATTCACTTGAATTCATAGGCTGGCTTCCTTATATCTTCTTGATCTGGTATAACAAAAGCTGTGGTTGCACTGCTGCAATGTTCACAACATGGAGATTTAAGAATGTGGCATATTTTTAAACTGGTATCTGACTTATTTCTGCTCGTGTTTATTTACATCGTTGTGCAGAAAGACTTCTCTCCAGAGAAACACTCCCATCCCATGACTCCCTGTGGGCATAAACCAGACAGTTTCTGCAGTTCTGATTGGCTTGAGCCAGTGATCAAAACAGAGGGATTGAACTAAACTGCTGAAAAAATAATGCTTCCACTAGAACAATATGGCCTAAGCTCTGTGCACGATAAGGTCCAGTCTGCACTGCAAAGGGATTTTTCAGTAAGAGACTACAAGTAGGGTTTTTTTCAACTGGACCAGTGTTCAGTTAAAAGATTTGAACTTCCACCAAGCCTAGGCCAAGCTGTAATGAAATCCAAACTTGGCAGGACTTTTTAGAGGGTGGTTATGTATGGGCTGGTGACACGGAGTTGCAGGGAGCTAGGGAAATTAGACCTTCCTTCAGGTAGATAATGGAGAACACCTACTCTGCCTTGACCAATTCTACTGTTGCCTCCAATGGAAAATATAGGCCCTCCCACGGCTTATTTCTTCCTTCTAGACTACATAAAACGAGTTACTATGAGGGCAGATCAAGAACATCACATGAGGAATCATCGGGCAAGAAACACATATAAACCAAGTGCCAGATATTGTTGCTCATCATCACAAACCATCACAAGCCCATATCCTGTGAGAACTGGAGGAGTTAAACTTCTTTATTCCACGCAAGAATGAACATAAGCGGTCTTTTTTAACTAAATTGTCCACAGATATATTCTTTAATTCCAGGAAGAATTCCCACGTTTTCCAGAACTGTACGGCCTAACCTTTTTTACCTCCTCGCACTGTATCTTTTTAAATTGCTTTTTAGTGGCAAAGTTATTTTTGTTATTTTGTGTGAGTTCAGCTCCTGCCAACGTTTCAGTGCAGTTGCTAAGTCCTGCACATACTTAAAATGATAGGCTTGTGTTGTCTTTCATCTGAAGCCAAATGGGTTTTAATATAGTTATCTCTTTAAAAGCAGTGTTCCTCCTCCTCCTTTGGTGCTTCACCAAAACAAGGCAGGCAGGAAATTCTTCATCCAGCTTTCATTCACGAGCTGGTTTGTAGTAGCTGTTGCAGACGACCAAATCCAAAGCCCATTGAAAGCAATACAAAAAAAAAAAATCCCATTGGCTTAAATGGGTCTTGGACCAAGCCCAAATAGCTTTCTGGACCTTTATCTAAGTTTTGGGCTTTTCCAAAATATTTATAAAGTAATACCACTCCTTGGCTGGCTGAAATGTAACCTTTCACATTTGCAGAGACTGTGTTCTTTACGTAGCTGGATAAAAAGTACTGGCGACCATATTGAGGTTTCTAAAGGCAGAACAGAGGACTTTAGTTTCAAAGCTGCTCGTTACGAGGTAGGGTTTGGCATGTGCCTACCCATCTTGGAGGGTGACCACTCGCTGCTGGAGCTCCGTACGTTAAGTGGGCAGCCTGGGCCAAAGAGTGCTGCTACCTCTCCGGACCCACTCATTTGCCTTTTGTACAAATATTTACCCTGAGCCAAGATGATACAAAAGGTCCTGTCTCAAACCACCCTTTCTCTTCTGCAACAGTGCCACGAAGGGGACACAGGAGAACCAGTGTTGGGTCCTGTGTATTTCCACCCTTTGTCTTACTCCATCTGAACTGGAGAGACGGAAGAGAAGGCACAAGCGATGGTGATGGGAGTGAGAAACAGCCCTGTTTGCCAAAGGGAAATGCTAAGATAAACTATTCGCTTCTGGCATAAGCCAACTCATAAAGGGACCTTGTTTGCAGAGTTGTGTTAGTGCAGTCTCAGTAGCACGTAGCTACCACATTCCCAGAAGAAAGAAAGGGTCTAAGCAGTAAAAAACAAGAAGACTCTCTTGTACTTGGGTTTTTTACTGAATTGGGAGAGATTTAAAATGTCATTGTCAGGAAAGAGAGGACATCAACATCTGCTTATAGAATGAAGAGGAAAGGATGCCAAAGAAATGGTTTGCAGGATGGGAGGGAAGGGAAACGTCCTTAAAACCATGGTGTAAACCCTGCAGCTTGCATTCCCTCACCCCATCTGAGCCCAGAACCTGCTCCTTGCTCATCCAAGTCCAGTTTTCCAGGCTTGCAAAGGCTGGAGTTACTCACATTTTGATTTTCAGTTCAGATGACAAATTCTACTTTATTCCCGGGGTATATTACTAAATCACTTTGTGCCACATTCAGAGTCAGTTGGCCTTTTCAGACACCCTGCGCTTCAAGGAGAGAGCCATTTGTACGAAAGTCTGTGCAGTGTATATAGGCATTTAGTAGGGAGATTAATATTAAAATACTCAGCTATCCAATGAACTTATTAGGATAATGCAACGACTTGAGTCTAGATGTTAGAGTTCACTTAAAGTTCACTGACTATTATGGGACCGATGGTATATAGAATAGCTTAATCTTACCGTGGGAAAACTAAAGTCATGTAGGGGAAAATTAGGCAAGACATGGAGGATAAACTTCCACTCCTATGAGAGATACCACGGGACATGCCAAAAAAAGGCAGAAAAGGAACCATTTTACCTCCAATGCAGTGGGAAAGGCTACACTGTTACCAGCACGTACAGTAGCCATTTGCAATCCCAATCTGTTTCGTAGACATTTTGCAAAAATGGGGAGGGGAAAAAGAGCTGCTTTATGTTTCTTTTTCAGGCGCACAATGCAGAGGGGAAACCAGAGATTCAAAAGACAGTTCTGTTTCGCAGGCTAAAGATTCCTGCTTCGTTTACTGACAGGACCTTTCTGTGCATAAGAGGAGACCTCCCACACCTTAAATTACTGCACTGAATGGATTTACATTCTGCTTTATCCTCTGCATTCCACCTCCTGCCCTTAGCCTTGTGATTGTGTGCATGCGGCTCCGCCGGCTGCACATCCCAGAGAGCTCCAATCCCCCCCCAATAAAACCCAGAACCAAACCTGTAGGAAGAAAAGAATCCTCATTTAGATAGACCCTGCCCAAGTGCCACTGCTTCCCCAAGTGAAATTAAACTTGCAGAAGAAAACATTTGAGAGAAAGTTGGAGCTAATGAAAGCTGCACAAGGTTCTTTGGCTTCACTCGTCTGGAGAAGAAAAGTATAGCTCTAGGCAAGCAGGAGCTTGTTGAGCTTTCAGAAATGTTACCTGCTTAAAGGCAGGTAAAATCTGGCATAAGCTGTTAATCCATCATTCAGGTTTTTACATGCCAAACTCCTGTAAATGTTTTTCTACCACATCCTGTCCCCTCCTTCCCCAGCTGAAAAATAATAATAATTTTGGAAAGGCATGAATTAGGCCTGTCATTCTTTTTCTTTTTTTCTTTTTTTTTTTCCTTATCCTTAAACTACATCATACAAACACCCCATCTCTTAGAGGACTTGATCCTGCACTCCTAATCAGGGGGCAAAATTCACCACGACTTTAATCTGAAGTGAGACTCTGAATTTTCTTCCAAGAGAGAAAAACTAAGCCCTCCTACCCAGCACCTATTACTGGCCATCATCAGGATGCCACTTTGCTCAGCTGCCAGTGACCCAAACTGGGCTTTACAGCAAGAGATCCTGAGCACATTCACCCCGGGAGAGGCAGGAGGGAAAGGGGAAGGGAGAGAGAAGTTGATATTGATATGAAAAATGGGGCAAGGCTAGATTTGAGTAACCTCAGCGTCAGCAAGGAGAAGTGTTGACAAAACAGTCAGTCCACTGCCAAGGCATTATTCTGGATGAACAGTCCCTGACAGCGGGTTTCAGCACGGCCGGCAGCACGATGGATCTCTTGCTGTGCCAACGATGCTCATTTAGGCAGCATTGATGTTGCATCCTTTGGACGTTCCCATCTTCTGCATGTGTGCATACACGTGTAACCAGTCTCCTCTAAGTAAGAGGGAAGATGACTTTTTTTTAAAATAGGAATAAGATGCACTTTGATTTGATGTGTCTACCATTACCTCTGCAACAGGCTCCATTCCCCTTTGCCAAAATTGTCTCACAGCAGAGGTGCCACACCAAGCCCAGTGACAGCCCCCTCCCCACTCACCCCCACATGCCGGTTATCATCCTTTCGCGGGTCTGGGGTGTTGCAGACTCCCTGGTTCAGAGCTCACCTCCCCAGACGCAGATAGCAGCTGAAGCACGTAACACCTGGACTTTGTAACACAATTCTGCTGTGAGCCAGACACTAAAAGAAATACGCAGATCTAACAAAACATCCGAAGTCTTCAGTGCACCTGCAAGCCCTAAGTTTCTTTATCGCTCCTTAGCATTCCTTGGTCAGAGTCCTCAAGGGTACTTGTGGTCTCTCCACCTGCACAGGGCTTTCCCATCAACTCAGCCCTCCCTCAGCCTTGTTTCTCTTTGTTTAAGGTCTTCTCTCCTCTGCCAGATGGCTCCTAAGATTGTGTTCCTTTCTGCTTTCATCCTAAGCGGTGTCACTAATTTTGCTTGATTTCCAGGGATGTGATCTGATATTTAGTGCTGTGACTGCCAGGCATGCTGGTTTCACTGGGGGACTTCCCAACGAGTAGCACTTCAAAGTGTTCACAGCATCACCCATGTGTAAGGCCTTCTGCTACTACAAGGAGATATAGACTGCAGAGAAAGTCAAAGACCCCCACGTGGAAAACACAGTTGGCAGAGCTGTATAAAATATGCAATCTCTATTTAGATTCTTTGGCTTGTCAAACCATGCTTCTTTTCCATTAATTTTATTTTCCCCAGAAGTAACAAAGTTATGTATAACACCTTTACAAGGCATTTGATGTTTACTATATCTATGGAAATATGAGTTGCCTCCCTGATTTCCTGTTTACAATGTCACCTCTCTGTGGAACACATAATCTCACAGAGGCATTGGTCTGTTGCAGAATATTTTTCTTTTAAGATTTGTACTCACAGAAGAGCATTGACACGTTCTAACTTTAGGTCTAACTCAAGGCCAAGCTCCCTATAGTGTCAATGCAGCCTCCAGAGAGCAATTAGGATACCTAAGCTAAAAGTCCTAAATTAAGCCACATGAATACTTCCCAAAGTGTCAAGGACTCCACATTCGGCGTAAGGAGAGATCCCAGTATGAATGAACCAAGAGGAGTCATTGACCTTAAGAAGACCAGGATTTTCATTCACAGATTTAATGACCTTTTGTTAAAGTGAATTCTGTTTTTTTAAGCCACTTACGAACATCCTTCAAAGCTTTATGAAGCTGCATGGAATAATTAAGCAAACAAATCTAGTCCCATGCTAAGTTAATTACCTGCCTTGTGGTTTCATATATATTTTCCTCCCTTTCATAGTTACCTTTTAATATCTTCCCATATTTCTTTCTGACTTTTCTGTATTACTCTCTTTAGTCTTCAGGAAACCCATTATTACTCATGGGACCAAGTAACCAAATAGGTCTCACTGAGTGCAATTAATCTCTTCAGCTAGGAGGCTGGCTGTGAGATAGCTTTCACTTTTATATTTTTCAGTTGCTATGGATCAGCACAGCTTCCCCCGAAACTCACACGTCCATGTCCCTCTGGACCCTGAGGTATGTAGGACCTCATGCTGGGGAGAGTTTCCAGCACTCCTGGACAACCATGAATTGACCCCTTACATTTGACTATGTTGAGGATGGAGGGAAGGGAGGGCTTATTTTGGTATTTCAATTATACCCTTAATGAGTCAAATGATTTATCTTCAGGAAGAACAAATTAATGATAGTTCTATTAAATACGTGGATTTAAAATGTTAATATAGCAGCAGAATTATAGCTAAGTGCATTTTTATGCAGCTTGGCAGAGTCATCACCCTGGGGACAGGCCTTTTGGTCTGAGCTCAGGAGACCAGTTCTGGGGCCAAAAATGATCATGTGTCCTACAGAAACAGTAGAAATAAGAGACGTAAATGTTCCAGACTGTTTGGACATATACTTTGACTTTAGTGAAATTTTGACAGTGTCTCGTGGTATTCTTATCCGCAAGTTTGAGAAACAGATTGAAAATAAACTTCTGCAAGATGGGAGCACAAAGTGTGAAAAACTGTTCTCAGGAAAATCTATCTACAGATTACTCTTAGAAGAAAAGTGTAAGGGTTAGGATATTCTAAAAGCCTGTTACTGGTCTGGTACTTTAAATAATAACTCATACAATTGACTAGATAATATGCTTATTAAATTTGGAGATGGCATCAAGCTAGAAGGTCTGCAATATGCTGGAAATTCATGAAGATCTTACAGATTGGGGAAATGGCCAAGAAAGGATGAAAGTCAATAAGAACAAATAGAGTATTCTGCAATTAGTTATAAATAATTGATTGCATGAATACAGCATGTGACTGACCATTGACATACCAGTTCTGCATGCAAGGACCTGAGGTTTATAGTGGATCACAAGTTAAGTATGGGTCAGGAATGTCCATGTTGTTACAACAAATGTACAAATGCACTCATAAGATGTAATACCCAAGAGTCTTGTCTCTAACACGCACACTCACAAAATCATTTCCATCCACATCATGCTGGGAAGGCCTCAGCTGCGGGATTTTGTCCTATTTTAGCACTATAGTTTAAGAAAGATGTGGGCCATTGGCAAGAGTCCAGAGGACAGCAGGGATGACCAAAGGTCTTGAAAACAAGGACCACTGAATTTTGAGGATTGTTTAGTCTAGAGAAGGAGACAGAAAGTCTTCAAGTATGTGAGAGCTACAGGGAGGGAAGACACAAATTCTTGTCCCTTTCCGTTAGGGATAGGACAAGAAGAAATATTCATGAGTTGCAGCAAGGGACATCCTCCTTAGGCATTAGGAAAACTTTCCAGTGGTAAGGATAACTGGCACTGGAAGAGATTGCCAAGGGAAGCTGCGAAGTTCCCATTTATTGGAGGTTTTTAAACTGCTAGCAGAGCACAGAGGACGAATAATCATCCCCTGGGACAGAGGGATGAACTAGGTGACCTCTTGAGGTCCCTTCCAGCCTGTTTTCTGTGCCTCTATGTAAGTAAGACAAGAACCAAATGAGCATGGGAAAATATCCTGTAGCAAAATACTATAGATCCAGTTCACATAGCTTTGAAGGGCAACTCAGAAATTAATTGAACTTGAAGTAATTTTAGGCAAAAATCACGCTATTGCTCTCCTAAAGGTGTTACATAGATTTTTCATAGCAGTGTAGTACTTTTAAATTATTCCACTATACTGTTGAAGCGAGTGGGAGGACAGTGGGAATACAGAGCTACTCAGTGGTGTAGACATAGCCTGGGAATTCTAGCATAAAGGAAAGAACCAAATTCTTTCCTATTTAATCCCACAGAGCAAAACTGGCCCATGCACTTATGGAGGGGACACCTGGCTGCAAGGCACTTCCAGATTGCCTTGCATGAGCCCTAAGCACAGCAAGTTTTGGCAGAGGGGTGAAATCATCTGCAGCTCGTTTCCCTTTCTTGATGGGATGGGGGGCAATGAGGTATATGAGACGGGCTCACCAGGCTGGGCTCACCCAAGGCTGCAGGACAGGAGAAGCAACTGCCCTGTGCCAGCTTTCAGCCCTGTCGAAGGAGCTGCAGAAAGTCTGGTCTACTGCCAGGGCAGAGAAAAAACTGTAATCTTTACTTGGAAGAATATCTCCTACTACCTGTTGGTGTATGCATCACCTGTATTTGAGCCAGTATTGAGTATTTGAGTACTTAGACAATTATTCAAAAGAAGTTAGCCTGGGAGACATTTATAAGCAGAACCAACAGGAAAACTGGTCAGACAAACAGCAAGTTTAGAGGTTTACAAGTTGCTATGTCTGACCATGAGTAGTTAAGTTCTGAAGACATAACCTTTCCTACATTTCTCTTGTAAGCTATTTAGCTGCATAAAAATTGACTAAAACATGAGTATTTTTGACTGCACAATCTGATGTTCATGTTACGCTATGGGAAGGATAGGCTTGCAACCCTTTCTGAGTGGAGCTCATGCTAATTAAGTTGTCATGAAGATAAATATTAAAGTAACAACTCGAAGGAAAATTTAAGCTAGGCTGTTTATAGACGGCAGCACATTGACTAGTCATTATTTGTAACTTTCCCACCACTCCTATTGGACTAAATACCTCTGGAAAGCTCTTATTCATGCAAACTCATGCAGTTTACAGAGCTTTCTTGATTTAATGAGACATACATTCTGATAGCCATATAGGAAAGTATAACACAGGACAGAAGGAAAGAGAGTATAATACATTTACAGGGATATTCTGGATCTGAAAAAAGGGGAATAAGAGGGAAAAAATATCATCCTTCAGTATTACCCACTGCAAAGATCATGCTCGTGATGTAATTGAAGAGCTTGCTGCATTTCAGGCATTTAATTTTTATTTTGGTTTCTTTCTGCAGCAAATATTTATAGCCCTCTCTTTCACTTGCAAGAACATCCAGTGGTATTTTTAAAGGATTTAAATAAGCAGTGTGTCCTTGTTAATATCCAGTTTGCAATCAGTTTGGCTCAGTTTTCTGGGAGTTATTTTTTCTTAGTGATGGCAAATGAAAACTTCTGCTAGACTGAGATGGGAACTGTCAGATGGGGGTAAACAGAGCATCATGTTGACAAGCCAAATGTACTTATCTGTATTTTAATAAATTTTTAGTTCAAGTCACATCGATACACAAGGCAGGTGGGGAATTGTTTTAGGTGCATTTTGCATTTCTTAACTGTGGACCTACAGTCATGTTTTAATGCTGTTCTTCCCTATTCTCCTGCTGAAGGCTACATGCAGAACATAAGCATGCCATTTTTTTCATTCAGGGTGTTAGTACCCTGAATATGCACCAGACATCACCAGAAAATTAAAGAAGCGCAACCAGGTGGGGAGGAGAGGGGACCTCTGGAACCTGAACCTCATTTTTTTTGTGCACCTGATGAGTACCTGCCAGTTCACACTGGGGTTTTTTACATCTTCTGGAAATCAGGCCTCTGGAGAGCATTCAGGGTGCTCCACATTACTCAGTGGTTTTGAGCACATAGGTCTAGGTGAGTGGCCAAGGTCATGGGCAAAGCTGGAGGTGAAAACCAGTCCTCTGTGCCCATTGCCCTCATCAGTCACTGCCCGATGGAAAGCATCACTGAGGTAATGCAACTACTGTCTGAAGTTCACTCATTCACTTATACCCTTAGAGGACTGGATGTGCTAACCCAGACCTTTCCACAACCCATTTACATCCCTGCATTGGGCCAAGCATCCATTTCAGAGACGTGCATGATAAAAGGCAGTGATAGATCATTTCAGTAGCAGGTATTGTACAAAAGGCAAGTTAAATAGCATCAAGCTATTATAATTGGTATAGGAAGGTTGTTCTGTTTTGGAAATACGGTAAAACATTTGCAGCATTTTAGGGAGGGCTCATTCCTCTGAGTTTTACCACATAGAACTGGATAAATAATTTAAACAAACATTTTGAACAGTTTTGCAAAATGCACTTAATGAATTATTCAATGAGCTCTATTTGATCATCCTCAGACACAATACTGCTGTCAACAGCAATGCAGAACTTTCTAAGTAGGTCTTAAATATTCATTTTCCCCCATTTGAGAAATAATGTGTACTCTGTCCTATCACCCGTGTTAGCATGTCTTAGAGAGAAATAGTTTCACAAGTTGTCATCTCTCCCTGTATTTGTGTTAAACTTTAAATTTAAGATTAGATTATCTCTTACATATATTTTTTTAAAGATAAGTGTAGGAAAATGTTTGCTGTGCCAGTTAAAACCATGTCTACAATGTAAAAGTGAGTGCATCTCTGGATTCGAATAGTTACATAAAAACACAAGGGAAACAATGGAGAAGGAATGGCATTCCTGGAATGCAGTCCAGATGTATATGGGCTGGGTAAGTCTAGATAAAGTTTTAGAATAAACTCTGCAGTAATAATCACTTAAGACAAAAGGTCTCTAAAGCTCTAATTGCTGATGTAATCCTTGAGTTTTAAGGCGAGATGTCTGAAAATTAGATCAGAAATTAGTGCTACATGATTTTCCTGACAGGTAGTGAAGAAAATTGTGGTTATTGAAAGGAGAAGCATGAAAATTAATATTCCCCAAATTTCACATTAGGGGTGAGAAGCTGCTAGAAAGGAAGCAAAGTTCCCACTGGGCTCCTTGGGGACCAGGATTGCTCCAGATTTACATTTGATATCTGTCTGTTGAAGGCAGTTTGATGCAAGATCCAGCAGCAAGAACAGAAATGAGAATAAAGGCACAAAGTGGAGCAAAACTGTAGCATTAGACTTTACCATTCGTTATAATCCTTTTTTCTTTATCTGTACGATAAAGCTTACAACCAAGGTAGTTTCCCCTCACAACCCATTGCTGGTAGGGGAAAGACAGAAAGAAAGGGAAAATACCTGACATGCCAGCTCTGATTCTCTGGTTCTTGGGCTGGTTTCATGCTGGATCTGGTTGTTGCTGATTCTGCAGCAGCACAACGGCTTCACTGGGGTGGATCAACTTGAAAAACCAATAAACCACCATTGAGTGAAGCAGTGGCATGTACTAATGCAGAGCCTTCGCCTTGAAAGCCAAAATGTGCACCTACCCAGCCAACAGCCCCAGGGTCATTGCCATGTGTAATCCTGAAGGGTGTCTAGTTCTGTTTCAATACAATAATGCTATTCTACACCATTGTGAATTCAGGTAAAATCAGACCTAATGTACAACCTCCTAACGCCTCTGGAAACAACTGACATTCATCTAACATCATACCGCTGGCCCTGACTGCACCATATCCCGTTTTCAACATTTCCTCCCCCCCTCTAATCTCCCATGAATATCAAATGGAGAGATCTGCTGGATATTTGGCTCCTACCTGCTGCTCGAAAGCCAGAAAGGAACTAGAGCAGGCAACAGAAATCTGACTCAGAGTCATGTAAGGAGAACACTTCCCTACAGGAACATTAACATTCTCTATAGCCTTGAAGAAATATTATAGTAATTGGAGATTTTTGGAGAAAAGAAGTGTATTGTATATATTTATATATTTATATACAAAAATGAATATATACACCAAACAATGGGGATGTTAGTTATTACAGGAAGGACAAACTCACTCATGTGAGGGCCCATGCGCACATCTTCAACTTGTATTTTTCTAGCTTGAAACTTTCTGACACCTGTTAGCTTTTCTTCCTTAAGAAGTATCTCTTCTTCTAAATACAACCAAGTTAAAAAAAAGAAGAAAAACATTGGAGCTTTTACCAAAAACTCTCAAGCCTGTATGTGATCTGTTTTTCTTTTAAGATGAGGTGGAACTTTAAAGCTTCTGAAAGGAAGTTAGTTTAACCTCAGCATCAGAAAGCTTTGTTTGCAAGTTAATGTACTGGTATTATTTGAATTGCAAGAGCACTACAGCTCCTACAGTCTAATGACTTAAAAGAGACTGAGGATGTCAGACTCCTGAGAGCCTCTGTTCTCCATCTCAGCTGTTTTCTTTTAAATTCATCCAAGACTGCTGTAGAGCCAGGAAAGGACCCCAAATCTCCCACATCACCTTTGTCTCACTACCAGATGAAACATTATGCCTGGTGTTGTAACACTCACTGGATCTAATGAATGCATGAGTCCACAGCAGGCAGAGAAACTGAAGATTCCCCCGCCGTTAAACACTGTCCAGGTTTTTTCCTAGCTAGGTACATTGCTGTTCATTTTTTATTCTTGCATCTTACCAGAATTTGTATTAATAGCACTGAGGCCAGGTAAAGACCATCAGCTGCACAGATTGTTTGTGGGGTTTTTTTAATTGGTGTTTTCAGGCAGCAAGTGGACAAGTCACAGTGTTCATTTCCAGTGCATGTTAACCCTAGATTTAAATCCCTGTGTCTAGAAGGTAGAGGCTGGAATGCTTTTCCAGAGCCCCCATGTTAACAACCTTGCTATAAAACTCAAAGAGGAGATTATTTATTAATTTTCAACCCAACCCTTTAGCAATGAATACAAAGTTGACTAGTGCAGATGTAGCACTGATTTGTTAATGCTTCAACAGTTTGCTAGTTAATCCAGGGAGGCTTTCTTTTTCCCTAGAAGTAATAACCTTTCTTGCTGCTTTTACACATGTTTCTCTTTACTGTACATGATCCTTGATTCTTCATCCATACAGAAATGTGTCAGACAAGCCCTTGCTGTTGGGAGACATTGGTTACATTGTGGAGATATTGTACTAATTGAATTTCTGTGCATGAATGAACATATGTGGAAGCTACACATTATAGTAAGTGTCCCCTTAATACTTTCATTGGAATGCTCTGCAGCAGCTCGTTACCCTGTTCAAAGACAAAATATATAATTTAACAATTTACTCCTAACGGGTATGCTTGACATCCCCCTCCACTTAACCCCGAATCACAGGAACCACAGTCTAAGGTAAGAGGGCAATTCAGTCCTGGTCCTCAACAAGTCTTAATAGTTCCTTTTTGCAGCAAGCGCTGCCAAATGTGGTCAAATGCATACCTGGGCGGCGGTTTAGAAGTGCAGTTGGCTGCCTGCAAAGCACTAAGTTGGGATCACTGAAGTTTTTTAATTTTGCTGCAGAAAGAACTCAGGGGACAAGAAGAAAAATAAAGGAGACGGAGGGAGGGGGAGAAAGTTAAAAGACGTCTCTGGAATAAACTTCAGGACCATCTGGGCAAATCGTATTGAATAGGGTCAGTAGTGAGATGTTGATGCACTCTCACCCATGTACCTTGACTGAGGAAGAACCCAGGGTTTTGGTCCTGCTGGACTGTATTTCCAGGAAAGATTTTAAAGCAAGTATTAAACTAGAAATGTCAGGAAATGTAACATCTGGTACAGGACTAGGAGTATTTTAAAGAAATGGAATGTCAAAATAAATGTCTTTGTATCTTTATCTTCCTTAAGCATAAACTACTGAAAAGTTCTGTCTTACTAGCACACACAGCACAAGTTACAGCTCAGTAAATTTATAAGTCTGCTGCTTTTGCTGTCTTTATACACTATCAGTCCAACTCCAGCTGATTCTGGACTGAGATTAGATACAGCCCTGCTTTCCATCTGGGCTGATAAAATGAGAGAAAATGAAATGATTTCTGCAATCTTGTAAATCCGTTTCACTGGCTGTTTATCAAGAGTTGGCGAGGGCAATGACAGAGGCAAAATCCCCAAGGTCACTCCAGCACGCACTGTGCCTCCTTCTTCTGAAGGACTTCGCTTGCTCTCTCCTGAAACAGTTCATGTGGAAAAAGAAAGAGAGGGGAAAAAAATTTAAAAGGAGTATAGACATATCCAATGTTCCAAAAGAAAATAACAAGACCATGTCAAATTGCTTTATGCTCCCTTCTGAAAAAACATGCATGTTCAAACAGGCTCTGCAAAACTATTTGCCTTGCTCACTCCGAACAATGGGGAAGAAGCTCCTGTGTGCAAGGGGCAACATCACTCGGATTTGGATCGCAGACTTCTCTTTTAAATCAGGAGGAATTTGGGGTGGGGGGGAGGGAGGGGCAAGACCCGCAGGATTTTGTAGGGGATCATACCTAATGCTGACAAGCAAACCATATCTCCTAATGAGAACTACTGCATGAGACCTGAATCCACTAGAGTACATGCCTTGCTACATACCTATACGAAAGTTATTGTAACCTTTCTGCAAAGCAGATTGCTTTCCAGGTATGCTAACCTCCATGGAAATTGGATTATCCAGGATACTGGGATGCAATTATCCAAACCTCTACTGATAGAGACTCCCAACAGACACCCATCTATTTAAAAGTCTGTTTCATATTCCATGAGATTTGTTTTCAGTTCCTGGTGACAACAAACTTTCTTGTGAAGTCTATCTGGGTCAAGTTTTCAATCTGTTTTTACGAAAAAAAAAAAAAATTTACTTGGGAACATTATGATGTGATGAATGTGAGCTTAAGTATCTGTCAATAAAATCCAATTCATTCTTCAGTATCAATATGGATTCAGTTTTGCTTGCAAGTTGTGCTAAAAGCTGAATCATACTGACTCTTCAGGCTATATGTACAGGAAAAAAAAGCAAGTTCGCAGAAACCTGGCACTAAAGTGCTTAAATCTTCAGAGTTTGTGAAGTCAGAGAGGCAAAACCAGAGCTGGAGTTTTGTAATCTCTCAAGCCAATCAATACAGAAGATAAGAACAGAAGACACGCACAGATAAATGCGAAAGAGAAATGGAGGTACCCAGGTCATCAGCTCTGAAAACCAAACTATATAATACGATGGATTTCGATTGCTTCCTTGGTCACATGCCTTTGTTAAAGCAGATGCCTGCAGGGTCAGGAATGTAGTCAATAAACAGGTCGGAAAGCGTGAACTTCTACTGTAACAGCCTGCAGGGTTTGCTGGCCAGCCAGCACCAGTGCTGAGTAAGCAAAACGCTGCAGACAACTTGTTTTGCTGTCTTGATCGCCAGAATGGTTGCGGCAGCGGCAGCTTTCCCTGCTTGTCAGAGCTCTGCGGTGTTTGCTTGCTCCCAGCCCCGGCGCTGCCGCCCAAGAGGAAGCACACACGGTTCCTAACTTGGCCCCCGAAGCTAACTCATACCTGTGGCTTGGCCAGCAGGAGAGGACCGTGAGGGAGATAGCCAGTATCCAGAGAAATCATCTCTGCTTGATGTTCTCTGCGTGTTGACACAAAAGGTTTTAATAGGGTAAGGACAAGAAGAAGGATAATAGGACAGCTCCCTCTGTGTGTGGTTGAAGACTATCCCGGAGAAATGCGAAGTGATCCATGTGCAGGCAGATAAATGGCAGCTGCAAACTCTGCAGACACCATCACAGATGGAGGTTAGCAACCTACGGGTGTCTCTTTCAGTTCTGCAAGAAGAAGGAGAAAAAAAAACCCCTGTAAATTGGAGGAATCACAGTGAAAAAGGAGAAAATAAACACCGAGGATGGAAAGATAATTATAAAAGTAAGTTGCACACATTCACAGCAGTGAAGCTTTCTCATCTGTTACAGAACACAAAGTAAATGTTCACTTCAGAAAACCACATGGGAAACGCCAACAAAGGCTGGTATAACACCATGTCCTTCCTTTATTTGCAGTAGCATAAAAACCTTTTTATCAGACATTCTAATCTTGCTTAGCATTTAATAGGACAGTGTGCTGGGATATCCACTCTGCTATTTACTATTTAATTAATTTGACAGAAGTCCAAAAATACTGAAGGCAAAACAGTGTATCAATATTTACTGTACTGATTCACTGGAATTAAAATACTGTAAAAACATAACTGTGCACAGACACCGTTTGTCTTGGCCAATAAAATATTTTGAAGGTTCACGTTCAAAACACAGGTTTGGAGTAAAATTATCACTGAAAGGTATTGATCAAGCTGTTATGCTCCTAGCTTTGTCTGCCGCCACAAAATATTTTGAACAACTTCATTAACTATGGGATGTTAATAATCAAGACAAGGTTAGGAAAACAAAGGCTGACATTGATAACTAAATAAATATTGCCATTAACACACTGGAATCTGGAATTTCTATTGGCCAAAGCTGAATATTTCATTAGAAGTATGAAGGGAAAGGTGGAAATGCAGCACTGATTTTTAATATGGTAGAATCTTACCAATTTTTTTCTGTACAATCTCTTCTTTTCTCTAAATGAGTAGAAAATATTAGACATGGTGAGTGAAAGACCATATCGGGGTCTTGCAAAAGGCAGATGATGCGTCCAAATGATAGGGGATTTGACCTGGAGGATGCAGTGAATGTGAAGAAACTGTGTTGAGAATCTGTATGCTAAATGCTTTTGCAAGCCACTGAAAAACTCCTCCTTTAATCCAGGTTTTTGTCAAGAGCACTTCAGTCTGAGTTTCATTCTCAAGCAAGTATTGCTCATTAACTGCATAACAGGAGCTCTGTATTGGCAGCCTGTCCACAAACTGAAGTGCCTAAATATAACAAAAAAAAAAAAAAAAAATCAAATGCAGTATAATAATACAATAAAGCAGAGCTCCACTAAAAGCATGGGGGAGGGAGGATGTGCTTTAAGGAAACAGGGAGATCCAAGAAAAAAGTTTGGGTTAGGAGTGACCCTTACAGAAAAGATTCTTGGAAGAGTCCAGCAAGAAAATCCTTAGCTAAAGGTTTATGTACATAAATGGCCATGATCCTTCTCTAGTATGGTGTAAGTCCATCCAGTCCCCAACTTATTACTGAAGGCATGATAACTTCATCTGCACACCACAGCAAGCCCATTCTATCTCTTCCTTTTCCGTGTGTTGACTGGTCTAAAGTGACATGTGCAGTCCCAGCGCTTGAGCCCAGGAGCCTCTGGCATGAGTGGGAAGGTGTCCTTAACAGGGATGGCCAAAGCTCAGCGGGGCTTGCAAGAAAAATTGTCTTAACTCAAGATGGAGGAGGGTCACTGGTTAGTGGTAGAAGAAAAGTCCACAGGCTTGAGAAGCAAATGCGTGAAGAAAGGGGTTGACCAGCACACAGAGTGTATAATTACTAATCCACCTTTCTTAGCCAGGCAGGTATGAGGACTACCTCTCAGACATGCATTTTCTTTAAAAAAAAAAAAAAAGAAGGGATAAGAAAGAGATAAGGTATCTCTAAAAAAGAGATACCAAGGTTTCTGATTGCCCACAGCAGGGGTGAGCCATTAGACATCAGTCCACACGTCTGCGATGGCCTGATTTTCACTGTCAGTCCCTGCCTTTGTGGCGAGTGGCCATCGATGTTTTGCTTGGTTCATGTCTGTAAATTTGGGCAGTTAGGCAGGATCTAAATCAGGTCAAGGGAACTACAGTTCCCCACTGCCCTGGCTGGAAACCAGGATCTCCAGACAGGCAGCTGCAGAGAGCAGGGGAGAGCGCTTGTTTAGCACATTCCTGAAGGGCACTGACTATCTACAGCCATTTTCAAGTGGTTCTCCTCAAATCGACCCAGGAATGTGCTGATGGGCCGTACAGGTAGGGCCAACCTCACTGAGAGGATGCAGGACCTTCAGTACGCTGCAGGGAATGTAAAGTGACCCTACAGTCCCTTGGAGAGCTGCAGGGAGAAACGGCTGCAATGGGAAGCACTGCAGACCACTGCTCCCCTGCAAATAATTTGTTATTAGCTCCTAAATAAAGCGCGCTTAATTGCTTCGCCCCCTTCTACTTTGTGTCAGGAATAAATCTCGTGCAACCATATGAAATAAAAGGAGGTGACAGAGGGAGAGAGAGAGATGTTGGAGTGCCATCAAAAAGCCAGCATTCACACCAGCTGGGGAGGTTGTGCTTTTAGTCTTCCAGAGCCTCTGGCCTGAGCTGAAGCAAGCAGCATTTCACTCTTTTGCTGGATCACTGAGTCTGAGGGAGGAAATAGGTTGGTTGAGAAACTGCTTTTCACAGAAGAGCCAACATCCTCCAGGATGGAGCACTTAGAAAAACTTTGCATGAATTAGCAAGCAAATGTGAGGCTGGAACAAGTAAAGAGGGACAAAACTTGTCAGTTTGTCATTCATGCAATAATCCTGTCAAATGTGAAATTTACTGAATCGGTGAATTTTGGCTTTGTTTTCGGAAGGGAGGAAGGAAGAGGGATATTTTACTTTGTTTGTGCTGCATTTGTACTTTTCCAAACCGGAGAAGCAACCCTATTATTTATGATCATTTTTCATCTTTAGAATGTCACGTGGCAATTTCAGGATCCTCTATGAGTGCCACACTGATATGCAGCACCTGAACATCCCAATCGGCTATTTGCTTCACTAATGGGGAGAATACATAAATTCAGTGCTCATTACATATTCAGAACAACCACCGATGCCAGTTTCAATTCTTCATGAATTTTAAACCTGACTGGAATACAAATCAAATCATAAACCTATCTTTTGTGAAACAGTCCACATTTTTTGCCATCAATCTCCAACCTGTTCCAGTCCTGGGTCTCCTACAAAAAACTTCATTCCAAAAAGTCCATTAGAGTCTCAAGATCTAGTGTTATGAAAGGACAAAGAACTGCTCAAATTACCAAAAAAGCTCTAAAAAGACTAGTCCATCTTCTGGTTCCTTAAGAAGGGAAAAGTAAATTCACCCCAATTACATATGTTACTACAAGAAACACTGAAAAACTCACGACAGGTTGGTCTAGGTGCCAGTCATCTTACAGCCCTATGAGGAAAATGCAGTTATTGCATTTATGGTGACAGTACGGGGATGCACATCAAGAACTGGAGAGAGCACAAGAAATGGCACCTTGATTGTCACTCAACAAAGCATCGTTGTTTGAGGGTTAGTGATCTCACTGGCAGGGCTCAGAAATGAGTCCAAGTTTTCAGATTTAAAACTGACACAGAAAAGCACGTAGTTTCTGATCTGTGAAGTCAGACGGAGGAGCTGTTATCTGAAATAGTGCACAGCGTCTGAGTAATCTGCCAGACTTAACACATCCTGCCTCAGGAGTCCAGGTGGGAAACTTTACTATAAGGAACAAAATGAAATGCAAAAATACCTGCTAATAGTTCAACTAGTGCGTCATCAACACTCCACAAATAAAGGTGTTAAACTGCATGTATCTCCACCAGTGTAACTGCTATGCCAGGTGGAAAAAAATCTGTAAGGATAGGTTTAGGGAAGTAGAACTTCCATCACCTGTCCTAATTAAGGCTAGATGAAAAGATGGAATGATTTTTCTTCATTAAACAAAGCAAGGAGCTAGAGTGCATCGTTGGCTGTAGAGTTATGGAAGAAATCCTGAGCCTCTGCAGGGTGCAATAGATTTACACGAAGACCATCTTACGCAGGAGGAGCAACCAATACCCAGGCACTGATTCGGAATAGATAAGCAAGCAAATTCAGGGAGAAAAACACATCCCATCTCCCCGTGAAGACACTGTTCCAAGATCAGAAGGATCCAAGTTCTCTCCTCTTTAGACACTCTAAAGCTTTTCTGGCAGATTCTCGCTCCTGTTGGCTGTGCCAGGTTCAACCACTTATCATAAGCTGGAGGGGGATGTTTCCCCACATTTATGTTTGGCACGAGAATTTTCAGCTTGAAATGATGGAGCTGTTACAGAGGTAGTGCTTATGAGAGCAACATCCTCCCAGATGGCCTCATAAAAAAGGGAGAGGATGAGCTTGTCTCACTGACTTGGAATTGCCAAGTCGGCACAGCTAAAGATCAAGTTTTGAAAAGAAAAGGTCACGTTGCATCATATAAGTGCCGCCCTCCCCAGGACAATAGACAGCCTTAATCCAGCACCACTCAAATCAACAAGAGTTTTTCCAATGACTTGAACAGCAGCAAGATCAAACTTTGAGGACACCATCTAAAGCCGGGGAAGATAATAGGAATCTTTCTAATCGCTGGGATGGGCTTTACATCAGTCCCTAAATGACTAAGACATGGATCTATGCCTGGAGAGAATAAATCTTAAAAGGAATAAAAGCATGGTGTTGCCAGTAGATGATTTTATGTTAGTTTAATTTTCCGATTTCCTAGGTGCACGAGCAGTGATGTCCTCTGCAAACATTTTGAAAGCAATCAACAGAGTCAGGTGAAGTTTTGTCTTGCACAGATGCCTCTTTGCAAAGGTTTATAGCTACCAAAGCCAGCTGACAAACTGCCATCAGCCGGTAGCAGAACCTGATACTAAACCGCACAGGGTTTCCTGGTGGGACTAATATTAATGGCCTGCCGCACACCAGACAGACAGAAGCTGAGCTCCCATCAGAATGAGTGTTGATCATGGGAAACTGGCACATATCTTCTTTTGGGGGCAGTCAAAAAGGATCAATAACGCACAACGTGAGTGCCGCTTCCCAGCCAGCTGCCATTCAGAGCAAACCAAGTACCTCTCGCTGCTGCATCAGCTCTTGTGAGAGACCAATGCTGAGCAGCCCCTTGTGCTACACAATTGCATAAATCTTTGCTGTTTAGTGACAAGGCTGTGGGACTTTTTGCCAAAATAAAAAAAAACCCAGCATCCAGACAATGTCTCCTCCCTCTCTTCTTGCTTCCTTCCCCACTGAAAAGCATGATCCACTGGTATGTGATAAGCGTTCAGCTTCCAGCTAGTTAAAAATCACCAGTTGCAAATCAGATCCAGACAAATCCAATGAAAAAATAAGATTCTTCTTCTAACTGATGCTGATTAACCATTGGAACATCTTAGCTTCTGCTCAGTATGTACTGTAGACTTGTAGTACACATTCCTCTGGCAACCTGCTAATGTACGAGTTAGGAAGGGTCTAGGATGAAGTCTGAAAAAAAAAAATATTCATTGATGATCACCCAGATTCACAGAAATGTGTTTTCAGAAGTGAAGCTGGTCTTCCAGCCAGGGCTGGATTTCAATCTTCAGCTGCTTCACATAGTCTTTGTGGTAAAATGCTTGATCCATTAAATTAACCTAATTTTCTCTTGGACAAAGCTACCCTGAAGTCACAGCCGGTACCCTTGTGGCTAACATATCATCTTGTAGTGGGGCATCTGAAACCACAAGGATGCCAATTTCACATGTTACTAGATTTATATGTATTTCCTACTAACTGTCTCTGATGAAAGATTTATAGCTTCATTTTGTGGTTTTTATTCTGGTGAGTTTACTGGGAATATCTTAATAAATGGGGAATTCATTGAAATACCCTATATCAGCCATAAACTACTTCAAAACTGAAGGTGCTGGTTGTCAAAGGAAGATTTTTCTCAACTCTACTTTATACACAGAAGTTAGTTCTTGTACTTGCATAGGAACGTCCCTACAGTGAGGCAGATGCAACATGACTAATAGGCTCATCATGACTAATAAGTTCACCCCAGTTACAGCACATCAGTCAAATCAAGTATTGCTTTTCACCAGACATGACACATCATGATGTGTAAGGCTGGGAATTTTGAAAGATAATGTTAGTGATAGACTGCACCCTGATGCAACATCTCAAAATGCAATTTTAACTATCTACGGAGTAACCATGTGGAATTTCTGCTGCGAAGTCTTGGGTCAGGGTCTCTGCTGACTCCTTTGAGCAAGCATCAGGTGTTCATAAGGATATTGATCTGCAGTGTCCATGTCATCTTATTAGACGGGGGATGTTTTCAGAAGGTCAGTCAGACAGGTTGGTTTCCAAGATTATTGGGATTAAGGTTTGAGATGGAATCATGCCTTAGGTAAAATGCTTACAAAGATGAAACCTTTGAATAGCTTTTAACTAGGATTAAGAGATGAATAAAACAGGAAAGAGCAAAAGTAAGCACTCAGCAAGAGGGTCAGTCAGTGTGGCTCTGGAGCAGGGAGCTCCTCGGTGGCTGGCCCAGCAAGGCAGGCCAGTGAGCACTGAGACCTGAGGGGACCCGTCTGGGGTCGTGAGACTTTACAGCTATACTTCAACTACCGCCATAAAAAGGGGGGTTGGAAGAAATAGGGCTTTCTAAAAACAAGAATCAGGACTCTGTCAGTTATGAAAGCAAGAGGTGGTAACTTTCTGCCATAGCCATGACCCCATTCTCCTACTTCTCTCACCCCCCACCCCAAAATCTGTCATTCCAGGTAAAGAAATGTCACCTTTCCTTTAACCCTCACAGCCCAAGCAGAGGGAATTATGGTCTTTTGAGTTTCAACACACAGAGCCCTGCAAAGGAGTTGTAGAGTGAAGATCTGAAGCTTTACCATGAGAACATTAATGTCTCTTAGACAGCTTGAAGACTCCCAAGTTTTCTGTGAAAGACTCAGCTCTTTGGCATTTCTCGATACTAAACCCCAAACCGTAGCATTTTGACTGGCACTGGTAGGCAATCACTGGTTTGCTGCTAATTACAACCTAGAGGTGTCTGTGAAGATCACTCTACCTTGTGGTATTCATGAAATGTGCAGAGTGAGAAATATGTGGGCTGATGGGAACATTTTCTTCTGACCTTTGCAAATTTAAATGGTGATGTGGTAGTCACACTGATGGTCAATTTGGGTTGGGGATCCTTCCTTCATTATTTCTGCTGCTTGATGCTGTAAGGCTAACTGGTGTAGAAGTTAATGGCAAAAAAACTCTCCTTAGCTGCAGTTAAGTATGACATAATGAGGACATCAATTAACTTAGACCAAGCATTTATGATTAACTATGAAAATCAGTAGCATTCAGCGGTGCATAAGAGCAGAGGGAAGACAGTCTTCCGGATCATTATTTCACAACAAGGTCATAATCTCACAGCAATTTCTTAAGTGGCCTGACTGAGAAAATACACATTTTCAGTAGAGCTTTTATTTTGGGTGTTACTGCATTCATAATATCAGAAAAGGCCATTATGCTTTCATATAACTCTGTATAGATGTGACTCTGCCTCCTAAACCTTTATAGAAGCAGCAGAAGAGATGTTACATACTACAGACTGCAACTGCTCGCTGATGTTACTACGTAGTCTGGAGATAAATATGCACTCTATTCTGATATTTACCAAGAGGAGGAGAAAAATTATCTACTGATTCGTGTATTTATAAACCATCTCATGATCTTAGAAAGGGGGTCAGGGAGAAATCTTGATAGGAAGAAGAGATTTACGGATAGCTATGTTTCACCCTGGATAAGAATTTGCAAGATGATGAGGTAGCAGAAAAGGCGATTGTGTTGAGAGCTGTTTTCCTTCAGCAGAGACCTTGCAGGCATGAGGCAGAGAAGAACCAGGCTGTTTGTGTAGAGTTCTGATCTGGCCTCACCTGGCCAAGAGGCCAACCCACAACTAATAGAGCCTGGCAGACCTTCAGTATCCAGCCCAGTTTGTATTCTGGGTAACTAATGACGAGAAAGATAGTGACAAGCTGGAGGGTGTTCAACAGAGAGCAGCAAGAGTATTACAAGGTGAGAGGAATTGAATTATAGGGAGAGATTATAACAAAAATGAAGTATTGCTCTAGGCCAGGTCTGTGCCTGGAGCAAAGTTTTGCACCTACAGAGTTGCACTGGTTTATATTAGCGAGGGTTTTAGCTTCTAATGTCCTTGTTCACTTTGCGCAGAACATTTTGGTCCTTGGATGGTTATATGGAAGTCACAGGGAATGTTTTGCCTCTTATCAGAACAGGATCTTAACAGATTATCAACAGGAGGAAGCCCGTTTGGTTTTCAAAGTACAAAAAGCTATAGACAGTAGCAGAGATTTCTGCAGAAATTAAGAGGAAAAGAAAAAGATGTGAAGTGTCATTTAAGGTCTCAAACACTGGGATTTATTTAAGGCCTGAAACTGAGGAATGTTTTTTGTCTACCAAAAGGTTCACTGACCTGAGTGAGAGCTGGTCGTACTAGAGGCTGAGCAAGATATCCCACATAGACCTAATTTGTGTAATACAAGTGTCAACCCAGCAGCAGAAACACAGCTAAACGCCTTGATAATATAAAAGCAAGAAAAGGCACAGCAGAATGGAAGAGAATTCCAAAGTGAGAGGGAAAATGAGGTCTGCAGCACTCATGTGTACAGATACTCTTCGTTCCCCCTTCCGACCCTTAGCAGATTGTTTGTTGTGGAGCTAACAGGTCAATAGACTGTGTGTAACAATAGCTTATCTCTATAGCCTCTCTAACCTACTGCTGAGCTTCTGATCAAATACTAGTCACACTTACAGTGCCTAATAACCATTTCAGAGCTCATTTCTAAAACTGCACAGAACATTTTATAAATGGAAGTGTAGCATTGCAGAAGGTGTCTGTCTCAGTTGCTCTGAAAAAAAGGTCCACCACGAAGGAAACAAGTGTAGCTCAACATCTAAATAGCCCAGACAAGCAGTAACAGCCAGAAAAATGCATAAAATTCCACTTGCAGCAGCTGCCAAAAAACCAAAATAAATAAAAGCAGACTTACTTCACCCATTAAATCCATCAACCCCTAGGAGATCCATTAACAAACCTACTCTCAACACCCCAAGGGTCCCACTCCCCAGGATGTTATGCGCTGTGGCCAGAATTGCCCTACCCAGCAAACGGTAATGTGCAGAGGTGTCTCCCCTTGCTCGTTCTGTGGGAACTGAGTCTCTCCACAATGAATTTTCTTTTTTTTTCTCCCTGTACTCCAGCCAAACGTCCTGCACGCTTCATCTTTTCTGCACACTTCATCAGAGGGCGAGATGGCCACGGCCGTGCCACCCCTCCCTCTGCACTCACATCCAGACCTCGAGAGCTGGGAGCTTGAGCGCAAGGTGTCAGAGCTGGCGGGGGAGCAGTGCTGGCAGCCTGTTCTGCTCCGTTTGGCTCACAGGAGAGAAAAGCTCTGTCAGTTTGCAGCCCCTTTACAGGAATCCTACGGGCTACAGCCCCCCGGGAGACATGAACGTTAGAAGTACCTGTGAAATGAGTCCTACGCTGCCTGGTGGGACTGGTGTAGGACTTGCTGTGAACATAATTTTCCACGACTCTGGGACATTTTGGGGTAGGATAACCCCTAATGAGCTGATGCTGACACACAAGGTGCCAGACACTATTGCACCCAGGCAAAGTCCCCATCCTTTGCTACCCTGAAGGACAGTGCCATGTGTGACCACTCCAGCCCGATGTAACACCACCACCTACTGAACTTCATCAAGCCTATGCCATGTAGTAGTCTCCAGTTCATGGAGAATACACCTTCTCTTTGTGCCCGTGATCCCCTGTTGTCATCCAGAAAGGCAGTGCAGAACATGGGAAAATGGTTATGAGCCTGCCTCTTAATGCTTTTCTTTATGTTCGGTATAAGAATGGTTGATGCCTGGTTGCTATCATGTTTTCACTAGGTATCTAGAGATATATACATAAATCAAAGCAATGTTTCCCATGGTACAGGCAAATCAAACCACCAATTATTTTCTTATTTCATTTTTAACCACTGAACTCCTGTTTTATCTCCAGATAATGACGAATATGGTTCTGACACCAGAGGTCCACACACTCCTGCTATACTCATTCAGCACAGAGCACAAATAAGTTACTTGTTAATATATGAACTGTCATGTAAGAAGCCACAATTATGCATGATTCACCCCTACAAGCCATGTAAATCTGTGGTGTGTATATATGATAACAAATGAGTGTTACTTGATGGGAAAACACAGGTGCCAAGAACTAGTACTCTCTGTACTGCGGATGTCAGATACGGCATCAGTGTTAACACCTCCACTAACCCTTACCTTCAGGTAGATGCGTTTCCAAAGGCTTATCAAGCATCCTCTATCACTCCAGGCTGTCAAAGCGCTGGCAGGGAGCCAGACCAGATCCTGACCATGCAGCGTTGTTTAGTGGGGTGGTGCGAGAGCAGAGAAAGCACGTGCCTCCTTCCACAGACCAAACCGTACGCCGCATCCAGCCTCCCTGCTTTCAGTTTGGTATGGTCAAAACTTGGACCCATGCCTGTTCTTGCCGTAGCAGTTATTAAACAGCGGTGAAAAAAAATAAAGGAGTTGCACCACTTACTGGTGGAGCGGCAGGCTCATGAGTCTCGCTGGAGACAGGCATCGGCAGGGAAGGTTGGAAACAGAGCACGTAACAAGACGTCTCAACTAACATATTGCCTGATGGAGCTGTTTGTAAAGCTTTGGGTTGCTATTTCACCCATGGAGGGCATCTACATGGATGTCAGATAAATGTACACTTTAGGGGATGATTATTTTTTCTTAACAGTTCTGTCCTTCTCCAAGCAAACGTCAGGCCATTAACTCGCTCAGTCCATAATCTTGAAAACTTTAGTTTTGGTGCATGTAGTGTGACTGCGCACTCTGCCTGACACAAGGAAAGCAGGGCTTCGTCACATGCAGACCTCTGTAAAGGCACATCATTACAAACACAGAAAACAGAGGCAAAACACAGAAAGGTTTTCAGTCACACACCCTCACCTCCCATTTTAGGTCCCATGCTGACATACAATTTAGTACGATTTGTATAAAACTAGGTAATTCATAAAATCTTCCAGCATACAAATAGGTCATTATACCTGCTAGCGTTTTCGCATCTTCTTGTTCATCTTCAGCAGAAGTTATCATTGGACTAATCTTGGCCACAGATTCTGGTTTTGGCTAAGCAGACCTGGGTGGCGGTGGGGGAATATTTCCCCTGTCCACTTCCATTTCAAGCAGAAGCACCAAGTCCCCAAGCACGTTTTCAGCATCAGCCCTGGGAGAAGTTAACAGGCTAATGCCTTGCGCAGCTTCCTTCCAAGGTGTGCCCGACCTGCTTTCTGTCTTATGATGCCAGCGAAAGACTGCATAGGTGAGTCTGAATTACGGACAGAGGAAGAATGCAAAATCATACTCTTCATTCCAGAGAATAAATATACAAACCCACCAGTTCCAGGACACATCCTGACCACTTCAAAGTAAACTTGAAGGTCACAGTGGTGGAGAGCTTCATATCAGCATAATTTTTAACATTTTAGATCCTTGAAGAAGCAGCTATTAAAAAGAGTGTTTTGTACTATTTGGCTCTGATTTATTAATGGTATAAATTATAGTGTAGACCACCTTGTAATCAAGTACTTGTGAACCCTGTGTGTGACACCTTGAAAATGAGCAAGTTGGTAGTAACAGAAGCAGTTTCCTTCTTTAGATAAAAATGTAGACGCTTGAAACACAAGCCAGAGCAGTCCAAGGGTCAGAGTGAAAAAACTGCTTTTGCTCACAGGTTTTGAATTCTTCTTCATGCCATTCTGTTAGTTATGGTATTGGATAACATCTTTGGTGTTTTCTTAGCCCCCAGTGGACAGTAACACACAAACCCAAGCTCCACACACAATTGGAATAATCTGTGTGGTTTGGAAACAAAGGGCTCCATTGAATCACCGTTAACATGTGTAAATAGGAACGGGCAGAGTGCCACTTTGGACAGGGGATACATTTTGATATGTGTCCTTCATTCTCAGCCACACAAAGAAAAAAAGATCACTTCATCTTTCCTGCTCCTTGCTACTAAGCTTCATACTGTAAAGACTGAAAAAAAAACAGATTTCTTTCCTTTGAAAGGAATAAAATGCTTCTAATTTGTACTCTCAGTAGGGGAAGAAACTGGTGGGCAGCACGAGAGAAACACTGATTAGGCTGACGGTGCAGAGATATAGCAAGAAACTGGATATAAATTATGCCAGACACATCATGTTCATTGTAAGGTGCTATTCACAGGGCTTATCTTTTGAAAACTTTAACTGTCTGAAAATTACTTAGAAGTTAGAGTGTATCCAGGTGATACCCTGACAGGTCCGGTATCTCTCTCAGGTATTTCTGTATTGTCAATCACCATAAAACACAGATACCATAGCATGCCATAACTTAGTTTGATCTTTTTCTCTCTCCCTCTCCCCCTGCATGACCAGGTGTGCAGGGCTGCTGAAGCAGATTTCCCTCTGATTGTTCCTGATGCACCTCCTTGGCACTTGATTTACAGATGAAAGATTAATATGTATGGCCACATTCGCACAAAGGAAGAGCAGATCTTTTGCTTTCTTTCTGCTGTACGAGTTTTGCAGGGCAATCACTTGTCAATCACACTCCACTCCTGTTCATGTCCCTGAGGTGCAGTTTTGATACAGGGAAACACAATGTACTTTGCTCTGTACCCTGGGGAGTAGCATGTGCATCAAGAAACTATCTCTTCATCTCTGTGTTCGTAGTGCCTCCACTTCCAGTTCTGGAGTTGCTCAAAAATTCTTTAAGGTGTTTCTCCCTGCAGTACATGCTTAGTTCTTAACAGCATCTTAGATTTAAAGATTTGCAACTAAGACTCAAAAAAAAATGGAGTTTCAAAGACATCTAGGTTTCTACACTGCATTATCTAGTTTACTTTTGAAAACACTGAAGACCCAGATCTCAATGACCTGCTCAAGGTCACACTAGGAGTCAGTGGTAGAGCAGAGACCTGATTTGCAGCTTCTGAAAAATTTGGAGGAGAGGACTGTCAAGCCTTCCATAATATGTGTGTGAGATGTCTAACCAAATAGGCTGAGAAACCTGAATACTCCAGGCTGCAGAAACCAGAGCACTGAGGCCCAGGTAAACCCTTCCCAAAGTGGCTTCAGTGAGTCCCTCAACTGGTTAGCCCACATACGCTGCACATTTGCTCTTCACAGAATGTTCCTTAAATAATGTCTGGCTGAAGGTGTTTATTTTCAGCTGGTTTGGGAACAGTCATAACAAGACACCTCCATTTGGCAGTAAATGTGCATGGGGAAAGCCCTTGATCTGCAAGAAGCAAGTGAGAGCAAGGTGGCACTTACCTCCTGGAGACAGAAAAAAATACTAGGAAGACCATAGCAATGCACGACTGTCATTGCAATGACCTGGTTACGAACAACAACCAGGTCCTCCTAAAAGCAGGACCTCTCAAGCAGGGAAACCTGCCATCCAACCCCAAAGAAGGCAGTAAGGGACATTTGTTTCAAAGCCTGTGGTCCGCAGGGATAGTGAAGCCAGCAGTAGAGAGCAGTATGGCATCTTCTCCAACAGAGAAATAGCTCTTGGAGACATAGCTAGCAATTAAGTCAAGTGGGCCAGACAAAAAGAGATCCAAAAGATGTTCAAAGTCCTAACCTCCTTTCTGAACTGGTGAAGATGTTTTTCTTTTTGTTTTTCATGGCAGGCTGGGAGCACGGTAGAAAACTCGCTGGGGTTATTGCCTCTTCCTTGCCTGTTTTTCCTCTCAAGCCTGGATTAATGTTTTTGTTTGGAGGGCTTGCTAACAAGCTGAGGTTTTCATCTTAGTAGGTCTGCTAATAGTACAGGACGTTCCCCTGGATTTGTGATTTCAATGCAGGGTTTTCTTTAGAGAGTGAGGAATTTTTTTATTAGAACCAGCCAGCCTACAGAACTGAACTGTACCTAAAAATAGAAGGGATTGCTTTTTTTTAGATGTTAAAAATAGAGATGTATAGAAATGGTCATGTATAGGCTGCTTTTTACAAGAAGGCAGAGGTGCTCTGAATGGAAACATTTGCTATCTGCCATCTAGCCGAGAAATGTAGTATTTCACAGTGCCATGAGCTGCTGCTTGTGAAGAACAAAGAAGAATATAGTAACCCTGGATGGTCTGAAAATGGAACTGATACCATGCTGAAATACACATATGTTTCCAGGGAAAGAACGAGACATTTGGTCTTGTGACGCATAAACACATACAGCCCTTCAAAGGTGGGGACGTGCAACGGGATGGATGAAGCGGCATCATCCCATGTTGCTGTTGAGCTCATCTAATTCTTCTGCTGGTAGAACCTGCCTCAGCCCTTGCTCTGAGCACTGTGGAAAGTTGGATTCTTTCCAGTTTCGCTGAAAAAAAATTACCAAGCCCCCTTTTTTCCCCTGCAGAGACCCCCAGTGTCCACCCACACCACTCAGGCAAAGCACTGAGCAGAAAACACGGGTCTTAGTGGGGAGAAATGTTTGCTCCCAGAGATGCTTTCAAAAGCAAACAAAATTCACACCCATTTAGAAAGCTGCATCCTCTGCTAAGCCCCTTCTTTTTGGGTGATCTGGCAGGGCAAGGCTCATTCATATAAAGACAGATGGATTTTTTTTGCTGTGCTCTTCTTATTCCATGTTCCTCACAGTTAATTCGTGGTCATATTAATCTGCCATATTATAACTGAGATGTTCAAAGCTGTTAAAGTGATTTGGATAAAAAGTTACCAATAACTGGAATTGGAATTTGGCATCTAGATCTGTTAAAAGGGGGAAAAACCGCAGCCTAGAGGTCTATATGGCATTTGAAATCTGCTGCATTCATAGTTCTGTTAAGTATTAATAGGTTATTTCAAATGCAAAAGAACTCCACCCTTATTTTAAAAGGATATTTGCACTAACTGCCCCATAAAGACTCAAAGTAGGTTTCACATGGCATGGATCAGACAGTAAGAAATGCTGTAATATGCTGCCCCAAATCATTTAAATGGGTAACTGCCTTCCCCCCCCGCCCCCCCCCCCCCCCCGAGCATTTTAGATGGTTCCCCAAGTTCTTAAGACACAGTAACCAACACCTCCCCAACCTCCCACCACCACATAAATCCCACCCTGGAGAACCAGCTGTGTCTCAAAAATCTCAGGTCAAGCACTCATGACATTTTACGAGATGTCAGTACCATGTGTGTCAAATTCAGTCCTCGATTACGTCCAGTTTAGAGACACTCATATTTCCATCAAAGGATCTGATACTCCTTGATTTAATGGCTGGGGCAGTTAAGTTTTTATTGCCGTATAGATGTTCTTTCAGCTACAGTTATGTGAAGCAGCCACAGCTCAGTTCAATCCTCTCTAATACCAGGAGAAGAAAGTGGCCAACAGCCGCTTAATGTCAGTGGTCTTGTGGAGCTCAGCATGCTGCTTGACCTCCTGGTCCATGAGGACTAAAATGCAGACTAAGAGCTCCCTTCCAAGAAAGAGCAGAAAAAGAGCTTAAAAAAACACCATGGGATTTAGAAAACAGGGAATGCCTTCTGTCTGGTTTGATTCTCTTTCCCTTGCAACGCTATTCCCTGTAGAGATAAAAGGAGGGATAGACGCACATACAAAAAAATGGACCTGGATCAAAAATATACCAAGAAATGTTGCCGTTTTTCATATCTTCATCAATTATGCAGAAGAAAGATTTTTGACTAGGACCTCTGAGGTGTAGGTCAGCACAGGTGTCAGGAGTTGGACTGAACAGCTGTGGATGGATTTGCTTGAGTAAGAAGTCCCATCTTTTGGGTTCCTACTCCCTTAACTAATTGTAAGTTGTTTTAGTAGCCATGCTAAAGTGCACGTCCGAAAAAGTGCTGGTGGTGTCCGTGCTATGTGGAGCTAGGGTCTTCTTGTAATTTTGAAGCGAAATGTAAAAATCCTGATGATTTCCAGAAAAAAATTTAGTTCATTACACTGTTTATGCATAGATGCACCATGTATTTATAGCCTCATACATATTCCAAAAGCAAAGCAAAAGTTATGTTTTGTTTTACATAACTATAGATAGATTTGGCAGTGAATCATTACACGAATGATGTTCCTTTTGAAATGGCAGCGGTGCTCTGAAACAGAGTAAATAATAAACAATGCTAAACAATTTGTATTTGTATTTGTAAAGAAAAGTGTGTATTCCCATCACAGGCAGTAGCTCCAAACCGAATACCTCCCTCTTAACTCTGAAACAGCAAGCCAAAGGGCTTTTCCTGGACTTTGTGGCCTCTGAATTAGCAGCAGCTCCTGAGCAGATAGAGAATAAAGTGCTATAAGAGAAGGCATGGGGAGTCCTCTGATATAAAGTGTTTGCCCCTGAAAACTTCGAAGCCAAAGGAGAAGCTTCCCCTTGTCCCCTAAACGGTGCCTTTGTGCCTACCACATGCATAATTGATTGTAAGCAAACCAGTCATGCCGAACTCAGAGCTGCTTCATACACACAACCGCATTAGAGAAGTTGCAGGCCATGAAAAGACCAGAGCTGATTTAGGCATCAATTATGGATGAGAAACTTCTTCAGTATAAATAACCTTGCTGGTTCACCACTGTACGCAGAAACCTCCAAACAAAGTAATTGATTATTCAGAGGCAGAATTCTTGCAGTTTGTCTCAAGGCCATATTTTCTGTTTGAGTACATGCACACACACATGCAACCTTGAACACACACTTGGTGAAACCCCCAAACCTCGACCAAACAGAAACCATACCTTAATCTAGTGATAGACTCCTCTTTCTTCAATGGCTCCAATCCAAGAAAGCAGTCTGTCTGGGTTCCCTCTGAAGCCTCCTGTCATATTTGCAACCCTGGATGTCCAACTAAATCCCACCATCCCTTCAGGAATTTTCATGAAGGGCAACACTGGAATTCTCCCTTGAATGTAACTGTTCTGCTTATTTGTTCAACTTCGGGGCATATCCACGCACACACAGACACACACATGTATATAAATATATGGTTTGAAGGTGACCTATTTTCCAGCTGCAAAATACTGTCACTATCAGAGGTTTTGCCAGCTAGGAAAGGATATGAACCAAAGAGGTGCAGAGCAAACTGCAGTGTCTGCATTATTTAGAGGCTCAGCATGCCAGGTTCACAGGTGTTCAAACTACCCAGGAACCATTTGGCCCACTGTTATGGAAAACATGATTTTAGAGATTGAAATCACCCAGCAAGAAAAGGTGTTTAACCAACTAGCTACTGCAGGACAAAGCAAAGTCAAGGTTTTCTTTAAATTTCGTTTTATTGTTTTTGTTATGTTTTCCCCCCCAGCACCTGCAATACTGCTTGCCTGACATCCTTGGGAACTGCTGGCAGTAGAGGAATTTATTAGCTAGAAAATTCCCAAAGTATCTGTAGGAAATATTATTCACAGTTGCAACGTTTCAGATAGAAAAGAACTTGCAGGAGGGAAAAGGACTAAAAATCAGGTTCTGAGTCTGGACTGACTCTGAACGGAGAGACCACGTATATAATACAACACAGTACATTTTATATCTGCAGCTTTGCCAAGGCAGTCACAGCCCAGTATCAGTGGGGAAGGAGGGCAGGTGAAAACGGGCAGGGGATCTTGTTCCTTCCCAATGTCCTGCCTGAAAGCTGTGTATCAAATCGGTGGAGTAGCAGCATCTGCCTAAAGCATGATTTCCACCATATTTCCATGCTGGACTGGGTTTAGGGGGACAGCAGAATTATTCTTCAGCAGAGACTGAAGCCCACAGAGTATCAGCCCTCAACAGGATCACACCTGCAACTTGGTGACCAGAGAACATGCAAGTACCAAGCAACATTTCTTCCCTAAATATATGGGACCTGCCTCACCTGCCTGGGAGGTACCAGGACTATTCAAGCCCAGAATACTCTGTCTTCCTCACCGCTTCCCAGCAGCTAAAAATAAAGCAAGTATCTTTCCTGAGCTAGAAGTCACAGCGACCGTGCAAAACCATGCTCAGTTACCTCTTTCTGCCCTTACAAGTCTATTATTATCAAGCAGAGAGAGAAATATTATCATAAGTATCTTTCTGAATATGCAGAGGCATGTAAAAAAAAATTCTCTTTTCTCTCTCTGTTCCTTCAGTTCCAACTCACTGCTAAATATACACCCAGAAGTATACAACGAAAGTCTATAAAATTGCCTCACTGACTCTGAACAAAAAAATCCAATTGCTAAAGGAATTTTGGACCTGACTGTCAAAGAAATTTAGGTACCTGAAGATGCAGTTTAGAATATTGCCAAATATTCAGACACAGTCAAGTCCTATAATCCATTGATTTAAAAAGACTTCAGGCTCCTGAACCACCTTTGAGAATTGCAAGTCTGTTTCTGCATTACTTAGACATTGCAAAACAGGACCATATATATTTTTGCCCACATTTCCTACTTTGCAGAAACTGAATTATTTTCTTTCCTCTAAATATATATTTATAAATACACATGCACACACTGTAGTTCTGCACTAATTGGTATTTGCAATGTAAGCACTGGCCTTTCCTTCCTTTTCGTCAATGAAAGTAAACATGATCAAAGCCTGCCAGTATTTAATGATGAAAATGTACCGTGTCTCTACAGTCTTAATGTCATTGGAATGAACTTGAAGATAGGTTTACAACAAAAATAATTTTAAAAGGATTTCATAACAACTTCAGGGAAAAAGTCATATTTAGCTTTTCTTTCCTTAGCATTTTTATTTTGTCTAAGGGAAAAAAGGAATAAACAAAGATGTTTAAAATGACCTAGTGAGGGGCAAAATAAATGCATAGAGATTTTATCCAGCACTTCTAAGGATCTTGGAAGTGCTACAACTACACTGTAGTTTCTTTGTTACAGCTCTGTATACATTTATACAAAAGAAAGATGAAAGGGGGGAGAGAGTGGTTGATATGGGTTGTGAGAAGTTGGTGGAATTAGATGGCAAGGGGTCAGGTTACAGACAATGTAAGCTAAAATGCATCAAAGGATATGAAGCAAAGGACTAGATCAAAGTCTAAGAAGCCAAGTACAAGAATAAAAGAGTGATAATTGTAGGCAGTGAGAGAAAGCACTGGAATAGAAATGTGATAATGGTATGACCTCATGACTCAGTCTTCTTTTTTTTTTTCCAAGTCACCAGTTTCCTCACACGGGGCGCATGGGCTGGAGAAGGCAGGAGTGCGTGTGGCAGGAGGGAGCAGTGAGGGGAGAAGGGAGAGGAATTCTGGGGTTGATAACCTTCCTGGGCTTTAGGGAAAAATTCGCTTTGTTTTTTGCAATGTGTTCCATTCGTAAGTTTTCCATAGGATCACGGGGCTGTCCTCATAAACACTGGTGTGAAACAGGGAGCATAAAGCTGAAGAGGGGTGCCTGGGAGGCTGAAAACCTGAAAGTCAGATCCTGCCCTCCTGCAGCCCAGCAGAATATAGCAGACACCTCTGGGAGTGGGTCTATTTTAAAGTCACAATTCTAGAGAAATTATTGGGCACTAATGCCTTTCTGTTCTGTGGCTGAGACATCATGGCTGGGAAAGCTGTTGTCATCCAGAGAACTCCTAAATTATACTCATCTTCAGCTGTAGGTTTGCTTTGAAGAAGACATTTGCATTAGGTACTCGCTTTGATAGGAACCAAATGCATTTTATTGCCAAGAGGAAACTTCCCCTTCGTATCTAACGAGGTCCCTCAGTCCTCACTGTTGCACAGCATGGAGTGCAAGTCCTGTACACCCAAAATAGTCTAGCAGACTGGGGTATCTCTCACTCTGGCTTGCTGGATTGACGATGCAGAGTCTTCTTAGCTCTCACCATGCCCCAGTAGGAATCAGTGTCATCACCTCAGCTGACTGCATCAAGGCTAGGGCTTGTTCCATGATCCCTGAAAGGACACATTTCCCCATTCACATAGGTTTTAGTTTGAGACTGAGTAATGGCCATCATCATCTCTCATGACCAGCCCATACTGACATATTTCCCGGTGACTTTGAAGGCTGAGGCCAAGGCTGCACAGGGTAAAAGCTCCTCTTGCGAACTTGTCACTGCACTTTGCTCCATGCTTGATCTATGGGAGTGGGTAACAAATGAGGACAGTCATCACAGACAAGTCTCCTTCCACTGACCATAGGGTTGAATTGGTGCCAAGACCCTGCCCTGCTCCAGCAGCTTTGGAAAAAACAAACAGTTGATGCTAGAGAATAGCAGTTTCTCTGTTGCCTCCTTCAGCAATGCAGACACCTATTTCTGTTTTATCTGGAAGGCAAAGGAGGCACCACTGTCTTGCCTTCCGCTAGCCCTTTTGCTCACAGGCTGCCTTCCCTTCTCCAGTGGAGCCTCAAGACATCTGCCTTCTCTTAAGAGGGTGAGCAAATCAAAGTAAGCCGCTTACTGGTCTCTCAAAGCTCCAGTTGTTGCTTGAGATGTATGCACCGTTTATCTCTTCAGCCCCTTCCTTCCAATGCAGCCCGCTCAGAGTCATTTGGCAAAGTATTTGTTTATTTTTCCAACTTAGTGTTTGAGCTCAATCTCAGGACAATGTTATGGGATAGAGGAATCTGTCAGACGGTCCTGGATTAGTGGATTTTGAAGAAGCAAAAAATCTTCAGGAAATTCAGTGAATGTTAAAGTCTTTCCTTGCTGGGCCACAGGTCCATGTTCAAGTCTTTCTTCCTTGAAAAAATAAGCTATTGAGACATAAAAGAGGCAGACAGCTTCTTCTCTGCCTCACTGAACTGTCTCCAAGCCTGAGCAGACTCCTTATCCCATCTTTGTGTAGCATTGCTTTCCTGATGAGCGCTCAAGCAACTATCTGGTTTTCATTGAAATGTTTGCGTCTGTCTCATAGACATGTTAACCAGGATTATTCTTGAATCTATTGAACTGTCCTTCAGTTCATACCTGAGTGAAATACCTTAGGGGACCTTCCAGACAAAGATCTATACCTTCTCCATGTTTGAATCAAAAATCTTTCACTGCCCTGGGCTGGATTCTTGAAAGACGCTGAAGGCAATTAGCGTGTTAACTGACTTGAATCAGAAAGGTCCTTGCTTTCCAAAGTAATTTTATTTCTCTGTGTCTTTCATTTCTTGAATTTTCAGCTTACATAGAATACAAAATCTGTGTGACACATCTGTGAAATGTTGCTCTTGAGCTCAGACGCCAATCGATATTTCCAATGTTTAGAGGTCCCTATGCATTGCTCCCAGGAGCTGGGCTGGCAGAGTTACTGGCAGAAAAACTCAGGCATTTTGAGGACACGGGAGGGTGTGGGAGAACAGATAGGAGTGTGACAGTTTCAGGTTCATTGTGTTTGTCACAAAGCGTGTGAGAATTTACAGGAGAGTGGAAATTCTCAATGTTGCATCTTCTCTGGCTCCCTACAGGCTTTGGCGTTCAGGTCGACGGCTGATGCTTCTGAAAAGCAGATCATATTTGGAGCCTGGTTTTGCCATCGTCTAACCCCAGCACACCTGTGGGGCAGTAGCAGCAGGTTTTTAGCCAGAACCCCAGCGATCATGGCTGAATGCCAAGCTCCGTTGCAGATATGCTGACACTGACATGGACCAGAGATAGCTGTGAAGTGTGGCATGCTATGTGTTGCTCTCTGCCCTCACTAAACCTTCCTGCCCTATGCTGATAAAACAGCTCAGGAAACATTGCCAGGGCTGATCATGGTTCAGTTGTGTCAGGCCTGGTACAACTGACGTGAGCCATGGAAGATAAAGACAGTAAACATGTAGGAACTTTTGCCTTGAAACTTGCTTAATCCCATCAACTGTTCAAAATTTAATATAGAGAAGCTGCAATCACAAGGTCTAAAATGTCTTCTAGAGCTTAAAAGGAACATTGGCCACTGCTCTACCCACTCTCAGGTAGACACATTAGCATCACTAAAACCCAGATCCACCAAAGATTCATCCCATTGTGCACTGAACCACCAGTGGTCACCCTCTGAAGCCTTGGGACCACGCAAGAGTCTGGAGGAAGCCACATGGGGGGTAGAAGGAAGTGTGGCCTGCACGATGATATGGAAATTGGCTTGCACATCAATAGAGAACTAGCCATCAGGAAGAACAGAGTAAAACCCATTTACATTATTTTTGTTTTAGGTGAATTTGTGCTGTGAATTCTGACCCTTATAGATGTACCAGAAACACAAAACTTCGTTCCCAGTGGTCATAAACCATTATTTTGATAATGTGTACGTGCCAATTCCCAGGCCTAAAGGGTGTGGAAGGATTAAGGAATAGTGGTTCGGGGATATTTAAAGAAATCTGAAGGTATGCATGAGAAGCTTGTCTGAAAGGTTGCATTTTATTAGGCAACTACTTGTTTTTAGACACCTGTAGAGGCCCTGCACCCTAAATTGATGTCATAGAGTGCCTTGTGGTTGTCTACCCCGGAAATGTGGGTAAAAGAAACTTCCCTAAAATAAGTTCCTGTTTTTCTTTTCCATTTCCATTCTTTTTAGGGTTCTGCAAAACACATGACTTGCAATGACTCACATCTTGATGAAACAGCAAATTCAGATAGGAATTTTCCAGAGTGTTGTTAATTTCAGTGTCGCTTGGCTTGGATTTGACCATATCAATTACATTCCAAAATATCAATAGTTATCAATCCCTGATCCTAGGAGACAATAGAGGAGCACAGGATGACTCAGCAGCCACTGTGCTACTGCCACCCTACATCTGGCCAGGGGACGTAACACACAAAGACATTGACACTCCTCCTTACTCAAAAAGATAAAGCAAGCAAGGCTCACAGCTCTGAGTGGGGTCAAAAGGACAAGGAAGCCTTATGGTCTTTCACACAAGAGCTGTGGGCTCTCCAAAGCAGCAGAAAGTGAAGATTCCTGTAAACCAGCCTGGCCTGTTTCCTCAACCCATATTTTGGAAGTCCCCATATTTTGTTACAACCCACAGTTTTGACATGAATCTGGAAATTTTGTACTCCTTTTTGCCCAGTTGTTTTCCCATTGACACGTTTGGCCTTGTATAAGAAACTGCAAGAGATATCTTAAATGTTTCTTACTTGAGGGTGCGAAGGGAAGAGGGCAGTCGGTAATGGGTGTTGGGTGTGCATGGGAGTGTGAAGCATTTGTAAGATCTTCCAAAGGCACCAAGGAAAAAAAAAAAAGCCTTATTCATCCATCAGATCAAATGTTGTGTCTTTAAAGGGTAATCACAAAAAAGTTGTAATTTGCTCCCTGTAGGTTCACTAAGCAAGAGTGTCTAAAGCCATGACGTAGTTTGGCCAAAGTCTTCGATGAAATGTCTGTTGCAAGAAAATCGTCAGGTACTCACGATCAGTCCAGGAAGCTGGATAAGACAGCGATGGGGAAAGTTTCCTTGACTGAAGTGGAGTTGGAGGGACAAACATCTCCTTAAATTCCTGTTTGTCAAAGTTGATTTATTTTGCCTGTATAATTTCAGTGATTTAAGTAATTTTATGATTTGATATTCCTTCAGTGTTTTTGTTCATTTGGATTATTTGACCTTAGTTAGAAAGCAGAACCATGTTTACCTGGCTTTGGGATTAGTGTCGTCCTCTCAGCACCAAGCCTCCTAAGGTTAGAGCTGCACACAGTTTCCTCCCAGGCATCTTGTCAGTCCCACACAGCTTTTGGGCAGCCCAGCAATAAAAAATTTATCTAGCAAGTCCCCCATTCCCCAAAATATTCTAACCTCTCTTAAAAGAAAACATTTCATTCAAATGACAAAAAGCAACAAAAATGGCCATCTCCCCTGCGATGCCATTGGGTTAGAGATAATTCAGGATGATGGGGAAATTGATAACAGAATCAGAGGAGACTTAGACATTTTGTAGCTGATGCTCTATCCCCATTGGCCACTCTGTTAAAGGATGTTACTGCTTTGTTTAAAAATGCTAACTTTTTATTTTTTTAATTCCTATAGTTATACAACTGTTTTAGTCCAGAAGAAACATGTTAGAACACTAACTGGGATTTTCTATGACTGCAGTAATCGGGGTCTTCTATGACCCCAATAAGATGTGAATGGAGAAGAAACCCATAGATAGTTAACATCTACTTTTTCATGAAGAATTCAGAGCTGTTAATGAAGCCCATGCTTTTAAGGGGAGCTGCCAGTTTCTGAGAAAAATATTCTAGAAACTGAGTGCTCTGAAGAGTTTCTAAAATACGTTAAGTTGGTTGAAGCTTTTCCCAATGCTTCCATTGCTTTAAGAGCCTTATCCAGCGTGTCTCTCTGTGTGGCTGCTGGTATGTTAAAGAAAATACACAAACGAAAAGTGTGATGGGGCTCCCACTTCCGTCTATTTGGAAATGAAATATCCCTTTCTCTTGTCTACACAAAAGTGTCTGCAGCCTGTGTTCCCAAGAAACAAAACTACTTTTGGGGTTGATCCTTCTTTATGAGTCAGCTGAATCCACAGGGACTGAAGGTGCCCAAACACATCCTAAATGGTATGAAGTTACTGGCTTGATTCAGATAGAAAGGAAAATAGCAATAAAGACATTACAGAGTGAATCCTTAATCTCTCCTCACCTGTTCCCAGAAGTCCTCTTTAGAAACTGCCTAGTCCTGATGTGTTATTTGCCTTCAAGGAGAAGACAGTGAGCCACGGAGAGCAGTGAGCTGCTTGTGGGACCAAGCCAGGGAGGGACCCCCCACCTGCTGTGGGGATGGTCTTCCAGACCCCCTGCAATGGCAGGTTGTGAGCAGATGAGGCAAAAATGCTTCCTGGGAAGTCTTTGCAGGAGGGATGTGAGCAAACTCCCAACAGCCCCAGACATCCACTGGCAAAACCTTGGGGGCTGTGACCCAGAGATTTATAACCTTTTTACACATTTTTCCCTTCTGCTGCAGTGACACATACTGTGTGCTTGGAGACACTATCTCTTCCCCACTGACAGTTGTGTTTTCATCACACACCCCATAAAGCTTTTCAGATGCTGCTCTTCTTTTAGGGTCTTCTCGCTCCCCACTCACTCCCCTTTGCACCTGAGCATCCCCTTCAGCTAGGAACCCCCTCACAGTGAGGACATCCCCACTGGGAAACAGCAATCACAAAATTTGCAGATTGATTCAAATTGTTCTTCACCTCTTCCTCCTTTCTCCCTTTACCCTTCAGTTTTGGGGAGATTCACTCCCTTGCAGGCTTGTTTGCTTTCATATGCCAAGAATGAATCTCTCCTACTCAGGCTGCATTAATGGATCATCCTTGTGACACTGAATTTTAGACCTGAGCTTAGTCCAAGGTCACCATTTCTACCATTCTGCAAAAAGGTAGAAAGCACAAATTCCATAATGGTTTGTGACTATGAGTTAAGTTCAATATAGCTGGCAGCTTCTCTTAGGCAGATCTGCAGCAGAACTGACCTCATTGACTGAATGAATCACTTGTCCCCCAAGGGCAGGAATGTTTCTTCCAGGACAGGATTGAAGCTGCTTTCTTACAAAAGCACTATCAGTCCAAAGCAGGGAGTTGGAAGCTGCCTGAGCCACACACCTGTCTTGCAGATAGTTCCTAGGCCTGCCAGGCATTTACCATTCAAAAAATATACATTCTTCATCAACTTGAGCTGAACTTTGGCAAAGGGTGTCGGGGGGAGAAAGGAGAGGAAAGGAGGAGGGGAGGGACCCAAGGGGTTCAACTGGAAGTTTTTGTTCAACCCTTGACAGAAATAAATGTCCAAATCTGTCCATTTTTTGGCTGTAGTGCATTTGTTAAATCTGCCAAGGCTAGAATTGTTACCCCACACCAGTTTTCCAATGATCGGTTTCAAAAATAGCAATTGGTTTCTCATTAACAAGATTATCCCAGCAGCGCCAAGTGGAAGGAGTAAGAAGCACCCTGGAGGGAGAAAAAAGTGAAATGACCCAGGCTTGTCCCAAAAGGAGGTAGTCTCTGTCCTGCCCCAAATTGTCCCATAGGTGTCACAGAGAAGAACCTCTTCCCACCGGGTTTGTGATGGGGCACATGTTCTCATCGTCCCAGGAGTATTTGCTTACCACATCAGGTCAGGAGTAATCAGGGAGTGAATTGGACATTTAGACCTGACAGCAAACAAACGTGGATGCGAACCCAGTATATTCAGGCTTTAAAAGGTCAAGGTTACACTCCCAAGTGGGCTTGTGACACACTCCCCAAACTGGCACTGGACACATCAGAGCAGACACGTGGTGGGGCCCTTGGTCTGTGCTGATCACCAGAATATCACTGGGGCTAAGGGTAGGTGAGAAGCGTGGAAAGATGAAAGCTCGGGAGAGCTTGATACGTCCCAGCACTTCAGCATGTTTTCAGCTGCAGACACACAAAAGAACTCTTCACATACTTCTGGCTAGAAATGGGCTTTATTTAGATATTTATGCCTTGATTATGCTGAATAAAGGCATAAATAAGAGTCACCTATTACTGTGGCTATGGCTAAGAGATGCTGCATCCAAGACTTAAATATTTTTGCATGCCTGATCCATACCTCCCATGTGCTAAGAAGCCTTTAAGCTCTTTTTAGCTGATGAGACATGAGCAGGTGGTCCAATTGTGAACAAAATGTCAGAATCCCTTCCCAGGTACAAAACCCCACTTAGGGAGACAGTCAAGCTATGCTGATAAACGTCAACTAGCCCCAGGCACCACCAACCCCCAAATCTCTGCTTTCAGTGCTAACATTAACTCTAATTATGTTCATCCTAAATCTGCTTCCAGTCTGTTTTCATTACCTTCATTCACGTTACTTTACTATCGCTTGTCCCTGCTTGCTGGTCTGATCTATGATCAGATCTATTAGCAGATCTGATACAGTGTACTTATATTCCTCATCAGCTTGCATGTGGCACTTCTGCTTTCCTTGACCTGCAATGTAGCTGCTACACTTCAGATGCAAATTTCTTATACTGGAAAACAGCTTCGTGACTGTTTTCAGAGTATTACCAAAAGCCTGTTCCTCTTTCAGTGAGGTCAGCAATCAGAATAAACATAAACCCTGATGTGTCATTAGTGGGAAGTTGTCCTTTACGCTATACAAACAAATAGCATGCATGTTGGACAAGGCATGTAAATAAGGTACCTTGTTGGATTTCCAGCTGCTCTGGTGGCTTAGAGGTCTACATAAAACCAAGTTTGTTTTTACGGAGATGCTCACTCTCCAGCTAACTGATCTTTCTAACACCTAGAGAGAACAGTGATGTAAACATACTTGGGAGATGGCAACTTCGCTTCCTGCAGTGTGGTCACATAAAAAGCAGTAGGATAGCAGAGGCCTTTTGAGATTTCCCATTTTCAGTTGTTGTACACTGGATGGTAGTGCTGTCTGCAGGTTACATCAGGGAACATTGCACCCCAAGGGCCTGGATTTTCAGACGTACTGAGCACCCCAAGGGTCCCATTGTTCACAGTGGGATGTGTAGGTGCTCTATGTTTCTGAAAACAACATTTACAATTTAGATCAACATTTTATGTCTGCATGAATAAAACCCCTGAAGCTTATCTCAGTATTTCTGGAAGGCGTCTAGGTACTTACAGCTTTCCTTGTGCCCACTGAGTGTTGCAGGCTCAGGTCTGAAAGCAGACAAAAGGCCAATGTCATCCCTAGGATAAGTGCACTGGTCCCTGTGTAGCTGCCAAAAGGACATATCCAGATCAGAGCAATGTCCTCCCTTCTTCAGACAGTTGTAAGATTCTGCAAATGATTGTAATAAGTTGTGAGACCTTGAATGGAAGGTGCTACTGAACAGTAGATCATTATCTCTGGGTGAATTTTATAGGCATTTCTACAGTACTCATGAAATAGATAAGGAAAATGGTATTTTGAACACATTCTCAAATGTGTGTGTCATTTCTGTGTGCTCTCACCCAGTTGGCAAAAGAGACAGGTTTTTAAAGGATACTTAATGAGGTGTTACTATCCCAACGTAACATGCAAGTTTGTTACTGAATTTGTATGTAGAGTGTTTACTGATATAATAAATGCATTTCTAAGATTTACCATTCACTCTCATCTTTTTAGTTATTTTGTCCCTATTCAACCCATTCAGTAAGACCAAGGATTAGTCACCCTTCACAAGAGTTTCTTTTCTTCCATTTCTCAACTTTGATACTGTCATTTAAGTAAGATATTACCATAACCTTTCAGAAGAAAGACTACTAGCCGTGGTACTGGGCAATGAGACAAGCTTTCACCACATTCTTTGCTTTACAAAATCAGTAGAAGGTTTACCAGCACCACTGGGAAAAGCGTATTTCAACTGACAAAGCAGAAAAGAGGGAAGTTCCTGAAAAACTAGAGAAGACTCAGTAACTCCCTTCCTTTGCATGAGAACAGAAACGAAATCAAGGCCCTCCTTGATCTGTGCAACTGAAAGAAAAAGGAAAAGAGTTGCACTCCAGGTTCCTTGCAGAACAGTAATTCCTAAAATTTCTAGTAAGGAATTGAATAACTGCAAAACCCCCTTTTGAACTCAACATAGTAAGATGTTCCTTATATCAAGTGTGTCTTTCCTGGAACAAACACAGGGACTACCTCCTTTACAACCAAGGACATGAGACCCTGTCCATGTGAGGAGCACTTATTTGGCGAGGTGCATAAAATGAACACTGGATATGATTCAAATGGCCTATTAGCATGCCAAGCTTTCTTCTTCAGTGTTTGAACCCTCTACAGAGATTAATAACCTTTGAATGTTTGAGCAACAGGTCAAATAACTACTGTATTTTAACTCTATTTATGTATGGTTTATTATTTGTGGTATGTATTGCTTATCCACCTAAATTATGGGGTTTGGGTTTGGGGGTTTTTTTAAACTTTTCTATAGAAACAGGAACATGTCCCTCATTAATGCTAAGTCAAGTCAATGCTTGTTGGGATAAGGGAGGCAACCATTTAGGAGAAAGAATTATTTTAAATTCCTACCTTCTTCAGTCACTTTCTGAGCTTCACACAAGTGTTCTCCTCCTGCCATTTCACTGTTTCACACTCAGGCAAGAAGTGAATGCAAGAAATACATCTTGGACCCAACCCTGAATGGCTGCACATTGCCATTGATGTGTGGAGTCCCCCATTCTGTAAAGCTTAGCACTTTTCTGGGTTGGACCCTCAGAAAGTCAGTAAAGAGGAGTGTCATTCCGGGTTACTTTTGTGAGAGGATTAATGCCTTAATCAAATGACTTGCTTGGAAGAAAAATCAGCAGATGCTGCGGCATTTCAAGTGTCCTTCAAAACACCAGTAAAAATTCTTTATGATCACCAAGATCAGATATGTGTGTGACGGTCCCTATTCAACCTGTGTTTGCAGTTTGCATATTTCTGTGTAAATGTGTGTCTTACAATTAGCTTGAGGATGTGCTTACAGTTGCTTTTACAAGTCCTCATTCTTGACAGTTTTACGGATGTTTGCACTAAGTAGCTTTTAGTGGCATAGTGGTGAAACTAGGCACCTTGTTTTCCTTTCTTAAAGGCCCTTGGTTCTAATACCTACAAAGACTAATCCATTTGCCTCAGCTAATCCAGTCTAAAAGTACTCCAGTGCACTTGAAAGGATGTCCTGTGAGCAAAACATCTCACCTTGAGAATGGGGAAAAACTTGTTTTGGAGGTTGCTTCCCTCTGAAGCAGCAACTCCAATTGGCTAATCTATTTAGCAAAATTAATTAGAGGGCCATGGATTGAGTTTCATGGCAGACTAAAGCCCAGCTTTCTCAAAGAAAGGAATTCATTGTTGAACCTTTGATGGTCTAAAGGAGGAGAGGTGCATTCATATGTTTTGGGTAACTCCCCCATCATTACTAAGATAAAATAAAAAGGCTTTAAGATTTCTTTCACCAATCACCCCACAAGTTGGCAATTATATAGGATTACTAGTATCCCATAGACCTGAGCTACCAACAGCTATTTTATTCACTTGTGTAATGCATTTTATGGTAATAACAAAAGAGACCTTCAGGCTATTTTGTGGTCCATACAGATTTTGAAGGAGGGGGAGCTCTTATTTTTGTTTGTTTTGAGTGGGGGCGATGGGCAAAAGAGGGTTTGTTCTGCCAAGAGATTAGCGTGAAAGAATGAAATGAAATGTTTCGGTCTTGTTCAGTTCTAGTCTAATCAAGCCTACTCTCAAATTAATGAGCTCTTACCGGGGGGAACATCTCTCGATGCTGGAAGGCAGCAGTAAAGCTATGCACTTCTATTTCGAAAAAATGTAAAGCAATATCCTTTTTGGCTTCAGATAAAACAGTGAAAGAAGCATTTTTCATCTTTTAAGGTTTGATTTAATGCTACACTGACTCGCAGGGTTTGTGTTTATTGGAGGCATTTTTCTAGAGAGCTGAACAAATTGCCAATAATTTGAGGTTAGTATTCTGGTCTATTTTGGCTCATGGTGAATGAAAAGTGTAGGACAAGAAAGTCTAGTAAGGGAAAATAAATTCCAGTTATCTTGTGAAAAGGACTTCCTAAACCCTCTTCAGATCATACCAATCCTTCTTAAGTGCCATCTTCTAATAGCCATTCCTTGTTCTTTCCTGAAGTTGTTCTGCGTTGCTCTGGCTAGGTATGGAAGAGTCATTCAGCTCTGCGGTGATGGTTCTTCCACAAAGGGAGAAAACTTTCCTTAAAATGTATCGTGCATCAACAGCTCACAAGACCACAGTCTGAGGGGCTCCTCCTGGGCTGGGATAAAGGACAGGCACAGGTTTGTAGTGCCTGAGGGCTGTAGATCCTGGTGTTGTGGAACAACACTGCATGGGAGAGTCCTATGTCTGCCAACAGATTCAAGTCACCTTGAAGTACGCCACATTGCATGAAGCAAAATCCATACCTGTTCTACAATAACATCCACACACAGTTTTATACTACCAAAAGCTAAGACTGGCAGATCTCATACTTGCTCAGTAGGAAATGCCCATTGAAGTCTCATGTGCAATTGTCATTTGCCCTTTTGTGAGCCCATTATAGAGCTTTTAGGAATTATCTCAACACATGCTGTTTTTCTCACTTTATTTAGCACAAAGAGTGGCTGGGGCTCACTGAAACCATGTGTGGTTTGTATACTCTTGTAACCTCATCATTTCAACAGTGTTTTCAGGTCTTATCTACTGCTCTCTACATCCAAGCACTGTACTGAACCAAGGTGTGTTCATATATTCTTTGAGTTTCCAGTTATACTGTTACTATGGTTTGAGAATATTCCACAAGCATCAGTTAATCTTTACAACACCCCTGTGAAATAAGGCCTAGAAGGATTAAGCCCAAACTTGTCGTATTTTCTAATGTGAGTCATGTAGGGGCTGACTAGCTAAATATACTGCACTTTGGTAGGACAAAAGTAGAAATGTACAAATACAAACCTCATTGTTCTAGGTCTAGGTGAGATCCTTTTTTTTTTTTTTTTTTTTTTTTTTTTTTGACAGCCTGGATCCTTCTGTGTGTGAGGGGAATTTAGGAAAGGAGGAATTCACCAGGAGTGAAGTCATATGGAAAGTTTCCTCTAAGTTATTTATCTAACATCACACTGGAGCTCCCTGGCAGACTCCAGGAGAAAATCAATGATTCTGGTCAGGGATTCAGGTTCCTCAACCTCACCATCATCTGTGTTCTTCACCAAGGTCCCTGCCTCATTTACTGTCTGCATTCCGGCTCCTGGGATGTGTGAGGCAATGGTCTGGCTAACAACAGCCTCCTTCAGCACAAACCATGATTCATTTCCTCAATATCATTCTCAAATAGTGCTAGAGGCCAAAATGCCAGACGCTACAATTCAGTTCTTCAAACGTTTACTAACAAAATACCCTTGGATTATTTTTTTAAGAAGAAAAATGAAAAAAAAGAAAAAAAAAGGACTTCCCACTGGTGGAAACCTACTGAGCTTCACCTACCCAACCAGCAAGACTGGACTTTGAGAGAAACAAGGTATACCTCTGCCTTTCAAGCTAAGAGAGGAACTGATATCGGTACATGTGCAACATTTTCCTGTGTGGGCAAGCCCTGATGGGGGATGAGGCAAATGAATTGTCAGACGGTCAGTCTGCAAGGTACCAGGCAGAAGTGGGAATACTGTCTTCCAAATTCAGAAAGGGATATAATGGCATCCCAAAGGTCTATTAGCCCATCCAATCTTTATCCTCTGCTGCTGCTGCATACCAGCCTGCCTCTTGCTTCTCTCTTACCAGCATCTTCATTTTGTGTTCAGTGCTGTAGGGTAAGTTGAGAGAGTGAGAGAATGACTCCTTGTTCCTTACCCCATATTGAATGGTCTTCATCAGCCTCGAAGAGCACTTGCAAATGCATGGTCTGATTGTTGAAGCAACCATCTTCAAGATCAGTATGGTGTCCTCAAGAGTTTAATGGCTTGAGAATGTGCAGGCAGCAATGCTCAGTGATTTCAAAAGTTCTCCTTTAAAAAGCCACATCCTGGTCCCCAGGTGAGATTCCCTAGCTCATTTTCAAGCTCCTACTCCAAAAAAAGCACTGCAAACTTCTGGACGAAATAACGGCAGAAAGTGTTTTAAAGCTGTTCAAACAATTTTTTCCTTATGTTTCACCCCTTCACAATAATGGAACTATTTTTGCTAGAGCATTTCCCAAGATATTCAGGTAGAGGAATACACCCAGCATGGAAAATCCCAGTAGAGACCATTACAGGGCCTTGTTACCAACTCCTTGTAATTTTGCCAAACGCTAACAGGAAGAGACAGGCTGCTGGAGCGATAGCTGCTGGTGTCAGCTCCATGTGGAATGATACCAGGAGCCGATATCGTTGAGTGGTAGCGCATGTTACTTCTGCTAGTGCTAAACCCCAGAACTTTTTCCTAGTAAATGGTAATGCGACAGGCCACAGTTGTATTTTAGATAAGTGGTTTTACACTTGTAATGAGCTGTAAAGATGGAACTAAACAAGGAAATCTGTATGACAAAGTCACTGAGGTTCTTTTTCTCAGAAAGGATTGCTATGCCCAAGCAGCCTGGCTTCCTGCAGATCAAGATCAACAAACTAGAGCCTGAAAGCTCAAGGTGAGCCGTCTTCATCAAGGGCTGCAGAGCAGGGACTGATTACAGGCAAGGCATGTTGGTGCAAACCAGAATTTAAGTTTATAAAACATAAATAGGAGTGCAGCAAGGCAGATCCAGTGTCAGAAAGGGCTGGGAACATGAATCTGTGCAGCCTGTCTGCAGGCCAGCCTGAAGGTGCAAACATTCGTGGGATGTGGCAAATCAAAATTAAAATGTCTTTCAGCTAAAAGCCTCGCCAAAATGCAGCAAGTGTTCTTTTCAAATAAAACCTCCCCTTATTTATCTGCCTCAGTCACATAAGCTTTTAATTAGACCATATGCATAGCTTCATAGACAGCTCCCTGAAACTGGAAAACTCCAAGAAAGCTTTTCCAAAGTGAAAGCCGTATCAAGTTGCCCTTGTTCACAGCATGCCCTTCTCTAGAGAATGAAGCAAAATTAAGAGTTCAAAGCAGATCACAAACACCAACAAACCTGAAATGGCTTAAAGGCTTATTTTTATTGCTATTATTATTGTTATTGTTGTTGTTGTTGTTGTTATTATTACTATGTCTTACAGCAGTCAAATGCATTTCAGCTCAGAGATTCCAAAGTCCAAAAAAGAAAATCCAGCTGAAAGTACTGCCACATCTTTCTTCTTATCTACCTTCTCTTCAGATGCCATCTGACACATTTTCGTGCTTGCTTTCATGACAACCGTGAATCATTCATACATAACGGTGTCGCTCAGACTAGCAAAACATCTCTGGCTCAGCTCGCCCTGTAGCCTTTTTATGAGACTGTCTATCACTCCGCATAGTTGGCAATGACGTATGGACTACCACGGATCTGTTTCTGATCATATCTTCCAGTTATACTGCAGATGAGAACTCCTAATATGGGGCTATCAGCAGACAAATTGCTTAAGCCTAACAATGCCACATGAAGAAGTGTAAACAACTGGAATCTGCTCCCTTTAAGCAATGCACAATGCTTGCATTGTGTGCCCGAAAACAACAACTGAAAGGATCATTTCTGGATTTTTAAGCCGGTCTGTTGCCAAAGCAGAATGGGAAAGCACACAAAAAAGGGAATGTTTTAATGCATCCACTGACACCACTTCAAACTGGAGCAGGATCACAGAAAACTCCAGTACTTGGAAAAATCAAATGCTTTGCCCTTGAAATTCTCCCTGTGAAGTAGTTTTGGGAAGACTGGGAGGACTGAGAACAAACAGCAAACAGAAAAACACATCACCCCTGAGTCTGGATTTATTGGCACAACCAAATGAAGGTGCAGCTGGAAAACTGGTCATCCTATGAACGTTACCTTTCCTCCAGCTACCACAGCTGAGAGGAGCAGAGAGGGCTGCAGAGCAGATTGGCAGTCCTAGCTTTGGCGTCTTTGTTCTTGGCCCTCTCTCCCGTAGCCCTGACGCTTCCCTGGCTGTAGTACTCTTGCTAGATTAGATGTGTAGACTTCTCTTTTTTTTCTTCTTCTTCTGTCCCTATTCATCTCAAAACATGGGCAAAGAAAATTGTCTCACACTCAGGTGATAAGCTGTGGATTTTCATCCTCTGTCCTGTCCGAATTATTTAGGAGAGCACTGGAGGTAGAAGAAGGGGGCATGCATTGAAGGAACCCATTGTAAGCCACTGATAGCCAGCTCCAAGGACTGAGAAAGGCGTACTAACTTTAAGTGACCTACATGACACGAGCAGAAACTTCATTTGATGCAAGCTGGCTATCATATCTGGACTTCTTTTTCACTACAGAGCCCTCATTTGTGAGCTGTCTTTCCCTGTGGTGTTGTTCTTTTCTCTACTAGAGATGAGGGAAAAACTGAAGGTGTGAAGAAGACTATTCCACACCTACCTACAGGCGAGAATTGGAGGTTGAAGATACTTTCAAGACAAGTTCTCCTTTTTTTGGTCCAGAAGGAGGCTACCTATTTTTTTACATTTTAGGAAGGCTGATATCATTCAGTAAGTGTAGCACTCTAAAACAGAGAGGCATCCACAGTCGCAGGATGTAGGGCCTGAAGGACCTGGCAAGAGCCCAAAGAAAAGCACCTTTGAGGGATAAAAATGCCCCCAGTTAATAAGGCTGTTTATTTGTGCCTCTCTTGCATTTTTTTCATTTCTTTTATGACAATAGGATGAAAGTCTTCAGTCACATCAACTTGGCAGCTAATCTACATCTCCTTTTCATAAACCCTTCCTGCTATGATGTAGTTTGGGCAATCTCAGCTATGAACTCATGCACTGTAGCTTTCTCCAAAAAGTCTTTTGCCATCCTTGGATGAACATGTCCCACTTTTGCTCTCCTAAGAGGTGACTCCTCAAGAGAGGTGAAAAAAAAAAAAAAGCCTTTACCTCACGTACTGGCTGATGTTTATTGCTTCTTCCTAGTGGAGGAACCCTTGGAGCTCCACACTAGTGTGGCCACACAAGTTTTCTGTACGTGGAAGAAGGCTACTGGCTTGGAGCAAGCTCTCAGAGGAATTATAAGTTATTTATTCCCCACATTCACCCAAAACTAGCGTAAGAGTCTCCCCATGACACTGTAGCCGGTAGTTTCATGAAGACAGAGATCAACCAGGTGACACTTGGTCTGTTGTCCTCTGGACTTTCCCCTGCTGTGGCTCTCCATAAGTACGCTGCTTCTGACAGGGTTCGCTTGGGGACATTTTGCTTGTGACCCACCATTTCTTACTTGTTATACAGCATAGAGCAAATTCTTGCAGAGAAATGTGAACAAAAGCATTCTTAAATGTGGTTAGGAATCACAGGGAGGAACCTCGGGAGGAAATGTCACACCTTCAATGAGCATTTTTACTTTTGTAAAATTTAGAAAGTCTTGTACCTATCAACAGGGCAGTTCCCTGCTGATTGATTATACACACAATTTTCATACAGCAAACCTGAAGAGGAAACATGGTGAAGTCAAGACAAGGAAAAGGACCAATGTATTCTCTGAAATTTCAGCCACCAGATCTTGAATCTGGAAGAGGAAAGCTTTCCATAAAATATGAACTGTGGCTTTTGAAATAAAACAAAGCAAGTGAAGTTAGAACTTGAAAGACTGCAGGACTTAGGGAAATAAATGGGTTGCTTGATAAATCAACACATTGTTTTCTTTTTGGGGATCTTTTCCACCACTGATAATTTTGCTCCTGAACAAAATGAAGCAGGGAATTGAAATTTTGTTGCACAGAGATTTGGGGATTCCAGCAATTATATCATTCCTTTTCAGAGCAAAATTTATTTTCTTTCACATGGAAAACTTTTGCTTTGATAGAAATTAAAAGATGTGTTTCACTCATGGCTGTTCTCGAATTTAAAGTAATATATAACGTAGTATCGATTTTTAAAAACAAATGACACAATTTAAAAAGAAAATAATATATCTGCAGTTTTTTTTTTAAAGTATGGAGCTCATTTAGGATGTTTCAACATTATTGGAACTTTTTCATCACTTTTTTTGAAATGAAATTTCCCCAAAAGCAACATGAGCTCACAAACTGCTTTTTTATTATTATTATTTTAGCGCTACTGCATTTTACTGATGGGAAAAAAACCCTTCTCCATCAAAGTTTTTTCCAATGAATACTACTCCTGAGTCAAGTAGAAGCGTGTCTGAAAATCTTTCAGATGGAAGATTTATTATGTAATGTTGGGGGGGAAAAAAGCTATTCAGGGCCAAATTCTGATACAAGCTGGTTTGTGCAAATATACTGAGCTCCAACCAGTGAAAATGAGGCGTTTTCAATGTATTTTGTGCTCTTGAAGAAGAGGGGCACCCAGTAAAAAGGGTCAAAAAATGTTAGTGTGTGTGTGTATGTGCATGTGCACACACATATGTGTATGAACACAGCCACTCTGTTACTGCTCCTGGCACTCAAGAAAAGCTTTCTAGATCATATTAGAAATATATATGTTCAATGTGATGGCCCGTAGCCCTATGATTTTCGGGTGTTTTTATTGGCTTCTGCTTCTTTGTGTTATTTTTTAAAACAGCTTCCTTTTTTTTTTTTTAATCTTGTGAGAGAGAATTTTATAAACCTATGGCCAGATACATTAACAAAATTTTGAACTAATGAGCAAGACCACATTTGCCAAGAAAATCAGCATGTAGCTTGCCTGTCACAAAGAGCTTCCCCACAGGATTCTTATTGGATGTTAAAAAAATACTTTATGGAAGCACAACCATTTGTGGATTACAGAAGTGCCCAAACCAGCGAAAGGGTTAAGGAAGTTGTGGTAGAAGTAAACCAGCATGTTTCTTGAGTACAATTCATTATCCTCACTACGACAACTTTTCTTTTTAGGATAGATGGTGAATAGAAAGATGTCTGTGTTGCCAAGCTTCAGAAACCTGCTCAGCCCAAAGGTTGCCTGGGAATGTCAGTCCGATAATATGGCTTTACAGACAAAAACATTGTGATGAGTATCAAAACACTGCAAAGGTGTAACTGCTCTGTCAAAATGAAAGCCAGCCCTAACATGTGAAGCACAACAAGCCAATGTGATTCAGTCCATTCCTATAAACAAGATGCAATGGAAAGAGGTTGCATAATTAACCCGCTGCCCTAATAAACAGTATTTAATATGCCATCTATTTAAAATTAAACTGCTGTCAAAAACAGCGTTTTTATTTCTCCTTTTAATTTTGTTCGAAGCAAATAAAGTCCTGTCTGCGGTATTGCCCTAGGCAATGACATTAACTGTTCCAAATGTGGGGGTTTGTGGCCTGATTTACAATGTTATGGAATGACCAACATTATATTGCTGTTTGAGTGACCTGGATGCAGCTGAGAAACACCCGGCACTCATCTGGAGCAGGGAGCAAGGACGACTTAACGCTCTCCTTGGGCCACCTGGATCCTGTCAAGTGCAGGCATAAATCAAAGCAACATTCACATGACAGAGGCTTGTCCAGGCTGAGACTAGGTCAGATCCACTGCTTCAGGCAAACTAAAACTAAACTGTAAAAAGTTGTGGTATTACTACTTGCTTTGTAGTAGCTCCTAGAGTCACTTCACCACGCAAGTCACAGTCCAGAAGAGTCAAACTTGTCTTCTTTCCTCTGCTTTGGGCTCATCTGCACCTGCATCCAAGTTTCTTGGACAAGTTTGGCCTTGAGCGCAAGCTTGGCCCGCACTTCAGATGTAATACTGACACTATCACAGAGGACAAACAATTTGCCCATTTTCACACCACAGACTGGTGACAAAGGCAAGGACAGGACTTTGGGCTCTGGAGGAGTCAGTTATTAGGCTCTGCCCTGGACCCCAGTGCCTGCAGGGAGAACAGTTAGCTCTAAGCTTTCCAGATGAGATCAAGTTTAACTGAGAGGAAGAATTCTTCAGGTGGTAGAATTCAAAATAGCACCTCTCTACATGGAGGAAAGCTCCTAGTTCAGGAACCACTTGACAATTACACAATTTTTAGTCTTCCCTAACCTATTCAAGACAGACTGTAATAAACACTCACATGACATATATATTTCATTTCGAGTAGTAAGTATTTATTCTTCTAGAGTCCCAGAGCTGAGCAGCACTGGATAATTGAAGTTATTCCTGTATGTACTAGCAGTCGTCACCTACCCCAGTGCTACCACAGCTCTGACATGCAAGACCATCCTTCCATACTTATCCTCCGTTGTGGCCATCGTGTGAGTGGAGAATGCCAATCCCTCCGAACTGTGCGGACCTTGTGGTAGGGCTTGTGCTGTGGTGACAGATGTCCTCTGCAGTCAAGGAAAAGGTTCTTTATAGGTGGTCTCTGAAAAAGGTAGGTTTTGTGGTAGGTGGAAGTGTGCTTGGCATTTTTCATATTCAAATGGACAGAATTGTGGTTGAATTTGTGTATAAAAATGACAAAGTGAAAGGTAGGAGCAACAGGTAAAACTACTGAAAATAAAGAAGTAATTGTCCATTAACTTATTTTCTCTCTTCACTGTTTGTGGAAAAGGTTAAGAATTATCCATAAACTCTGTAAAAAAATCCATCCCCTGCTGTGGAATTCTGCCTTATTTTTTTATTGGTTCCTATGCAGTCCTTATCACCAAAGTACAAACCATTTCATTTCTGAAACATCATAAAATAGCTGCCATTAAAGCTCTGGTAATTAAAGCTCGTTTGAGATGGGATAGCCACAGACTTTGAAGGCTGCATGAGAAAATTCCCAAAGCCAACTTTTACAAAGAGTTTTGATCAGAAACTCTTTCCAGATACGGGCAGCTGAAATGTTATAGAGACAATCTCAAGGCAATCTTAATTCATGTAACATTGATTTACTTAGGAGCTCATAGCTCAAAATAGGCTTTGATGGCAATAGCTTATCTCCTCACATCTGATAAACTCTGTGGACAGATGTATTGCTACAATTAACATAAAGTATATACTGCAGAAAGCAAGGAGAAAAATAAGTAGGCTAAGAAAACAGGCACTCCTTAATGCCACCTCTCTTACACCGTGCACTGCATAGCCAGGCTCCACACTAATTGCAGGACTCATGACTAAGCTGCAAGGAAAGAAATGTATACCGGGAGGCTCCCCACCATGTCTGAGCTCTTTCCAGAGGTGATTTTTATAGTCTAATTAACATCTGTCACCAGTGTCTTCCCTCATCTCTTCTTGGGGAAGAAAGCTCTGCTGTGGCCTTGTGTTTTGTGAGGCCAGGGGCAAACTTGAATCATTAGATTGGATTTCTGAATTGCTGGTTCAGCATGATTTTGCTGTGTATTTAGATTTTTAAAGTCTGGGCATTTGTAGAAGAAACTGAGGACACCTGTGATGAGGCTGCATTCTTGCAGAGATTCATCCCACCCTTTCAGACCCTCCTGAAGAAAGCTCTCCATCGTCCTGCAGAAACAGGTCTGGTAGAGAAGTTGTCCCATGGTGTGGCAGTTGTCACTCTCCGTTTTCATATATTGAATACCCCAGGCACAGGCTCTTGATCTAGGGTTTGGACCTGGGGGGAAGGTGAAGGAAAAGTGTGGCTGGGAACTACACTAAGACCACAACAACTATCTTTCTTACCAACGCAAAGTAATGCAAGGAAGGCAGTCCTGTCTAAATCTCGTAAGATAGCATGAAATGCTATCTGCAAACCAAATGCTAGTATCTTCTCTAACACCAAATTTCTTTTACAGCTTTTCTTAGAGCAGTCAGCAATGGTTAGAAATTGCTCCTCAGAGCTATCCCTCAAAACCACGTAAACACAATCAAACCACAAGTTACCGCTCTGCTTTGCTAGCTTGATGAAAATAACACGAGGGTGAAAAGCAAAGCACTTCCAAGTGGCCAGCTGAAGGTTGCTTGTGTCACGCCGTGTCATAGGGAAAGACACAGCAGGAGAAGAGGTGGTGCTTCTTACGCGTTTTTCTCATCACCCAACAAAATGGGTATTATTTGCAAGGAAGTGTCTACTCGAAGAAAGAAGCTCGGAGAAGGGAACATGAAATAACAGGGTAATTCCATAACATGTCTTAGGTGCCTACCTTGGCACTGGCCCAGTGCCAGTCAACAGTTAAGGAGTGTTTAGCAAAGCTGCTTGAAACCTGGAATTTCCCTTTGAAGCCAGGGATATTACAATCTTCTGATTATTTTTTTTTTTTTTTCCCAAAAGAACATGAAATGTTGAAATTTCCAATGAAATGGAAAGCCTGAGTGATTTTGCTCTGATAACATCAGAACAACCTATTGCAAAGATTTGTTTCAACATGTCTCCAATCTTCGCAAGGTCACAATGCTTCACTTCCATGGAATTGTTTAGAGTTTTATAAAAACACACAAAATCAACAGGAATTTTTGAGTGAAAATACAATCTTTTGTTTTCATCAAAATGGTCATTTTCTGTAAATTCCCTGTGAAAACAACAATCGGCTTGGCCATAGCTTTCCTTCATTGAATAAGTATACTCTGTTGGAAAATTTCCACAATCTCAAGTCCATTTCAAGTTAAGCCTATGCAGACAAGTTTTGCAAGTGCTTAAATGTTTGCAGGAGCCGCACCATGGACATATCATTACAGTCCCAAGTTGTTTAATCTTTTGTCTAAATATAAATAGATGAGTGAATATCAGTAATTTCCTCCGTCCCTCTAGCTGTAGGGAGTTTATCTGCACAAGGGAAGGCTTTAGGATTAGGGCCAGTCATTGGGGCTGTTTCCAGGCTATCTGTTCAGGAAGGCTCATGAGCTGTTCGAAGATAACACCCTGTTCATATTTAGTCTGATCAGCCATGCTCCAAAGGGCATCCCACGTCAAACCCCAGCACTGATTTAAAGAAACAACAGCTCAGCTGTTCTGTGCTTTGCTGCTTCTGGTGCAAAATGGGAATTTTCCCAGGAGGCTGAACTGACTAAAAGGGCCTCTTTTCTTCCATTTGGCTGCTTGGGCCAACCTTCCATTTCTTTCATTCCCTGCTGATTTGGGACCTGCCGGTGAGCAGAAATCACCTTTTCTCCGTTGTCCTGACTGGCCCAAGAAAACTGGAAGCTGTGGGTGGCTTTCTTCAGGACAGATCTCCGGGAATTTCATGCCAGTTTACAGGAGCTTTTGCTCCTATTGGCCATGATCACTGCTCTTATCTTTTCCCAAAACTGCTATCAATGTGTTTTCTTTTCATCAAAAATGTCTTCTTTTTATCCCTCTTGATCTCTAGTGGGTCACTCACCTACCAAATATTCAGCAAAAGGGGAAGCATTCACCCTGATGAACTTGGATCCACATTTCTTCCCAGTCCCATCACTCTCCTTATATGACCCCAGCTTCTGCTTTCCTGTCCAAGTCCTACAGCTATAAAAAACAACTCCATCACGGTGGCTAGCTGACATAACCAGATAAAGGCAGCACAGCTCATAAGGAAAACTTGAAAGGGAAGCCCTAAACTTTGGATTGCACTACACAGCAAGTTAAACATTATCGAAATAAAATGCAACCCCCTCCAAAAAAAAGGTTCATATAGGAACTCATTGCCCCCATAAGGATTAAAACCTGTGCTTAAGCTGGGCAACTCTCCCGCTTGGTAATGCCATAATTTAGAAGTTTGCTGAGCTACGGCTATTTGCAGTTCTTAGACTGAAATGTCCTTTCATCTCTGCAATCTCATTCAGTCCCCTAGCATTGTGGGGACGCAGGCGAACCACTATAAATAACTGAGCCTTTTCATGTCAGCTGGTACAAATACCAGCCACTTCGAACAACCTGACCTTTCTTGGGGATTCTGACCAATCTGCAGTGGAAGACGGCTAATATCTTTCAGGATTTTCCATGGTTAAGGTATATATAAAGATTGCTAGCTGTTTGTGTGCACTCCAAATGCTTTCTGGCTTCTTTAATCTGGCTGTGACACTTTGTTCTGTGGTTAAAAAATGAAAGTAACGTCCCAGTTAATGATTTTTGATGAAACCCATTATTCTCACAGCTATTTTTAAACACCACGGAAGGCAAATCAATCTAACACACCTACAAGACTAATATTTTAATAAACTAACAGAGACAGTGGTCTAAAGCCATGGTATTTTTCCTCTGAACTCTTGTTTTTAAATGAAACCCTGTGAGGTTACCTTGGCATTCCTTTGCATGAAGAAAGCAAAACCTAGAAAATAAATTGCTGTTGGTGTCTCCTGAAGTTCATCTTCAGCTTTAAATGAAAAACAAAATAGAAAATGGCCTCGGCTAATAATTAGCAAAAGCTGATGAAGGGTATTACTGTAGAAGGTATTACATGATTATGAGATTTCCCCTTCTTCCACACACCTGTTAAATGGAATGTGATAATGCCTTTCTCTTATTAATATCTTATGAGAAAAGTCAGAGGGGATGTACCCTTGATCAAGAGATATCCATTTTATACTTACTGCTATAGTTCATTCTGGAATATAGGACGAATCTTGCCTCTGTGAGAAACTGAAGATATTGACCCTGTTCTTAATCATTGTAACCAGAAAGCTAATGAGAAAAGGTTATAAAACATGAAAAATAATCTAGACTGTAGCTTGCTTCCTAGCTTTGCTAGAAGCTGGACTGAAATTTCAAGAGGATTTTTCATGTCTGGCATTCTCCCTTTCATTCACGCTGTAGCTGAGAGGTTGACCCCCAGCTCCCTCATTTATAGGAAGCACAGCAAAAAGGATCACAGTTTTCACTCACTGGGAGAAACAGCTTAGGCATGTAAACCTTGGAAAAAAATTAGATTATTCGCAGAGTGAGGCACTACCTGACAGAAGCAAGAGTGGCTATATCTAGCACAACAGACTTGTTAGGTTCCTTAAGCCACTTTGCAATCCCTCATGAGCATAGTGCATCTCAACTATAGAAGTTAATTTGTTTCAAGATAAGAGATTTCCAAAATACATAGAGAGAGAAGAAATGTGTCTTGGTCTAAAATACATTTTAGACTTTTACCATGCCCTTTCTTGGCATTTGCTCTCTTCCATTTTGACCTTTTGCAGCTGAAGGACAAGTTCCCCGTTGTTATAGTTAGTTGAGAAGCTATGTACCTAATAGAAGATGCTCAAAAGCACAAAGCCCAGGTCCTCATTCTGTAAGATCAATATATCTGGTCTGGGACTGCAAGATGAATTCCCTATCGTGTCCTTATATCAGCTCTTCAGTTGCCTACAAGTAAGCAAAGCAGTGTGATGGTGAAGGAGTATTTGCCCACTTGTTGTTGCAGAGTAGAGCTGGAGATAATGAAATGATTGCCATGTAATAGGAGTGTATGCAAAAACATATTTTCTTCAAACAAGTACATGCTGATGTGAAATTTAAAAAGCCCTTCACCCATTTAAAAATGCAATAGATTTGGAGGACATCAATAAGGAAACACAAGGACCGAAGGGAAGGCGATCAGCTGGAATACTTCCCCACCTCCCTGCTTTGCTTTCCCTGCTCCCCAAAACAAGCAGGCAAGTTGTCCCACAGCTTCTGGGGACAACTCAGAGAGAGCCTCAACTCTCCACTGTGCTGGGCAGCCCACAGCCAATGCAGCCACTGATTTCTTAGCCCAGCTCTTCCTGTCGAAGCTGAACTTGCTTGCAGCTATGTGTTGTGCTTGAGCGAGTGGCTGCATTTTTACGTTTGCCCCTTCGCAGCAAATAGACGAAATTTTCAGACATTTCTCAGGGACCGTGCTGTCGCTGCAGCTCAAGCCAGGAGCTGTAGCAGGGAGCACAGAGCGACCCCATGACCAGCATTAGCGGTGCTCACTCTATTAAAGGCAGCCCTCAGAAAAGGAGAGAGTTACTGAATGTCAATTAAAATGCTTCAGTGATTTAAGTGGGCAACTTCCATGCAGCGCTTTGTAACGCTACACCCCTCTGTCTCCAGTTAACGGCACTGCTCTTACAGCAGCCCCTAGTAGGTGAATTTATGCAACGGCATTGGCAGTGACCTTAAGGACGGATCATTTCAACTATTCTCCTCGCCTGAAATTTGTAACTCTATCTGCTTCCTCTGTGGGAGAGGATGAGACAAGGAGGGGAGGGAAGGAGCAGCTCATTGACCACCCAGAACGAAGGGAGAACCTGAAATTACTTTGTTAGCCTCGATCCTTCTTGGTGCACATCCCAGGAGAAAAGTGAGAGACAAAAGTTAAAAAAAGCAGGAGGTGTGATACCTGCAGCGGGTAAGAGTGTCTAACAGCAGAGCCATGGGGATCTTGCTCCCTGACGGAGCGGGCAGCGCTCTGTAGGCTGGCGCAGGTCCGGGTGCAAGCGATGCTCCTCCGCTGCCTCTGCCAGGGAGGACAACGGGACCCTTGTTCTCACCGGACCTTGCTCTCACTCTTGTCCTGGGGCTCTACGGGCCACCGCTCTGCTTGCAAGCGCCATCCCAGCAGCCCGCTGCCAGATGCACCACCAACACCCGGCGTGGTGAAACGCGGCAAAAGGCTGGGAGGTGACGTCCCGGCAGCCAGCCCCGCGCCAGCGGACGTTTCGGCAGCTGTGCCTGCTAACTTATGGGAAAGGATGACTTTAGTCACTTGTCTCATCTCAGACACGCTGCAAAGTTCAGCTGAAAGCTTTTAATGGTCCCTTGATGCTGAGCCTGCAGATACAGAGAGATAGAGAGCATAATAAACTTTCAAAATATGATCTAACTGAGTAACACATCAAATGTGTATCTTAACTCTATCCAGTGGAGCTGAATGGAAACAAACACACCATTTCAAACCAGACCACACACAGCAAGATAATGCACATGACTAATTTTGATGACTGATTTCATATAAATAATGCACCAAGATTAGTAGATGCGCTGTAATATCCCTTCATTCCACTCCTTTAATTAACTTTTCATTGAGACTGCAACTGGAAGTGGCTAATGAAGTGTTTGCTTTTTACTACTTAGATTAAAAGTACATCCTGTCCTTACCGAAAACAGTGAGAAACTGCATGAGACTTAGGGAATAGCCTGCTTAATATCATTCAAAATAATGCCGGCATTATAGCTCTTAGCTGGGTGGCAAAGGAAGAAATAACAGGTGTAGATAAGAAGTGGGAAGAGTACAGTATTATGGTCGCTACACGTTGTAAATTGCTATGGGAACCAAACAGTTTTGTTCTAGATCAGTTTTGCCACCTACACAAAAGGGGAATAAGACATAGATAACCCTACAGCTGAGTTCTGTTCTTCTGATGTCTGGCAATGTTTAAATGAACTCATGAAGGAAGTGTTGAGTAGCGAGAGACAAATGACCTTTTCCATCTGGGAAAGGTCTTAAAATCTTAAAGCTGCAATGCCTGTGTTTATCAGAAGAGAAAGAAGGGAAAATGCAGGTGAGGAAGAGAGAAGCCAAATCCACAGTATCTGAATTCAGAGAGGATGGCAGGATTTAAAAGAGCTGGTGACCTTCAGGAAATTGATCCCAGTGTTGATGGATCACTATATATAGGACGCAAAATAATAGATCAGCTGTTGCCTTGTCACTGTAGAAAAGGTAAGATTTCCTACCCCTCTAAAGCCAGAAACTTTAAATGGCTTTGAATGAAGCAATTTAACACTTATTACACCATCCCCAGGGATTTTCAAACTATTTTGCAAATGAGGAAGGCAGGTAGGGCAGATAAGTCCTCCCACCCTGTCATTACTGATGGAAAAACTGATACGCAGAGATGTGACATGACTTGTCCCAAAAAAACTCCCTAAGAGGGACTCTCATCACTTGATTCTCAGGTATGTGATTAACCACCAACCACCTTTCCATTTTAACAAGTTTCATCGGCTTTCACACTGGAACTGTGCAGAACCACAGATTTCACATATTTTTTCAGTACTAAGCCATCAATTAGTCCAGGTTTACTCAGAACAGTGCCCAGGGTCTCTTTATGGGTCTATAAACCTGAGAGGACCTATTTGTGATCTTGGGCTGAGATTCAAGTTTTAAAGGAACAATGAAACTGGGGCAATTTTTTTCATTACTTCAATTTTCATACTTATTTCTCATATTCTACATTTCAATGTGTGCGAAGGGCTTGTGTGGAAGGCAACTTGCAGATTTCCAAGGCCTTTTTCTGTTTCAGCCTTGATCCCAAATTTTGAGTCTAGTAAGGCTGGCAGCCCCTCCATACAGCATTCGTAATACTAACATCTCAGATATTATTTGGATTGGACCTTCCAAGACACATTAGCAATCAAAGGCGCATTTACAACCATCTGTAATGGGTATTGCCCCTCTGTCACAACATGGTGTAGGAGAGCAAAAAGCTACAACAGCAGCATCAAAGCTGGATAGGAAAAGCTAATAACAGCAAACAGAACAAGAAAAAATAAATAATAAAAGGATTACCCACTGCATGGAAATCTTCCCAAGGTTCAGTATGACTGTGGGAAAGAATTCATAATCCCAGGTTTCATTCAGACCATTTCTGGGAACAAAGGCACCTGTATTAAAATCAGTGTTGTTGATTTTGGCAAACCATGATCAAACAGAATAGAAAAGAATAGAAAAGACGGTACAAATCTGATTATCCCTGGGCATATAATTCTTGGTGCTTCACACATCTTCTCTACCCTTCCCACATACATCTTGGCATCACCTGGTATCCTTTGTTTTGCACCACATCTTTTCTGACTGAATGAAAGCTGAGATCTGAAAATATCCTTAAGATGGTAATAGGGTGAGTATGAGCAAGCACTCTGTAGTTGCAGTGAGCAGGCTTCACAGGGGCAGCCCTCCTACCTGCCAAGTCTCACCACAGTCTCCTGTCCCCTGGATCCTTTTGGAACACACTCTGAGAAAAATTCAGGCATACGTTTAATTAATTTTAAACTAAAAACCAACCAGAAGACAAGTATTCATTTAAATTAGAAGGTCTCCTGTATATTGAAAAAGTCCTTGGCTGAGTTTCTCAGCAGCTGGAAGTGCACGTAACCTCTCTCAGTCCATAGGCTGTTTCATAGCAGGTGAGCACCTTCCCCAGCACTTCCTTCTAAAGCCATCAAGAAAAGCAAGGTGGGAAAACGAATAAATACTGGCATCATTCTAATAAAATGTTAGCAAGATAAGAATAGCTAGACATAATAATAGCTAGTAAGGAGAGGTGGGGTACTGGCACAGGATCGTTCCATGGCAAGGTGAGGAGAAAATGGGGACCGTCACTGTATGGGTGCCTTTCCTGAAAATAAAAATATAGCACCTTAGCATGCCCCCAAGACCCAAAGCATTTTACAAGCACAAAGTGCTACCAGCTTAAAGTGTCATTCACTAACTGAACTGTAGCATGGAGTGAAAAACAGCATCTATTCAATAGCTGTTTGGGACAGAAAGTGAAAAACAACATGACCATTGAAACCGCAGGAGGAATTTCTGGTAGGCAGAGCGTAATTAGCCAAGTTGGCCTGTGGCCAGGACGTGGAGGTTAGTCATCTCCTTTTGTGAAAAGTGCCATCAGGTCTTCAATGACTAAGAGCATTCAGGACCTTGGGTTTATGTCTAATCCAGAAGATGGATAACAATGCTAAAGAGGAAACATCAGAGGCGAGTATGATCATAAACAGGGAGGATATGCAAGATATCTTCCAGATAGAGGGGGAAAAATGGAGCTCTAGGCACCGGCCAAAACAAACAGAAGTCACCATGAGTGGATGGGGGTCATTCAAGGCTACTATGCGAATTACGTCAGGAACCGACATTGCCCTCCGCATGGCTTCACAAAGTTTGGCTTTAACACTTGAATGTCACTGGCAGAAAAAGACAAAAATGCTGCACCCACGGTCAAAGAAAGCCAAGAAGAAAACTCAGGGAGATAGAAATTAGGAGTCTGATTTCACTTGGGGGAACAATTAAGAATTATTTGTTGAGGATGAACTAATGGATCTTTATTTTTAGAGGAAAGCTTTGGGGAATTTTAAGAGTTTCCCGCTCTTAGCTCATATTTAAATAATAAATAAGTATCTATCTGACTTCTGGGGACAGTTCAAGTTAGCAGTTCATCCAGTTGCAGCCAGGCCACAAGAAATTGTTCTCAAAACTGAAACAATGAGAATAACTAACATTCCTGGAGCCAATTCAGATGTTCTGCTATCTTTTCAGAAAACACACAAGTAAACAATTTCACCTAGTGTTGTTATTGGGGTCTGTCCTGTTAAGACAGGGGAGTACCCCAAAACATCCATTTCTGAAACTACAGGATTCATCAGTAACACATCATTCAGCAAGAAAGGCTGCAACTGTGAAAAATAAATCCTGCAAAAATAATCCTGATGGATTATTTTCAGCCATCAACAGACTGAGCAAGCCTGGATACAAATGCACTTGTATTGAAGTTTGTCTACAGCTCGCATTTGAGCTGAAAGAAGGGTTGAAAATCAAATCTGATGCTTTTCTTCTGCTTTAAACTCTAACTAAAATGCAGACCCACAAAGCTTGCCCTAATTATTTACTTTAAAAACATTATGCATTCTGTTTTAAGTACAGCCTTTAACTCTGTCTGCAAGCTATTTATAGGGATTGTGTCTTTCTCCCCATTTCACACACACACTGCAGCAAAAGGTCATTCATAAGTATATATCAGAAGTGGAAGACAGTGAAGAGGCATGTTAATCAGACTTGCTCCTAACCACTTGCTGTTCAAAGAGCACAGTGGGGCTAGATACTAATGTATTTGACCCTTCAAAAGCTTAGTAACCAATTAGCTTTCTAAAAGCTATGATGAACTGCAGTCATTTACTGTGCATCCACACATTCAACTGTCATGTTTAACAAGAGGCAGGACCACCTACAGCTGCCCAGCAAGGCCCTTTGCATACTTAACGCTGAGACCGCATATGTAGTCGCTAGAGAGGAAAAAAGATGTAAAAAGCACAGCTTGGGATGACTTCCACAAACAAAGCAATGTCATTCGCAAAACTGTAAGATTCCTGCCAGCTCCATAATTTTCCAAAGTTGTCCTTGAATTCCTAGGAAAGGCTCCAGAACATGAGTTCTCTTTGCTGCATCAAAGGCAGGTCTTATGTTTCCTTCCAGAGCACCATAGTCATAACCCCTGGAAAACCCAAGGTGATCCTTGACATCTTCATCAGAAAGATCGTTACTAAAATGCCAGACCACGTCTGAAGATGTTCACACGTTTGTTTGACATGTCTAGCTCATGTTTGCCGCTGCCCTACCTCAGCATGCTCGGCCAATACTGGAGCCCATCGTGCCAGAACACTTCATTCCCATCCATAACTCACAAATCGACAGTGCAGATTTGCCGTTTTTCTTCTTAGATATCAAAGCAAGCTAGCCAGGGCTCACAAAGCACCATCTAGGTAGATAAATGCAGAGGCAGATTATCAGAGACTC